>NC_054470.1:107455925-108055925 GCF_017639515.1 Carcharodon carcharias
ACCCACCCTCTCTTTCACACACACACACACACGCACACCCTCTCTTTCACACACACCACACGCACCCACCCTCTCTTTCACAACACACACACACCCACCCTCTCTTTCACACACACACACGCACCCACCCTCTCTTTCACACACACACACCACCCACACCCTCTCTTTCACACACACACACGCACCCACCCTCTCTTTCACACACACACACGCACCCACCCTCTCTTTCACACACACACACGCACCCACCCTCTCTTTCACACACACACACGCACCCCCACCTCTCTTTCACACACACACACGCACCCACCCTCTCTTTCACACACACACACACGCACCCACCCTCTCTTTCACACACACACACGCACCCACCCTCTCTTTCACACACACACACACGCACCCACCCTCTCTTTCACACACACACACACGCACCCACCCTCTCTTTCACACACACACACACACACACACACACCCTCTCTTTCACACACACACGCGAACCCTCCCTCTCTTTCACACACACACACACGCACCCACCCTCTCTTTCACACACACACACACACGCACCCACCCTCTCTTTCACACACACACACACGCACCCACCCTCTCTTTCACACACACACACGCACCCACCCTCTCTTTCACACACACACACACGCACCCACCCTCTCTTTCACACACACACACACACGCACCCACCCTCTCTTTCACACACACACACACACACACGCACCCCCCCCCTCTCTTTCACACACACACACACACACACGCACCCACCCTCTCTTTCACACACACACACACACACGCACCCACCCTCTCTTTCACACACACACACACACACGCACCCACCCTCTCTTTCACACACACACACACACACACGCACCCACCCTCTCTTTCACACACACACACACACACGCACCCACCCTCTCTTTCACACACACACACACACACGCACCCACCCTCTCTTTCACACACACACACACACACGCACCCACCCTCTCTTTCACACACACACACACACACGCACCCACCCTCTCTTTCACACACACACACACACACGCACCCACCCTCTCTTTCACACACACACACACACACGCACCCACCCTCTCTTTCACACACACACACACACACGCACCCACCCTCTCTTTCACACACACACACACACGCACCCACCCTCTCTTTCACACACACACACACACACGCACCCACCCTCTCTTTCACACACACACACACACACACGCACCCACCCTCTCTTTCACACACACACACACACGCACCCACCCTCTCTTTCACACACACACACACACACACACGCACCCACCCTCTCTTTCACACACACACACACACACGCACCCACCCTCTCTTTCACACACACACACACACACGCACCCACCCTCTCTTTCACACACACACACACACACGCACCCACCCTCTCTTTCACACACACACACACACGCACCCACCCTCTCTTTCACACACACACACACACGCACCCACCCTCTCTTTCACACACACACACGCACCCACCCTCTCTTTCACACACACACACACCCACCCTCTCTTTCACACACACACACGCACCCACCCTCTCTTTCACACACACACACGCACCCACCCTCTCTTTCACACACACACACGCACCCACTCTCTCTTTCACACACACACACACGCACCCACCCTCTCTTTCACACACACACACGCACCCACCCTCTCTTTCACACACACACACACGCACCCACCCTCTCTTTCACACACACACACACACACACACACACGCACCCACCCTCTCTTTCACACACACACACACGCACCCACCCTCTCTTTCACACACACACACACACGCACCCACCCTCTCTTTCACACACACACACACACACCCACCCTCTCTTTCACACACACACACACGCACCCACCCTCTCTTTCACACACACACACGCACCCACCCTCTCTTTCACACACACACACACACACACGCACCCACCCTCTTTCACACACACACGCACCCACCCTCTCTTTCACACACACACACACACACACCCACCCTCTCTTTCACACACACACACACACATGCACCCACCCTCTCTTTCACACACACAAACACACGCACCCACCCTCTCTTTCACACACACACACACACGCACCCACCCTCTCTTTCACACACACACACACACGCACCCACCCTCTCTTTCACACACACACACACACCCACCCTCTCTTTCACACACACACACACGCACCCACTCTCTCTTTCACACACACACACACGCACACACTCTCTTTCACACACACACACACGCACCCACCCTCTCTTTCACACACACACACACACGCACCCACCCTCTCTTTCACACACACACGCACCCACCCTCTCTTTCACACACACACACGCACCCACCCTCTCTTTCACACACACACACACGCACCCACCCTCTCTTTCACACACACACACGCACCCACCCTCTCTTTCACACACACACACGCACCCACCCTCTCTTTCACACACACACACGCACCCACCCTCTCTTTCACACACACACACACGCACCCACCCTCTCTTTCACACACACACACACGCACCCACCCTCTCTTTCACACACACACACGCACCCACCCTCTCTTTCACACACACACACGCACCCACCCTCTCTTTCACACACACACACGCACCCACCCTCTCTTTCACACACACACACGCACCCACCCTCTCTTTCACACACACACACACACACACACACCCTCTCTTTCACACACACACACACCCACCCTCCTCTTTTCACACACACACACACGCACCCACCCTCTCTTTCACACACACACACACACGCACCCACCCTCTCTTTCACACACACACACACGCACCCACCCTCTCTTTCACACACACACACACGCACCCACCCTCTCTTTCACACACACACACACGCACCCACTCTCTCTTTCACACACACACACACGCACCCACCCACCTCTCTTTCACACACACACACACACACACGCACCCACCCTCTCTTTCACACACACACACACACACGCACCCACCCTCTCTTTCACACACACACACACACACGCACCCACCCTCTCTTTCACACACACACACACACACGCACCCACCCTCTCTTTCACACACACACACACACACACGCACCCACCCTCTCTTTCACACACACACACACACACGCACCCACCCTCTCTTTCACACACACACACACACACGCACCCACCCTCTCTTTCACACACACACACACACACGCACCCACCCTCTCTTTCACACACACACACACACACGCACCCACCCTCTCTTTCACACACACACACACACACGCACCCACCCTCTCTTTCACACACACACACACACACGCACCCACCCTCTCTTTCACACACACACACACACACGCACCCACCCTCTCTTTCACACACACACACACACACGCACCCACCCTCTCTTTCACACACACACACACACACGCACCCACCCTCTCTTTCACACACACACACACACACGCACCCACCCTCTCTTTCACACACACACACACACACGCACCCACCCTCTCTTTCACACACACACACACACACACACGCACCCACCCTCTCTTTCACACACACACACACACACGCACCCACCCTCTCTTTCACACACACACACACACACGCACCCACCCTCTCTTTCACACACACACACACACGCACCCACCCTCTCTTTCACACACACACACACACGCACCCACCCTCTCTTTCACACACACACACACACGCACCCACCCTCTCTTTCACACACACACACGCACCCACCCTCTCTTTCACACACACACACACACACACACACGCACCCACCCTCTCTTTCACACACACACACGCACCCACCCTCTCTTTCACACACACACACGCACCCACCCTCTCTTTCACACACACACACGCACCCACCCTCTCTTTCACACACACACACGCACCCACCCTCTTTCACACACACACACGCACCCACCCTCTCTCTCTTTCACACACACACACGCACCCACCCTCTCTTTCACACACACACACGCACCCACCCTCTCTTTCACACACACACACGCACCCACCCTCTCTTTCACACACACACACACACACACACACACGCACCCACCCTCTCTTTCACACACACACACACGCACCCACCCTCTCTTTCACACACACACACACACACGCACCCACCCTCTCTTTCACACACACACACACACGCACCCACCCTCTCTTTCACACACACACACACACGCACCCACCCTCTCTTTCACACACACACACACACGCACCCACCCTCTCTTTCACACACACACACACACGCACCACCCTCTCTTTCACACACACACACACACGCACCACCCTCTCTTTCACACACACACACACACGCACCCACCCTCTCTTTCACACACACACACACACGCACCCACCCTCTCTTTCACACACACACACACACGCACCCACCCTCTCTTTCACACACACACACACACGCACCCACCCTCTCTTTCACACACACACACACGCACCCACCCTCTCTTTCACACACACACACACACGCACCCACCCTCTCTTTCACACACACACACACACGCACCCACCCTCTCTTTCACACACACACACACGCACCCACCCTCTCTTTCACACACACACACACACGCACCCACCCTCTCTTTCACACACACACACACACGCACCCACCCTCTCTTTCACACACACACACACACGCACCCACCCTCTCTTTCACACACACACACACACACGCACCCACCCTCTCTTTCACACACACACACACACGCACCCACCCTCTCTTTCACACACACACACACACGCACCCACCCTCTCTTTCACACACACACACACACGCACCCACCCTCTCTTTCACACACACACACACACGCACCCACCCTCTCTTTCACACACACACACGCACCCACCCTCTCTTTCACACACACACACACACACGCACCCACCCTCTCTTTCACACACACACACACACACGCACCCACCCTCTCTTTCACACACACACACACACACGCACCCACCCTCTCTTTCACACACACACACACACACGCACCCACCCTCTCTTTCACACACACACACACACACGCACCCACCCTCTCTTTCACACACACACACACACACGCACCCACCCTCTCTTTCACACACACACGCACACACGCACCCACCCTCTCTTTCACACACACACACACACACGCACCCACCCTCTCTTTCACACACACACACACACACGCCCCCACCCTCTCTTTCACACACACACACACACACGCACCCACCCTCTCTTTCACACACACACACACACGCACCCACCCTCTCTTTCACACACACACACACACGCACCCACCCTCTCTTTCACACACACACACACACACGCACCCACCCTCTCTTTCACACACACACACACACACGCACCCACCCTCTCTTTCACACACACACACACACACGCACCCACCCTCTCTTTCACACACACACACACACACACGCACCCACCCTCTCTTTCACACACACACACACACGCACCCACCCTCTCTTTCACACACACACACACACACGCACCCACCCTCTCTTTCACACACACACACACAGCACCCACCCTCTCTTTCACACACACACACACACACGCACCCACCCTCTCTTTCACACACACACACACACGCACCCACCCTCTCTTTCACACACACACACACACACACGCACCCACCCTCTCTTTCACACACACACACACACACGCACCCACCCTCTCTTTCACACACACACACACACACGCACCCACCCTCTCTTTCACACACACACACACACGCACCCACCCTCTCTTTCACACACACACACACACACGCACCCACCCTCTCTTTCACACACACACACACACACGCACCCACCCTCTCTTTCACACACACACACACACACGCACCCACCCTCTCTTTCACACACACACACACACACGCACCCACCCTCTCTTTCACACACACACACACACACGCACCCACCCTCTCTTTCACACACACACACACACGCACCCACCCTCTCTTTCACACACACACACACACGCACCCACCCTCTCTTTCACACACACACACACACGCACCCACCCTCTCTTTCACACACACACACACACGCACCCACCCTCTCTTTCACACACACACACACACACGCACCCACCCTCTCTTTCACACACACACACACACACGCACCCACCCTCTCTTTCACACACGCACACACACACACACGCACCCTCTCTTTCACACACATACACACACACACACGTACCCTCTCTTTCACACACAAACACACACACACACACGCACCCTCTCTTTCACACACACACACACACGCACCCACCCTCTCTTTCACACACACACACACACGCACCCACCCTCTCTTTCACGCACACACACACACGCACCCACCCTCTCTTTCACACACACACACACACACGCACCCACCCTCTCTCACACACACACACACACACGCACCCACCCTCTCTTTCACACACACACACACACGCACCCACCCTCTCTTTCACACACACACACACACGCACCCACCCTCTCTTTCACACACACACACACACGCACCCACCCTCTCTTTCACACACACACACACACGCACCCACCCTCTCTTTCACACACACACACACACGCACCCACCCTCTCTTTCACACACACACACACACGCACCCACCCTCTCTTTCACACACACACACACACACTCACACACCCTCTCTTTCACACACACACACACACGCACCCACCCTCTCTTTCACACACACACACACACGCACCCACCCTCTCTTTCACACACACACACACGCACCCACCCTCTCTTTCACACACACACACACACACGCACCCACCCTCTCTTTCACACACACACACACACGCACCCACCCTCTCTTTCACACACACACACACACGCACCCACCCTCTCTTTCACACACACACACACACGCACCCACCCTCTCTTTCACACACACACACACACGCACCCACCCTCTCTTTCACACACACACACACACGCACCCACCCTCTCTTTCACACACACACACACACGCACCCACCCTCTCTTTCACATACACACACACACGCACCCACCCTCTCTTTCACACACACACACACGCACCCACCCTCTCTTTCACACACACACACACACGCACCCACCCTCTCTTTCACACACACACACACACGCACCCACCCTCTCTTTCACACACACACACACACGCACCCACCCTCTCTTTCACACACACACACACACGCACCCACCCTCTCTTTCACACACACACACACACGCACCCACCCTCTCTTTCACACACACACACACACGCACCCACCCTCTCTTTCACACACACACACACACGCACCCACCCTCTCTTTCACACACACACACACACGCACCCACCCTCTCTTTCACACACACACACACACGCACCCACCCTCTCTTTCACACACACACACACACGCACCCACCCTCTCTTTCACACACACACACACACGCACCCACCCTCTCTTTCACACACACACACACACGCACCCACCCTCTCTTTCACACACACACACACACGCACCCACCCTCTCTTTCACACACACACACACACGCACCCACTCTCTCTTTCACACACACAGACACGCACCCACTCTCTTTCACACACACACACACGCACCCACTCTCTCTTTCACACACACACACACACGCACCCACTCTCTCTTTCACACACACACACACACGCACCCACTCTCTCTTTCACACACACACACACACGCACCCACCCTCTCTTTCACACACACACACGCACCCACCCTCTCTTTCACACACACACACGCACCCACCCACCCTCTCTTTCACACACACACACACGCACCCACCCACCCTCTCTTTCACACACACACACACGCACCCACCCTCTCTTTCACACACACACACACACGCACCCACCCTCTCTTTCACACACACACACACACGCACCCACCCTCTCTTTCACACACACACACACACGCACCCACCCTCTCTTTCACACACACACACACACGCACCCACCCTCTCTTTCACACACACACACACACGCACCCACCCTCTCTTTCACACACACACACACACGCACCCACCCTCTCTTTCACACACACACACACACGCACCCACCCTCTCTTTCACACACACACACACACGCACCCACCCTCTCTTTCACACACACACACACACGCACCCACCCTCTCTTTCACACACACACACACACGCACCCACCCTCTCTTTCACACACACACACACACGCACCCACCCTCTCTTTCACACACACACACACACGCACCCACCCTCTCTTTCACACACACACACACACGCACCCACCCTCTCTTTCACACACACACACACACGCACCCACCCTCTCTTTCACACACACACACACACGCACCCACCCTCTCTTTCACACACACACACACACGCACCCACCCTCTCTTTCACACACACACACACACGCACCCACCCTCTCTTTCACACACACACACACACGCACCCACCCTCTCTTTCACACACACACACACACGCACCCACCCTCTCTTTCACACACACACACACACGCACCCACCCTCTCTTTCACACACACACACACACACGCACCCACCCTCTCTTTCACACACACACACACACACGCACCCACCCTCTCTTTCACACACACACACACACACGCACCCACCCTCTCTTTCACACACACACACACACGCACCCACCCTCTCTTTCACACACACACACACACACCCACCCACCCTCTCTTTCACACACACACACACACGCACCCACCCTCTCTTTCACACACACACACACGCACCCACCCTCTCTTTCACACACACACACACACACGCACCCACCCTCTCTTTCACACACACACACACACGCACCCACACTCTCTTTCACACACACACACACACACACCCACCCTCTCTTTCACACACACACACACACGCACCCACCCTCTCTTTCACACACACACACACACGCACCCACCCTCTCTTTCACACACACACACACACGCACCCACCCTCTCTTTCACACACACACACACACGCACCCACCCTCTCTTTCACACACACACACACGCACCCACCCTCTCTTTCACACACACACACGCACCCACCCTCTCTTTCACACACACACACGCACCCACCCTCTCTTTCACACACACACACGCACCCACCCTCTCTTTCACACACACACACGCACCCACCCTCTCTTTCACACACACACACGCACCCACCCTCTCTTTCACACACACACACGCACCCACCCTCTCTTTCACACACACACACACACTCACCCTCTCTTTCACACACACACACGCACCCTCTCTTTCACACACACACACGCACCCACCCTCTCTTTCACACACACACACGCACCCACCCTGTCTTTCACAAACACACACGCACCCACCCTCTCTTTCACACACACACACGCACCCACCCTCTCTTTCACACACACACACGCACCCACCCTCTCTTTCACACACACACACGCACCCACCCTCTCTTTCACACACACACACGCACCCACCCTCTCTTTCACACACACACACGCACCCACCCTCTCTTTCACACACACACACGCACCCACCCTCTCTTTCACACACACACACGCACCCACCCTCTCTTTCACACACACACACGCACCCACCCTCTCTTTCACACACACACACGCACCCACCCTCTCTTTCACACACACACACGCACCCACCCTCTCTTTCACACACACACACGCACCCACCCTCTCTTTCACACACACACACGCACCCACCCTCTCTTTCACACACACACACGCACCCACCCTCTCTTTCACACACACACACGCACCCACCCTCTCTTTCACACACACACGCACCCACCCTCTCTTTCACACACACACACGCACCCACCCTCTCTTTCACACACACACACACACCCACCCTCTCTTTCACACACACACACACACACCCACCCTCTCTTTCACACACACACACGCACCCACCCTCTCTTTCACACACACACACGCACCCACCCTCTCTTTCACACACACACACGCACCCACCCTATCTTTCACACACACACACGCACCCACCCTCTCTTTCACACACACACACGCACCCACCCTCTCTTTCACACACACACACGCACCCACCCTCTCTTTCACACACACACACGCACCCACCCTCTCTTTCACACACACACACGCACCCACCCTCTCTTTCACACACACACACGCACCCACCCTCTCTTTCACACACACACACACACACACGCACCCACCCTCTCTTTCACACACACACACACACACACGCACCCACCCTCTCTTTCACACACACACACACACACACGCACCCACCCTCTCTTTCACACACACACACACACACGCACCCACCCTCTCTTTCACACACACACACACACACGCACCCACCCTCTCTTTCACACACACACACACACACGCACCCACCCTCTCTTTCACACACACACACACACGCACCCACCCTCTCTTTCACACACACACACACACACGCACCCACCCTCTCTTTCACACACACACACACACACGCACCCACCCTCTCTTTCACACACACACACACACACGCACCCACCCTCTCTTTCACACACACACACACACACGCACCCACCCTCTCTTTCACACACACACACACACACGCACCCACCCTCTCTTTCACACACACACACACACACGCACCCACCCTCTCTTTCACACACACACACACACACGCACCCACCCTCTCTTTCACACACACACACACACACACGCACCCACCCTCTCTTTCACACACACACACACACACACACACGCACCCACCCTCTCTTTCACACACACACACACACACACACGCACCCACCCTCTCTTTCACACACACACACACACACACACGCACCCACCCTCTCTTTCACACACACACACACACACACACACACACGCACCCACCCTCTCTTTCACACACACACACACACACACGCACCCACCCTCTCTTTCACACACACACACACACACACACGCACCCACCCTCTCTTTCACACACACACACACACACACGCACCCACCCTCTCTTTCACACACACACACACACACGCACCCACCCTCTCTTTCACACACACACACACACACACACGCACCCACCCTCTCTTTCACACACACACACACACACACACACACACGCACCCACCCTCTCTTTCACACACACACACACACACACACACACACGCACCCACCCTCTCTTTCACACACACACACACACACACGCACCCACCCTCTCTTTCACACACACACACACACACACACGCACCCACCCTCTCTTTCACACACACACACACACACACGCACCCACCCTCTCTTTCACACACACACACACACACACACGCACCCACCCTCTCTTTCACACACACACACACACACACACACGCACCCACCCTCTCTTTCACACACACACACACACACACGCACCCACCCTCTCTTTCACACACACACACACACACACACGCACCCACCCTCTCTTTCACACACACACACACACACACGCACCCACCCTCTCTTTCACACACACACCACACACGCACCCACCCTCTCTTTCACACACACACACACACACACGCACCCACCCTCTCTTTCACACACACACACCCACCCTCTCTTTCACACACACACACACACACACACGCACCCACCCTCTCTTTCACACACACACACACACACACGCACCCACCCTCTCTTTCACACACACACACACACACACGCACCCACCCTCTCTTTCACACACACACACACACACACACGCACCCACCCTCTCTTTCACACACACACACACACACACACACACGCACCCACCCTCTCTTTCACACACACACACACACACACACGCACCCACCCTCTCTTTCACACACACACACACACACGCACCCACCCTCTCTTTCACACACACACACACACACACACGCACCCACCCTCTCTTTCACACACACACACACACACACACGCACCCACCCTCTCTTTCACACACACACACACACACACGCACCCACCCTCTCTTTCACACACACACACACACACACGCACCCACCCTCTCTTTCACACACACACACACACACACGCACCCACCCTCTCTTTCACACACACACACACACACACGCACCCACCCTCCCTTTCACACACACACACACACACACGCACCCACCCTCCCTTTCACACACACACACACACACACGCACCCACCCTCTCTTTCACACACACACACACACACACGCACCCACCCTCTCTTTCACACACACACACACACACACGCACCCACCCTCTCTTTCACACACACACACACACACACACGCACCCACCCTCTCTTTCACACACACACACACACACACGCACCCACCCTCTCTTTCACACACACACACACACACACGCACCCACCCTCTCTTTCACACACACACACACACGCACACACGCACCCACCCTCTCTTTCACACACACACACACGCACACACGCACCCACCCTCTCTTTCACACACACACACACGCACACACGCACCCACCCTCTCTTTCACACACACACACACGCACACACGCACCCACCCTCTCTTTCACACACACACACACACACACACGCACCCACCCTCTCTTTCACACACACACACACACACACACGCACCCACCCTCTCTTTCACACACACACACACACACACGCACCCACCCTCTCTTTCACACACACACACACACACACGCACCCACCCTCTCTGTCACACACACACACACACACACACGCACCCACCCTCTCTTTCACACACACACACACACACACACGCACCCACAATCTCTTTCACACACACACACACACACACACGCACCCACCCTCTCTTTCACACACACACACACACACACACACGCACCCACCCTCTCTTTCACACACACACACGCACCCACCCTCTCTTTCACACACACACACACACACACACGCACCCACCCTCTCTTTCACACACACACACACACACACACGCACCCACCCTCTCTTTCACACACACACACACACACACACGCACCCACCCTCTCTTTCACACACACACACACACACACACACGCACCCACCCTCTCTTTCACACACACACACACACACACACACACGCACCCACCCTCTCTTTCACACACACACACACACACACACGCACCCACCCTCTCTTTCACACACACACACACACACACACACGCACCCACCCTCTCTTTCACACACACACACACACACACACGCACCCACCCTCTCTTTCACACACACACACACACACACACACACGCACCCACCCTCTCTTTCACACACACACACACACACACACGCACCCACCCTCTCTTTCACACACACACACACACACACACGCACCCACCCTCTCTTTCACACACACACACACACACACACGCACCCACCCTCTCTTTCACACACACACACACACACACGCACCCACCCTCTCTTTCACACACACACACACACACACGCACCCACCCTCTCTTTCACACACACACACACACACACGCACCCACCCTCTCTTTCACACACACGCACCCACCCTCTCTTTCACACACACACACACACACACGCACCCACCCTCTCTTTCACACACACACACACACACACGCACCCACCCTCTCTTTCACACACACACACACACACACGCACCCACCCTCTCTTTCACACACACACACACACACACGCACCCACCCTCTCTTTCACACACACACACACACACACACGCACCCACCCTCTCTTTCACACACACACACACACACACACGCACCCACCCTCTCTTTCACACACACACACACACACACACGCACCCACCCTCTCTGTCACACACACACACACACACACACGCACCCACCCTCTCTTTCACACACACACACACGCACACACGCACCCACCCTCTCTTTCACACACACACACACGCACACACGCACCCACCCTCTCTTTCACACACACACACACGCACACACGCACCCACCCTCTCTTTCACACACACACACGCACACACGCACCCACCCTCTCTTTCACACACACACACACACACACGCACCCACCCTCTCTTTCACACACACACACACACACACGCACCCACCCTCTCTTTCACACACACACACACACACACGCACCCACCCTCTCTTTCACACACACACACACACACACGCACCCACCCTCTCTTTCACACACACACACACACACACGCACCCACCCTCTCTTTCACACACACACACACACACACGCACCCACCCTCTCTTTCACACACACACACACACACACGCACCCACCCTCTCTTTCACACACACACACACACACACGCACCCACCCTCTCTTTCACACACACACACGCACACACGCACCCACCCTCTCTTTCACACACACACACGCACACACGCACCCACCCTCTCTTTCACACACACACACACACACACGCACCCACCCTCTCTTTCACACACACACACACACACACACGCACCCACCCTCTCTTTCACACACACACACACGCACACACGCACCCACCCTCTCTTTCACACACACACACACGCACACGCACCCACCCTCTCTTTCACACACACACACACGCACACGCACCCACCCTCTCTTTCACACACACACACACGCACACGCACCCACCCTCTCTTTCACACACACACACACGCACACGCACCCACCCTCTCTTTCACACACACACACACGCACACGCACCCACCCTCTCTTTCACACACACACACACGCACACGCACCCACCCTCTCTTTCACACACACACACACGCACACGCACCCACCCTCTCTTTCACACACACACACACGCACACGCACCCACCCTCTCTTTCACACACACACACACGCACACGCACCCACCCTCTCTTTCACACACACACACACGCACACGCACCCACCCTCTCTTTCACACACACACACACGCACACGCACCCACCCTCTCTTTCACACACACACACACGCACACGCACCCACCCTCTCTTTCACACACACACACACGCACACGCACCCACCCTCTCTTTCACACACACACACACGCACACGCACCCACCCTCTCTTTCACACACACACACACGCACACGCACCCACCCTCTCTTTCACACACACACACACGCACACGCACCCACCCTCTCTTTCACACACACACACGCACACGCACCCACCCTCTCTTTCACACACACACACGCACACGCACCCACCCTCTTTCACACACGCACACGCACCCACCCTCTCTTTCACACACACACACGCACGCACCCACCCTCTCTTTCACACACACACACGCACGCACCCACCCTCTCTTTCACACACACACACGCACGCACCCACCCTCTCTTTCACACACACACACGCACGCACCCACCCTCTCTTTCACACACAGCACGCACCCACCCTCTCTTTCACACACACACACGCACGCACCCACCCTCTCTTTCACACACACACACGCACGCACCCACCCTCTCTTTCACACACACACACGCACGCACCCACCCTCTCTTTCACACACACACACGCACGCACCCACCCTCTCTTTCACACACACACACGCACGCACCCACCCTCTCTTTCACACACACACACGCACGCACCCACCCTCTCTTTCACACACACACACGCACGCACCCACCCTCTCTTTCACACACACACACGCACGCACCCACCCTCTCTTTCACACACACACACGCACGCACCCACCCTCTCTTTCACACACACACACGCACGCACCCACCCTCTCTTTCACACACACACACGCACGCACCCACCCTCTCTTTCACACACACACACGCACGCACCCACCCTCTCTTTCACACACACACACGCACGCACCCACCCTCTCTTTCACACACACACACGCACGCACCCACCCTCTCTTTCACACACACACACGCACGCACCCACCCTCTCTTTCACACACACACACGCACGCACCCACCCTCTCTTTCACACACACACACGCACGCACCCACCCTCTCTTTCACACACACACACGCACGCACCCACCCTCTCTTTCACACACACACACGCACGCACCCACCCTCTCTTTCACACACACACACGCACGCACCCACCCTCTCTTTCACACACACACACGCACGCACCCACCCTCTCTTTCACACACACACACGCACGCACCCACCCTCTCTTTCACACACACACACGCACGCACCCACCCTCTCTTTCACACACACACACGCACGCACCCACCCTCTCTTTCACACACACACACGCACGCACCCACCCTCTCTTTCACACACACACACGCACGCACCCACCCTCTCTTTCACACACACACACGCACGCACCCACCCTCTCTTTCACACACACACACGCACGCACCCACCCTCTCTTTCACACACACACACGCACGCACCCACCCTCTCTTTCACACACACACACGCACGCACCCACCCTCTCTTTCACACACACACACGCACGCACCCACCCTCTCTTTCACACACACACACGCACGCACCCACCCTCTCTTTCACACACACACACACACGCACCCACCCTCTCTTTCACACACACACACACACGCACCCACCCTCTCTTTCACACACACACACACACGCACCCACCCTCTCTTTCACACACACACACACACGCACCCACCCTCTCTTTCACACACACACACACACGCACCCACCCTCTCTTTCACACACACACACACACGCACCCACCCTCTCTTTCACACACACACACACACGCACCCACCCTCTCTTTCACACACACACACACACGCACCCACCCTCTCTTTCACACACACACACACACGCACCCACCCTCTCTTTCACACACACACACACACGCACCCACCCTCTCTTTCACACACACACACACACGCACCCACCCTCTCTTTCACACACACACACACACGCACCCACCCTCTCTTTCACACACACACACACACGCACCCACCCTCTCTTTCACACACACACACACACGCACCCACCCTCTCTTTCACACACACACACACACGCACCCACCCTCTCTTTCACACACACACACACACGCACCCACCCTCTCTTTCACACACACACACACACGCACCCACCCTCTCTTTCACACACACACACACACGCACCCACCCTCTCTTTCACACACACACACACACGCACCCACCCTCTCTTTCACACACACACACACACGCACCCACCCTCTCTTTCACACACACACACACACGCACCCACCCTCTCTTTCACACACACACACACACGCACCCACCCTCTCTTTCACACACACACACACACGCACCCACCCTCTCTTTCACACACACACACACACGCACCCACCCTCTCTTTCACACACACACACACACGCACCCACCCTCTCTTTCACACACACACACACACGCACCCACCCTCTCTTTCACGCACACACACACACGCACCCACCCTCTCTTTCACACGCACACACACACACGCACCCACCCTCTCTTTCACACGCACACACACACACGCACCCACCCTCTCTTTCACACGCACACACACACACGCACCCACCCTCTCTTTCACACGCACACACACACGCACCCACCCTCTCTTTCACACACACACACACACACGCACCCACCCTCTCTTTCACACACACACACACACGCACCCACCCTCTCTTTCACACACACACACGCACCCACC
The DNA here is from genome assembly GCF_017639515.1 of Carcharodon carcharias. NCBI lineage: Eukaryota > Metazoa > Chordata > Chondrichthyes > Lamniformes > Lamnidae > Carcharodon > Carcharodon carcharias. Next base: position 107,473,575 of record NC_054470.1, read on the forward strand.
CTCTCTTTCACACACACACACACACGCACCCACCCTCTCTTTCACACACACACACACACGCACCCACCCTCTCTTTCACACACACACACACACGCACCCACCCTCTCTTTCACACACACACACACACGCACCCACCCTCTCTTTCACACACACACACACACGCACCCACCCTCTCTTTCACACACACACACACACGCACCCACCCTCTCTTTCACACACACACACACACGCACCCACCCTCTCTTTCACACACACACACACACGCACCCACCCTCTCTTTCACACACACACACACACGCACCCACCCTCTCTTTCACACACACACACACACGCACCCACCCTCTCTTTCACACACACACACACACGCACCCACCCTCTCTTTCACACACACACACACACGCACCCACCCTCTCTTTCACACACACACACACGCACCCACCCTCTCTTTCACACACTCACACACACACAAGCACCGACCCTCTCTTTCACACACACACACACTCGCACCCACCCTCTCTTTCACACACACACACACACGCACCCACCCTCTCTTTCACACACACACACACACACGCACCCACCCTCTCTTTCACACACACACACACGCACCCACCCTCTCTTTCACACACACACACACACGCACCCACCCTCTCTTTCACACACACACACACACGCACCCACCCTCTCTTTCACACACACACACACACGCACCCACCCTCTCTTTCACACACACACACACACGCACCCACCCTCTCTTTCACACACACACACACACGCACCCACCCTCTCTTTCACACACACACACACACACGCACCCACCCTCTCTTTCACACACACACACACACGCACCCACCCTCTCTTTCACACACACACACACACACGCACCCACCCTCTCTTTCACACACACACACACGCACCCACCCTCTCTTTCACACACACACACACGCACCCACCCTCTCTTTCACACACACACGCACGCTCTTGCTCACACACACACGCACGCTCTTGCTCACACACACACACACGCTCTTGCTCACACACACACACACGCTCTTGCTCACACACACACACACGCTCTTGCTCACACACACACACACGCTCTTGCTCACACACACACACACGCTCTTGCTCACACACGCAAACACGCTCTTGCTCACACACGCAAACACGCTCTTGCTCACACACGCAAACACGCTCTTGCTCACACACGCAAACACGCTCTTGCTCACACACACAAACACGCTCTTGCTCACACACACAAACACGCTCTTGCTCACACACACAAACACACTCTTGCTCACACACACAAACACACTCTTGCTCACACACACAAACACACTCTTGCTCACACACACAAACACACTCTTGCTCACACACACAAACACACTCTTGCTCACACACACAAACACACTCTTGCTCACACACACAAACACACTCTTGCTCACACACACAAACACACTCTTGCTCACACACACAAACACACTCTTGCTCACACACACAAACACACTCTTGCTCACACACACAAACACACTCTTGCTCACACACACAAACACACTCTTGCTCACACACACAAACACACTCTTGCTCACACACACAAACACACTCTTGCTCACACACACAAACACACTCTTGCTCACACACACAAACACACTCTTGCTCACACACACAAACACACTCTTGCTCACACACACAAACACACTCTTGCTCACACACACAAACACACTCTTGCTCACACACACAAACACACTCTTGCTCACACACACAAACACACTCTTGCTCACACACACAAACACACTCTTGCTCACACACACAAACACACTCTTGCTCACACACACAAACACACTCTTGCTCACACACACAAACACACTCTTGCTCACACACACAAACACACTCTTGCTCACACACACAAACACACTCTTGCTCACACACACAAACACACTCTTGCTCACACACACAAACACACTCTTGCTCACACACACAAACACACTCTTGCTCACACACACAAACACACTCTTGCTCACACACACAAACACACTCTTGCTCACACACACAACACACTCTTGCTCACACACACAACACACTCTTGCTCACACACAAACACACTCTTGCTTACACACACACGCACACTCTTGCTCACACACACACACACACACTCTTGCTCACACACACACTCTTGCTCACACACACACAAACACACTCTTGCTCACACACACACAAACACACTCTTGCTCACACACACACAAACACACTCTTGCTCACACACACACAAACACACTCTTGCTCACACACACAAACACACTCTTGCTCACACACACACAAACACACTCTTGCTCACACACACAAACACACTCTTGCTCACACACACAAACACACTCTTGCTCACACACACAAACACACTCTTGCTCACACACACAAACACACTCTTGCTCACACACACAAACACACTCTTGCTCACACACACAAACACACTCTTGCTCACACACACAAACACACTTGCTCACACACACAAACACACTCTTGCTCACACACACAAACACACTCTTGCTCACACACACAAACACACTCTTGCTCACACACACAAACACACTCTTGCTCACACACACAAACACACTCTTGCTCACACACACAAACACACTCTTGCTCACACACACAAACACACTCTTGCTCACACACACAAACACACTCTTGCTCACACACACACACACACTCTTGCTCACACACACAAACACACTCTTGCTCACAAACACACACACACACTCTCACTTGCTCTTACACAGACAGAGTGGAATTGTGCCAGATTTGCACTAAGTGCAGTAGCGGGCGGGAAAAGTGACGTTTTCCCTGCTGGCCGCAATGGCAGCTTCTCACACTGTATCATCCCAAACCCACCACGTTAATTATGCATTCCTAGGAAACACGCTGTTTCCATGGCGGGAAGGCTTTCGTTTGTCCATCACGCCATCACCTCGCCGCTTCATCATGCCGGGTGCCACATTTAAAGTGCAGCCGTGCACACATCACTCAGTGCTTCCAGCCGAGATCTGCCACACAAAGTTGCTTTTGGACACTGTGCAGGCCCACTGAGATGTCCTTTACCCCAGCTCTGGCTGCAGGATGGGCAGCAGCACCACCAATCTGGCATGGGAGGCAGTAGCAGTGGTGGTCAGCAGCAATGTCCTTCAGAAGAGGACAGCCACCAAGTGCCACAAGATGATGAATGATCTCCGTTCCACCAGGGGAAGTCACTATTCTCATCACTCTCAACTCACACACTCACAAACCCATCAGAAATTCACAGGCCCTCACTCACTGCCAGTTTAAGGGACATCACCATTCACTCTCCCACACACACCATTATTTCTTCATCTCATCCATGGGACCACTCACCACCCATACATGTCAGGCACACTTATCATCGAGACTGGCAGGCATCCTGCTTACACTCTCTCCATCTCTATTCTTGGAGGAATGCCTGACATCAAGGTCCTCACGGACTTAGAAAATAGATCAATTTAGCTGGCTGTCGACGATCTGGACCATTCCTGTGCTGACGGTGTGGTTGGTGCTGCTCTATCAAGTGAGGTTCCAACAGTCCAACAACCATCAGACAACCATGCCGTGAGTGATGTGTCCTGTTTTACAGTCCACTGCCATGCACTAATTATCTACCCTTGCTTTCACAGTCTATGGAATCCACGACCCAGGACCTCCAATCAAGCCCTGAAGAGGAGTCTGGAGGCACCCTCCCTGAAGAACCATCACACCACTAACCCACACCCTCCAACAGCGCAGAGACACACACCTTGGTGGGACCTAGCTTTAGAATAGCCTCGGAATCACAACCTGGTGAGCATATCACACTTTCTGATCCACAGCAGGCAGCACCAGGGACTTCCCAGGTCCCCGGCACTTGGAGGACTGCTGGAAGCCAGAAATTTGCTGAGTCCAAGTCAGATGAGGAGCCTCTGGACTCGGTCATGTCACAGTTGCTGGAGCTGCAAAGGCAAACTCGGGAACAACAGAAAGGGATGTCCACTGCACTCCTCACAGTTCAAGGCATGATAATCTTTTAAATGAAAACCAAATCAACAAAATTGGGATAAATCAGGCACAGCCCCTAATTCAGGTCAGCTGTAAAACCAAGAACAAAGTTTAAAGGAAACTTACAAACTTTAAATCAAAATGTGATTAAAGGGGTCAACAAAACACCCCAGTCCCCGCGGTGCCCACCGAGCACGGAAGGCCTCGAGAGTGCCAGCAGACACCGCATGCTCCTTCTCCAGGGACATCCAGCAGTGAACGTAGCCACGGAAGAGGGACAAACAATCGGGCGGGACTCCCCCGTCGATCGCCCGCTGCCTGGACCTGTTAATGGCCAACTTGGCCAGGCCCAGGAGCAGGTTCACAAGGAGGTCCTCCTCCTTCCCGACCCCCTTCCGTACCGAGTGCCCATAGATCAGGAGCGTGGGGCTGAAGTGCAAACAAAACATCAATAAAAGGTTTTTCAAAAAACTAAAAAGGGAGTGCAGCCTACAACACCCTATGTATACATGGTCCACGGACTCCACAAGACCGCAAAAAGGGCACGTGTCCTGAGAGTCCGTGAACCTATGCATCCTCTTATTATAAGGGACTGCTGCATGCAACACCCTCCAACCCAGGTCCCCGATAGAAAGGGGAAGGACACCTCCGTAGAGGGCCTCCCATCGGGGGCCTCCGCCGCCGGACGGCAACAAGGCACGCCAGGGCGTGTCCGGTCGACGGACAAGGGCGAGAAAATGGAAGGTGTGCAGCAGCAGTCCATACAAAAAGCCCCTCTTTGCCGTGCCAAAAGGCACTGAGGGCATGTCCCCGAGGCGGCTCATATTGCGGGGCACCAGCACCCGAGGGAGGGTTCGGGGCTTGGGGCCAATGTGGAATTCTGTCCGAACAGAGGAACACTCAGACGGAAGACCACCGCGCACCTGGGCCACCTCAAGACGCAAAATAACGTCGGGTCCGAGCACGACCGTTCTCAGGTCTTGGATGGCATCGGCTGTGACCTGGACACTCACAGACGCGCGTCGCGCCAACTCCTGCGGGAGCATCCAGCCCAGTCCTCCGCCACCCAGCACGTCCCTGATCCTGGTCACGCCTGCGGCCACAGCCCTCCTCTCTGCCAACCACTGAAAAGGACCGAGGGGCGGATTCCTGAGCAGCGGCTCTCTGACGATAGCCGCTACTCCTGACGGGGGAGAGCTGCGTCGCGAGGCAACCACTTTCCAGACTTTGATCAGGTCCTGGTAAAAGACAGGCAACGCCTGCAAGGAGCCACCGAGGCCCAGCTGTTCTATAAACAGGAGCTGCACGTCATAATTCAGGCCATGCACCTGACGGAAGAAATACGTCATCAGGGCACACCATCTAGGAGGAGGCTCAACATAGAGGTATCGCTGCAGGGTCTGAAGGTGGAAAGTCGCCACCTGTGTGCGTAGGCACACTAGCGCCTGACCACCCTCCCTAAGCGGGAGACTCAGAACCTCGGCAGCGACCCAGTGCAATCTTTTGTCCCAGAAGAAGTCGACTAACAATCTCTGGATTCTTGTGACAAAGTCCGGGGGAGGGGTCAAAGTGACCAGCCGATACCACAACATGGCGGCGATCAGCTGGTTTATGACCAGAACTCGACCTCGGTAAGATAGCACTCGGAGCAGTCCTGTCCAGCGCCGCAGGCGAGCGGTGACTTTCGTCTCCAGTTCCTGCCAGTTTGCCGGCCAGGATTCCTCAGCGGGGCAGAGATGGACCCCCAGGTAGAGGAGGCTGGTCCTGCTCCAGGTGAAAGGCCTGAGCTCCTCGGGTAGGGGATCCATCTGCCACTGACCGACCAGGAGTCCAGAACATTTACCCCAGTTGATCCTGGCAGAAGAAGCGGCAGAGTAGACCTCCTGGCACTCGCGCATCCTCCGCAGGTCAGTCGGGTCACTAAACATAAGGAGTACGTCATCGGCGTAAGCCGAAAGGACCACCCCGATGCCCGGCCCGCGCAGAACCAATCCCGACAACCTCCTCCGCAAGAGGCGCAGGAAAGGCTCCACGCAAATAGAATACAACTGGCCAGACAGGGGGCAGCCCTGACGTACCGCTCTCCCAAAGCGAAGGGGCACCGTCAGGGACCCGTTAACCTTCACTAGACACTCCGCGGCGGTGTACAGAAGTCGGATCCGGGCGACAAAATGCGTCCCGAACCCGAAAGCTCGCAGAGTTCCGAGTAAGTATTCGTGATCCACCCTGTCGAACGCCTTCTCCTGATCGAGAGACAGGAAGGCGCTCGACAGACCAGCCCTCTGGGAATGGTGGATGATGTCCCGGACCAGATGGATGTTATCATAAATGGTTCGGTCTGGGACGGTGTAGGACTGGTCAGGGTGGATCATGTGGTCCAGCACGGTGCCGAGCCGAGAAGACATGGCTCGGGCGAAGATTTTGTTGTCTGTGCTGAGGAGGGAGAGCGGGCGCCAGTTTTTAAGAAGGCGGAGATCCCCCTTCTTCGGCAGCAGGGCAATCACGGCCCTGCGCCACGAAAGGGGCATCTCCCCGGTAGCAATGCTCTCCCCCAGGACCCCCACGACGTCGCTCCCCAAGACGTCCCAGAACGCCCTGAAGAACTCCACGGTCAGCCCGTCTAGTCCCGGGGTTTTGCCCCTAGAAAGACCGTCGAGTGCGCTGGTCAGCTCCCCCAGACTTATAGGGGAGTCGAGCTTTCCGGCGCACTCCGGGCCGACCTGCGGCAGGTCCTCCCACAAAACTGCAAGCTTCCTCACTGGACGGATCCGGAGAGAACAGGGCAGTGTAGTAATCTCGGGCAATGGCCCTGATGCCCTCCGGATCCGAGACAAGGGATCCGTCGTCGGCCAGCAGCGTAAAGAGCTGCTTACGGACCCCGTGCCTTTTTTCCAGTGAGTAGAAGAAGGGAGAGCCACGGTCCATCTCCTTAAGGAAACAGATCCGCGACCTCACGAACGCGCCCCGAGACCCGACCAGTTGCAGGTCCCGCAGCGCGCCCTTCTTCTCATCGTACACCGACCGCAGGGCCGGGTCCGCGTCAGGCTGACGGAGACGTGCCTCCAGGCCGAGTACCTCCTTCTCCAACTCCTCGACCCTGGATTTGCGTCTCTTTGTCGACCCCTCGGACGTGAGTCTTGCCCACGTCCCACCATAGCCTCAAGGAGGGGAAGCCTCCCCGCTTCCTTCTCCAGCCGGCCCAGAAGCGACGGAACGAGTCCAGGAACCGCTGGTCTTCCAACAACAGGTTATTAAAATGCCAGTACGCGGACCCCGTCCGAGCGGAGAACGAAGTGAGCTCCGCCCACACCAGACGGTGGTCCATGCACGGAACCTGCTGTATAGAAGCAGCCGGAACGCAGGACACGTACGCCTTCGAAACGTAAAGGCGGTCGAGTCTGGACGCTCCGACTCCAGGTGACACAAAGGTGAACACGCTGGAGTCAGGATGGAGATTTCGCCAGACGTCCACTAAGTCGAAGGACCTGACCAGGTCCCGCAACTTACTCACACCTCGCGTGCAGTGCGGGGTACCGTGACGGTCCCAGACCCCGAGGGTGCAATTGAAATCCCCCCCGAGGACGATGCACTCGCCAGCGTCGATGGAGCCGAGATGAGTGGACACTTCTTCAAAGAAGCTCGCTTGCTGCTGCGTGCCCAGGGGAGCGTACACATTCACAAAGTGAAGCACCGCCCCCCCCAGACGCACAGTCAGGTGCAGCAACCGGCCTGGCACCGGCTCCTTGACCCCCAAGATCTCCGGCTGAAAATGCGGGGCCAACAAGATAGCCACCCCGCCAGAATTGGAGGCTAGGTGACTCATGTAGAACCCCCCTCGCCACTCCAGGAGCCACGTGGCTTCGTCTCCCGGAACGGTATGGGTTTCTTGCAGGAAGCACAACGCATACTTCCCGTCCCTGAGGACCGAGAAGTTCTGGAACCTGCGCTGTGCGCCCCTGCTGCCGCGGATGTTGAGGCTGGCTATAGTCGTCTTCATTGTCAAAGGTACATCAAACCTTCACCTTAAGTCATTAAAAAGAAGAAGAGGACTTTTTAGTCCTTCCTCTTCTTCAGGAGCCCAGCGAGAAACGTTTGGACCCTCCGCCGCGCGTTCCTATCCAACTCAGGAGACTTGAGAGCCTCGCGAGTGGACCAGAACACCAGCGGAAAAGAATGCCACCGGTCCAAGGCCAACTGAACCCTGTCTCGGCGACCGCGATGACTCACCAAAAAGTCCCGGAGTTCCCTTGGGGGGATGAGGGGGGAGTCAGTGGAGGGCACCAGGGGATCCACCGCCTCGCTTGAGAGCGACTCAGCGTAATCTCCAGCGCTCACCACAGACACCCCGTCCTCCTCCAGGTCGTCGCCTCCAACTTCCGACCCCTCCCCGCATTGAGTACGGGGGCTGATTCGGAGCTGCCAGCTGGCCCCACCTGTACCTCGATCCCACCCCCAGGATCAAGGCCAGAGGGGTCCTCTCTGGTCTCCTCTAAACGTTTTGGGTCAGAGGGCAGCGGCAGTTCTGATGCCCGCTCTCCTCCCGGCACCGGGTCGTCCGGGGAGCTCAGGACAAGCTCCTGACCCAAAACTAGGACGCCCGGTGCTAAGGTTTGGGAGGGAGCGGGAAGGCCTTCCTTTTCGCCGCCACCCAATGACCCGTTAACATTTTTAAAATTTTGAAAGCTACAGTCCCCCGACGAGCCAGAAGGTACCTCAGGGGTATCGAGGGTTCCTGAGTCGGGCACCACCTCAAGGGAGGTGCCTTCAGTGACCCCCGAGGGGCCCTGTTCAGGGGACTGCAGCAGGTTGACGGGGGTAACAGTGGTGGGAGTCGGTGCAGGGGTTTTGAGTTCCCCCAGAGGACAGGGCGAGATTTTACTTGGTGGAAACGCCACCACCTCTTCATCGGGGGAAGGGACACACCCAACTTCTTCAGTTTGGGCATCACCCACCTCCTCCTCCGAAGCGTGACGTCTCTTCCGGGTCAGGCTGGGGGCTAGGGAAACCTCCATTTCCGAGGCCCCCTCCTCCTTGTCCAGCCCTCCCGGACACTCCACCCTCTGGGTTTTGGGTGTTAGATTCCCCGGCTCGGGGTCCCGCGTCTTTTCCCCGCCGGCCCCGGGACCACGCGCAGGGACGACGCCGGGCCCAGCACTCAGCGCCTTAGCACCCATGGGCCCGGGAGCACACGCGGACACGATGCCGGGGCCGGATGATGTCTTTTCCCCCGAGCCGGTGCTTGCAGGTGTCTGGGGGTTTTGGGGCGTTTCAGGGGCCGCCTCCAGGTTGCGGGTCTTCCTCCGCGCCTTCTTACGGCGCGGGGGCTCTCCCCCCGCCTCACCGGCAGCCGAGATGGCAGTGTCCGCCGGCGTCGCTTCCCCTTGCGGGGAGGGAGATGGAGTGGTGGCAGGGGGAGGAGGGGCGGTGCCAGCCGTGGCCGCTTGGGTGGGGCTCGTGGCCTTGGAGGCGGGGCAGTTCTTCCTCACGTGCCCCGCCTCCTTACAAGCATGGCACCGCACGCCCTCCACGGTCCAGAAGACCCGATAGGCGGTCCCCTCAAAATTGATAATGAAGGACCCCTCCAGGCACTCCTCCTGGGCCAAGCGGACAAATACCTGGCGCCGGAAGGAGTACACATGGCGGAGGGCCGAGTCTTTGAGGCCGAGCGGGATTGGTGCAACCCCCGACCTGACCTCCCCCAATTTATTAAGGTGGGGGAGGAGGAGCTCACTGGATAGAATAGGCGGGACGTTCGAAATAATAATTCTCTGGGCGGTGGCCTCAAGGGGGTCCACTGCCAGAAAAGTCCCGCCCACAGTGAGTCCTTTTTGCAGGGCGAGGTGCACCGCCCGCTCGGACCTCAAGAAGAATATGGCCTTCCCATACTATTTAGAGGCCGCGACAATGGCTGAGGGGCCGACGTCCCCAGCCATAGCCTTTACGCAGGCCTCTATTGTCATTTCAGGGTGAGCATAGCTCTTTACCCCAAGGGCCCTGGTGAGGAGGCGGAATGGTGACAGGGCAGCAGGAGCAGCTGGAGCCGCAGAAGCAACCACCCCCGCATAGGTTTTCTTTTTTTGAGGCCCTGCCACCGGTGACAAAACCGCCTCCATATTAGCCCTTGAGGGCCCGGCCACAGGCGATGGTGAATTGGCCTTAGGGCCAGAGCCACGCCCACCCTGGGAAGGATTGGCCATTTTGTTTGAGGAAAGGGGGTGGGGGAGAGAGGTAGAAACAACCTCCCCTCTTTTAGGCAGGAGAGGAGAGGAGGGAGAGGAGTAAAAGACAGGGAGGCACAGGAGGGAAAGAGGTAAATGTCCAGGTGGGTGTCTTCGATGGTGGATGGACGGTGGGTGGAGGCCTGATGTTCTTCAGGCAGGGGGAGGCGATGTCTTCACCAGCTATTGCTGGCCTTACTGGGAAAAGGGCTGGGTTGGGGGGGGAGGGGTGGCAGAAAGATGGTTTCAGCACACACACACACCCTCCCGCTCTTCCTTCCCCAACTCCTCTGGCAGTCTTCTTGCCTCCCCCTACAAAACACAGTCCTTAATTGCCCCCACCTTAAACAAAAATACACAGTTCAGACACCCACCTAGGATGTTGTTTTTCAACTCAGTCCTGGCCTCCTGGCCTTCCTGTCCTGTAGCAACAGCAGCAACTGTTCTCTTCTCGCCCTCTCTCTCCTTTGACACCACAGGGGCAAGGCAGTGGCAGCAGCAGCAGCACTGGAGGAGAAGCAGCAGCAGCACACAGCAGAAGCAACAACCCCAAAGGCAGCAGCAGAAACAGTTGAAACACTGAGGAGCAGCAACACCAACACCACACACCTTCTCTCCTCAGTATCAGGAAACCAACTGAATCCACAATTGCCTCCACGAGATCGTTAAGAAGATGAACTCTTGATAATCTTTTAAATGAAAACCAAATCAACAAAATTGGGATAAATCAGGCACAGCCCCTAATTCAGGTCAGCTGTAAAACCAAGAACAAAGTTTAAAGGAAAGCGAAATAGGTGTAGTTGCACCGACTGGACACAGGTATTAATCATTTGTACATAGGGCAGGATAGTTAGGTCGGTGAGCAGGGCGGTGGGGCCCGGGGCCTGCTCACCGACGTGTAAAATGACGTGGGATGATGTGGGGCAGAACTCCCGGTGTCACCCCACCTCATTTCAATTTGCAGGTTGCCGGGAGCTCAGCCAAATCAGCAGTGTGCCCACTGACCTGTCAATGGTCGATTGAGGCTATTTAAAAAGTAATTGAAATAATTAATGGACTTGTCTGTCCAACCTTAGGGTTGGTGGGCAGGCCGGGAGCCCTGGCAGGCTTCAGAAAAAGCATGAAACCTCATTCACAGGCGGGATGAGGTTTCATGAGGGTTTTTAAAAATTTAATAAAAGTCTAATTGAAAGTGATGGACATTTCCCAACTCATGTGAAACATAAGGGGACATGTCAAGGAAATTTTATTTTTCTGCATTTACCATTTTTAAATTTGGCGCTGATCTCCCTGAGGCAGCATTGAGCCTCAGGGAGGTCAGTGTGCTCTTTCGTGCACATTCGCCTAGCACTTCCTTGCGGACATCACGCTGGGTGGGCCTTAATTGGCCTGCCCAAGTAAAATGGCAGCATGCCCCCAATCTGGGGCACCGATCAGAGGTGCGCCCACACACACCCGCTCCTGAACTTCCCCCACAACAGGGGGGGCGGGAATTCTGCCCATTTGGTTACTATTGTAAATAAACTCCCAAGAATGTCTCCCTACATATAGCTCCTTTTTCTGATGAGTAATGTTCAGGTTACTCAGATGTGAAACCTTTCTACGCAAGATAAAAGCAGGTGTCTCGGTCCAGTGCCTCTTGCCTGTGCTTTGTGCAACCGTCAGACCAAAGTGATGTCCTGGCCTCACATTCCCTGGACATATTAGTGATGCCTGTACTTTGATGGTGCCTGTCATTGCTGCCAAAATGTCGAAGGCAGGCGCCACAAAGTTCCATCATTCTCTCTGTGTGCTCTCAGCACCTTTAAGGTGGAGTTGGCCCCCATCTCGTCAGCATCTGTTACCGGTGACGGTGTGCTCCTGAAGGAGTCAGGTCCTGAAGGTGGACAATGGATCAGATGCATTTAAGGTTTCATGGCTACGTTTCCATGATATGACCCTGATCACAGAGTGCAAGCGATCTGCCTTTCGACAGACAGGAGTCAGACATTCTCAGAGGCTATGTGAAGGTCAATGGAGTGTCCTCACTGCATGTTGACATTATCCTCCTGCAATCGAGTGACTATTAGGGCCTCCACTGTGTCTCCATGACAAGAGCATTATCACAGAGGGTATGTGCATTGCCATAAGCCAGACTGGAGTCAAAAGTTCATAGATGCTATGTGAGGATCTATGGGGTCACCTCACTGCATGTTGTCATCATCCTCCCAAGCGCACATGCCTCATCTGGCCGGTCCAAGAGCTTCATCGCCATTATTGTCGCCTTCGGGGACCTCCTCATGCTCATTACCGTTGATGTCCTCCTGATCAGAGGAGACGTCCAGCTCCTCCATCTCCTCCTCAGCCAGCTCCTCCCCACGTTGCAGAGCCAGGCTGTAAACGGGGCAGTAGATGACGACGTTGTGTGACACCCTCTGTATTGCAGGTCTCCACCAGACTGGTCCAGGCACCTGGGCCTCATCTTCAGCATCCCGATGGTTTGTTCCACCAAGCTGCAAGTTACAGTATGAACCTCGTTATACCTCCACTCTGCTGCAATCTAAAGCCACCGCAGATAGTATTTATCCTTAAGGAGCCATCCCTACAGCCTCCGTAGACCCTAGAAGATGTCAGGGATCTGTGACCAACTGAGAATGTAGTAGTTGTGCACACTCCCTGGAAACCGTGTGCACACCTGCAGGATATATTTGATGTGGTCGCACACCACTGCACATTCGGCAAATGAAAGCCCTGTGGTTGACATAATTGACCCCTTGTTGTGACAGAGGTCTGAGCGCCACGTAAGTGCAGTCAATCATATCCTGCACCAGTGAAAAACCCGAGATCTGGGCAAATCCAATCGCTCTTGCATCCTGGCTGTCCTTGTCCTGGGCAAAATGCACAAAGTTGTGTGCCCTCTCGAAGATGGCATCCATGACCTCATGGATGCATTTGTGGGTGGAGGCTTGTGATATCCCATAGAGGTCACGTGTGGAGCCCTGAAAGGAGCCACTGGCATAAAAATTGAGCGCCGCTGTCATTTTCATGGCCACTGGCAGTGGATGTCCCCCGTGTCTACATGGCACCAAATCCTGCAGTAAGTGGCAGATGTGAGCGACCAGTTCCCTAGACATGTGCAGTCTTTGGCGACACTGGTTCTTGGTCATCTGCAAGAATGACAGGCGGCATCTATACACGTTGGGTCTAGCTAGGTGCCGACCAACGATGGTTCACTGTGGCTCTTCAGCAGTGTGTGCGGGAGCCCCATCTTCCTGAGGGTGCTGCTCCTCCCTCTGCACAGTCAGGCACCTCTGTCGCTCTCTACTCCACCATCTTCGCTCTCTGTAAGCCATAAAGCATACAGCTAGTTCACCAGGCCCCATGATCCTGATATACTGCTCCTGCAGGATGGAAGAGAGAGACACGTGGTTAACTTGGGTATCCTAAGAACCTCTCTTGGTTAAGCCTGAAGGCCCCTTAATGCATCCCAAAGAGCATTGGCCACCACTTGGATGGCCAGAGTTTAGTGCACTGCATGGCTGCCCGAAACCCCACCCACCTCTGCCCCACTCCACCTGACTGATTGGTGACAGCTTTGCCCATTGGACTGCATGTAGTGTTCTCAACTCAGGCGCAGTCATTCTCCTAACCTGCTCTGCAAGGCTGCACTGTTAGCTTGAACCATGGGGGAGACTGGTCCAAACGGGGATGATGACATTGCAAGGGGCTATGAGCGCCTCTCCCAGTGACTGCTCCATGGCCAGTTTTAGCGAGGAGATTATACAAAGTGCCCTGTCATCCAACTGTTCTGCAGTCCATGAAAACACACACACTCATTCTTTCTCTCATGCACACATACTTACTCTCTCTCACAAACACCAGTCAGCCTCTTCCCCCCACCCTTTGACCCCGTGATCCACAGCATCTCACTGCTAGAGACTGCCCCTGCAGTATCTTCTCCCCGTGACCCAGGCTTACCTTCCCCCATGGCTCCAGCAGACTCTCTCACCTTACCCTGTGGCTCCAGCAGGCTCTCTCCCTCTCTCTCTCTCTCTCTCTCACCCCGCTCATCCCCACCCTGAAAACAGCAAACGTGGGAGAGGAATGGCCTGTGATTGGAGGATCAGGCCCTTGTTGAATCTTCAACTTCACTTACCTGTCTTACTGGCAGCTTGAACAGTAGCTTCAGTCCGACCCACGGGCCACCAGTTAGTCAAGCCTGATGTAGAAGATTAGCCATTGTATTATTGAATGGAAGAGCATATCAAGAGGCCATATGTCCTACTCCTCCCCCTATTTCTTATGTTCTTAAAATTCTAGGCCAATTTAATTATAACGTGTTTGTCATTAAACTGGAGGAGGGTAGGCTGTGGTATTTAACTAAATTCATATTGTTATAAAATATCAAATTATTCAATCAAGCCTATTTCACCTCCATTTACCCCAATATTTTCTGACACAAATCATTTGGATATATTTAAAATATTGGAATTTCTAAGATCAGGAAAATGTCCTTAGGGCTAACAGACACATACTTTTTTTGATAGAGCTATTTTTAATTTTGGGCAACGCACAAGGGTTCTGACCTGCTGGGGGAATTCAAATGCAATGATTTGTCATCATCAGTGACTACAATCTTAGGCAGAAAGCCTTTAATTTATAATCGATGCCACGCATAGTCTTAAAGCAGCCTTAAAGCAGCCAGCAACTGATCTAACAAAAGTAGCTTACATGTACATAGCACCTTTATAAGAACCAAGAGGTTCACCGAGTGCTTCAGAGGAGCTTTATCAAACAAAATTTGATACCAATCTGATATTAGGATAAGTGACCAAAAGCTTGGTCAAAGAGGTAGGTTTTAACGAGTGGCTTAAAAAGGAGGCCAAGAGGTGGAGAGGCGTAGGGAGGGAATTCCAGAGATTATGGCCGAAGCAGCTAAAAGCACAACCACCAACAATGAAGCAATTTAAACCAGGGATGGAGCAAGAGGCCAGGATTGGAAGAGGGCTGTAGAGCTGAACGAGATTACAGAGATAGGGGGAGGTGTGGCCATGGAGGAATTTGAAAACAGGGCAATAGAATTTTAAACTCAAATGGTGCTGACCCAGAAGCCAATTTAGATCAGCGTGCACAAGACTGATAAGTGAAATGGGCTGAGTGCGGGAATATGGGCAGCAGAGTTTTGGATTCAGTCGAGTTTATGAAGGACGGGAGATGGGAAACTAGCCAGGATGGCATTGGAATAGTCAGGTCTTGAGGTAAAATAACACTGATGAGGGCTTCAGCAGCAAGTGAGCTGAGGAAGGGTTGGAGACGAGCAATGTTATGGAGATGGAAGCAGGCCAGAGGTTCACCTCAGGGTTAAGTATGACACCTGGTTGCGAATTTATCAATGGAATCAAGCTTTCTGCTGCATTCACAACCAGTGACTTCAAGGTTGACCAGTACATATAGGCGAGAATTTTCTCCCCATCTGCCGGGCCGGTTGGGAGCAGGCACAGAGCCAATCACCGCCCACGATCGGCTGTGTGCTGCCATTTTATGTGGACGGGCCAAGCGTAACGCACTGCTGCTAGCATACCTGTGCAGGCTGGGGGAGGAGGGGGAGTTGGGGCCTGCGCTCTTTCACGCAGAAATCTCCCTGAGACACGGAGTTGTCTCAGGAAGATTAAGTTCAGTTTCAAAGCTTAAAATAAATAAAGTTAAAAATCATTTACACATGACCCATCATGTGACAGTGTCACAGGAGCTGGGACATGTTTATGAAATGTTTTAAAAATATTTACTATTTTAATAAACCCTTCAAGAAACCTCATCTTGCCCGTGGATGAAGTTTCATGAAAAGTGCGAAGGCCGCCTGGGCACTTCGTATGCCCGCCAACCTTAAGGTTGGATGGGCAGCCCTGTCAAATTGGTTAAGTAGTTAATTAATGGCCTTAATATGCCTTTGACAGTTCGGCATGCGCCTGCTGAATGGAGGATCGGAATAGAGCACGGTGACATCGGGTCGCGCGCTCCACATCACCGCGCATCATTTTATGCGTTGGCGTGCAGGTGCCGTCCCCGCATGCCAAACAGAAAAATACTTCCCATAATTTCTGGAACATTGTTCAATGGAGATAATTAAGAATTAACCAAATGGATCAGAGCCAGATGTCAGTTTAATAACTGAAGTTTAAAAATATTAATCATATCAAATTGATCATTTGGCGACAGTGTTGCTCTTGTACTTGCTGATTGTTTGTATTAATAAGATGGCTTTCCTGTGTCTGCACGTGAAGGAATGCAGCTATAAATCTCGAATTATAAGATTAAAAAGAGAGATTGTCTTTTAAGGGATTAAAACATAAAGGCAGAGATCATCTGCTAGACAAAGGTTTAGGAGTTTATAAAAATGCCTGGCATAATTATGTGCTCAAGGGCACTAACATCCTATGGCATAGGATATGGTATTTCCTCCAACACAAGGCAGTTCCTGCAAAAAGCAGGAACTGGCCTCTACATCACCTCAGCAAGGCATTGACAAATTACATACAAACATACGAACATACGAAATAGGAGCAGGAGGAGGCCATTCAGCCCCTTGAGCCTGCTCCACTGTTCAATAAGATCATGGCTGATCTGTATTTTGTTTTGAGTTTTGTGTTTTTGTTTTAATTGTGTTTTGAGTTCCACATTCCCATCTAACCCCAATAAGCTTTGATTTCCTTGCCTAACAAGAATCTATGTACCACTGCTTTAAAAATATTCAGTGACCCTGTCTCCACCGTCCTCTGAGGCAGACAGTTCCAAAGTCGCACAACCCTCTGAGAGAAAAAAATTCTCCTCATCTCTGTCCTAAAAGGGCGAGCCCTAATTTTAAAACAGTGCCCCCTAGTTCTGGACTCACCCACAAGAGGAAACATCCTTTCCACGTCCACTATGTCAAGACCATTCAGGATCTTATATACTTCCATCAAGTCTCCCCCCCAATCTTCTGAACTTCAGTGAAACCAAGCCCAGCCTGTCCAACCTATCATCACAAGACAAGATATCACAATCTAAACTGTAAGATTTTATAATCTAACAATGGACAATCTTAAGGATGCCCCTAAATTACTTGTCAACCTAATGGAAACTTGAGTTTAGCAGGTAAGTGACCACCACCTTCACTTCTCAGTGTCCTGCTTGTTTGAAGGACGTTGACTAAAACAAAGGATGCTTTCCAGCATGAATGCTCAACATACTTTCTGTTGGTTGAGCTTTTTTACAGCATAAGTATTGGAACCACATAGAAGGATTTTCGTATTCATTGGATTTACTCCAGTGTTTCTCAGGGTAAAAATATAAGCTGTAGTGTATTGACATTAGTTCTTCCCTCAATTGGGATAAAGGTATCATGTTAAACTCTGTAGTTTTCTACTTGAGGATTTAAGGTAAATATTAATTTAAATATTGATGGATATCTTAAATACCTTAAATATCTTAAATAGGGGACTCTATAGTCAGGGGCTCAGATAGGCGCTTCTGTGGTCGTGAAAGAGACACCAGGATGGTATGTTGCCTCCCTGGTGCCAGGGTCCAGGATGTCTCTGATCGAGTATGGGACATTCTGAAGGGGGAGGGACAACAGCCAGAGGTCATGGTACACATTGGTACTAATGACATAGGCAGGAAGAATGACGAGGTCCTGCAGAGGGAGTTCAGGGAGTTAGGCAGAAAGTTAAAAAAACAGGACCTCTAGAGTTGTAATCTCAGGATTACTCCCTGAACCACGTGCCAGTGAGGCGAGAAATAGGAAGAAAGTGCAGCTGAACACATGGCTGAACAGATGGTGTAGGAGGGAGGGTTTCCCATATCTGGATTATTGAGATTTCTTCCAGGGCAGGTGGGACCTGTACAAGAAGGACAGGTTGCATCTAAACTGGAGGGGCACCAATATCCTGGCTGCGAGGTTTTCTAGTGTCACTTGGGAGGGTTTAAAATAGTATGGCAGGAGGGTGGGAACCAGAGCAATAGGTCAGCAGGTGAAATAAAGGACTGGGAACCAGCGAATATGGCCAGTAGGACTAAGAGGAAGGGCAGGCAGGGAGAAATTACTGAACTCAGTGGGACTGGGGGTCTGAAATGCATTTGTTTCAATGCGAGAAGTATAACAGGCAAGGCAGATGAGCTTAGAGCTTGGATTATTGGGACTATGATGTTATTGCTATTACAGAGACTTGGTTGAAGGATGGACAGAATTGGCAGATAAACATTCCAAGATTTAGATGTTTCAGGCAGGATAGAGAGGGATGTAGAAGAGGTGGGGGAGTTGCACTGCTGGATAAGGGGAATATTACAGCTGTACGACAGGAGGACACCTTGTTGGGCTCATGCAGGGAGGCAATATGGAGTAGGAAGGGTGCAGTCTCAATGTTGGGGGTTTACTATAGGCCTCCCAATTGCCGGCAGGAGATTGAGGAACAGTAATGTAGGCAGATTTTGGAACGACGTAAGAGCAAAAGGGTTGTTGTGGTGGGTGATCTTAACTTTCCCTATATTGACTGGGAATCACTTAGTGCTAGGGGTCTGGATGGTGCAGAATTTGTAAGGTGCATCCAGGAGGACTTCCTGAGACAATATGTAGGTAGTCCAGCTAGGGAAGGGGCAATACTGGACCTGGTATTAGGGAATGAACCCGCCCAGGTGGTCAAAATTTCAGTAGGAGAGCATTTTGGGAAAAGTGACCATAATTCAGTAAGTTTCACGGTAGTGGTGGATAAGGAAAATAGGAGTCCTCGGGTTAAGGTGCTTAATTGGGGGAAGGTTAATTATAACAATAATAGGCAAGAACTGAGGAATCTAGACTGGAGGCAAATGTTTGAGGGCAAATCAACAACTCACATGTGGGGGGCTTTCAAACTTCAGTTGATAAGAATTCAGACTGGCATGTTCCTCCTAGAATGAAGGATAAACATGACAAGTTTCAGGCACCTTGAATAGCGAAGGATGTTGTGAGATTAGTCAAAAAGAAAAGGGAAGCGTTCATAAGGGCTAGAAGGCTGGGAACAGATGAAGCCCGTGGAGAATACAAAGAAAGCAGGAAGAAACTTAAGCAAGGAGTCAGGAGGGCTAAAAGAGGTCATGAAAAGTCACTGGCAACCATGATTAAGGAAAATCCCAAGGCCTTTTATACATATGTAAAGGGCAAGAGGGTAGCCAGGAAAAGGGTGGGCCCACTCAGGGACAGAGGTGGGAATCTGTGTGTGGAGCCAGAAGAAATGGGAGAGATAGTGAATGAATACTTCTCATCAGTATTCACCAAAGAGAAGGACTTAGCGGTCGATTTGTCTAGGGAAGAGTGTGTAGATAGCCCGGATCATGTTGAGATCAAAAAAGAGGAGGTGTTAGCTGTCTTGAAGAATATTAAGGTGGATAAGTCCCCAGGGCCAGATGGGATCTACCCCAGAGTACTGAGGGAGGCAAGGGAGCAGATTGCTGGGGCCTTGATAGAAATCTTTGTATCCTCACTGGCTACGGGTGAGGTCCCAGAGGACTGGAGAATGGCCAACGTTGTTCCATTGTTTAAGAAGGGTAGCAGGGATAATCCAGGAAATTACAGGCTGGTGAGCTTTACTTCAGTGGTAGGGAAATTATTGGAGAAGATTCTTCGTGACAGGATTTACTACCATTTAGAAGCAAATGGGCATATTAGTGAGAGGCAGCATGGTTTTGTGAAGGGGAGGTCGTGTCTCACTAACTTGATCGAGTTTTTAGAGGATGGAAGGGCAGTGGATGTTATATACATGGATTTCAGTAAGGCCTTTGACAAGGTCCCTCATGGCAGGCTGGTACTGAAGGTAAAGTCGCACGGGATCAGAGGTGAGCTGGCAGGATGGATACAGAATTGGCTTGGTCATAGAAGACAAAGGGTAGCAGTGGAAGAGTGCTTTTCTGAATGGAGAGCTGTGACTAGTGGAGTTCCGCAGGGATCTGTGCTGGGACCTTTGCTGTTTGTGGTATACATAAATGATATGGAGGAAAATGTAACTGGACTAATTAGTAAGTTTGCAGACGACACCAAGGTTGGAGGAGTTGCAGATGGTGAAAAGGATTGTCAAAGGATACAATGGGATATAGATTGGTTGGAGACTTGGGCGGAGAAATGGCAGATGGAGTTTAATCTGGACAAATGCGAGGTAATGCATTTTGGAAGGTCTAATACAGGCAGGAATTACACAGTAAATGGCAGAACCCTTAAGTGCATTGACGGGCAGAGGGATCTGGGTGTCTAGGTCCACAGGTCACTGAAAGTGGCAACGCAGATGGATAAGGTAGTCAGGAAGACATATGGCATGCTTGCCTTTATTGGCAGGGTTATTGAGTATAAAAGCTGGGAAGTCATGCTGCAGCTGTATAGAACCTTGGTTAGACCGCACTTGGAATATTGTGTGCAATTCTGGTCGCCACGTTACCAGAAGGATATGGAGGCGTTGGAGAGGGTGCAGAAGAGGTTTACCAGGATGCTGTCTGGCCTGGAGGTTTTTAGCTATGAGAAGAGGTTGGAGAAACTCGGATTGTTCTCACTAGAGCGACGGAGATTGAGGGGTGACTTGATAGAAGTTTACAAAATTATGAGTGGCATGGACAGAATAGATAGTCAGAAGCTTTTTCCCAGGGTGGAAGAGTCAATTACTAGGGGACATAGATTTAAGGTGAGAGGAGAAAACTATAAATGTGATGTGTGGAGCAAGTTTTTTACACAGAGGACAGTGAGTGTCTGGAACTCGCTGCCAGAAGAGGTGGTGGAAGCACGTACAATAGTGGTGTTTAAGAGGCAGCTTGACAAATACATGAATAGGATGGGAATAGAGGGATACGGACCCCGGAAGTACAAAATGTTTTAGTTGACGGGCAATAGGATCGGCGCAGGCTTGGAGGGCCGAAGGGCCTGTTCCTGTGCTGTACTTTTCTTTGTTCTTTGTTCTTTGTACCTCTCTGTAACATTACCTAAACCAGGATTCTCTAATATGAGCAAGGTTATGCTTTCTTTTGCTAGAGCTATCAATGTTGCGATCGACTTATCGAAGTGAATTGCATGTTCAGTTCTTCAATAGACTTCTATATAATTTAGAAAATGTATGGTCTCATATAGTCTCCTGCATCCAAACTTGAAAACCCATTTCCATACACTCTTCAGTGGAGAGGTACATTGTTAAGGAGAGATGCCCAGACCCTTATAATACCCGGGTTGTTATAATCTGGCTAAAATTTGTTAAAAAGGCTAACTGGAGGATGGCAGTATTCTCTGATGGTCCCTTTCCCTTGAAGATAGTCAGATCAGTTCTTCAGATTCAGTTAAGTGTCTGTGAGGCCTGTCTTTCTCAACCTTAAGTGAGAATCTGAGGAGTATGTCCAACCCAGAAGAGCCTCAAAAAGTGGCGAGGATTGAAATCCACTTCATTCAGCTGAGCTAAGGATTTGCAGTGCACATTCATTCTCTAACCCTTCAACACCTCATCTAATTGTTCCCCTTATCTTTGTCCTAAACTGCTGACCCCTAACCCTGAGGCCATGATTCCCTAGTTCTAGATTCTCCAATTAGGGGTAAAACAATCATCTCAGCATTGACTCTATCAAGCCCTCTAGAAATTTTATACCTTTCGATGAGCTCATCTCTCATTCCTCTGAACTGGTAATTACTTATCTCCCACCTCTAGGTCCCATTCTACACTACCAATATTTGTCTTTAATTACAAATCATAATCTTGAGACAAGCTTTTCCAAAGCTTTGTGAAAAACTGACTTGATACTGACAAAATATCAGAGACCATAAAGGACTTCAAATATTTATGTCTGCATGTTCAAGTAGACGATAGTTAGTTCACTTCAATTGTCCAGTGAAGTGTAACAATCACAATTTAACAAATAGTTATTTCGAATCATCCAATATTTTTTTATGCTTTTGCATGAAGTTGGTGTCGCTGGATAGGCCAGCATTTGTTGCCCCTCCCCAATGATATTGCACAAAAGGAGGCCATCATGCATGTGCCACTTTGAAAGAGCTACCCAATTAGTCCCATTCCCTGCAGCCCTGCATATTTTTCACCTTTGAATATCTATACGAATTCCTTTTGAAAGTTACTGCTGAATCTGCTTCCATCATCCATTCAGAGAGTGCGTTCCAAATCACAGCAACTCACTGCAGGAAAAAAACTCCTTATGTGGCCTTCGCTTCTTTCGCCAATAACCTTAAATTTGTGGTTACCAATTCTTCTGCCAAAATAAGTAGTTTATCCTATTTACCCAATCAAAACTCTTCATGGTTTTGAACAACCCCACTAACTCTCCATTTAATCTGCTCTGCTCTAAGGAGAACAAGCCCAGTTTCTCCAGCTGAAGTCCCACAGCCACCACACGATTCTAGTAAATCTCCTTTCTATCCTGTCTAAGGCCTTGGACAACCTTTATAAAGTTTAGTGTCTGGGGGAGGGGGTGGTGTTCGAGGGGGAGAGCTTGGAGGTTGGGGTGAAGCACTCTTGCTCTTCATGACCCTCAAGGAGTGCTGTAAAGGCACTTACTTCCCCTCTGAAGCTGCACTCACCACTTTTTAGCTGTCGTGTTTCCCAGGCAGGATGACCCCAAGTGAATATTTTTATGCCATTGGGAATTCCAGACAACATCAGGCCCAACTCTGGCAAAGCCATACATGTCACCTCCAAGTGTTTACTGAGTCCTGTCCACATGCTGACATTTGTTGACAAAATCAGCCCTCTTTATGCTGCTTTTATCACCTCACTTGTGGCTGCTCCAGTCTGTTTCTGTGCATGCAGTTTTCACATTTATGCACAAACATAATATTTTTGAGATATTAGTCTTTGCAGCTGTCTTTAATCCTCACAATTAATCACAATGCCCCCAATTTTACTTTCGCCTGAAAATCTGGACACCACTCCCTCCAGCCCTGCATCCATATAATTTATATACACTGAACAGAATTGGCCCCAGAACAGACCCTGTAGGAAATAGGTCAGTTACTTATTTCCAAGCACCCTAACATATGACCCTTAAATCCTACCCTCTGTTTCCACCCTTCCAGCCAGTTTTCATGACACATTGCTACTGCTCCTTTAAATTTGTACCCTTTAATGCCCTGGCCACATAGCAGCAGGAGGAGTCCGCTTAGCTCCTTGAGCCTGTTCTGCCATTCAGTGAAATTGTGGCTTCTCTGTGACTTAACTCCATAAACCTATCTTTGCCTCATATCCCATAATACCTTTGACTAACAGAAATCCAATCAACCTCAGTTTTAAAATGAATAATTGATTTAGCATCAAGTGCCATTTGTAGAAGAGAGTTTCAAACTTCTACCGTCCTGCATGTGTACAAGTATTTCTTAATTTGACTCCTGCATGCCTGGCTCTAATATTTAGACTACATCCTCAAGTGTTGGACTCCCCAGCTCCTGGAAATAGTTTTTTAAAAGTCTATTTGACTCCCTGCCAAAGGTTTTCTGGAAGTCTGGAAACACCATGTCTACTACATTTTCCTCCATCCACCGTATTTGACATCCCCTCATTTCAGGTTTGAGAGCAGTTGGAGCTTGCTTGCTGGGCTGGGCTTTGCTGTTGAGCACAAAGAAAGTATCTGAGTTGAAACACCTAAAGCACAATCAGATTGCTGCTTTATGCAGGTAAATGTGTGTTGTCAGTGACTGGAAAATATTACTGGGGAATAAAATACAGTTCATCTGTAGAACCATAATATACATGCATCTGTAGCTGTCCTCACTGTATTCTCAGGTAGTTTGTTCAAATCAATAAACGATGAGTGCAGAGCACTTAAATATATCTTGGTGGTAACGTCTGTCATTATAAAGCATTGTTGTGCAAAAATATTGTATAAGATAAATACTGAATGTCAAAAAATAAAAACCATAAATCAATTTGTCATACATATCCCTGAAGAAAGTGCTGAAATATTTGGATTTTCAGATTTTTGAAAGGATGGTGATTGAATTTTGAGAGCATTCATTCTTTCAAAGGTGCTTCAAATTGTAATGCGGGTTAAGGGGGAAATCACAAGTAAAGTGGACGTTAGCGTCACATCTCCCCTCATAAATTCCTTCAGAGGACAAAACTTTGACAGGATACGTGCTAGAAGAACATGAGGATGGTTTTGTACAATTATGGGGGACACACAGAGGTGAGAACCTGTATGCTCCGCCACTGTGTGTGAAAAGGAATAATGTGCAGGGTTATGGGGAGAAGGTGGAGGGCATGGCACTCGGTGAAATGCTCATTAGGAGAGTGGGCATGATGGGCCAAATGCCTCCTTCTGTGCTGTAACAGGTTTGTGACTGACATGGAGATGCATGAGGCAGGGTTTACCTTGCAGGCTTCTGAACCCTATCATCAGGCTAGAATGCGTATCAGAAAGCACACGGTATGGGGAGAATTACTCACTGTGACTTTCCCCTGGGTGGCCAATTAACGGCCAGAGGGTCAGTTTGCCATCCAACTGAAGACGGCCGGCATGTCTTGAAGAAGAATCGATCAGAGGCCTTCCAGCTTGGGCCGAGCAGTGGCGTTGGCTGCAAAGGAATGTAAGGGAGAGGGGGCTTAAAAATTAAGGCACTGTCACTCCACCATTTCAAAATTTAAATAAAAAAAATGGCTTTTGCAGGCAGGCCACCATTTTGGGAGTGGGGTGGAGGTCCATAAAAGCTGCTGCTGTACCTGAGCAGGCAGGCCCTCTAATCCTAGTCAGCCTCCTTTAATTGGCATTAAGTTGGCCTTGACTTGCCTGATCAGTTATCTGTTGTAGCCCTGCCGCCTCCTAACCCTTATCCTGCCTCTGCGAAAATGGGATGCGGGTGGGGGGAGGTGGGGGGATCGGGGGGTGGGGGGTGATGGTGGGGGTTGTACATTACATCCAGTGTGACATCATGAACAAACGCATCTTCCCTCCCCACCCCACCCACTCCCTTTCAGCATTCAGAAGAGACTGTTCCCTCTGTGACACCCTATCTACTACCCAATCACCCAAACACCATGTCCCTTTTCTACAGTGCCTTTCCAAGCAAAAGATGCAACACCTGCTTTCTTACCTCCTCCCTTCTCACCTTCCAAGGCCCCAAACACTTCTCCGAGGTAAAACAGCAATTTACTTCTTTCAGTTTAGTATACTGTATTCACTGCTCACGATGTGGTCTCCTCTACATTGTAGAGATGAAACACAGACTGGGTGACTGCTTTCTCCAAGCATCTAGTCACCTATCATTTTAATTCTCCACTTTTCTCCCGCTCTGACCTCTCTTTCTTTGGTCTACTGCAGTGTTTCAAGGAAGCTCAATTCAAGTTCAAGGAACAGCGCCTCATCTTTCGACTTGGCACTCAACAGTCTTCTGGGCTCAACATTGTGTTCAACAATGTTACACCATAACTTCAGCTCCCATTTTGTTTTATGCCTCTTCGCTTGTTTTTTTTCTCTCTTATTTCCTTTACTTTGCTTTTGGACGGCAGCTATTCAGGATCCTGCCATTCACACCTCCCCTAGACACATCTTTGTTTCTTTACTTATCCCATCACCATTCCCTTTGGTTTTTGCACGGTGAAGCCTTATGTATTTAACCCACCCTATCACACATCAGCCTTTTTGTTCTTCTTCCCGTCCTCCTCCTTTTACCCACTCAAAACTTATTACGTTTCTAACTTTTCCCAGTTCTAATGAAAGTTTGCTGACCTGAAATATTAATTCTACTGCTGTCACCACAGATGCTGCTGGACTGGCTCAGCATTTCCATCATGTTCTCTTTTCATTCTATCATGTATTATCTAGCTTCTCCTCAAACGCTCTGTATTATTCACCTCAACTACTCCATGTGGTAACAAATTCCACATTCTCATTAGTACCTGAGTGAAGATATTTCCCTTGAATTCCTTACTTGATTTTTTTATGACCACTAGTTTTGGACTCATAAAAAGTGGAACCACCTTCCATAAATGTACCCCATCAAACCCTTTAATAACATTAAAGACCTCTATTAGATCATCCCTCAGCCTCCCATTTACAAAAGAAAGGGGCCCCAGCCTATTCAGTCTTTCAAGCTAAACACAGCAAATGGTAAAACCATCTGATTGGAGTGGCCTAATGTATCTATCAGAATGTCTGTGCTGTTAGCTGTTAATAACTCCATCAGCTTGTGAGAATGCAGAGACCTTGGGCAGTCTCAATCGACTGTTCGCATTGTGGATATGGATGTAAGTTCCTGTCCAGGTCTCGCTATGATAAATGACAGCTTCGTGCACTTGCTTGAATGAAATAAGTTCCATGGCAGTTTCATGAACTATGAAGATAGATCCATAGATGGGGCAGCAATTGCGAGGCAGTTGCAAAGTGGAAATCTGGACAACTTGGATGGGCTGAGTACTGAACTGCACCAAATAACCAGCGCACTTAATACAGTCTAAGCAGCGCCTTTGTAATTAACATCTATGGTGATGCAGATGATCAAAGTCACTAGTCTGATATAGGTGTCTGCTTGGGATAAGCAAGAATGATCTAAGTAGTGAGGACTGTTTGTAATGAGATCTGGCCAGGAAAATGCTCCGGCCTCTCACTAGTAAGCCTAGTCATCATTCATCTATCCATATGGAAGACATCCAAAGTGACATCACATTCTTCAATTCAGCGAGCTCTTGGAAATTCTTACTTGAAATGGCCACACACACACTGAACAGTGGATTCCAAACAACACCAATTTAGGGATCTTAGATTTTCATATGAGACCGGTTAGTGTTCACATTCAGCTTCAGCCTTATATCAGGATCTTACCATGTGGATAGCTTTATACCAAATTGTATCACCTTGTTCTAAATGATGGATGTCAACTTTGCTTTGTTTCATCATTATCTTTATGCAGTCTTTCTAATTTCTTTTCTTATCCACTATAAAATTGCTTCTCCGATGTCAATGCCCAGACTGACAGTTATGTCCTTCAGGACTCAACCAGCTCTGTCAGTAGTGATACCACTGAACCACCCTTGTGACAGACATTGAAGTTGCCCACCCAAAGCACATTGTGTACCATTCAATAACTATTTCATTTTTGCTTCATGTGATTTATGGATTTCATTATACGTATGTCTCAATAGACTACCAGCTGCCTGCTCAGAGAATGCAACCTTATAAGGCCGCCTCGAAGATTAACAAACTTTCTCTTGTTGAAGAATCAGTCACAGATTTAACCAACTGGAGGTAAGCAGAGACATTTTTATTTATTGCATTGGCTTTTCTGCTTGATTCATACATCTCTGTAAATGTCACAATTTTGTTACGGACCCTTTGAGTAAAGAGAAACACATTATTTGAAAAAATGAATTTGTTGATTTACAGGTGGAAATGCGACAAAATTGTGGAAAAATAACAAACTTCTGAAACTGACTCATAATGAAATTCGCCTCATTAGTAATTTTATGAAAAAGTAAAGCCGAGTCCCTGACACCTCCTCCAGTCCTACCTCTCTGCAAGGTAGCTGCACTCCTCCACTTCTGGCCTCTTTCACATCCCTGATCTCCTTTGCCCTTCTGTTGGTGGGCATGCCTTCATCTGGCGAGGTCACTCTGGAATTCTGGAATTAATTCACTCCCTAAATCTCTCTGCCCCTCCACATCTTTCTCCTCCCTTAAATCACTCTTCAAGGCCTATTCTTTTTTTTAACAATTTTTGGGTAACCCATGCTAATATCTCTTCATGCTCAATGTCAAAGCTTGGTTGACAATGTTCCTGTGAATCTCCTTGGGGCATTTTACTCTGTTACATCTGTTCAATAAATGCAAGTTGTTGTTATCAGTGTGCAATCCTGCTTCCTACATGCACCATCTGTTCCACCCACTTTGACTAAGACAGGAATTCACCTTCACCTCTCTCTCCAATCTAAAAATATAAACTGAAGAGAGTTTGAACAAATATAAGAAACTGAGGTCAAACCGCAAAAGGTGGGAAACAAGTATCTCATGGATCAAATGGGCAGCAATTCTGCACTGCGTTCATTCAGCCTAAGGTTTGATTTCAAGCTGTAGTTCAATGTGTAAGCCAACTGTTTTTCTGATCCAATCTGGAAGCTAATCTTCCACCTGTTAGTGCACAATAATCAAACTCAATGGGAAATTGATGAGCCAAATCCTTACTGTAGACTAATCTGTCAGCAGAAAGTAATTTGATACTTTTATCTGCTTCCTGTTTGTAATTTATAAAAAGGGGCACATACAGCAAATGTAAATCTCATCATTTTTTACTCAAATCACCAATCAGCCACTGACGAGTTAAAAGGGGAATTACTGGCAGATGGTTGTGAGAGAGGAGTGTGAGTGCATCTCCTGTTATTATTATCCACTTGAAAACATCTAGAGCATGGTTACACCTTGCCTCACCCTCACACACTTAGCAATGCTACAAGCCTGAAACCTACACCTCCCATCTCAACACACTGTCTGCAATCCAACCATAACAAACATAATACTCAAACTGATTCCAGCAGACCTATTGGCACATCTCCCTCTCTCTCACAGGATGAGGTGGAGCATATTTGGGGGAAGCAGCACCTAGCCGACAGTGTGACAGGCACAGTTGTATGTCCTCACCCCTAAGGAGAAGACGGTGCTCTCCATCATTGGACTGTTCATGACTGAGGCTGTGGCCAGTGGCAAGACTGAAACCATTGAAGAGGCCAGTGTGCTCATACCTAATCCCCCTTCTCACCTTCCACTTTCCGCTGATCTACCGTCTCTTCTGAAGCTGCAGGCAGCGTAAACGTGCAATCCTAGCTTTCCACTCTCCCCTCACATCAACCCTACCCCTCTGTCCTCCTCCTTTCAGATACTCAATGGCTGCCAGCTGGCCAGGCAGTGGTACTAGAGCAATAAATGAAAGAACAGAAAGGTAGGGGTGAAGAAGAAACACTGTCACTCATTCTTACGCTCACAGCCACCAGCTCAGATACAGAGACTGCACTCATTTTAGAGGATAGCTTCAACATGGGATCTGCATGTGGTGAGACACCGATCACAGGGGGTACAGATAGCGTAGGTACCAGCCTGCTGGAGGGTGAAGTCGTAGGTGAGTTCAGCTGCAGAGGACTCAGGTGAGGACATCGATGTGGCCTACAGTAAAAGGCTGCTGGGTATGTATGTATAATGAAATGCTTGGTGCATTGATAGGCCTTCCAGAAAGCTTGTGTTCACTGTCATTGCTGCATGGTGGAGCCCAGCAGCAACCTGGTGCAAGATTGGTGCAGAGCTTGGCACCCCTTCTTTCCTGCGTGGAAGTGGTGGCCATCTTCATGAGAAAACTTCCAGATCACACCATGATGCAGTGTCTTCTGTTCAAGGTCTCAAATGTCACTGCAGGCTCTCATAGCACTCTAACAATCCATCCTCCAACAGATAACTAGGATTGCTGAGGCTCCACCCCAGTGGAGTGGCAGTAGCTCTGTGGACCATGAACCTACTGTCCACTCTCAGGGTGACAACAGTGGTGCTCCCACCACTGCCGCTTCACTTATTGTTGCCTCTCTGCCAGTCAGCCCATACTGCTGCCACACATGTCAAGATGGTGCCGGGAGCTAGGACCTCAAAGCCCAGACCAGCTTGAGAACATCCCTCCAGGTCACTTGCAGGCTCCCCCAGTAAGCGTCAGCAGCCTTCTCCCAGCCATGATGCAGCACTGTGTAGGAGCACTTCCTGACTAATTAGTGGATGGAAAACTGAGACATATTGCAAATATCGCCTGTTCCAGCCTGGAAGGAATGCAAGGTGCAAATGGTCATGATTACAATAACACTCACAATCACGAGCAATACTGTTCTCACTATGGGGCTGCAGTTCTGGCTGCAACAGGTGGCATATTGCAGTGAGGGCTGCTTTACTGAAGTAGGAATGTTTCACAAAACTGTGCATCATTGAGATTGTGGTAGGAGAATTACTCCTTGAAGACCTTGGGTAGGTGTGCCCTCCTGCCGGGAGCCCTGCTCCCCCTCCTCCTCCTCCTCCTTCTTCCAGCAGCTTGTCCTCCTCTGTATTGCCTCTGCCCAATCTCCCTGTCATGATGCAGGTTATGGGGAATACAAAGTAATGCATGCTCCAAGGGTGTGAGCAGAATAGTTGAGGTCAGGACTAAGTTCTTTATGATGTGCCACACCACACCCTGCGGGCTTCAGTAACTTTAAGTAACCAGCTCTTCTACAATCTCAGCAACAGCCAGTAGAAACCAATCACTGACTAACCAGACAACAGTTGATGATCTATTTAAATAGCACTAGGGTGCTATGGATGTTCCCTCCAGCAGCTCAATGCACAATTAGCAGTGCAAGGTTAAGAGAAGGTGTCAGCTGGAATGTCAAGGTCACAAAAGACACTGCTGAGGTCACATCAGTGCTATATGTTGACTGACATCACAATCAGCCTAGTTTGCCTACTTGCGTTGCACGTTCCCTTCAGCCATGCTAATGCACTCACCAAAAAGGCTTCTGGTGTGAACATGCTCTATGTGGATGCCATGTTGGAACTGAGATGGCCCCCATAACACCGAAAGTATGCACACGACACAACCAAATTTTGCAGCCACCTTCTCCAGTTACCCTTCAGTCAAGGTTAGCTGGTTAGTTTGCATCTAAAATTATAAATTCCTTTCAGCATTTTAAAAACTTGGATCAACTTTTTCCCCCAGTGTCGTTTTTTCTAATGAATACAAGTTCAGTTATGTGAGCGTTTCTTCACAAATTAGAACTGTCGTCACTGTTGTCAATCTTCTGAAGCCCCTCTGACCCATCAGTGCCTAACATTGGAAGCAATATTCCCATTCTCAATGATTCATGCAAGGTTAGAATAATTTGTTTCAACTTATCGCAAAAGACCTTGAAACCCATCCCAGTGCACGATTAGTCTTATTGACAACAGCTTGACATTGATTAGTTGCTTTCAGAGTATAGTCAATAGTCATGCAAAACAAATTTACTCTTGTCACCTTTGTATAACATGTACAAATGTCCTATTCCAATCTACATAAACATTACATTCATGACAATATTAAAATCCATCCTTGGCCAGTCACATGGCAAGTCCAGATTCCATTGAATGCTATTGGTCTCACTTAAACTGAAAGGCAAAAAGAAAGCCTTTTATTTATATTGCACCCTTCACAGTCAATGTACTAAAGGATATACCAAAGCATTTTACAGCCAATAAAATACTTTTGAGCTATAGCCACTGTTGTAATGTAGGAAAAGTGGCAGCCAATATGCTCTAAGCAAGCTCCCAGAAACGGCACTGAGTTAATAATCAGATAATCAACTTTCTTGATGTTGACCGGGATAAATAATGGATAAATAAATAAATAAATAACTGACGATAAGTCTCCTGCTGTGGTGCATGGTATCCTCTATGTCCTGGAGAGGGCAGATGGAGCATCGGTTTAATGTCTCACCTGAAAGACAACACCCCCAACAATGTAGCACTCCCTCAGTACTGTGCTGGAACACTAGCCAAGATCCTTGTACTCATGAGAGCCTGGCCACATAGCAAGGCATTATGCAGTTAATATTATGGTATTAAAATAGGCAACTCTCTTCATGTCATTCTGAATATTGAAGAAAGCAGGAGATATGCACTTATAGATCTGCAAAAGATTCGGAGGAATCTAATTCACCATTCCACCTTAGGGTAAAATTCCTGGAGAATCATTCGGATGGGTTTGTACCAATCAATAATAAATAGAGTAAAACATGCTGAAATACACAGGGTAGGTCATCTTTCAACGGTTACAAAACAGGCAGCTATTTGGTAATTTGTTATAAACCCTGCCAATCCATTACCACCTGTCTTAAGCCACCACTGAAGTTGAACCTCACTCCCATGGAGTTTATAAGGCATGCATTAAAAATTTGTGCTCCTGGCTTAGAGTTTTGCCCTGAGGTAGCATAAATGAGAAATTTTGTAGTGGGCCCCTTCAAGTAACAGATAGAAAACCCTGTTGTGTTTATTGACTCCCATAATCAAATTCCTGATGCTCACTCCCACTTGTAGAACTCTACTTTGAGTTTAAGTTCATTGAATATTTTCTTAAGGCATTAAAAAGTTATTGCGGCCTGAATTCCATGAAGCAGCGTTCTGACTGCCAGGCTCCAACAGATCGCTCAGGCCCTGGGCATAACAGTATAACATTTGAATGTGTGTACTGTCTGGGCAGGCATCTGTCCAAAAAAAATGATCCTCTTTTGGAGGTTGCTGCATGATGACATGACTATCGGCCCAAAATAAAGAAGGTGCAATAGGTTTGGTCATTTTGAATTCTTAAATGACAGGAAAAGGAGCTGAGCATATTTGATTACCTTTACCCAATTCCGTGGAGGTCGGTTAGTTAAATGGCTAGAGCGTAATGCAGAATAACGCTAACAGCATAGGTTCAATCTCAGTAGCAACTGCAGTAATTAATGGAGGCCTACCTCCTTATCTTGCCTCACACTGGGTGTGGAATGGTGCCCCTCAAGCTATATAACCAATTGTCTCTCTTTGTAAGAGAGAGATGCCATGGTCCCTTGTGGACTGTGGCTAATTACTTTATATTACCCAATTTGAAATAAGCAATGGCAAAAATTAACACAAGCAGACACAAGAATAAATGGCCTTAAGGCCCAAATAACACGGTTACCAAAAAATTCACCTGATCAGTGAAGGTCAGAATAACTTTTTCTCCATAATAACTATGACTACAGGAAGATGAATGAAATTCCGGGCAGAATTTTGCCCTCATCGGTCGGGCAGGAGCGGTTAGGAAGCCGACTGCCACCTGCTATCGGGACCCAACTGCGATTTCGCTCTGGCGGGCCAATTAAGGCGTGAAACACGTGCTGCAGTGCTCAGCCCTGCCTGTCTGGTAGGGTGGGGGGGGAGGTGGGGAGGAGGAGGCTGAGCGGGGAACTTCACGCATGTGCACAGGTGCATACAGGAAAAGCTCCCTGAGGCACAAGGCTGCTTCAGGGAGATGAAGAGTTTTGAAAATTAAAAATAAACGAAGATTTTTAAAATGTTAAAAAAAAGTCCCTTCATGTGACTCTGTTACATGAGCAGGGATATGTTTTTAATGAGATGTTTAAGTTTTTATTTTATTTTTATTTGCCATTGGAAACCTCATCACACCCGTGGATGAGGTTTCCTAAAAAATCCAAAGGCCGCTTGGCCTGCCCGCTAACTGTAAGGTTAGAAGGGCAGCAGAAATTTTAATTCAATTATTACTCTAATGGCCTTTATAGTCCCTTTAACTGTCAGCGGGCACATTGTCGACTTCTGCGCACGCCCACCGACCGAAATATCATGCGAGTGTGCAATGATGTTGGGATGCACGCCCCGCGTCTTCATGCATCATTTTACGTACATTTGGGTCAGGCACGCACCCACCTGAAGAGCTAAAAATTATGGCCAGTGAGAAATTTTGGTTGAGAAATTGAGAGCAGTTTGTATTAAAATCTTCATCCAATTCTAAAATGTTATCCCTGCAAGTGGCTTTCAATTGCACTTCATGTTTTGACTCATTCAACATCCTGGATTTTTCAATTTGCATCTTGTGCTCCTTACTTCACAGGTCTCCTTCTCCTTATGCATAACAGGTGTCATGAGGCTATGCCCCTTTAATTCTGAAAATATGATTTAAGCTTTCAACTGACTGGAAATTTTGCAATTTGAAACGAGGCAGAACAAACTGCTTAAAAATACAAGGCCACCTTCCAAAACAAAGGTGAAAAACAAACAGATCACAATTGGAGGAGTGTCACGAGAGAGACATTTCCTACAATTTGGAATCCCAGCGAAACTCCACACTGTCTAAAATGCGAAGTGCTGGATATTGAAACAATGGCAGCAACAGACAGACACCCCTTGGAAATACACAATGCGTGAATTATAACAGGGCAGGCTGCAGCCGCTGCAGAAAGATTACAAGAAAGTTATCAGCAGAAGAGACAGGCTGTAAACTCTTTCTCTCTCTCTCTCTTTTGAACAGTGTCTTACCAGGTTCGGAAGCCAACTTTACTAGAATTCTACCAGTGAACCAAGATCGTGTAACAGTTGCAACATCATCTACATCTGACTGCATCCACAAAACCAGATAATCCAAATCGGCCGCAACATTTAAAAACCCACACCTCAAGGGCAACCAAAGGACAGTTCCCCCCAACGTCATCCCACCTCATTTTGTGTGTCGGCGAGCTGGCCCCACCCCCTGCTCGCCGACGGCAAAATTCAGCCCTTTGTTTCAACTCAAACCAGGCAGGTTGACCTGCTGCCAAGCGACTAATTGTAACAAAAAAATACAATTAATTGTTATGCAAGGAATTGGTGGAGCTCTTCCCTCAGAAGCTTATGGGAATCAACCCTGTCCTAAGATCGAGCATCTTTTCTATGTTGATACTTCAAAGCAGTGCTGATGTTGCATTGCTGGAGATCCTGCGATTTGAATAAGATGTTAAACCATGGCCTAGTCTATAAAAACAAAAAACTGCGGATGCTGGAAATCCAAAACAAAAACAGAATTACCTGGAAAAACTCAGCAGGTCTGGCAGCATCAGCGGAGAAGAAAAGAGTTGACGTTTCGAGTCCTCATGACCCTTCGACAGAACTTGAGTTCGAGTCCAAGAAAGAGTTGAAATATAAGCTGGTTTAAGGTGTGTGGAGGGGGGGGGGGGGGGGGGTGGCGGAGAGAGAGAGAGAGAGAAGTGGAGGGGGTTGGTGTGGTTGTAGGGACAAACAAGCAGTGATAGAAGCAGATCATCAAAAGATGTCAACAACAATAGAACAAAAGAACACATAGGTGTAAAAGTTGGTGATATTATCTAAACGAATGTGCTAATTAAGAATGGATGGTAGGGCACTCAAGGTATAGCTCTAGTGGGGGTGGGGAGAGCATAAAAGATTTTAAAATATTTAAAAATAATGGAAATAGGTGGGAAAAGATAAATCTATATAGTTTCCCCCTTCCTTTTTTTCCCAATAAATTATATAGATTTTTCTTTTCCCACCTATTTCCATTATTTTTAAATATTTTAAAATCTTTTATGCTCTCCCCACCCCCACTAGAGCTATACCTTGAGTGCCCTACCATCCATTCTTAATTAGCACATTCGTTTAGATAATATCACCAACTTTAACACCTATGTGTTCTTTTGTTCTATTGTTGTTGACATCTTTTGATGATCTGCTTCTATCACTGCTTGTTTGTCCCTACAACCACACCAACCCCCTCCACTTCTCTCTCTCTCTCTCTCTCCGCCCCCCCCCAACACACCTTAAACCAGCTTATATTTCAACTCTTTCTTGGACTCGAACTCAAGAATGGCCTAGTCTGGTTGTTCAAAGGACACTGAGGATTTCATGGCACTACTCAAAGTGAATGATGAGCTACCCGGATGGCCTGGCCAACATTCCTCACAGTCATAAAACAAATCCTCGTGCATGAGTCAAAAGCCAGCCTCCCATAGACAGGTCGGGACCTCACTGTTTCACTAACTTAGAAGGCAACTGTACAGAAAAGGAATATTCCAGAAGCTTTTCTTTTAAGAATTGCACTTTTTTAATTATTTTTTTCTGTCTTATGACCTTCAACTCCCTTTTTTATTTGTTCCCATAATGAGGACAAAACTATCAATGTGACATTTACTGACAATCCCTAATTTCCATGAGAAGGTGATGTTAGGCCTTCCTTTTAAACTGCTGTTGTCCAGGCATTAATGGCACTCTCAAAGTAGTGCTAGGTAGGTGTAGTGTAAGGGTTAACAGAGTGGATATGCTACTATATGACGTAGATGATGATGAATCACTGACACCAGTCAGTCATGTGGTAGACTCTCTCTCCCTCTCTCTCGGGAGAGAGAGAGGGAGGTTGGATCACACCATGTTCAAGAGTAACATGCCTACTCTGTGACCTGTTTTGATGTTGTACTAATAAAGTGTAGTTCTAATAAACAAGTGTAGTTCTAATAAACAAGTGTAGTTCTAATAAACAAGTGTTAAGCAAATATTAGAGAATGACTACTATCTGTCCAATAACCAAAAGCCATGAAAAGAGTCCACTGTGCAGAGGGACCATTCAAAACTTGGTGGCAGCTGTGGAGACATCAATGTAAAAAACACATTGGTGCTGTCGACAGAACCACAGCCAGAGAGTGAAGAATAACTTGATGGCAGTTCATACTTACAACTCGATGAAAAGGGGAGGCAAACTGAAGAGGGGTAATGATGGCTGTGGGGACTTGGGCCTACCCAGTCAATGGAATCATGTGTAGCCTCAAAGTAGCGCCAAATTAGAGCCTAGTTTATTTCTTTAAGCTCAGCCTGCCTCGCACACTGGACCACTTGACCTACTGTGAGGTCGCCCTTCATCTGCAGAAAGTTGGAGAGTTTTTCATCTCAAGCACTTACGACTATATGATCATTGATTAGCTCGTTCTTCAATGCCCCATATCAGCAAGAGCTGCCTAGGCGATGTAGGTCAGTGAGAAATAATTCAACTGAATTCCCAGGTTGTTGGGACCTTTGGTGAAAAGGTGCTCACTATATTCTCTATTCCTAAGTTTCTTTTTGGTTTACAATAGGTGCCAAAGGGTTTGAGGACAGTCTCAAAGTCCGCTGTGGACTCCTCCACCCTGAAGAAGAGTCATACGGACTTGAAATGTTAACTCTGTTTCTCTCGCCAGAGACACTGCCAGACCTGCTGAGTTTTTCCAGCATTTTCTGTTTTTGTAATGATGACTGTACCCAGTGAACAGTCCCTGCCTCTAGCTTGCCTGTTTGACTGTCTCAGAGGCCAGTAGAGAGGCCAGAAGTGGGAGTTATGGAAACACCACTTCCTTTGAAATTGAGCAGCGTTGGGCTTTCACACAGGGGAGCAAAAGCATTAAGTTTGTTCCTTTCTTTATGCTGTAGATCCAGTAGCAGACAACATTCTCCTGAGGCAAGGGGTGGAGGAGTCCACAGTAGAGTTTGAGACCATCCTCAAAGCCTTTGACACCTATTGTAGGCCGAAGCGAAACTCAGGAATAGAGCGAGCACATTCTCACCAAAGATCCCAACAACCTGGGGATTCAGTTGAATTATTTCTCACTGACCTACATCGCCTAGACAGCTCTTACCAAAGGATGAGCTAATCCATGATTGTATAGCCGTAGGTGCCTGGGATGAAAAACTCTCCAGCTTTCTGCAGATGAAGAATGACCTCACATTAGATCAAGTGGTTCAGTGCGTGAGGCAGGCCGTGCTTAGAGAAATAAACCAGGCTATAATTTGTTGCTACCTCAAGGCTTCCCATGACTCCATTGACTGGGTACACCCAAGAGCAGTGGCTCCATCCAAACAAAAGCCCGCCAAACCGAGTGAAAGAGCGGAAAACAGCACAGCGGCAGCTACTTTGAGACGCTTACGTTGTGGTGCGAAGAACCAACCTAGACCTCACGACTGCCTAGCAGAGGACACGGAATGCCTCCAGTGTGGAAAAACTGGACGTTTCAAGCATTTCTGCAATTCCAACAACTTTACTCAAAGTAGAAGACAAGAGAATATTTAAGAAACACATTCCACCCGGGAAATAGGAAATCAAGACAAAGGCAAAACTACAGAGTTTCTGGGGAAAGTTAATGGTCTTTGTCAGGGCTATTGGTCAGTTACAGTGCAAGTTAAGGGTTTTGATACCACCTCTAAAATTGACACTGGAACTGACATGAACATACTAGCAGATGATCTAGACTGGCTTCAGTCAATTCCCCTTCATCCTTCAGACATCAAATTGCAACATCCAGGTGGCACAAATCTTCCACTCAAAGACAGAATAACTGCTCCTCTTCGATTACAAGGAGTGACAGATCATTCATTCTCTCATTGTTGTACACAACCAACGCACATCCTTATTGGGTGACAGTGTTGGGGAACTTCTAGGAATTCTGGAAAAACCAAATAACATTCAGCATTTGAACAACTCAATGGCCAAGATTTTCTGGCCCGCCATGCTGGGACCCACCACAGGGGATGTGGTGATCCAGCCAAAAGTCCATTGACTTTCGGTGGGACTGGACAATCCAGCGGTGGGCAGGGCCACAAAGTGCCGCCCAATATTTTTCTTGGGAAAATCCTTAACCTTTTATTTAGAACCAGTGCAACTTTGACCCACAGAGCTGAGGAAGTTTAGTCAATCAGTAGTGAGTCACTTTCTATCATAGAGACACCATTCACTGGGTCCCAGCTGGAGACTGAGATAATGGACCTCTCAGTTCTTCATGAAGCTAGCCCAGAAGTGGTGGATACATAACGCACTGTGGCAGACAGTGACCATCTGCATGAAGACCTGCTGGACCTGAGTTTGCTCTTTCCTGATGGAAGTGATGAGGAAGAGGCTGATCCAGCACTGAGTGACCTTTTGGTGGATGAGGTCCTAGAGGTTGGTCCATCTTTCCAATTGATAGACGCACCATATGAAGCCTCTGATGCCTTTTGTGAGGAGTCAGCCGTGTTTCTAGCGGCTGGGCAGCAGTCAGATCTTTATTCCACTAAACCTACAAATGTAATACCAAGCTTATTATACATTCATGAAGAGTCTTCAGACAGAATGCCTTGCCTGATTCCATGGCAGGGTCTATGGACGATCACACTGCCAAAGAGTTGGTGGCCCTTATTTCCAGGGGTGAAAGTCAGTTGATATGCACACTCCAGTCCCAGCTGAAAATCTTCTTCCCTCTAGAATAAAGATCTGTCACCATAGAAGCTGTGGCAGAATCTTTAGCACTCCTAATGCTTTGCAATTCTGCACAGCAAAAGTGACTCCGAGTGATTCACCGACAGGAAATTCATCTTCATTTTGTCGTTGAAGTTCACTCCATAAGATGGCGCTGTCTTGTCTCCGTATCCTCAGCAATTCTTCCCATTGTCCAGGGTGGAGCAACCTCATGCAGAGAGAAGTGTGGCTTTTTTACCACTGCCCACAGAAAGTAGATATTCCTTCCGGCATACCATCAAGAAATCACCCCTTCCTCCTTTCCTGAAAGGCTTACTAGGATTTTGTCGCGTCTTCCTTCCTCGCTCGGTTTCGTTGGAATTTCAGAT
The DNA here is from genome assembly GCF_017639515.1 of Carcharodon carcharias. Taxonomy (NCBI): domain Eukaryota; kingdom Metazoa; phylum Chordata; class Chondrichthyes; order Lamniformes; family Lamnidae; genus Carcharodon; species Carcharodon carcharias. The sequence goes on from NC_054470.1 coordinate 107,512,912, forward strand.
CTTCAATGCCTTTTCGATGCAACGGTGGCTGTGGCAGTCTTCGTTGGAGTTAAAGATCATTTGTCTCCTGAAGGTCTTTCCCTGTGCGCTTCAAGGGAGAATAATGTTCCTCAGAGCTCTTCCCTTCTGGTCCCAGGGAGTCCAAAGGTGGATGCCCCTCAGCCTTCCCTCTTTCATTCCAAAAGACTCATTGTCCTTGCAGCTCATGGTCCTGAAACCTGCATTCTGCTTACCAGCACTGCTGCCAAGTTGCTGCCCCATTCTGCTCATGACGATGTCCTCCAAGACATCTCCCCTAAGGGCCGAGGATACAGTGGGAGATTGAATCTCCCAGGGCTGTGACTTGGGGAGGAGGAATTAAGGATCCACAGGAATTTAGAATCCACAGTAGTAAAAAGGGAGTTACAGAAATGTAATGTAAATAATTAAAGACTTAGGTTATAATTTTTCAGACCACCCCACCCCCAGCACCAGTGGCAGAGCTGGCGAGCCGTTAAAATGTCCACTCACGTCAACGGGACCAGAAGATCCCACTGGCATGAGGGGCTGGAAAATTCCAGCCATAGTTTCAGATTGCTGTTAAAAAATAGATAGCGTACTTGGGAGGGCGGGGGTGGTGGAGGGGGGGAAGTGTAGTGTAAAGGTTAACAGAATGGATATACTAATTGACATAGATGATGATGTATCACTGATATCGGTCAGTCATGTGTTAGACTCTCAAGAGAGAGGAGTTGGATGTTCAGGATCAACATGTCTACTCTGTAACCTCTTTGGATGTAGTACTAATAAACAAGTGCGAAGCAAGTACCAGAGTATGACTACAGTCTGTCCAACAGCCAAGAACCATGCAAAGAATCCACAGACCAGAAAGACCATTCAAAACAGTAGGTACGTCCAGGATATTGTCCCAGTGATGATGAAGGAACAGTGATATATGTCTAAGTCAGGATGGTGTGTGATTTGGGGGGGAAACTTGGCGGTAATGGCATTCTTACAGGATTGTTCTTGGTAAGGTGATTTGTGTATGAGAATGCCCAAGTGCCACTGCACTGCAGTATTCTGCCATCTGTTGCCACTTAAATAATATTCTCTGTTTTTTATTCTTCCCACCAAATGGACAACATTACATTTTCTCACATTATAGTCCATCTACCAATTTTTTGTCCACTCACTTAACCTAAATACAGGGACCGGACCCTGTGTCCGGGACCAGTTGTGAGCTGGATTTGGGGATTTTGGGTCCTAGGCCTAGAATGTATTTATAATACACAAAATGAAGCATGAAAACTAAAGAACAAAGTGTTTTATTCAAATTGCAACCCAGGGCACCAGCTTCGAATGTAGCCCGTTTTCAGGTTCTTCCAGATTTTGGGACACCAGATAAGGGTGGAAGGCGGTAAAGAAGGCAAAAGGTATGTTGACCTTTATAGCCAGAGGATTCGAGTACAGGAACAGGGATGTCTTGCTACAATTATACAGGGCCTTAGTGAGACCACACCTGGAATATTGTGCGCAGTTTTGGTCTCCTTATCTGAGGAAGGATATACCTGCTATAGAGGGAGTGCAGCGAAGGTTTACCTGACTGATTCCTGGGATGGCAGGATTGACATATGAGGAGAGATTGAATCGGTTAGGATTATATTCGCTGGAGTTCAGAAGAGCGAGGGGGGATCTCATAGAAACCTATAAAATTCTAACAGGACTAAACAGGGTAGATGCAGGAAGGATGTTCCTGATGGTGGGGGAGTCCAGAATCAGGGGTCACGGTCTGAGGATATGGGATGGAACATTTAGGACTGAGGTGAGGAGAAATTTCTTCACCCAGAGAGTGGTGAGCCTGTGGAATTCGTTACCAATTAGTTGAGACCAAAACATTATATGTTTTCAAGAAGAAGTTAGATATAGCTCTTGGGGCGAAAGGGATCAAAGGGTATGGGGAGAAAGTGGGAGCAGGCTATTGAGTTGGATGATCAGCCATGATCATAATGAATGGCAGAGCAGGCTCGAAGGGCCGAATGGCCTACTCCTGTTCCTAGTTTCTATGTTTCTATGTATATCCTTCAGATTCTCAACAACTATGACGAGAGGTCACAAGGTAGGGAAGTGCCCTCAAAATACCTGCAAATCACCCTGTCAAATAGCAACTTAGATGCCTTTTTAAACAGTGCTCAAAAGATCACTATAATGAGGGGTTAAGGTATTGTTAAAATACAGGTGGATCGGATTAGATTTGCAAGATATCAGAGTTGATGCACAGAATCTGTTGATCCGCATGAGAGTGTTACAGGATAATACATTGTTCTGCCATCAGGTCAATCATTCAAATTTAATTGCAAGCCTATGTTACCAAAGAATGATTCTAATACATAGCAGCCCCAACAACAATCTATATTTTTTGTAGCACTCATTCTATTCAGAGGGGGTTCCCAGTACTTTACAGGGTAATAGACATTGAGCAAGAAAGGGAATTGGAGAGCGCAGCTCGCTGAACCAAAGTATGGGGGAAGAGAAACATCTTTATAAGTCTTTTGAAGACTGGCAGAGAGGTAGCATAGCCTACAGGCAGAATAGGGGAGGTCCAGAGGGAGATGCCGTAGAAGGAGGGATCATTATAGTTGATTGAGCAAATTAGGCTGGTGAAGCAGAGGGAGTGGAGAAGTAGTTCCTCTTCAAAATATACATTCTTCCTTTTACTGCTCTCAGACGCCATCTTCCTGATTTTGTTTCGCAAAGAATAATTTTCCTGGAACTCGCAGTGACAAAAACACTGCAAAAGATCTGTTGAGGGGTGGATCTGGGCAGGGCACCCTTCTCAGAAGTCCAAAACCCTGAGATATTTGAACAACACAGGCCAATGCCCACACCATTCATAGCTCTTCCACAGTATTGATTGGGACGGAGCATTTGTCCTGGGCCACTAGAGGACTAGGAAGTTTTTTTTTAAATTTCACCTCCTCATTCTGCTAATTTTTATAATGTAATTGACCAATTCAGTCTTTTAACTTTCCCTTTACTCTTTCTTGGGATGTGGGTTTCATTGATAAGGCCAGCATTTGTTGCCCACTCCTATTTGCCCTTGCCCTTGGCTTGCTAGGCCATCGCAGTTAAGAGTCAACCACATTGCTGTGGGTCTGGAGTCACATGTACACCAGACCTGGTAAGGGTGGCAGATTTCCTTCCCTAATGGATAGTAGTGAACTAGATGGGTTTTTATGACAATCAATAATAGTTTCATGGTCACCATCACTGAGACTGGCTTTCAATTCCAAATTTATTAACTGAATTCAAATTCCACCAGCTGCTATGATGGGATTTGAACCTATGTTCCAGGGCATTAGGCTGGGCCTCTGGATTGCTAGTCCAGTGACATTACCACTAGGCCACCATCTCCCCATCTTTAAATTTTAAATCTCATCTTTTGAGGCCCACAGTAACACTAGATCCTCGAGATGAATAGACATTTTCTATAAGTGTTGACATATCAGTGCTATATTTTCTTACTATCTGTTACAAGGCCTGTGTTATGCTGTGGTCAAAGCCACCTCAGGCTATATTTCAAAGTTCATGATTTTAAAAAAAACACCTTCAAGTATTCTGAGGTGATCATAATAAAAGCTGACCTGGATATTAATGTTTGGCTTTCCCATTGCATGATGGGAAGAAGGCAGCGTGGAATGACAATGACCTGAACTGTCTGCTCAGTTGTAAGGTTCAATTGTTCTGTGTTTGATTATGTAACTCTGGTAACTGGTCTAGGCTCACTGTGCTTGATTGGTTAAGCCTAGGTGTTGATTCAGAGATAAGTAAACAGACACAGAAGCTATTAGAAGCTCAGCTCGAAGACGTTTTAAAGCACTGTATAAGGCTCTGTAAATAAATCTCCTGAACACTTAGAAATGGGTGTCATCTCTGCATTGCTCGGAGATATACAAAACATACAACAGGCTGCTCCATCTTTTTTTCAGAGCAATATGTGCCAAATCAGCCTCACCAGAGGTTGTGGAATGTGAAGTGCAAATTACGCTCAGCAGAACTCGGGTTCATCAGCTTTCTGTGCTAGTTTAAAAACATCTCAGTGGAAATCAGCCTTACCCACAAAATTTCCCACCATAGAACCATAGAACACTACAGCACAGAAAACAGGCCATTCGGCCCTTCTAGTCTGTGCCGAAATATTATTCCGCTAGTCCCATTGACCTGCAACTAGTCCATAACCCTCTAGACCTCTCCCATCCATGTATCTATCCAATTTATTCTTAAAACTTAAGAGTGAGCCCGCATTTACCACGTCAGATGGTAGCTCGTTTCACACTCTCACCACTCTCTGAGTGAAGAAGTTCCCCCTAATGTTCCCCCTAAACCTTTCCCCTTTCACCCTAAAACCATGTCCTCTCGTGCTTATCTCTCCTGATTTAAGTGGAAAGAGCCTACTCGCATTTACTCTGTCTATACCCCTCATAATTTTGTAAACTTCTATCAAATCTCCCTTTATTCTTCTACGCTCCAAGGAATAAAGTCCTAACCTGTTTAATCTTTCCCTGTAACTCAACTCCTTAAGACCCGGCAACATCCTAGTAAATCTTCTCTGCACACTCTCAATCTCACTGATATCCTTCCTGTAGTTAGGCGACCAGAACTGCACACAAAATTTGGCCTCACCAATGTCTTATACAACCTCACCATAACATCCCAACTCCTATACTCAATACTTTGATTTATGAAGGCTAGTATGCAAAAGCTTTCTTTACAACCCTGTCTACCTGTGACACCACTTTCATTATGTATCTGAACTCCCAGATCCCTTTGTCCCTCTGCACTCCTCAGTGCCCTACCACTTACTGTGTATGTCCTACCTTGGTTTGACCTTCCAAAATGCAACACCTCACATTTTTCCGCATTAAATTCCATCTGCCATTTTCTGGCCCATTTTTCCAGTTGGTCCAGATCTCTCTGCAAGCTTTGAAAGCCTTCCTCGCTGTCCACAACGCTTCCAATCTTAGTGTCATCAGCAAACTTGCTGATCCAATTTACCACATTATCATCCAAATCATTGATATAGACAACAAATTTAATTAAATCAACACAGCCAGTAGCCTTTAATTATGCTCTTATGTCAAAGAGACTTTCAAAATTAAGGGTTTTTTTAGGTTCAAGGGTAATAACTTTTTTTTATTTCATTCATGGAATAAAGGCGTCACTAGCTAGGTCAGCATTTATTGCCCATCCCTAATTGCCCTTGAGAAGGTGGTGGTGAGCTGCCTTCTCGAACCGCTGCAGTCCCTGTGGTTTAGGTACAACCACAGTGCTGTTAGGGAGGGAGTTCCAGAATTTTGGCCCAGCGACAGTGAAGGAATGGTGATATAGTTCCATGTCAGGATGGTGAGTGGCTTGAAGGGGAATTTCCAGGTGGTGGTGTTCCCACCTATTTGCTGCCCTGGTCCTTCTAGATGGTGGTGGTGGTGGGTTTGGAAGGTGCTGTCAACAGAGCCTTGGTGAATTCCTGCAGTGCATCTTGTAGGTGGATTGGCAGCTTATAACAGCTTTTAAGCATGTATTTTTTTTTAATTTACGAGGAAACTGACTACCAATACAAGTAGCAAATGATACTCTATAGCACTCTTAAAATCATTTTCCGTGATTTAAAATTGATTTACTCGCAGGAGATGGATTAGGCACTGATTAAAATGTTTATTTTTTTGTGGTAAACCCATTTTCATTAACAAAACTGCACCCAAGTTACCACCTTTAAATACGTCACGGAATATTCTTTTGTGCATTTTTCTTAAATTACTTTCTAAAATGCTGCCCAATTGCTTTAGTTAATGGTAGATTTTATGATGTGCAAATAGTTTTGAGCAGAAACTTGAGCAAACAATTCACATCTATTGCAAAACTAGCATGACACCACGCGCAGATTGCTGATTGTTCCCAAAGCAGAAATTCCTAGTCAGTAAGTCTTTGCGCACACTCCATGAATAGTCAATTTTTGACCAACTTTAAAATGGTGTTCATTATAGCCAGAAGGGTTTCAGCCTTTACTTGAGAGTTAGGTTCACTCCCAACTTTTAAGTTGGTGGGGGGTGGGGGGGGGGGTGTAGGGATGGGGCGGTGCCGTGTGAAATTCTTAGAAAGAAACGGTAGTAAAATGGGGTTCACTGAAACAACTCTTCAGGAACTAGTTACTTCAGGGTGTACAGAGATAGCAACAGAAGTGTTTTTTCCACCCATTTTGTGCAGCACCAGCTGGAGGAGATCCTGATGACTACATCATATTTCCGGTCGTGGAAACAGTTACGACAACCTCGACAAAAGCAGCCATCCCATGCTCATCGCCATTGAGAAGTTCTTGGATAAAAGGCATTCAGAATCAGAACTGCACACCCTGTCAAAACATGGATCCTTTTCTTATTTCTCATAGACTCTTTCTGCTGGTATGTGTGGGGTGGTAGCATTAGGTGGACAAAATGCACAATTCAATTTACAATATACCTCAGGCAGGGCCTCCACCTTCACGTGAAATTCTCCCAATGCCTGAAAAGGGGAAGGATTTTTTGGAAGGAAATATCGGGGTTGTGTTTTGCCTTCACTCTTTTGGCAATATTCGGGCAGAGCTAATTGCCTTTCCTTTTTACAATTTGGCTAATTTTCATTCCATTGACCTACTGTTTGATACTCTTTCTTCACCTACCACATGTAAATGAGAATGGGAGTCAGGGGAGATGGAGGAGATATCAAGCTCTGTCCTCAGAGAATTTCCCTCCTCTCTACTGTGCTTATTTTCATTATGTATTAATTTATTCATGAGTTGTGGGCATCACTAACGAGATCAGCATTTATTGTCCATCCCTAATTGACCTTGAGAAGGTGCTGGCGAGCCACCTTCTTGGACTGCTACAGTCTGTGTGGTGAAGTAATGGCCACAGTGCTGTTAGGAAGCGAGTTTGACCCAGTGGTGGTGAAGGAACAGAAACACATTTCCAGGTCAGGACGGTGTGTGTCATGGATAGGAACTTGGAGATGGTGGTGTCCCCAGTGGGCCTGCTATCCCCTCGACCTTGTAGTAGAGGTCACAGGTTTGGGTGGTGGAAACTGACAATAACTCTCCACCAGTTTCTGGTTCCTCCATGTGGAAGATGGGCCCCTGGAAAAAAAATGATAAAGGAATAGTGGTGCCCCGTTTAGGGGGGGCACCTTGTCACAGCTTCCTCTCTCTCCAGTCGGACCCAAAATCATTGCTACTGAAGGTCCAGTCTCAGCCAAGGCCTTCGGTGAGGCAGTTGGAGCAGTTTGGCCTCTTTGTGGTTTCTCCATGCTTCTTGTAGTATTTCAGCCACATCCCCACTGCACAGCAGTAGGATTTCCCAGCGCTGGTAGACTCCTCTCACAGTGGTCAGAATACCATCGGAACCCTGGCATGCATTATCCTACCACCTAGGGAATTCAGTTGGGTTTAGGGTAGGTCCAGAGGAATGGGTAAAAGTGTTCCTGCCTGCAGCTCCTCTCCAGAGAGAAGAAAGCCTGGTAGCAAAAATTAATAAAAAATAAAGAATTGACAGCCTGGCTGAGTAGTCATGACATGGATAATGATGATTCCATAGACGAGAACAATGACAGAAGTGAGAAATGTTATTGGAAAAGATGACTATCTTCCTAGCTTCAAGTAACTAATGTTTAAATAAATAGAGCTGGTGAAATGGATTGATCAGCAAGCAACAAACTATCCTTTTGGACTTGGTTTGAATCCATCATACGCGAGTGATGAAAAGAGTGTTTGTTTTACCATGCCGTCTCTGACAAAAGTTCTACCTGAAAAAAGTTTGGCCAGTTTCCAGTTCAGTTTTTAATAGATAATTGTCCATAGCATAAAAAACCTGCAGTCAAAAGTTGGTATTTTTTGACAAATTCAGCCAAACAGAATGGCTGGTGTGGGAATGAGATTGTCAAACCTTTGTGAGGTTGGAGTTACATCAAGTTGACAACTAGTTTCCTCCCTTTCCTGAAACGTAGGGTTGAATTTTCAGGCACCACGGACATCGGGAATGGAGGAGGATGGGGCTAAAAAATCACACAAGACCAGCCGACTTCCTGACCCCATTCCCAACCTCGGCCATATTGGCCAACGCATGTTCCGAGCATGAGAAGGCTGCCAGGCCTCATGAGAGGGCAACAAGTTAGGTTGGGTTTTATTAAAGGTAAGTAATGGAGGCCAACCAGACTTTCCCAGCGACATCCAGCTTCCCGACAGGACAGGGTGGGTAGTTCAACTGCCTGGAGGCAGGCACGCACCAGCAGGCCGGGTTGCCAGTGCCCCTGGCAGGCCAACAGGCCCTCCCTGCCTGCCTCAGTGGAAGTACAGGCAGAGGTTACCCTCCAGACGGTCTCTCACTCCTGCACCCCACAGTAATGGTCTGGCTGCTTTTTTGTATTTTATTTAAATTAATTTTTGTAAAGCGACTGAGGGAGCACCTTCATGTTGAAACCCCTCTCACTTACTTACCTTATACTGCAGCCATCCAGCTTTGAGGGCCATGCTGACTACCCTTAGTTAAACGGGGAACCTGTCTCCATGCCAATTAACAGTTTACCCACGTGAAAATATTGACATGAATCAGTTTCCCACCGGAGGCGCATTCAGGAACCTAAAGCTATTCTAACTTTATTTTCTCTATTCTGTGGGGAAAAGCTCACCCGTAGTCCATGTAAATATAAAGTTAGCAAATTTGTTTTCTCCTCACTGGACTTGAAAGGAAAAGAAATCCAGGGGGAGAATTTTCCCCCCATCAGGGGGTATTAGACGAGAGCGGGCATGGGCGGGCATGCAGCCAATCGTCACCCACGATCGGCTGTGCTCTGCCATTTTACATGGGTGGGCCAATTAAGGCCCTCCCAGAGTGATGCGCACCCAGAAGCACTGTGCGGGTGGTAGGAGTAGGCTGAGTCGGGGCCTGTGCGAAAGAGCACAGAAATCTCCCTGAGGCAAAGAGCCGCTCAGTTTGATTTTTAAAAATTTTAATAAGGACAAAAAAAATTTTAAGACATGTCCCCTTATGTCACAGCGTCACATGAGGTGGGACTCATGACAGGGGCTGAATGCCCTACTCCTGTTCCCATGCATAAAATAGGTTTCCAATTTTGTATTGTCCGTTTTTATGCAGCAATAAATTTCAAATGGCTCCCCATGACATGAGTGTTTTCTATATTCTTGGGATTTTATATTTTGGGATTTTAGTTAAAAATTTTATTAAACTTTAAAAACCTTCATGAAACCTCATCCTGCCCATGGATGAGGTTTTCATGATAAATGCAAAGGCCGCCTACCTGCCAACCTTAAGATTGGACAGGCAGATCAGTTAAGCATTTTAATTGATATTTAAGTAGCCTTAACAGGCCTTTGACAGTTCGGCGGGCGTGCAGCCGACTCCAGTGTGTGCCCACCCAACTGAATGACGCGCAGTGACATCGGGACACCCGCCCAACATCATTTTGCTTGCCGACCTGAAGATTCTGACTCAGGTGAAGCACTTCATCTCAGACAGGGCTATGGATTCCTACCCCGAAGAGCTGTGGAAGTTGAAAATTTCAAAACTGAGATTGAGGTTTTTTTTTTCTGGGCAAGGATACTGAGTGATTTGGAATCAGTTGGGGGTGGGGGGGTGTGGTGGTGGTGGTGTGGGCGGGGGGAATGGTGTTAAGATATGGATTCGCCATGATCTTAAATGGTAGAACAAGCTGGAGGGGCTGAATGTCCTCCTCCTGTTCCCATGCATAAAATAGGTAATAGGTTTCCAATTTTGTATTATCCGTTTTTGTGCAGCAATAAATATTCAGATGGTTCCTCATAATATGAGTGTTTTTTTTATTTGTTCATAGGATGTGGGCAATTGCCCATCCCCTTGGGAAATGAGTGGGTTGCTAGACCATTTTTGAGGGCATTTAAGAGTAAACTAAATTGCTGTGGGTCTGGAGCCACATGTAGGCCAGACCAAGTAAGGATTCCAGATTTCCTTCCCTGAAGGACATTAGTGAACCAGATGGGTTTCTTTAACAATTGACAATGGTTTCATGGTCATCATTTAACTTTGAATTCCAAATTTTTTATTGAATTCAAATGTCACATCTGTTGCAATGAGATTCAAACCCAGGTCCCCAGAGAATTACCCTGGAGTACTTGTTCAGTAACAATACCACTACGCTACCACATCCTCTTGTAAAGCAAGCTTTACTCCATGTAGATACTTTGCCTGAATTTGGAATGAGTGATGCTGATACTGGGTGTAAAAATTGATTCATTTTCAAGGACATTCATCCATTACCTTAATGAACAAAATAACTCAGCCCAAAATAATGTTTAAGGTTTCTATTCAAAAGAGATGAGTCACTATTTAACAGTGTGGGGCCAGGTCAAATAAAACGGTTGTCATGGTTTTAGCACTAAGGGAATTTCAACTATTAATGGCACAGGAGCTGGTAGATGAAAAATAAGAAGAGAATACAATTTTTATTGAACATTGTCAGGGAATAATTAATGTGAAGACCTGTTCTTTGTGTTGTTCAAGGTTTAGTGATATTCAAATGCTGTGAAATATGCACCCACCACAATAGGAATTTCACTGTATATGCAGTTTGTTAGTTGAAGGTCTTCACTTCACATAGAAAGATTATATTCTAGTTCTGAAATGAACAGACTGGTCCTTGGTCAAAAGGTTAATTATATAAACCCAGAAAAGAATTTGAGACATGAAAATAATTCATAGATGCTTTCTATGTTATTTAATTCATTGTAACCTATAGTTAACAGTAATCCAAAAGAATAAAAGTATCAAAACATCGCAACACAAACAGTTTTATAGTCAATTTCTGATGCATTATTTGATTCACTATTGAAGTCAGCTGTTTTTAAGCACACGCGCTAATGGTAGACTGAAAGACTAAAGATATTGTTGCCTCAGATAAGCTACTTTTAAGATTAAGTTGTTGGTTCACTACATTATTTATGAGCTGCTAGAGTTACAAAAAACAGTTTTGACTTTTGGATGTTCAAAAGAAAGGGGTCCAGTAGGACAGGCACAGCACAGGCTTCATTAAACAGACTATTTGATCATTATCACATTACTACATATAAGGCCTTGCTGTGCACAAATTGGCTGACATGTTCCCGACATTACAACAGCAACTACGCTTCAAGAGCCACTTGATTGGGTGCAAAACCCAGTATCAGCTCTGTAAAGCATTTTGGGATATCCTGAGGTTGTGAAAGGTGTTGTAGAAAGGCAAGGTTTTCGGTCTTTCTTCTGTCAGCCTGAGTAAAGCAGCACTTTGCAGAGTAAGAAACCTGTTGTCTTCAGAGGCAATGCACATCATCCAGAGACATGGGGCAAAACATTAGCCTGTCCTTCATTCGCATCAGAAAATAACCCATTGCTTAGTCATACATGCTTTGCATTCCATATGCAGATGGTACACTTATTATTGGCTTTCAAGTGATCCCAAATCTAGGAAAAATACTGAAGGATACCTTCCTCTGGTACATTTGTGGAAAACCCTTCCCTTCAGCAACTGAGGATTATCATTTAAATCTGCTATTTCATTCTACCAGTTTGGTATAATTCTGAAATGATGACAGGCTTAATTCTCTCGTTGTGGCAAATATACTTTTTTCTCAATTCATATATTTGTAGAAGTGTCTCACTGCACTAATACTGAATTCTTTGAAGTTAGGGCAATGGCTGCAATTTACAGATGGCCTTGTTAAACTGCATTTCTGAGTATTTCCGAGCATCTACAATAGATGTACAAATGTACACTGGTGAAATCACACTGGCCATCGAGCTTTTTTTTAAGTAAATGGGCAATTGTTAAAAGTCAGCAAGAAGGCTACGTTTATGGGGTGTTGACCAGACTGAAGCCTTGCATGCTGTCCACAGTTTAAAGTTTCAGAAACTACTGTCCAAAATTTGGTTGGTGGGTAAAGATGCTTTGGCACAACTATGCTTGCATGGGGTTTATCAATATTACCATAAGCATTATATATAATCAAACTGGGTAACTGTGCTTTGTGTGGGCACACAACAGGGGCCCTTGTGGTGTTTTGCCCCATGTCTCTGGATGATGTGCATTGCCTCTGAGATAGATAGGTTCTTGATTGGTAAGGGGATCAAAGGTTACGAGGAGAAGGCAGCAGAATGGGGCTGAGAAACTTATCAGCCATGATTGAATGGTGGTGCAGACTCGATGGGCCGAATGGCCTAATTTCTGCTCCTATGTCTTATGGTCTTATAGTTTTACAAGAAGATGCAATGAGACACCAAAGGTTGAGCATTCTGCTTTCAAAGCTGTGGTGAATTGCTTAGCTGACATTGTGTGCACAAAAATATGGAGGTGATAACATGCCAGCTGGATCCATGCCAACAACTGATTTCCAAAAGCACTCATGGTTTGATAAAAATTAGAACTCATCTCTGGCCATTTTGTCTTTGCCACAATCAGTGTTGTGATCAGTCCCCAGGCGAGGTTCCCCCAATTTGTTATGATCCTGGATGAGATACCCCAAATTTTTATGTTCCCGGGTGAGGAGGGTTGAACTGGCTCTTCAACCCCCTCGATTGGCCACAACAAGGTTAACATGAAAAGTGTCCCTTCCCTCATGGATACCTTTTCCCAGTGTAAATGTATTTATGTTTTAAAAGGAGTCAATTTAAACAGGCTTTCTTGAGTTAAAGAAAGAATGAGTTTAAGAAAGAATGAGTTTATTAGTTGCTAAAATGTGAGAGAGGAAAAATAAAAATGAAAAACACAAACACAGATCAGAAATAAGAAGTTAATCCAGAAATAAAAGTTAAAAAGATATACGAATTAGTCTTTAGCTGATCTGTGAGGAGTAGAGGATGAAACGTTATAGCTGTTAACTTCGATGACTCAGGTAGAGCTGATTTTAGCAGTTGGTTTGGAGATTCTTGGTTCTGCAGGTTAGCTGAAAGGAATTGTCCTGTTTCCTTTTCGACTATAGCTTTGCTGACTCGTGATTTGCTTCCAGCAGTGAGAGAGTTTTTTTCTACCTGAAAGCACAGGGAAGCCTAGTTGATGTTCTTCAGCTGTGACCCTCATTGTACTGTTTCAGGCCTCACACACCAGGCCTGAAACACCAAAACTAGCACACATAGACTAGAGTTGCAGTTGGCTTTTAACCCCTTTCCTTGTGTATTCAGGAGGTGTTTTTGCTGTGATGATAATCAGCCTTCATTCCCTCTGCAACCAAAGGAGATTACAGTTCATTTTTTGCTTTGCATCTCTTCCTTTGAAGTGTCTCTGTCTGAAGTAGGCCTTGACACATTTTTAGGTGTGACATTCTGTTCTCCGGATTAGTTGGTCAAGTGTAATCCAGATAGGAATTTTCCAGCAAGTGGTTATATTACAGTCTCAGCCTAATCTTGCTCATTTGTCCTTTTTTAAAAACACAGGTCTTAGTTAAAAGTTCAATATGTCCATAAGTAATTTGGGCCATGATCCGTGGTCAATACATCAGTGACAGACCCTCATTTTCAAGAAAACCAATGATGTGTATCAGCCGAGGGTGGGATGATCCCAGATTTGTGCTGAGTGCGGTAGTGGGCATGAGAAAAGACGTTTTACCCTCTGGCCGCAATGGCGGAATTTCATGCCATGTCATCTGCTTCCTGGTCCTCATTAGTGATGCATTCACAGAAACACTCCAGAACACTGGCAGGTAGAGTCGGATTTGCCCACCATGCCATGACCTCAGCGCTTCCTCACTCCAGGTGCCAAATTTAAAGCATACCATTGCGCAGCCCACTTCATGTCCACAGAGCAGATGACAGGCTACAGATAGCCCCGAAAGCAAAGGCAGCAGCCCCCAAATTTAGTTACACCTCTAGGGTGCCTGCTGGACACAGTGGAAGGCCACCTCAATGTCCCCCATCCCTATTCTGGCCACAGGACTTCCCCAAGAATCACCAATCCAGCCCAGGAGGCGGTGGCCAGTGGCAGTCAGCACTACCGGAGCACAGAGGAGGTCAGCCACCTAGTGCAGGAAGAGGATGAATGGTCTCATCTGTTCCACCAGGGTAAGTCAACCGCCTGACCACTCTCGACTCACACACACTCACAAACCCATCACACATCCACAGGGATCTCACATCTCAAGGGACAACACCACTAACTCTCACACATGTCCTCACGTCTCCATCAGGCTCATATCCTTTGGAGCTCATGTCCTCATCCTGTCCATGGCTCCGCACAACACATAAACATTCCACACAATGCCATGTGCCCTGCCCACAGTCTCTCCATCTGTTTTCATACAAGAGAAACTGGGTCAAAGCAGCAGGGGGAGGTCCCAGGCCTAAGGTGGAGTGGCCCAAATTAGGCCCCTCACTCACTTTGAGGAGTGTGCCATAGCGCTGACTGGTGAGGTCGTGGACCCTGCCTGCTGTGATGGTGAGGTCGGCGGCAAACACCCATGTGAGGATTCTGAACCACATCATCCCTTTCTCAACGCAGCTGTGAGTGCTCTCTCCCTTGCTTTTGGCTCTGCTGCCATGCATTAATTATCTTTACTTTGATCACAGGGAACTCTGCCTGGCGACCGACACCCTCAGCTCCATTCACGTCCTCACTTCCAGCCAAGAGGACACCTCCTTCATTGAAGAGCTGGAAATAAGCATCCTGGAAGACCCGTCACAGCGCTTACCCACACCCTCCATCAGCGCCAAGATACACACCTCAGTGGGACCTAGATCTAAAGCAGGCTCGGGGTCACAATGTGGCGGTCACTGCATGGGCATGTGTCCACAACAGGAGGATGCAGGTTCAGCCAAGCTCCTTAGCACTTGGAGGACTGCTGGGGAAAAGGCGTCTGTGAGGTCCGAGTCAGATGCCAAGCCTCTGGATTTGGCCTTCCAACTCATTGTGAAGAGTCAGCAGAAGTTGGGGGAACATCACGCAGAGCTGTTGGAAGCCCTCAGACTGGCACGTGAGTCAGAGGACTGACTCACGTGGGCTTATGGAGGTCTCCATGGGGAGGATGGTGGATGCCATGGAGACCTTGGTCCAGCAGAACATGGAAATGCACCCAGACCTGCACTCCATTGCAATAGCCATGGCTGCGTTCCTGCAGTAGCAATGTGAGGGGGAAATGGGGCATCTCGGGGTCCCTCCAGGTGTTCCTTCCCCCTCAAGGAATCAGGCCGGTACCCTCGGACACCCAAAGGGAGGAGGAGCGGCAGCTGGACACCCCTGGGTCCTCCACTCAGGAACCTGAGGCTGTCCGTTCCCCCTGAGCCCCCTTTGACTGTGACCCCCTCAACCTCATCCCCTGTCACTACAGATGTGTTCTGGGCCGGCATAACGGTAAATCTAGCCTGGGGGGACGATTCCAGTTGGGCCTTACCTTGCAACAAATACCAGGATGCAAACCGCCGGCCTCTAGCAGGGTTCGCATTCCACCATGGCGGACATGATCAGATGATCCTGATGTGATTTCACGCCACGTGAAACCGATCTCTGTCCCTCACCCCGAATTACCCCACCCACCATTACACCCGCCACCAACTGGATTGGATGGTTCCACTCCAGGTTTCCATGTGTCCAACTAAAAACCACTATTAGTGGAATGATGGGGGTACAAAGATACAAGTTATTAAAATTATTGATCCCCGTTAATGAAAACAGGAAAAGAATTAACAAAGCATTGGGTCCATTTCTAGAGGGAGAGAATTGTATAGAACTGGAATATTTAGAACACTTCTGGTCTCCATCTGTTATTAAAAAAAGAGTTTAGAGGCACTGGAGAAGGTAAAAAAAGAAAAAAAAATTAATGATACCTGAACTGAGATATTTTACCTCTCAGGGAAGATTGAAGAGTCTGGGGCTCTATTCTCTTGAAAAGAGAAGTCCGGGGCTGGGGGTTGGTGAGTCCTGATATAGGTTGTCAAGATTAGGATTTGATAAGTTCAATGGTGGGGAGACAGTGGCGTACTGGTAATGTTGCTGGACTAATAATCCACAGGCTAATGCTGTAGGAACATGGGTTCAAATCCCACCATAGCAGCTAGTAGAACTTGAAAGCAATTAATAAATCTGCCAAAACCTATCTGGTTCACCAATGACCCTTTCGGGAAGGAAATCTGCCGCCATCCTTACCTGGTCTGGCCTACATGTGACTCCAGACCCCACAGCACTGTGGTTGGCCCTGAAATGACCTAACAAGGGGAATAAGGGATGGGTAACAAATGCCAGCCTTACCGGTGACACCCACATCCCATTAAAGAAAATGTAGAAATGACAGTATTAGTGTGACCACTAATCAGAGAGCTGGTGAGTAGCCCCTGTGAGGGGGACCCAGTGCCTTCAGCATAGAGCTTTCCATGCAATCAAGCAGGTAGTGGCTTGGAAATCCCACCCAGAGGCTGGCAGCTTTTTGCTGTTGATAGCGGCTCTGGGAGCAGTGGCCCCCAAAGTCCAGCCTGAGATTCAATGCCGTACCCCTGGACACAGGTGAGTGGGGTGGGATGGGGGTTACCAGCGAAGGGAAAGGTGGGTCAGAGGGTGCCTTTCAGCAACCATATCCCACCCCCACTACCCATGGTTTGCTGGGCAGCTTCAGGAGGCTTGGGAGAATGCGAGTCCCACTAAATCCCTGAGCCACCACTAAATTCCGGTGGGCTCAGGGTTAATTACTCCCAAGTTGCTCATCGATGAGCCTAATTGACATCCTGCTGACAGCGGGTGGGATTCCTGTGTTGGACCCTTCCTGCCCCAGGTTAATTGGGCACAATCTTCCCAACACTTGGAATCCATTGTGGGCCCTCCCACCTAATGCTCCCAACCACCTCACCATCATGTCCACTCCAGTGAATTCCAATAAATTCCACTTGCTGATTATGCTTGTGGGTGAGACCAGAACAAGGGGCTATAAATATAAGATAGTCACTAATAAGTCCAATAGGAAATTCAGGAGAAACGTCTATACCCTGAGTGACTGGAATGTGGATCTCGCTACCATGTGGAGGTGAATATTAGAGATCTGTTAAAGGGAAAGTTAAATTAACACACCTGGGGGGAAGGAATAGAAGGCTTGGTTGATGTGGTTAGATCAAGATGGGTGGGAGGAGGCTCTTGTGGAGCATGAACACCAGCATAGACCAGTTGGGCTGAAAGGCCTGTTTCTGTGCTGCAAATACTTGGTTGTTAACTCTGATCAAGCATATTACCATCATAGATGGCATGAGCAATAAAGAAGTTACTAGCCAAATCAAAGCTGCAGTTACATCATCTGGTCATCTCAGGAACTAAGTGGACGATCAGTGTGGGTTAATAGAGCAAACTAGGCTTAAAATATATCAGATGAATCTCATCTCCAGTCCACTGTATGGCTGCGAGTGCTGGACCCATTACAGAAGGACTGTCAACAAAAAAATCACAGATTCATTTAATAGTTTGCCTCTGTTTGGCAAGGACTGACAGTCTTATCTATGCAATATGAGCTGAAATGCTAATCTCCAGTAGGTTTGGAGAGGGGATTGGAAAGGCAGATTTCTGTTGTCAGTAGGTGAGTGTTTTAATAATGGTGGAATAACTATAAGAGATGGAATATTGCACATGAGGAATTTGGTAATAGAAGTAGGCCAATCAACCTTTTGAGCCTATCCCACCATTCAATTTGATCATGACTGATCTATCCCAGCTCTATTTTCCCATCTTGGCTTCATACTCCTAATAACCTTGCCCAGCAAATATCTGTACATATGTACATACAGATTAGTAGCTTGAGGTCCCTTGAGTCTAGTCTGCCATTTGAAAAGATCATGGCTGATCTGATTGTGTCCTCAACTCCACTTTCCTATTTACCCCCTTTGACTCCCTCGTCAGTCAAGAATCCATCTAAGTCAGCCTTAAAAATATTCAATGACCCTACCTCCACTGCTCTCCAGGGAAGAGATTTTCACAGATTCATGAACTTCTGAGAGAAAAAAATTCTCCTCATCTTGGTCTTAAAATGAGTGACCCCTTGTTTTTAAACTGTGTCCCTTGTTCTAGTCTCTCCCATAGGGGAAATCATCCTTCCAATATTTACCCTGTCAAGTCCTCTCAGGATCTTACATGTTCCAATAAGATCATTTCTCAATCTTCTAAACTTCAAGGGATACAGGCTTAACCTGTCCCACCTTTCGTCATAAGATAAGCCCCTCATCCCAGGAGTCAGTCGAGTGAACCTTCTATGAAACACTAACGCAATTATGTCCTTCTTTTTAAATAAGGAGGTCAAAACTGTACACAGTACTCTAGGTGTGATCTCACCAACGCCCAGTACAACTGTAGCAAAATTACTTACTTTTATATTCCATTCCCCTTGCAATAAATGACAAAATTCTATTTGCCTTCATGATCACTTGCTGTGAATCATGTACCAGGACACCCAGATCCCTCTGGATCACTGAGTTCTGCAATCTCTCTCCATTTAAATAGTATGCTGCTTTGCTATTCCTCCTGTCAAAGTGGACAAGTTCACATTTTCCCACATTATACTCCATCTGCCAAATTTTGACCCACTTGCATAATTTAACTATATCCCTTTGCAGACTCCTTATGTCCTCTTCACAATTTACTCTCCTTCCTATCTTTGTGCCATCAGCAAAAATGGATCACACTTACCTGCATTGAAACCTATCTGTCACAATTCTGCCCACTCACTTAATCTATTAATTCATCTTTGTAATTTGATGCTCCAGTCTACACCATTTACTATGCCAGCAATCTTTCTGTCATTGGCAAACTTGAAAATGTTACAGTCACAATAATATTTTCATTCAGGTATAAACTCAAGAGCTGCTGCTGACTCAGAATGCAGTTGCTTTGGAAAGTATTGCTACAACAATGATTTCCTATCATAATTTACATTTGCAAACACATTCAAGCATTCAGTTATAGTCCCTGATGAATATAGTAAAAGTGCACAGCAAAAATTAGCTATCCTGCAAATTCAGAATAACTTATTGAAGCAAAATTTCTAAGTGTGACTCTAAGTGATAAGGAAAAGCATTTTACTTTCTTCACTGTGTGCTGCCTGCACTCAAGACTGTTGTTAGTGCCCCTTTTATTCCTTGAGCCCTAACTTTCCTTGCAAGTCTGTTATGCAGCATTTTATCAAATGCCTTTTGGAAGTCCAAGTAAATCACATCAACAGCACTGCCCTCATCAACCCTCTGTGTTATCTCACCAAAAAAACTCAAGCAAGTTAGTTAAACGCGATTTGCCTGTAACAAATCTGTCCTGGCTTTCCTTATTTAATACACATTTGGTTAATTTTGTCCCAGGTTATCATTTCTAAAAGCTTCTCCATCATTGAGATTAAACCAACTGACCTGTAGTTCCTGGGCTTACCTTTACATCCTTTTTTTGAACAAGGATGTAACATTTGCAATTTCCCACTTCTCTGGCACTACCCCAGGAAGATTGGAAAGTTATGGCTTGTGCCTCTACAGTTTCCGCCCTCACTTCCCTTAGTATCCTTGGATGCATCTCATCCAGTCCTAGTACCTTCTCAAATTTAAGTACAGGCAACCTATTTCGTACCTCCTCCTTATCAATTTTAAACCCATCAAGTGCCTTAGCAACCTCCTCTTTCACCACTGTATAGGCAGAATCGTCTTCCTTGGTAAAGACAAATGCAAAGTACTCATTTACTACCTCAGCCATACCCCCTGCCTCCATGTGTAAATTCCCTTTTGGGTCCAGAAACAGTCCCACTCCTCCTCTTACCACTTTTTAAATATTTATGTGGCTGTAGAAGACCTTGGATTATCTTGTATATTAGCTGCCAGTTTCTTCTCGTATGGTATCTTGGTTTCTCTTATTTGTTTTCTCAATTTCCCTCTGAACCGTTGTATTGAGTCTGCTTCTCAATTGTACCATCCACCTGACATGTCATAAGCACTGTTTTTTTTTTGTTTCACCTTAATCTCTCTCTCTCTTCATCCAAGAATCTCTGGATGTGTTTGCTGGACGGTTCCATCTCTTGGGAAGATATCTTGACTTTATCCGAAATATCTCTCCTTTAAAGAAAGCCCATTGTTCAACTAAAGTTTTGCCTGCAAATCTTTAATTCCAATTTATCTGGGCCAGATCTGTTCTCATCCCACTGAATTTGACTATCCCCCAACTAATTATTCTTGCTCTGGATTGCTCCTTGTCCTTTTCCAAAGTCAACATAAAGCTTATGATATAATGATCACTGCCCCCTAAATGTTCCCTCACTGACATTTGAACCTCATCCCCAAGAACAAGGTCCAGAAATGCTTCCTTTCTCAATGGAAATGCACTGATATGGAAAATTTTCTTGAATGCACACTAGAAACTCTTGCCCCTCTCTGCTCTTTACACTATTACTACTCCGGTCTATGTTTGGATCATTAATGTCTCCCATTATAACTACTCTATAGCTACAGTCACTTGGTGGTTACAGGAAAAAGAGACATGTTGCCGAAGGTTTTAATCTTACACTCATCTGTACTGATGCAAGAATGCCAAATTTCAAATGATCTCAACAATTTATACTTCAGGAAAAAAAAGAGGTGCTTCGGCAGTGTGTCTCTCTTTTCAGTAATACTCTATAGTTCTTGCATTTCCCTGTAACTTCCTTGAAAATTTGTTTCGCTACATCTTTCTCAATAGTTGGTGGCCCAAAGACTACACCATCCTGGATTCATGTCTGTGGCCACAGAAATGCTTGTCCGTTCCCCTATTACTCTAGTTTTTCAAATCTTCCTCATGCTCTCCTGTATACATAAGTCAGGCTTGGTGCCATGGGCTAGGCTTTGGCTGCACTCAGATGAAACAGCACTCTCATCAGTATTCAGTACTGAATACTGGTTGGAGAGTGAGATGCACTCAAGGATCACCTGCACCGCCTGCCTGGTCCTTCTTGACTGCTTGGCAGTGACCCATTCCCTCTGTCCATGCATAGACTTAGATTGCGGGGTAACCATATATTAAAATGCAAAATCCACAAGGATCTCAACCTCATGGATATATTGCAGTGAAGCCATGTGCTGCTCAAACCTCAAAACCCAGAACTCAAGCTACTGCAAGTGATGACATTTATTGCACATATGGTTATACAGAACAAAAATAAGCATCCTAGAGTTTCCATACGGAATAGGATGTGCACTCTATTGGTTTGAGCAGCCCTATCATGATTCTATTTACTAGACAATAAAATATACTACTTAAATAAATAAAGATTCACCAGCTACACAACTATCAACTACTTCTGTTCTGCTGATGTAATTTTATTTTATACGGAGGTTAACTGGAATGTTTCACTTAAATCTTGTTATCCAAAAATCTTAGATTTTAATTTACCGAAAAAAACCAGAACCACTACTATCCTTTATTATATAATTATAACTCTATCTTCTTGACCTGATTAATTGATTGAGCACTGATTGTAATTATATGATAAATTATAAAATTGGCTTCAGTTTTAGTGTTTGCATTACTTGATCAATCAATTTAGCCTTACATTACATTTGATCAATTTAGCTATAACACTGGCATCTACTCGGCTCTGTGGAAAATTGCCCAGGTATGTCCTGTTCACAAAAAGCAGGACAAATCCAACCCGGCCAAGTACTGCCACATCAGTCTACTCTCGACCATCAGTAAAATAATGGAAGGGGTCATCAACAGTGCTATCAAGCAGCACTTGCTTAGTAGTAACCTGCTCACAGACACCCCCGTTTTGGGTTTCACCAGGGCCACTCAGCTCCTGACGTCATTACAGCCTTGGTTCAAACATGGACAAAAGAGCTGAACTCCCGAGGTGAGGTCATCAAGGTTGCATTTGGCCGAGCATGGAATCAAAGAGCCCTAGAAAATGGAGTCAATGGGAATTAGGGGGAAAACTCTCCACTGGTTGGAGTTATACCTAGCACAAAGCAAAGTGGTTGCAGTTCTTGGAGGTCAGTCATCTCAGTCCCAGGGCATCACTACAGGAGTTCCTCAAGGTAGTGTCCTAGCATCTTCAGCTACTTCATCAATGACCTTTCTTCCATCACAAGGTCAGAAGTGGGGATGTTCACTGATGATTGCACAATGTTCAGCACCATTCGCGCCTCCTCGGATACTGAAGCAGCCCATGTCCAAATGTAGCAAGACCTAGACAATATCTAGGCTTGGGCTGACAAGTGGCAAGTAACATTTGTGCCACACAGGTGTCAGACAATGACCATCTCCAACAAGAAAGATGTTCAAATGCATTACCATCACTGAATCCCCCACTATCAACATCCTAGAAGTTACCATTCACCAGAAACTGAACTGGACTAGCCATATAAGTACTGTGGCTACAAGAGCAGGTCAGAGCCTAGGAATCGTGTGATGAGTAACTCACCTCCTGACTCCCCAAAGCCTGTCCACCATCTATAAGGCACAAGTCAGGAGTGTGATGGAATACTCCCCACTTGCCTGGATGAGTGCAGCTCCCACAACACTCGAGAAGCTTGACACCATCCAGGGCAAAGCAGCCCACTTGATTGGCACCCCATCCACAAACATTTACTCCCTGCAACACCGACGCACAGTAGTAGCAGTGTGTACCATCTATAAGAAGCACTGCGGGAATTCACCAAGGCTCCTTCGACAGAACCTTCCAAACCCATGACCACCACCATCTAGAAGGTAAAGGGCAACAGAAAGATGGGAACACCACCACCTGGAAGTTCCCCTCCAAGTGACTCACCAACCTGACTTGGAAATATATCACCGTTCCTTCAGTGTTGCTGGGTCAAGACCCTGGAACTCCCTCCCCAAAAGCACTGTCCAAATGTAGCAAGACCTGGACAATATCCAGACTTGGGCTGACAAGTGGCGAGTAACATTTGCGCCACACAATTGTCAGGCAATGACCATCTCCAAAAAGAGAAAATTCAGCCATCACCCCTTGACCTACATCATATGGACTGCAGTGGTTCAAGAAGGCAGCTCACTACCACCTTCTCAAAGGCAACTAGGGATGGACAATAAACGCTGACCCAGCCAGAAAAGCCCACACCCCATAAATTAATAAAAACAGTAAATTAAAAACTTATCAGAAATTTGACCCCACATGACTCCTTGTCCTCTGTTTCCACTTTGCTTCCAGAGCAGCCCGATCCTGCACAGCCCTGGCTCTCAGCTCCCGCTTTTTTTAAATCTCCAATTAAAATTTTTAACTTCCCAGTTCCTAGTTTAACCTTAGTTACCTATTTTAGAGAGAGAGAGAACAGAGAAAAGCTGACTAAATACTTACAGTTTCCACCAAAGTCATGCTTTGTTTTCTTCTCTTTTTCAAACTCCCTCGCTCTGACCCCTGCTGAGTCCTCATCACTCTTTTAAACTGTGGGTGTCTCAGACGCTGCTCTCTCTCAGGCTTTTAGATCCTTTCTAGGGTGTCCATGAGTAAGTGAATGCATGGTGACCAGAGCCTGGCTTGGTGCAAATTGGGAGGCAGAAATGGAGTATGGCAGCTGGGGGTGAGCCGAGAAGTGAGAGCAGGATAGGGTCACCACACGTAGGGTTGAATTTTAGGCTCAAGGTGCAGATCATAATGATGGCTGGCCACAGCCTTTTGTAGGGCCCCATGGCTACATTTTACCTTTGTAATTAATTGTCGTCGGGTGTGCTGTCCCTTTAAACAGCGGTTGCCTACAGCCAAGAGTTGCCGACCAATCAGAGGACAGGAGACCATGGTCAGAACCAGAGAAGTGGGGTTTAGAGTCACCAGGGCCAATCAGGCAGGTACCATGAAGGGAGGATTGGGTTTGGTAAGTTGGTGGTGTGCCACAGGAGGGTATGGCTGCCGTGTGGTCATTACTGCTGGAAGTCCCTCCATAGGCCACAGAGTGCCAAAGTGCCAAATTAGGAGGTTTCCTCCCAACCACATCCCGCCCCCCACCCCGGATGTGGTAAAACGCCAGTGGTGATTAGAAGAGATCCTCAAGTGCTTAATTAAGTGGCTCAATTGGCTTCTGGGCAGGAAGAGCATCTGCCACCTTTCCTCCCTCTGGTAAAGCAGCATAGTGTCCAATAGATGAAATGCAAACCACCCCCTCACTACCATCCATTACCATTTTAAAGGCCCCCACCCCAGCCATTACCTGACCTCCCTGTCCATCTCCTAGGGAACAAGTGAAATCCTGCCTATACAGTGCAGAGTGGGATGGTTGACTCACCTCGCAGGAGAGCATGCACAGAGAAACGCTGCGATTAACAGGTAGACCCAAGGCTGGTGTGAGCACCAGCTAAATTCAGCCTTGTTCAAGAGAGGAGAGGTTTTTTTTTAATATTTAAGTTTGCACACTCATCCCACTGATACCTCTAAATAAATACATTTTGCTTTCTTAAAAGCAACATTAAAACATATTTGCATGCAGCACTTTCATTTGAAGAGTATTGTATTGTATTATAATTTAAAAGGGCAAACTATGATTACCTTTTGATTCGAAAAGAGTGTCTTTCAAGCAAAAAAATATGTAGGAGAGCTATTGCATTCCATGATCTGAAATATTAACAAAATACCTCTTTTTAACTATTTTTTAAAAATACTACAAAACCAACAACTGTACACTTATGTAACTCTTGTTGCACCCATCTAGAAGGGGTAGTGGGGATGATAATGTTTTGCATTTGTCTAAAGCAGAAGAAAGAAAATGAGATACGTGTGTAGTTTGGAGCAGCATAAAGGACTGTCCTTTGCTTTAGTACGCAATAGTGCAATCGATTAAGTAAGTACAACCACATTAAACACCTAATCAGATACAATAATACAAACTCATCACAATGTGATGATTTTACACATGTAGTGAGTCAAATAATCCGAGCTCCAGTGGTAAACCTAGCTTCACATAATCTAATGATGATACCAAGATAATTACATTTATGGCTTTTTCAACTTTAAAACTATGTCCCATGGATCATAAAAAATCAGCTACGATAAATATAACACTCAACAAGTATTCTAGTATTGATTTCTATCTTTAATAGATGGGTTATGGCAATCCTAGTTGTTGGAAATAATAAAAGCATAACTTGGTTCAATACATGGAGTAAAACCAGTCTAAATAAGTTTAATGTGAATCACAAGTTAACGACTGTTTAGAACAGCTTAAGTGCAGTCAAACATATGCCCCAAATATGAATTTTTCATTGGTCAGTTATACTATACAACAACTTATAAATAGAAGTGTCTCATCTCACATAAATCACAAAAAGTTAGTATGCAGGTACAGCAAGTAATTGGGAACACAAATAGAATGTTGGCGCTTATTGCAAGAGGAATGGAATATAAAAGTAGGGAAGTTTCACTGCAGCTGTACAGGGCCTTAGTGAGATCACATCTGGAGTACTGTGTATATTTTTGGTCTCCTTACTTGAGATAAAGATATAAGTACATTAGAAACAATTCAGAGAAGGTTCCCTCGACTCATTCCTGGGATGAGGGGCTTACCTTATGAAAAATGTTTGAACAGATTGGGCCTTTACCCTTTGGAATTTAGAAGAATGAGAGGTGGTCTTAATGAAACATATAAGATCCTGAGAGGATTTAATAGGGTAGATACGAGGAGGATGTTTCCACTTGTGGGAGAGACTAGAACCAGGGGACACAGGTTAAGAATAAGAGGTCTAGCTTTTAAGGCAGAGATGAGGAGAAATTTTTCTCTCAAAGAGTTGTTACTATATGAGATTCTCTTCCCCAGAAAGCACTGGAGGCTGTGTCATTGAAGTTATTCAAAGCAGAGCTAGACAGTTTTTGATAGACATGGAAGTCAAAGGAATGGGGGCCAGAAGGCAAAGTGGAGCTAAGACCACAACCAGATCAGCCATAATCTTATTGAATGACAGAGCAGACTCAAAGGGCTGAATGGCCTACTGCTGCTCCTAAGTCCAATGTTACATACAAACATACAAAGTAGGAGAAGCGGGCCATTTGGCCTCTCAAGCCTGCTCTGCCATTCAATAAGATCATGGCTGATCTGTATGCGTTTTGATTTCCACATTCCCATCTATCCCCAATAACCTTTGATTCCCTTGCCTAACAAGAATCTATGTACCTTTGTCTTAAAAATAATCAGTGACCCCGCCTCCATCACCTTCTAAGGCAGGGAGTTCCCAAGTCACACAGCCCTCAGAGAAAGAAGTTCTCCTCATTTCCGTCCTATAAGGGCGACACCTAATTTTAAAACAGTGCCCCTTAGTTCTGGACTCACCCACAAGAGAAAACATCCTTTCCAATGTCCATCCTGAAAATACCATTCAGGATCTTATATACTTCAATCAAGTCACCCGGCACTCTTCTAAACTCCAGTGGAAACAAGCCCAGCCTGTCTAACCTATCCTCCTAAGATAGCTCACTCACTCCAGGTATCAATCCAGTAAACCTCCTCTGAACTGCCTCTAATATATTTACATCCTTCCTTAAATAAGAAGACCAAAACTGCACACAGTATTGGCGATGGTGTCTCACCAATGCCCTGTATAACTGAAGTGTAACATCCTTACTTTTAAAAGGCATGTGTATAGATTGAAGTTTTATAAGGGAGTGGCAAGGTGGTCGCTTCAAAGCACAGTATCCCCCACAGCTGTGTTTTCTGCCAATGTCATGCATGTACTGTTTATATAAAGCCAGGTTAGCGCCTGCCATCTTTATAGGTAGCAATGTCTAGCAGGGCTCATTCACACTCATCACTTTCCCTGGCAGGAAGAGGAGAGAATATTGTGAATTTCTATTCTGGACAGACAGTGATAGATTTTGGAACTAAAACAAAAAATGCTGGAAAAACTCACCAGGTCTCACAACATATGTGGAGAGAAAGGCAGAGTTAATGTTTCGAGTCTGTATGACTCTTCTTCAGAGCTAAAGAGAAGTAAAAATGTGGTGAAATATATACTGTTTAAGGGGGGGTGGGACAGATGGAGCTGGATAGAATGCCAGCAATAGGTGGAGGCAAAGGAGAGATTGCCAAAGATGTCATAAACAAAAGGTCAAAGGGGTGTTAATGGTGGCAGTACTGGCCAAAAGAGGTGCTAATGGTGACATTAAGAAAAGAAAGCAGAAAGTGATAATAGCTGGACAAGGGTAAGCACTCTGGAAAGAATAACATGAACAAGTGACAGATGGCCCTAGTGGGGGTTGGGGGGGGGAGTGGTGGTGGGGAGTTGGTGACGGGGGGCGGAGGGGACGATGATGGGAAGAAAGATTGAAAATAAGCTAAAAGATGGGGATAAAATAATGAATAAAAATGGAAATAAGTTTAAAAAATAATAATAATAAAAGGAAAAAATAAAATAAAATTTAAAAAATAAAAATGAATATTGAAAAAAGGGGATCAAAAAGGGGTGAGATCTGAATTTGTTGAACCCGATGTTAAGTCTGGAAGGCTGTAGAATGCCTAGTCGGAAGGTGAGGTGCTGTTCCTCCAGTTTGCGTGGAGCTTCATTGGAACATTGTAGCAGGCCAAGGATGGACATGTGGGCATGAGAGCAGGGTAGTGTGTTGAAATGGCAAGTGACAGGGAGGTCTAGGTCATGCTTGCGGACAGACCGAAGGTGTTCCGCAAAGCGGTCACCCAGTCTGCGTTTGGTCTCTCCAATGTAGAGGAGAGCATTGGGAGCAGTGAATGCAGTAGACTAAATTGAGGGAAGTGCACTGCTTCACTTGAAAAGAACGTTTGGCCCTTGGACGGTGAGGAGGGAGGAGATAAAGGGGCAGGTGTTGCACCTTCTGCGTTTTCATGGGAAGGTGCTGTGAGAGGGGAATGAGGTGTTGGGGGTGATGGAGGAGTGGACCAGGGTATCTCAGAGGGAGAAGTCCCTTTGGGATGTCGATTGGGGGGGGGGCGGGGTGAAGGGAAGATGTGTTTGGTGATGGCATCATGCTGGAGTTGGTGGAAATGGCAAAGAATGATCTTTTGAATGCAGGGGCTGGTGGGGTGAAAAGTGAGGACAAGGGGGAACCTATCATGGCTCTGGGAGGGAGAGGAAGGTGTGAGAGCAGAGGTGAGGGAGATGGGTCGGACACGGTTGAGGGCCCTGTCAACCACCGTGGGTGGGAAACCTTGGTTAAGGAAGAAGCGTGTTTTGGAAAGTGGCATCATCGGATCAGATGCAATGGAGGCTAAGGAACTGAGAGAATGGGATGGAGTCCTTACAGGAAGCGGGGTGTGAGGAGCTGTAGTCGAGGTAGCTGTAGGAGTCGGTAGGCTTGTAATGAATATTGGTGGACAGTCTTTCACCAGAAATTGAATCAGAGAGGTCAAGGAAGGGAAGGGAAGTGTCGGAGATGGACCCTGTGAAGGTGATGGAGGGATGGAATTTGGAAGCAAAATTGATTAATTTTTCCAGGTCCAGGCGAGAGCATGAAGCTACACCGAAACAGTCATCGATGTACCGAAAAAGAGTTGTGGGAGGGGGCCTGAGTACGGTTGGAACAAGGAATGTTCCACATACCCCATAAAGAGACAGGCATAACTGGGGCCCATGCGGGTACCCATAGCCACACCTTTTATTTGGAAGAAGTGAGACGAGAAAATTGTTCAGGAGGAGAAATTGTTCAGTGAGAGAACAAGTTCAGCCAGACGGAGGAGAGCAGTGCTGGATGGGGATTGATCAGGCCTCTGTTCAAGGAAAAAAACAGAGAGTCCTCAGCCCATGCTGATGGGGAATGCAGGTGTAGAGGGTTTGGACATCTATGGTGAAGAGGAGGCGGTTATGGCCAGGGAACTGGAAATTGTTGATATGATGCAGGGCATCAGAGGAATCGCAGATGTAGGTGGGAAGAGACTGGACAAGGGGAGAGAGAACGGAGTCAAGATAGGAAGAAATGAGTTCCGTGGGGCAGGAACAGACTGACACGATCGGTCTACCAAGACAGTCCTGTTGTGGATTTTGTGGGGGAGGTAGAAATGGGCTGACCGGGTTGGGGAACTATGAGGTTGGAAGCTGAGACGACAAAGTCTGCGACAGTCCTGGAAACAATGGCTTGATTTTCAGTGTGGGGTCATAATCCAGGGAAAGGTAGAAGGAAGTGTCTGAGAGTTGGCACTCAGCCTCTGCGAGGAAGAGGTCAATACGCCAGACAACAACAACACCACCCTTGCCGGCAAGTTTTAGAGCTACAGCATCCACAGTATTTTGCCTTTATCATAAATTTAGGAAATCCATTTTATAGGGGTTTAGAAGGGACAGATTTGCAGACGGAAAAGTAAAACCTTTTCCTTGTGGGATATTTTACTGCAGTCACGTTGGTCAATGTTTCTAAACTCTGTCTCACTATCCCAGTAATGTAAATGGATTGTAGATTGCTGTAAGTGTTAGGCTACATTGCCTCTACTCGTTCCCCCTTCTGCCACTCTGCGCTCCAGGCTGCAGACTCCAGCAGTGATGCCATCAGACTTCTGCACATGCATGGATCAGTGCTCATGCACAGATGGGTATCATATTGCACTGGCAGGAGAGAGAGTGATCTCCCACACCTGAGTGGACTGGTTTATTGTCGCTGTCGGGGTATTTAGTTGTGGATTGGTCCATTGTCTCTATTGGTGTGTTTCACTGTATATTGACTTCTCAGGGAGAAAGCGAACAGAAGGTATATTTGCAACCAAATTACCTATTAAACACATGAATGTTGAATAAAAAATGGATATATAAAGAAAATAAAAGGGGGCGATTTCTTGAGGGGCCTCAAACTCTTAATTGTTTTGTGTCGTTTTTTTTTAATTCATTTTCAGAAATTTAAAATAGAGTTTCTCACAGGTGATGACTTGACACTCTTATTAAAAAGATTTAGGGTGCAATCGTCCGGTCCCATTGGCGGCAGGCGTCATGGCAGGTGTGAGCAGACAATATGGCGAGAAGGCCAAAAATTGGGCTTATGCCATCAGATTTTAATTGTCCGCTCCACCCATCAATGGCGGGCCGCATTTACTGCTGCCACATGTCGTGAACCTAATTTCAATACTTTAGCCTCTCATTATAATCCCTTCTCAATAAAATCATGCCCCACGTCAAGTTTACCAGCCACATCGATGTCACTTCAGAATGGCGTGCTTCACGACCACCTTTAAAAGGTGTGCGAGCTGAACTTTGAGGAGAACTCGGAGGTGAGTGCACACAACCTTGCGTAGCACTCACGAGGATCGCCCGTAGGTCATCAAGGAAGAAGTGCCACGTATTCACGGAGGGCACAGGCAGCTCACATTTCCCTAGCTGGCTTTCAGTGCGGTGCCATGGCAAGGGCTCCAGTGTGGGTGAGGCCAGGGCAGGGTGGGGGGGGTGGTGGTTTTGCTGGAGGGGAGGTGGTGATGCTTGGGCAAGGCAGCACAGGTTGAAGAAAGTACACAAGCACATGCTGGGAGGTTGAGGGGGGTGGGCTGGAGTATGAGGGAAGCAGTCGCACACTTGGAGAATCTTATCAAAAGTGAGCATTTGTCCACAGCTGAGACCGTTCAGCAGCAGCTCTATTGACACGCTTGGAGCTGGGCCTCTGAAGCATTTCTGCCCACCCAAACAACGCAAAAGCATTAAAGTGCCACCAAATGCTCCAGAGCTTTTCACTCCTTGGGCACAAGCTGCACATTAATGTGCGTTTTATGGGCCAGCAGAACAATTGGTCGACTGGACAAGTTGTAGAATCCCAAAGCGAAAGGTGGCCATGGTGCAACCCCTTGCAATGTCTTTACTGAAGTTTGGATCAGTATCCCTCATAGTTCAAGCTAATAGCACAGCCTTGCAGTGTGGATTCGGAGAATGTCTGTGCCTGAGCTGAGAGCACAGAATGCAGTCCAATGGCCGAAGCTGTTGCCAATCAGTCAAGTGGAGTGGGGCAGATGTGGGTGGGGTTTCGGACAACCAATGAGCGCACCACACACTGGCCGGCGCTCTCCTGCATGCATAACAGGGCCTTCAGACTTAACCAAGAGAGGTCCTTTGGACACATATGCTAACCCACGTATCTCTCTCTTTGATCCTACAGGAGGAGAACATCAGGATCATGGAGCCAATGATTTAGTGGTATGCCTCATGGCTTAAAGGGAGCAGAGAAGAAGAAGAAGAGTGAAGTGGAGGCGCCTGACTCAGCAAAGGGAGGAGCACCTCCCTCAAAACGAGGGGGCAGCAGGGCCTACCGCACACGCAGCTGAAGACCCACAGAGTCTTGTAGGCACCTCGCTAGAACCAGAGTCTATAGCTGGTGATTGTCATTCCTGCAGATGACTGAGAAGCAGTGACGCCGAAGACTGAGCATGCGTAGGGAACTGGTCAGTCACATATGCCACCTGCTGCAGGATTTGGCACCGCAGGGACATGGAGGGCATCCACTGCTAGTGGCCGTGAAAGTGACTGCGGCGCTCAATTTTTACGGCAGTGGGTCCTTCCAGGGCTCCACAGGAGACCTGTGTGGACCTCGCAAGTTTTCACATGCAAGTGTATCCAGGAGGTCACAGAAACCATCTTCACGAAAGCACAGAACTTTGTGCATTTTGCCTTGGATCAAGAAAACCAGGAAGCATAAGCGCTGGGATTCATTCCGGTCTCAGGTTTCTCACAGGTGCAGGGTGCCTTCGAATGATTAGATCTCCATGGCAACAAGCATTCAAATACGTCAACTGCAAGAGCCTTCACTCGCTGAGTGTTCAGCTGGTGTGTACGATTCCCAGCAGATCTCAGATCCCTGACATCTTCCAGGGTCCACAGAGGCTGCAGGCTCGGGGACAAGGGCTACCCGCAGAGGACATGGCTGATGATGCCTGTGCGACGGCCTCAGACAGCAGCAGAGCGGTTTAACAAGGCTCATGCTGTGACCCGGACTTTGATGGAGCAAACAGTAGGCATGTTGAAAATGAGGTTCCGGCGCCTCGACAGGTCCAGTGGAGAACTGAATACAGTCTACTGAGGGTGTTGTGCATCATCATCGCTTGCTGCACGCTACACAACCTGGCACGGCAATGCGTGGAGGACCTGGCAGGGGAGGAGATGGAGAAACTGTACGTATCCTCTGTTGAGGAGGGTGTCGAAGAAGTTGACATTGCTGAGGCCCTCGAAGGCAAGGATACCGGCGATGAGGCCATCGCACTGGCCAGACGAGGCAGGCGCACTTGAGAGGCCCTCATAGCCGCAAGATTTGTGGGGGATGATGACAAGATGCAGTGAGGACAGTCCTGACATCCTCATCTTGCATCTGTGAATGTTTGACTCCTGTGTGGCTGATAGCAGCGCACATACACTCAGTGCCTAAGCTCATGTCATGGAGACGCAGAGGAAGCCCTAACACTAGCTAGATTCCAGGAGGATGATGACAACATGAAGGGAGGACGCTCCATAGATCTTCACATTGCCCCTGAGAGCGTCTGACTCCTGTCTGGCTGAGGGCACCTGAGCCCTTCAGGAGAACAGTGTCACCAGTCACAGATGCTGAAGAGATGGGGAGCCCAACTCAAAGATGCTGAGAGCACACACAGAGAATGACTGAACTCGGTGATGACTGCCCACAACATTCTGGAGGCAATGACAAGATCCATCAAGGCACAGGCATCACTAATGCACCCAGTAAGTGTGAGGCTGGGACATCACTTTGGTCTGAATGTTACACAAAGCACAGGGAAGAGACCCTGGACTGAGACACCTGCCTTTATCTTATGCAGAAACCAAGGTTTCATATCTAAGTGGCATAAATACTATTCATCAAAACAAGGAGCAATAGGCAAGGCAAAATTCTTGGGAGTTGATCTACAATAGTGCATATTATGTACAAGTAACTAACACCAGTGCCCAGGCCATGCAACTACATCTTCTTAACCTTTCTAACCCTGCCGCTATGTCTTGGTGCTCCCCCAACATCCATAGCAGAGGTGGAGGCAGCCTGCTGACTGTGACATACTATGTATGATGACCTCAACCAGCATCCTCTGGAGGACCAAAACCTGGAGGGCTCTGGCCTGCTTTGGGTAGTGGCCCAGCTACACCCTCATTGGCCTGTGGAGCTGGAGCTGCGGGGATCACAGGAAGAGGGATTTATATTGACTGGTCATTCCCAGAAACACCTGGGTGTATGGCCCTGGGCTGTCGAGCTGTTGGTCCTCCTCCCTATTGGTGCCCGGCAGCCCCTGGCTGACACTTTGGGGAGAAAGGGTAGCTGGAGTGAGATCGAGCTGCCCCGCAACTCTCTCATGTTGACACTGTTGGAGACCAACTATGGCATCAGTGATGGAGCTCAGCCTGTGGAGCAGTGCAAGACCAATGTCCTGGACCAAGGTCTCCATAGCAGCCACCATCCTGCCAGTGTTGACCTCAGTGCATTGGCATGCTGGTGTTATTACCTCGGACTGAAGGCTCACAGACTCCTCCATCGCCCCTTGCAATCTGAGGAGTGCACCAGACATCCCTACCTGATGTTCCTATAATTGTCTTTGCAGCTCCACCAACTGGTTGATGAATGAGCCCAGAGGCTCATCATCTGACTCGGACTCAGCAGATTCCTTGCCTCCAGCCGTCCTCCGAGTGCCAGTGACCAAGGACGTCCCTGCCTCTGCCTGCTGTGGAACAGATAGTATGCTGTGCTCACCAGATTGTGGTCCAGAGGCTGC
This sequence comes from Carcharodon carcharias, assembly GCF_017639515.1. NCBI lineage: Eukaryota > Metazoa > Chordata > Chondrichthyes > Lamniformes > Lamnidae > Carcharodon > Carcharodon carcharias. The sequence goes on from NC_054470.1 coordinate 107,546,544, forward strand.
TCTACATCTATGTCTAACCAAGGCGTGTGTCACTGTGCTGGTGGAGGGTGTGGGTGAGTGCCATGATGGGTCTTCAAAGGTGTTGCGCTTGGTGCTGAGGTCAGGGGTCATTGTTGCCTGAGAATGAAGTGACAGATGTGCCTCGAACAGAAAGTGGAGATTATTAGCCTCTGGCGGTCGAACACAGAACAGTAGACTCAGAGCACTGTCAAGAGAGGGGTCATGTAGTGTAGGATCCTCACATGGGTGTTCGCTGCCGACCTCCTCTCCAGCCAGCTCCAACAATTGACTCTCAAACGGAGTGAGGACCTTGATGTCTGGCACTCCACCTCGGTCTGAGACCTCTCCCATTGATTGTGCACGATCTTGTCCTACATAAAGACAGATGGAGCAAGTGTGAACAAAATGAATGCCAGGCCAAATAAGAAGGACGCCAGGGGTGTGTGTGTGTATGTGTGTGTGTATGTGCTGAGTAGAGCCATGGACAGGATGAGGAGGCAGTCTCCAGAGGAGATGAGGCCAGATGGAGATGTGAGGGTGTGTGTGAGAGAGAGAGAGTTGTGATGTCCCTTGAGCTGGCAGTGGGCGAGCTGCCAGTGAATGAGTGATGGGTTTGTGAGTGTGTGAGTTTAGAGCGATAAGACCATTGCCTTACCCTGGATGAGGTCATTCATCTGTTTTCTGCTCTGGATGCCCAACCTCTTGTGTGCAGCATTGGCACTGGCCACCTCTGCCACCGCCTACCAAGCAGGAGTGGTGAGATTAATTAGCTTCCTGCGACCACTGAAAAGGCAGAGGACATTGCAATGGGCTTCCACCGCGTCCAGAAGGCATCCCAGGGATGTGTCACTGAATCGGGGGGCTACACTCTTCTTGGCTTTCAGGGCCATGTCTTTACCGGAGCAGTCCTGGGTTACAAGCATTGAGCAGTGTGCTCAGGGCTGCAGTTTAAGTGTGCCACCCGGCGTGAGGAAGCGACAATGTAACAGCGTGGCGGACCAATCGGAGGCCGGCTGCCAGTGATCCGGCGTGTCCCTCCTGACTGCATAATTTATGAGGTGTGAAGGGGACAATACAGTGTGAAAACGCTGAGAGCGTTGAGAGACTTTGGAACTCTCTTCCTCAAGAGGCAGTGGAAGCAGAATCTTTGAATATTTTTAAGGCAAAACGAGATAGATTCTTGATTAACAAGGGGGTGAAAGGTTTTCGGGGATAGGCAGGAACGTAGGTTTGAGGTTACAATCAGATCAGCCCATATTCATATTGAATGGCAGAGCAGGCTCCAGGGATTGAGTGGCCTACTCCTGCTCCTAATTCGTATGTAACCCGCCATTTTGGCCTGCTGGTAAAACATCTTTTTTCATGCCCTCTACTGCCCTTAGTGCAAATCCTGGATGATTCCAGCCTTAATTTTTTTGTGCTGAACCATTTTCAGCTGTATTAATAAAACTGCCCCAATTACCACCCTTAAATATATCAAGAAATATTTTATAATGCAAAGATTTAAAGAAACACACACTTTAAAATATTGCACGATCACTCTGATTCATGCAAGGTTTTTTTGCTCAGTGATACACAAATGAGTTTGATTGGGAACTTGAGCAAACAATTCATATGGCGAAAACCTAGCGCAATTTGTGCCCTGATTGCTAAGGGCACTCAAAGCAGAAATTTTGGTCAGTGAATCTTAGCAGACCCTGTGAATAGCCAAGCTAGCCACACTTCACCATATTTCAAGAGATATCCTTGACAATCTTGTGCCAGGAAACAAAAAAAAAATCATTGATTCTCCTGAATCCAAATCCATTCTAATTGAGCAAGTGACAGTTAGCCCTGCAGTTGATCGCCTGTATGCAAGGTGCAGGGTTTGAGGTGGTGAGGCTTTCTGGCAGAGATTTGTGTACAAATGTTGTGAATGTTTTCCTGCAGATTGTTACTGGCGCCTGGAATTTCTGTGGTGCATTCTCCAGGGCAAGAAACTCCTAGAGGAATAACGCCTGGAGCATCGTTTCTATAAATGTTCCCCCTTTTCTTTCTGTGACATTCAATCGAGGGAAGCCCTGTGGAAATTCAAGACCAGGATCCTGTGCTCTCGCTATAAAGATACAGGGCTGGCTAAATATTGTCAATTATTGTGGTGTTTCTCCATTCATAACCTTGCAGAGTACAAACAAATCACCACATGGTTTTGCATTTGGAGGGAACAAACTATGAATTTGTTTTATTGGGGGAAGAAACTTTGAAAGAAGAATTTAAATCCAAGTATTTAAATTGCTCTGAGGCACTGATGGTATTATCCATCTGTTACAAAAGTATAAAAATTTTCATAATACTTTTCTGGTTTATTGTAAAGTAGGTTTTTATTGGTGTGAGTATAGATGGGTCTGTCTATGTGATTTTATTACATTTGGAGTTAGGTAGACTGCAAGCTTGGAATTATCAAAAGAAGCTTGACATAGAAATGTGTTTGAAATGCTCATGATTAATATTATAGGTTTCTATGAGATCTCATTGTTCTGAATTCCAGCAAATATAATCCTAACAGACTCAATCTCTCCTCATATGTCAGTCCCGCCATCCCAGGGATCAGCCTGGTAAACCTTCGCTGCACTCCCTCTATAGCAAGGACATCCTTCTTCAGATAAGGAGAACAAAACTGCACACAATATTCTAGGTGTGGTCTCACCAAGGCCCTGTACAATTGCAGCAAGACATCCCTGCTCCTGTACTTGAATCCTCTCACTATGAAGGCCAACACACCACTTGCCTTCTTTACCGCCTGCTGCACCTGCATGCTTACTTTCAGCGGCTAGTGTACGAGGACACCCAGGTCTCATTACACATTCCCCTCTCTCAGATAACGCGCCACAGGCATTAGGAGGCCAACTAAAGCCATCGATCAAAGGCTAACTAGAAATTTCCAGTCAGCCTGTGGGTTCCAGATAGCATCAGCAGAACAGCAGCTGTCTGGAGCACCTCCTCCAAAATGCTGTTCCAAAACCTGTGGCCATCTTTTGCTTAAAAAGTTTTAAGTTCTGAGAGAGCGCTGCAAAGTGAAAGTGCCCTCTCTCTCCATTACCTGCAATGGCAGGCTGCAGCTCTTTCTGTGCTGGAGGCCCTCCTTTTGGCCCCTTAGCTTCAAGAACCCATCTGCTGTCTTAAATTGGCCAATTTAGACAAACTCGGCATTGGATGACTGCTTCCAACACAGTGAGGGGGTCGGGACCTGCTTTTGATCTTGATATTGGGGTTCTGATCCAGAATGTAAAATCCTGACCTAGGGATTTAGGAAAGATTTATTAAGCTGGTTTACTTCACATCCTATCCCAAAGAATGTCCTGCTCACTTATCACTTCTGCTCTTCCTAACCTCCTTTTGCTTCTCATTCCTCAGTTACACCAACTTCAGTAAATTATTATATCCATCTTCAGTCCATTCCCTCACACCTCTCCAGCTCCTCCACCTCTATGTTTTACTTGCACCCTCAACGTTACCATCTCTGGTCTGCTGAGAGTTCACCGCACCCTCCTATCGTTAGTAGCAATGCCATCTCTTATGCCCCTGCTCCGGAATTGATACACATCCTTGCACCTTGATAAATCCTTCTCCAATTTCAAAGGCCTTCTTAAGCCGACCTCCTTAGCTTTACTTTCAGCCAGCTCCTGTAATTTCCCTTCCCCTCCAGCTTGAGTCTGAGATCAAACTATAAACCTTCTTGTGATGCCTTCATATTTTATGACCAGTGTATAAATGTAAGTTGTCATCAGTGTATTGACTTTTATTCCCTCCAACAGGTGTGTTTGCTTGGAAAAAAAAATAAGACTCTTGAGGAAAGAGCAAGGGGATGGGACTAATTCAAAAGCACTTTCAAAGGGCCAGTACAGACACTGTGGGCTGAATGGCCTCCTTGGTACAGTATTACTCCCTGCCTCTGTGATAAAATTCTCCAGCTCGAAAGCTTGAGTTTTATGTGCACCATGTGGTATCACTGGGAGCAAATATTGTAATTGGGCTTATTAATAGTTTGCTGGCGATACTATAACTTCAAAAGTAATTCAGAAGGTAACTAGCATGCAATGTAAACATTTGCACATCTAATGTCCTTCATGCTGGCACTCAGCTGAAAATGTGGATGTTTATTTGACTATTAAACTTTTGATGTCTGTGAAGCAACTATTAACATGCTCAGCCATTTGGTTTTGGTATCAATAAATCAAAGTTGCTCTTTTAATCAATAGATGTGAAGCAAACAAGTGAAATCAGTAATATCAGCAAACTGTAAGGTACTCACATCAACAATGAAACCTCTGCCAAATATTTCCTCCCAGCACTATTCTACAATCATCTTTTGTTTCCATTTATTTGAGCTAATTAGGGGCCATAAGTAGAAGATAATCACTAATAGTCATTAATCATTTCATTCAGGACTTCAGGAGAAACTTCTTTACTGGAAGAGTGGTAAGAGTATGGAATTTGGAACCACTGGAATGCTGCTTTGGGCTGCATTGGAGTGCTTCAGTTGGAATTTGATGAGAGGGAGAGTTCAGTGAAGAGGGAAGGAGGTGATTATTTCATTTTCTACCTTCCTTCAGTAAGAAGAATGGCAGCCTTGTTAAGTAGGACCTGGTAAGTATTTCTTCTGTCCTTAATATTCTCTAAACTAGAGGGAATAAAGGGAGTAATTTAAGGGTAAGTCATGGCAGGGCAGCTTGGTCAAGTGGAATGCTCCTCTTGTGCAATGTGGAAAGTCAGGGGCACTTCCAGTGTCCAGGGCCATCATGTGTGCAGGAGGTGCCTCCAGCTGCAGCCACTCAAAATTGACATTTCAGAGCTGGAGCTGTGCCTGGAGTCACTGCAGAACATCCGTAAGGATGTGATTTTCATGGGTAGCACGTACAGTGAGGTGCTCGCACCGCAAGTAAAAAATGCACAGTCAGAAAGGATATAGGTGACCTCCAGATAGAGTAAAAGCATTAGGAGGTATTTTAGGAGTCATCTGGGTGAATCTCCCTCTCCAACAGGTTTTCAATACTGCTGATGGAGATGGTTTGTTAGGGGAATGCAGCAATAGCCAAGTCCTTGGCACCACAAGTGGTTCAGCCGCACAGAGGTGGGTAAAAGAGTGGGAGAGCAGCAGTGATAGGGGTTCTCTCATAAAGGGAACAGATATACAGTTCTGTGACTGCAGGCGAAATACCAGGATGGTACGTTGCCTCCTTGGTGCCAGAGTCAAAGATGTCACTAAGCGGCTGCAGAACATTCTGAAAGGGGAGGTTGCACAGACAGAGATTGTGGTCCATATCGGTACCAACAACATAGTTAAAAAGAGGGATGAGGTCCTGAAAGCAGAATATGGGGAGCTGGGAAATAAGTTAAAAAGCAGGACCTCAAAGGTAGTAATCTCAGGATTACTCCCAGTGTTAAGTGATAGCAAGATCAGGGATAGGGGAATAGACCAGATGAATACATGGCTGGAGAATGGTGTAGTTTGGAGGGAATTAGATTCCTGAGGCATTAGGACCAATTCTGAGAAAGATGGGACCTGTACAAACTGGATGGTTTGTACCCCAGCAGGACTGAGACTAATACCCTTGCAGGGGTATTCGCTAGTACTGTGGTGCAGGAGGTAAACTAGTTTGGCAGGGTGATGGGAAACTTTTCTTTTAATTCATTCATGGGATGTGGGCTTCGCTGGCTGGGCCAGCATTTATTGTCCATCCCTAGTTGCCCTTGAGAAGATGGTGGTGAGCTGCCTTCTTGAACCACTGCAGTCCATGTGGTGTAGGTAGACCCACAGTGCTGCTGGGGAGGGAGTTCCAGAATTTTGACCCAGTGACAGTGAAGGAATGATGAAATATTTCCAAGTCAAGATGGTGAGTGACTTGGAGGGGAACTTACAGGTGGTGGTGTTCCCATTTATCTGCTTCCCTTGTCCTTCTAGATGGTGCTGGTTGTGGGTTTGGAAGGTGCTATTGAAGGAGCCTTGGTGAATTCCTGCAGTGCATCTTATAGATGGTACAAACTGCTGCTACTGTGCATTGGTGGTGGAGGGAGCAAATGTTGGTGGATGTGGTGCCAATCAAGCAGGCTACTTTGCCCTGGATGGTGTCAAGTTTCTTAAATGTTGTGGGAGCTGCACTCATCCAGACAAGAGGGGAGTATTCCATCACACTCCGGAATTGTGCCTTGTAGACGGTGGACAGGCTTTGGGAGGTCAGGAGGTGAGTTACTCGTCACAGGGTTCCTAGCTTCTGACCTGCTCTTGTAGCCACAGTATTTATATGGCTAATCCAGTTCAGTTTCTGGTCAATGGTAAGCTCCAGGATGTTCATAGTGGGGGATTCAGTGGTGGTAATGCCATTGAACATCAAGGGATGATGGTTAGATTCTCTCTTGTTGGAGATGGTCATTGCCTGGCACTTGTGTGGTGCAAATGTTACTTGCCACTTGTCAGCCCAAGCCTGGATATTGTCCAGGTCTTGCTGCCTTCGGACATAGACTGCTATATGAGGAGTCACAAATGGTGGTGAACATTGTGTAATCATCCATGAATATTCCCACTTCTGAGCTATGATGGAAGGAAGGCCATTGATGAAGCAGCTGAATATGGTTGGGCTGAGGGCACTACCCTGAGGAACTCCTGCAGTGATGTCCTGGAGCTGAGATGACTGACCTCCAACAACCACAACCATTATCCTTTGGCAGGGCGATAGAACCTGAGCCAAGAGACACAAGAGAGGGAAACAAATAAATAAATGAAAGATAAAAAAGTAGAAAGCAAAAGTGGAAGGCAGGAAACAAGAGCTAACAACAAATATGGCCAAAGTACAAAAAAAATGTAAAAATATTAAAAAGACAAGTCTAAAGGCACTGTATCTGAATGCGTGGAACATTTGCAATAAGGTAGAACTAACAATGCAAATAGATGTAAATGAGTACGATATGACTGCAATTACGGAGACATGGTTGCTGGGTGACCAAGGCTGGGAACTGAATACCCAAGGGTAATTAATATTTAGGATGGACAGGCAAAAAGGAAGAGGTAGTGTGGTGTTGTTAGTTAAGGATGAAATCAGTGCGATAGTGAGAGAGGATATTGGCTCAGAAAATCTAGATGTAGAGTCAGCCTGGGTGGAGCTAAGAAGCAACAAGGGAGTGAAAAACATTAGTGGGAGCTGTCCATAGGCCTCCAAACAGTCACGATAAGGTAGGGAAAGGCATTAAACAGGAAATTAGAGATGTATGTAACAAAGGTGTTACAATAATCATGGGTGACTTTAATCTACATATAGACTGGGCAAACCAAATTAGCAATAATGCTGTGGTGGATGAATTCCTTGAATTTGTACGAGATGGTTTTTTTAGACCGGTATGTCAAAGAACCGACAAGGGAACAAGCTATCCTAGATTTGGTATTGTTCAGTGAGAAGAGTTTGATTAAATATCTTGTTGTGTGAGATCCTTCAGGGACCATAACATGATAGAATTCTTCATTAGGATAGAAAGTGAAACTAGGGTCCTAAATCTTAACAAGGGAAACCACGAAGGAATGAGGCGTGAGTTAGCTAAGATAGTTTAGGGAACTTCATTAAAAGGTAATGGCTAATATTTAAGGAATGAATGTATGCATTGCAACAGTTATATATTCCTTTCTGGTGCAAAAACACATCAGGAAAAGTGGCCCAACCATGAATAACAAAGAAATTAAAGATAGTATTAGATGCAGAGAGGAGTCATATAAAGTTGCTGGAAAAAGTAGCAAGCCTGAGGATTGGGAGCAGTTTAGGATTCAGCAAAGGAGGACCAAGAGATTGATTAAGAGAGGAAAAATAAAGTATGAGAGTTCCTTTGCAAGGAATATAAAAGCGATTGTAAAAGCTCCTTTATTTTGTAAAAAGAAAAAGATTAGTGACGACAAATGTAGGTCCCTCTCAGTCTGAAATGGGAGAATTTATAAAGAAAACAAGGAAATGGCAGAGCAATTAAACAACTACTTTAGTTCTGTCTTCACAGAGAAAGACACAAATAACTTCAAGACATACTAGAGAACCAAAGGTCTAGTGAGAAGGAGGAATTGAAGGAAATTAGTATTACTAAAATAATAGTGCTGCAGAAATTAATGGGACTGAAAGGCAGATAAATTCCCAGGGCCCAATAATCTACACCACGACGTACTAAAGAAGGTGGCGATGGAAATAGTGGATGCGTTGGTTGTTATCTTCCAAAATCTGTAGATTCAGGAACAGTCCCAGCAGACTGGAGGGTGGCAAATGTAATCCCACTATTTAAAAAAGGAGGGAGGGAGAAAGCAGTGAATTACAGAGCAGTTAGCCTAACATCAGTAGTAGGGAAAATACTAGAGTCCATTATAAAGGATGTGATAACAGGACACTTAGAAAATATCAACAGGATTAGACAAAGTCAACATGGATTTATGAAAGGGAAATCATGTTTGACAAACCTACTGGAGTTTTTTGAGGATGTAACTAACAGAATAGTTAAGGGCGAACAAGCGGATGTGGTGTATTTGGATTTTCAGAAAGTTTTTGATAAAGTCCCACTTAAGAGGTTAGTGTGTAAAATTAAAGCACATGGGATTTGGAGTAATATATGGTCATAGGTTGAGAATTGGTTAGCAGACAGGAAACAGAGTAAGAATTAATGGGTCTTTTTTGATGTGGCAGGTGGTGGTGACTAGTGGGGTACCACAGGGGTCAGTGCTTGGGTCCCAGCTATTCACAATATATATCAATGATTTGGATGAGGGAACCAAATGGAATATTTCCAAGTTTGCTGTAGACATGAAACTCTGTGGGAATGTGAGCAATGAGGAGGGTGTTAAGAGGCTTCAAGGCCATTTAGATAGGTTCAATGAGTGGACAAATACATGGCAGATGCGGTATAACATGGATAAGTGTAAAGTTATCCACTTTGGTAGTAAAAACAGAATGGCAGAGTATTATCTAAATGGTGATAGATTGGCAAATGTTGATGTACAAAGGGACCTGGGTGTCCTTGTACATCAATAACTGAAAGCAAGCATGCAGGTGCAGCAGCAGTGAAGGTGGCAAATGATATGTTGGCCTTCATTGCGAGAGGACTTGAGTACAGGAGCAAGGATGTCTTACTGCAGCTGTACAGAGTCAACAAAGACCACACCTGGAGTATTGTAATTTGGTCTCCTTACCTAAAAAACAATATACTTGCCATAGAGGGAGTGCAGTGAAGGTTCAGAAGACTGATTCCTGGGATGGCAGGACTGTCGGAAGAGGAGAGATTGGGCCAACTAGATCTATAATCACTGGAGTTCAGAAGAATGAGAGGGGATCTCATTGAAACATATAAAATTCTGACAGGGATGGACAGACTGGATGCATAGATGATATTTCCTCTGGCTGGGGTGGTCTAGAACAAGGGGTCACAAGTCTCAGGATATGGAGTAGGCCATTTATGACTGAAATGAGGAGTAACTCAGAAGGTGGTGAACCTATGGAATTCTCTATCACAGAAGGCTGTGGAGGCCAAGTCATTGAATATATTTAAGAAGGAAATTGATAAATCTCTGGACTTTAAAGGCCTCACGGGGTATGGGGAGAGTGCAGGAGTATGGCATTGAGATAGAGGATCAGCCGTGATCATACTGATTGGTGGAGCAGGCTCGAAGGGCTGAATGACCTACTCCTGCTCCCATTTTCTATGTTTCTATAAGGAACAGGTGAGGTGGGTAGCATTAATGGTAACATAGATAAATGCTTCAGGTAGAAAAGAATAGAAGGATAGGTTGATAGGGCGAGAAGAAGTGGGGTGATGGCTCATTTGAGCATAAACGCCTGCAGAGACCAGTTGGCTTGAATGTGCCATAGACTGTAAGCAGTTCCTATGTAATAATGGGACTATTTTAAATGGAATAAAGATAAAGGAGATGAGAGTTTATAGAATGATACTGCATAGAATGAGGCCATTTGGTCCATCATAGCTGTGCCAGCTCTTTGAAAAAGCCCTTTCAAAGAGTCCCCATGCTCTGTCCTTTCCCCATAACCTACCAACCTTTTCACTTCAAGTACTCACATCATTCCCTTTTGAAAGTTTCATTGAATCCATTTCCATTAGCCATTCAAGCAATGCTTTCCAGATGCTGCAGCACAGAAGGAGGCCATTTGGCTCAGCGAGTCTGTGCCAGCTCTCTGCAAAAGTAATCCAGCTAGCCTCATTTTCCTGCCCTTTCTCCGTAGCCCTGTGCCCTTAGTCAATCCATTTTGAAAGCCACAACTGATTCTATCACCGCCCATTCTCAGGCAGTATGTTGCAGATTTGCTGTACGAAAAGTTTTTACTCTCACTGCCTTCAGTTCTTCTGCCATTTTTGGTTCTCGATCCTTCCACCAATGCGAACAGTTTCTCTCTATACCTACTCTGTAAGCAGGTAGGTCCGGGGGGGATGGGGAGGTTAGAAAAGATCATGGTGCAGGGGTGGTGGTATTGAGGAGGGTCCAATGGTGGGGTTGTCAAATGTTCTAATTGCAGATGGTGGTCTTTGGTGGGGGTGGGGGGTGATTCCAGTGTTGCAGATAGATTGCGGGCTAGGCCCTTTACTGGTTAGCTTGTTGGGGCTGGAGGAAAACACTCCTGTTTTTGCTGGTCGCACAGGCAGTGCTGTAAAGGTACTTACCTTATGAATTCAGTCCTTCTTACATCCACTCATCTGTTGGGCTTCCTGAAGCCTGGAAAACTATGGATGAAAATAGAATAATAGTTAAAACTAAGGCGCACAGCCTCAGCAAAATATTTATATAACCAGCCCAGTTCCTGTGAGCAGATTGGTTGCCAGTCTCTCATCCTGCTTTCATTAAGCCGTTTAAGGCGAGTTGTGTTCTTGTTTCAGATTTAAACCTCCGACCCAAACCAAACCTACCAGTGTTACAAGGGTTAAAATTCCTCCTCTCCCTGTCGAATCAGTCCAGGAGAAGTGCCATGGTATCACAAAACTGAACCCTCGGAGTTCTCCATCCACATAAATGACCGGTTACAGCAACAAGTTGTGAGCCAAAACAGGAACAATTAAAGTTTTGCAGAGATTTTGCAAATCTTTGTTGGAAAAATTAAGCATCAGAACATATGAAGATGACAATAGAATTAGAACTGAGAGCCAGTTAAATGGGACCTGGGAGATTTCTGGGCTATAAACTTGTCATTGGAAAAACAAAGTGGGGAAGCAATGCAAATAGACTGTTGGGATATATAGGCAATACAAGGGCTTTAAGTCTACAGAGGCTCTGTTGGAGTTCAATAATGCATTTGCCTGTCTTCACTCATATTATGAGTTTAACAATTCTTGCTCCCCAGGCAAAACCACTCAGGCTCAAATCATATATCAGAAATTGTGAGCAGAAAACACTGCATACATGCATACTTACACACCGCAACATATTCCACACATTGATCTTCACCCACGTATTCCCAATAAATACTTCTGGTTGTGGAACACTGTCCCTCAAAAATTCATGGAGATGTTAGGAGGAAGCGGAGGTGGGTTGTGGAATGGGGGGGCGGGCGGGCAGGGGGGTGGTGGGCGAGTGCAGAATTGGTGTCATAACAGGCGGCAAACCTGGAAATGCCAGGAAAGTGGAGGGATTCTCAGCAACCAGTCAGATTGAGGGGCTGGGCTGTCTGACTGTCGGGTGAGAACTTGTGCATGGAAGAATGGGTGGGGGGGGGGGGAGGTTGGTGTGGTTGATGGTGGAGTGAGGGGATGCTTTGATGAATCATAGGGAGGGAATCGGGTTTGGTTGGCTGGGGAGACCTTGAATTCTGTTCTTCCTGACCCACAAGCAGTGCTGTAAAGGCACTTACCTCCTGGATTCAGCCCTTCCTGCCCCCTTTTACCTGGATTTCCCTATCCTCTATGCCGACCCCACCCATCCCCATCACCTCTCTCTCTCTAACCTTTGGTAGGGGGTTAAAATTACCCTCTCGAGGTCCATCGCACAAACTTGTAGTCTGCAATTCTGGTTTTAAACAGTAACAAAGAGAGACACCTGCTTTGTAAAGAAAGCATAGAGGTCAATAAGAATTATTCTGAGCATGGGGGGTCGGGGGAGATCAGCCAGGCATCCAACTTAGAGATACAACAGCTGAATAGACTAGAGAGGGACATATATGAAGTTTAACATTTGAAAGGACAAAAAATGATGCAAAGGGCAATTGGGATATCTTGGATTGTCTGCCTGAATTCTCGATACCTGCTGTTATTGAGCAGAGCTCCACAACACTAATGCTAAAGTGTAAAATTGAAACTATAGAATAGCATAGACTATGATTTGAAAGTGAGTTAGACCAGTAGAACATGACTTTCTGCATTTTAATGGTGAAAAGCAAATTTGAAATAGCTCCTCATCAAAACTGTCTTTTCTCAAAGGGCGGTTAATATTTGGAATCAGATGTTAGATTCGTTCAAGATACCAGGCTTGGTAAGGTGAAATGTTCAAGTGATGAGCTTGCTAGGCCTCCTGACTTTTTCTTGAGCACAATCTTTTTTTGCATTTTAATTGGAATCGTAGAAGTATGACTGCAAGTGGAGATCGGGCTCTAGATAGAGCCAAGGATACCTTTGCAAAGACAGATTTTTTTTAAACCTAGCTGGAGGGGCAGAGTTTTAAAGGATGATTTAACAAGTACCGAATGAGTGGAAATCATAGTCGGTACTTAATGTGGCAGAGGCAAAATGCGTAGAAACTTGTAATAATAAAGGCAACTTACTTGCCAGCTGCTAACAGCCTGCAGCTCGAGAAAAAACAGGTAAATGGTGAACTGTTTAATCAAGTAAGAGAGGTTGTAAATAATCAGACTGTGAATTTTCAGCAAGTAGCAATTTAGGTGTTAAGGTTCATTTGAATGGTATTAAAATAGTTTACAATTCAGACAAAGCCATGATAGAGGTGATAAATCTTACATGCTGTTGGTTTACAATAGTGTTACAGCTAAACACTGGGATTGGGTCCTACTAACTTTAATCGCTCTACAAAGTCCAGTTGATTTGTGGTGTACTCTACTGGATTCATAAATAACCAATGACTGCAAATTCAAATGAAAGACAATGAAGTCATAATTTCAGTCAGAGAATACCAGATAAAATGAGAGGGCACAGCACACTAGATATGGGAAAATGAAGGGAAGAATTAATCAAGGCTCAAAATTTGGAGTGAGAATCCTGAATTGAGATTAAGCCATATCTGTTGCTTTTGATGTAGGTAGCACCCAAATGACTTTTTGCCTGCTGTTTTAAATGATTGCAGCAAGCAGCTAGCGTTAAGCACAATGCTGAGTGGTTGCATCCTTAGGCAGAGGGCACAAAATCATGAGACGCTAGTCTGAGTTCAAACTAGTCTATGCTAGTTAAAGTCAGTCTGCAGCTCTTAAAGGGGAACAGCATTTTGCCTGTAGCAGGGACTGGGAGTCATTCTACAAGTGAATCCACAGGAATGGAGCCAACATGGCAGCCATTCTCCGATGGAGCACTGGAAACCTTAATGGAGAGAGTCAACAGGAGGAGAGAAGTCTTCAATCCACAGGGATTCAGGAGATCCTTCACACAAACTCTGAGAAGGCAACGGGGACAGATAACCATGGCATTTAATGCCAGCAGTGCAGCCCAGAGGGCTTGGATGCAGCACCAAAAGAAGTACAATGACCTCGCCTGAGTGGTCAAGATCAGTGAATGTATTTCAAGTATAAAATCCTACCAAAGGCACCACACCACCACTTCACTCATCTACCAGCGTTCTCTATGAATCATGACTCACTTTTCACATGCATAACTTCACACTACCCTCACACACTGATTACGCCTCATAGCTATATCTCACATTCTGCACTTGTTGTCAGCTATTCAACCATGACTGCCACATCACCCAAACACAGTGCATCACTCTCACTGACACACTTCCTTCTTTCTTGCAGGACAGGATTGCACAACTGGAGGCAGCAGCATCTAACCAGAAGGGACAGACACAGCTACATGCCCTTACCCCCATGATAAGCTGGTGCTGGAGTGGCCTTAAGTCAGGCAGTGGCCAATGGTTGGGTTGAAACTGTTGAAATTGATGGGATGGTTTTACCCAATCCTCCATTGCACATCCTACTTCCCAATCGTCCCATCACCTTTAAGCATGCACCTCTTGCTTTCTTCCCTTTTGCCTCACCACAAACCTATCTTTGAGCCTTCTCCTTGCAGATACCCATGAGCTGCCAGTCAGTGGTGCAAGAGCAGTAAGTAATCAAAGAAGAACAAAATGATGATGTACCGCTGAACAAAGAGATATCCTGTTGAAACTTTACATCTTGCGCTCATCAGGACAAATGGAAAAATGGCACATTTCAAATGAAGCAACAATTTATACTGCATGAGAAAAGGGTGATGATTGGTTGGCAAGTCGACCCTAATTGGTCAAGACGTTTCCATGAGGGTCTCAACAGGGAACTATTGCCCCCATGGTTTGTTTAATTCAAAAAAATTGCAATACCTATTGCATGTTCTTTTTGCCTGCAAAGGATAGGTCCCTGAATATATGTAGCTTCTAGCAAGTGTGAGTGAGTGATGAAAAAACTCTCACTCACTCTGACACACAAAGCCACCAACTCATATTGACACTGTGCATACTTTGGAGGGTAGCTTAGATGTGGGTTCTGCACATGGTGACATACCAGGAACAGTACTGGGAAATGGTAGCACAAGTTTCAGTTCACTGGTGATCAATGTTTCAGATGAGTTCTCCTCCAAAAGTTTCAGATGAGGGCTCTGATGTGTGATGTACAGGAGAAGGCTAACGGGCATGAACACTGAAATGCTTGATGTACTGGCAAGGCTGCCAGAGAGCCTGATACCACTGCTGAGGAGCCAGGGGAACTCTGGTAACAATCTTGCACAGGGCTTTGCATAGAGCTTGGAGCCCTTCCTTTCCAATGTGGAAGTGGTGGCCAGTTCCATGACAGCATTTGTGGACCTGACCATGATGTAGTGTCTGATAGGGAACTTCTCAGTTTCCAATGCAGAAACCAGACAGTGTCTGAATGCCGCAGTGGGAGCTTAGACTGAAGTCATGCAAGGTCAACTTGCTGCCATGCAGACTCAGACTGCTGCCACCATGGCTGCCGATACCAGTGCTCAAAGGGGCTTGCAGGCTCTCATAGCAGCCCAGCAATCTCTACTCCAGCAGATTACTAGGATTGTGGAGGCTCCACCCAGGGGACTGACAGTCATTCCATGGGGCATGAGCCTGCAGTTCTCTCTCATGATATTGAGGGTTCACAGTATGCAACAGATGAATCATTGCATACACTCTGGAGAGGACTGAAGGCTCCTCCTGATTGGACCAGAATGTACTTGTGTTGCATAAGCACCCCAAAGTTCTGCTTGATGACATTCTGTGTGGCAGCAGGGCTCATGCTATGCACACTCCACCTGGTTTTCTTTGGAAAGAGAAAAAACATTGTGTACCTTTCTCTTCCTATACAGTAGGTCAGTCACATACCTTATATAGCAGTGGACAGCAAACTGTGAGGCGTTGGAGATCACTCTGCTGCAGTCTGGAAGGAGCCTGAAACAAAGAAGTTCATGGCCATGATCACCTTCACAGCCACTGGCAATGCCATCCTCGCCCTGCTTTGAGACTGCAGGTCTGCCTGTAATAGGTGGCAGAGCTCAGTGAATATCTCTTCAATGAAACAGAGACATCTCATGCACTTTTTCTCGTGGAGGTTGAAGTGGGAGAATTGCTCCCTGAAGACCCTGGGTGGATATGACCTCCTACTCAGAGACCTTCTTCCCCTTCTCCTCCCCACTCTTTGAGCAGCTTGTCCTCCTCCATGTTGCCTCTGTTCATTCTCCCTGTCAGGCAACAGAGCAAGGGAAATGGAAACTACAGCACCCATGCCTGTGAGCAAGTTGGCTGAGCAGAACCCTTAAGGTTAGAACCAAGGTCTTCACCAAATGCCACACACAAATGTAAACTTGCCCAACTTTAAACGATAGTACAAGCCACCAAACGCTTTGACTAATTTAGCAATAGCCAATAGAAATGAACCAGTAACTAACCTGAGAGTGGATGATAAACTCTTCAGATAGTATTGGTGGGGTTCCTTCATGAATCGCAAAAGGCTAGAATACAAGTACATCAAGTAATTAGGAAAGCTAATAGAATGTTATCATTTATTGCAAGGGAAATTGAAAAGAAAAGTAGTGAGGTTATATTTCAGTTGTACATGACACTAATGAAACCACATCTGGAGTACTGTGTACAGCATTGGCCACCTTGTTTAAGGAAGGATGTAAATGCATTGGAAGCAGTTCAGAGAAGTTTTACCAGACTACTACCTGGACTGGATGGGTTGTCTTATGAGGAAGGGCAAGACAGGCTAGGCTTGTATCCACTGGAGTTTAGAAGAGTAATAGGCGACTTTATTGAAACGTATAAGATCCTGAGGCGTCTTGACAGAGTGGATGTGGAGAGGATGTTTCCTCTTGTGGGAAAATCGAGATCTAGGGGTCACTGCTTAAAAATAAGGGGTCACCTGTTTAAAACAGAGATGAGGTAAAATTTTTTCACTCAGGGGGTCGTGTATTTTTGGAATTCTATTCCTGAAAAGGTGGTGGAAGCAGAGTCTTTGAATATTTTTAAGGCAGAGGTGGATAGATCCTTGGTAAGCAAAAGGGTGATAGAATATGAGGGGTCAGTTGGATGCAGATTTCAGGTTGCTACCAGATTAGCCATGATCTTACTAAATGGCAGAGCAGGCTCAGGTGGCTGAAGAGCCTATTGATACAAACATACGAACAAGGCCATTCAGCCCCTTAAGCCTGCTTTGCCATTTAACAAGATCATGGCTGATCTCGGCCACGTATTCAAAATGAGGCCATCTGGAAAAAAACTGATGTCTGGCCATCTTTCTAACTGCTTCTTTGGTTGCATGGAGGGGACAGGGATAGTACTGGTGGCTTGGAAGGGTTGCATGGGGGTCGGTGGGTTGGGTGAGGGTGGCTGAGAAGTGAGGGCTGGGGGGGCGGGGGGGTGGGGTGGGGGGTGGGTGCGGTGGCTAAAAACCATGCTGAGGACAGGGTCGATGTCCCAGAGAGCCAAGACAGGCCTTCTAACCAGCCCACCTCAGCACCGCCCTCCTCTGTCGCTGCCTCGGGCCTGCTTAGGAAAGCAGCAGACCCAAACCTTCCTACCTGTGTTTCACAGAAGTGAAAATTCTGTGTGGGTTGGGGGAGCTTACAGGATGGGGAATTGTAAAGTCAAGAAACTGCCCAACTCGCACTTCCTGAAACAGATGGGAAAGATTCTGGCCCAAAAGGTTAACTTATTGCAGGGACCCAGAGGAGGTCTCGATGTTGTTCTGTGCTTTGTTTATTGCTGTTCCAAATTATTCCGATGCATCAAAGTTTCAAATGAAAGCACGTCCCCAACTCACTTTTAGAAATTTCTACATCATTCACAGTCTCTGCATGACATCCATTCTGCCGTCCAATGTCCAGTACCTAGCACTTGTTTTTATTACATTTCATCTGCCTCTATTTTCCCACTTACAGATTGCCAAACATGTCCTTTATCAATTAGGAAGGTGAGGAGTATAAAAGGTGAATATAATTATTACATGCCACTGCACTATAATAGAAAGTAGGCATTAATTATCTGATAGGTTTCTATTAAACGGCATTCATTAGGATTGAAAATTAATCTCAATTTTGGCTGCTAATATTTCTTATTAAATGAAAAAACACAATTTAGAAAGCAATTAGAATCAAAAGTCATACCTTAACATTTAAATTAACTGCTTAATAGCTAAATCACTTAAATACAGTTTGACACAAAATTAATCTGATTTTCACACATGTTTTGTAGTTATCAGCTCTTCCAGTTCTATAATTCTTTATTTGTAGTTCTCCTCTAAAATCTGCTCAGCTGTTCCCTTTTCTTTTTCAATCACTGCAGTCTGTCTTCCTATCAGTCTCTGCCTAATACATTCATTTAATTTGGCTCTTACTCTGTATTCCTGACATTTCGGAGTAATCCTCCCTCAGTACATACTTAGTATTCACTCACACTGAGACTCTTGTGTTGGTGTGAAACAATTTCACTTCACACCAAAGCTGCAGTTAAATAAGGAGTTAGGGCCAAAGTAGACACCAGAATAAGGGTCACCTGCAGGCGTGGGGGTGAATTTCAAGGTATTTCTTGAGCCAGTTCAAGCTTTCACAACTAGTTCAAATTTAGAAGCTGAAAACTGCTTCAAGTTAAGGTGAAAGTAATAATGAATGCACCATCACTTTCCTTCCCCTAGAGAGCTTTAGTGAGACCACACCTGGAATACTGTGCATAGTTCTAGCCTCCTCACCTAAGGAACAATATACTTGCCTTGGAGGTGGAGGTGTAATAAAGATTCACCAGTCCGATTCCTGAGTGGAGGCAATTATATTATGAGGAGAGATTCATATCTTACAGCCAATTTCATAAACTCCTCCAATTGGCAGGACAGGGCCACCAGAGCTGGGTGGGACTGTGGTATACAGTTGGGAGGGAGTTGTCAACATTGATACCACACCCTATGAAGTCTGATGGCATCAGGTCAAACACAGGAAAGGACATTTCCAGGCGATTACCATCTACCACAACACCCCTCGCCATGTTGAACACCACTTGGAAGAAGCAGAGGGTGGTAGAGGCACAAAATGTTCTCTGGATGGGGGGCTTCGGTGATCATCAGCAAGAATGGCTCGGTAGAACCATTACTGAAGGAGCTGGCCGAGTCCTGAAGGATATACCTGCTAGGCTGGGCCTTCGACAATTGGTGAGAAAACCAACAAGAGGGAAAACCTACTTGACCTCATCCTCTGCCTGTCACAGATTTTTCTATCCACCACCATAGTGGTAAGAGTGACCACTGCACAGTTCTTGTGGAGACGAAGTCCCATCTTCATATTGAGCAATCCCTCCATTATGTTGTGTGGCATTAGCACCATGTTAAATGGGATAGATTCAGAACAGATGTAGCAACTCAATACAGGACATCTATGAGGTGCTGTGGGCCATCATCAGCAGCAGAACTGAATTCCCCACAACCTGTAACCTCATGGCCTGGCATATCCCCCACTCCACCATTACCATCAAGTCAAGGGATCAACCTTGGTTCAATGAAGAGTGCAGGAGGGCAGGCCAGGAGCAGCACCAGGAACTCCTAAAAATGAGGTGTCAACCTGTTGAAGCTACAACACATGACTACTTGCAAGCTAAACAGCAGAAGTAGCATGCGATAGAATGAGTTAAGCGATTCCACAACCAATAAATGAGATGAAAGGTCTGCAGTCCTGCCACATCCAGTCATGAATGGTGGTGGACAATTAAATAACAACTAGGAGGAGGAAGCTCCACAAATATCCCCATCATCAATGATGGAGGAGCCCAGCACACCAGTGGAAAAGAAAAAGCTGAAGCATTTGCTACCATCTTCAATCAGAATTGTCAAGTGGAAAATCCATCTTGGCCTCTTCCTGAGGTCCCCAGCATCACAGATGTCAGTCTTCAGCCAATTGATTCAGTCAACATAATATCAAGAAATGGCTGAATGCACTGGATACCGCAAAAGCTATAGGCCCTGACAACATTCTGGCAATAGTACTGAAGACTTGTGCTGCAAACTAGCCACACCCCTGGCCCAAACACTAGGCCTTGGTGTGCAGGAGACAATGATTTGCGGATGATACAAAACTTGGAAGCATTGTAAACTCTGATGAGGACAGTGTAGAACTTCAAAAGGACATGGACAAGTTGGTGGAGTGGGCAGATAAGTGGCAGATGAAGTTCAATGCAGAGACTTGTGAGGTGTTTCATTTTGGTAGGATGAATATGGACAGACAATGTAAAATAAGGAGTACAACTCTAAAGGGTCTGCAGGAACAGCGGGACCTGGGTGTACATATGCATAAGTCATTAAAGGTGACAGGGTAGGTGGAGAGGGCAGTTAATAAAGCATATAGCATCCCAGGCTTTATTAATAGAGGCATAGAGTACAAGAGCAAGGAGGTTATGCTGAACTTGTATAGGACACTAGTTAGACCTCAGCTGGTACAGTGTACAGTTCTGGATGGCACACTTAAGGAGGGATGTGAACTCATTGGACAGAGGTTTACAAAAAGGGTTCCAGGGATGAGAAACTTCAGTTACAAAGACAGATTGGAGAAGTTCGTGCTGTTCTCCTTGGAGAGGAGAAGGCTAAAAGGAGATTTGTTAGAAGTGTTCAAAATCATAAGGGGGCTGGACAGCGTAGGTAGGGAGAAACTGTTCCTGCTTGTAAATGGATCGGGAATGAGAGGGCACAGATTTAAAATTATTTGCAAAAGAAGCAAGTGCAATGTAAGAAAAAACTTTTTCACACAGCAAGTGGTTTGGGTCTGGAATGCACTGCCTAGAAGTGTGGTGGACGCAGTTTCAATCGAAGCATTCAAGAGGGTATTGGATGATTATTTAAGTAGAAACAATATGCAGGGTTATGGTGAAAAGGCAGGAGAATGGCAATGAGTCATAATGCTTATTCAGAGAGGAGATGCAAACATGATGGTCCAAAGGGCCTCATCATGCTTAGTAACGATTCTGCTGTTGTCTTTTGGTAGTACAGAACTTGAGTATTGCTGAAAAAGAGGCATGTTTGAGCTTTTTGTCTTGCACTCATAGGACACTTACAAGACTAACAGTAAAAGGGGGAGGACAACAATTTATACTGTATGTGAAGAGAGTATTAATTGGTTGGCAAGTGGCGTTGCAATGGAGAAAGCACAACTGATGGTGAATGACAGTTACCTGCCTAGCATTATTTGAAATTTAAACTAGGCAGCTTGATCCTGATTGGTCAAGGCAATGCCTTGAGCAATGAGTCAGCAATTTTTTTTCATGGGAGGTGGGCTTCCCTGGCTGGGCCAGCATTTATTGCCCATCCCTAGTTGCCCTTGAGAAGGTGGTGGTGAGCTGCCTTCTCGAACTGCTGCAGACCATGTGGTGTAGGTGAACCCACAGTGCTGTTAGGAAGGAAGTTCCAGGGTTTTGATCCAGCGATAGTGAAGGAACGGCGATATATCTCTAAGTTAGGATGGTGAATGACTCGGAGGGGAACTTCTAGATGGTGGTGTTCCCATCTATCTGCAGCCCTTGCCTTCTAAATGGTAATGGTTGTGGGTTTGGACGGTGCTGTCGAAGGAGCCTTGGTGAATTCCTGCAGTGCATCTTGTAGATGGTACACACTGCTGCTACTATGCGTGGTGGTGGAGGGACTGAATACTCGTGGATGTGGTGCCAATCAAGTGAGCTGCTTTGTCCTAGATGGCTGTCACTTCTTCTGTTTAGCTGAAAAAGGTGCAATGTGTGTATATGTTCTTTTTGGCTGCAAAGAACAGGGCCCTGTTTATTAATATATGCAGCTTTCAGTACACGCAAGTGCACCACATTGCGAGCCTGACTGAAAATCTTAAATTGGTTGTCAGCATAATTGAGGATTATTCAGAAATTGTTGTCTAATTGCAGAATCGCATCTAATGTTGGACACTGTGTTTTGAGTTTTGTAAGCATGCGCTGGTTGGGTACCTTGCCCATTGCGAACAGCAGCTGAGACATGCTGTTTGATACAGTCGCCAGTCTTTGGAACATACAGCCCACATACCTAGCATCGCACTGGCACTGAAATTCATATACCACATTACTCACTTGTGTGATAGGCAGAACATCTTTTGGGCTTGACAGCAGCATCCTGTTAGTGGCGGATACCACTCTTGTTGTTACTGCATAGTAGCAGCGTGAAACAGCTAGCTTCATCTGTTGCACAAATTTTTGAGATACCTTGCCCTTCCAGGGTAATCTGAGGTAGACTGGGCACATTTTAGCCCAAAAGTGACAGTCTTAAGCGTGTTCATGAGATTATGTGATACACAGTGCGAAACAATCTGATCAAGGTAGCCATTATCCTGCAGGATGCCTTTGATATGTCCTATTTCAGCATACATGGGGTCATTAAAACTGAATTCAACTGTGCGAGTTGCCAAGTTCATAAGTTCAATGTGTACTGATTGACGCAATGGTAGCCGATCTAGATCGCTATGATATAGTGTTGCAGCGCAAATATCTATGGCTTAAGTGAAACATTGGTGAACAGACTAGCAATGTCAAATGAGCACATGGACACAGCATTGCTATCGATATGCAAGCCCCGTGTGGCCTTCGCAAATGTGAAGGAGTCCTTCACGGTGTATGTGGAAAACCTGGTCAAAATATTGTTGTAGCAATTCGCCCAATCATTTGGCCAATTCATGTTGCGCAGAACCTGCCATAGATAAGGTTGTAGCATAAAGGGACATCACATTTGTGTGTCTTGGGCAGCCCATACATACGTGGATGCAGCGAACCTTGAGGACGAAGTCTGTCATGTATATCATGTGGTGGCTCATTGCTCTCACACAAGTCCAGCAAGAGATTTTTTTAAGCTTATATTTGAGCAAGGCTGTACGGTTATGTTGAGTGGCAGGTCCAATGCATACGAATTTGGGCCTGTCATTAAGGATGGCACGCATTTTGTTGATTTGGTCATGCTTGTTAAGGATGACTATTCCTGTCCCGTTGTCAGGTTTACTGAGGTGTATAAAAGTAAAATACTGCAGATGCTGGAAATCTGAAAGAAAAACAGAAAATGCTGGAAAAGCTCAGCAGCTCTGACAGCATCTGTGGAGAGAAAAACAGAGTTGACGTTTCGAGTCCGTATGACCCTTCTTCAGAGCCTTCTTCTCCTTCTCTGCTGAACTTTTCCAGCATTTTCTGTTTTTCTTACTGATGTGTATGTCCGGGTTGGTCTTAAGGCGTGCTCTGGAACAGGTAGGCATGGTTTCAAGGATTTAACATTTCCTGTGGATGCTGGTTTGTGGCGGGATCGTTGGGAGTAGAGGAGTTCAAACTCAATAGGAGGGATGACAGGGTTTGTCCTCAGGGTTTGCTGCATCCATGTATATACGGGCTGCCCAAGACACATAAAAGTGATGTCCCTCCACTCCCCATCTGACAGGTTCTGCACAACATGAATTGGCCAATTAACTGGACAAAACGTTACAAACAGTTTTGACCAAGTTTTCCACAAACACGGTGAAGGACTCCTTCATATTTGCGAAGACCATACAGGACTTGCATATGTGTCCATGTGCTCATTTGACATTGCTAACCTATTCACCAATGCTCCATTTAAGGAAGCCATAGATATTTGCGCTGCAACACTATATCATGGTGATCTAGACCCACCACCACTGCGTGAATCAATATTCATTGAACTTATGAACTCAGCATCTCACGCAGTTGAGTTCAAGTTTAATGACCCCATGTGTTCCCAAATAGACAGTGTTGCCATGGGATCCCCTCCTGGGCCCAGCTCTCGCAAACAACTTTGTTGGGTTCCATGAGAAACGTGTCTTTGATGGAATGACACCTAACCTCCTGCTGCTCGCATATTATACACAGGGCCCTGTTCTTTGCAGACAAAAAGAATGTGTACATATTTTGTCTAGCTGAAACAGGCACAATGTAAGTGACAGAAATTTGCTGACTTATTCCTCAAGGCAATGCCTTGACAATCAGAGTCAAGCTGCCTGGTTTAAATTTCAAACAATGCTCAGCAGTTAACTGTCAATCACCATCAGTGGTACATTCACAATGGCAAGGCCACTTTAAACCAATTAGCACTTTCTTCACATACAGTATAAATTGTCTTCCCCTTCTATTGGTATTCACACGAATGCCCTGATGAGTGCAAGACGAAAAGCTTAAAAACGCTTCTGTTTTCAACACTACTCAAATTCTGTGGTCTGTGATTCTGTGAACACTAGTATCTACCTGACCGCGTGTAAAATAGCCAAGATATGTCCTGTCCACAAAAAGCAGGACAAATCCATTCCAGCCAATTGCTACCCCAACAGCCTCCTCTCGATCATCAGCTAAGTGATGGAGCGAGGTGTCATTGTCAAGTAGCACTTGCTCCCTAATAACCTGCTCACTGACACTCAGTTTGGGTTTTGCCAGGGCCACTCAGCTCCTGACCTTATTACAACCTTGGTTCAAACATGCACTAAGTGTTGAACGCAACAGAGAAGGTGAGAGTGACAGCCCTTGATATCAAGGTGGTTTTTGAGCAAGTGTAGCATCATGGAGCCCTGGCAAAATTGAAGCCAATGGATATCATTGGTTGGAGTCATACCTAGTTAAAAGGAAGATGTTTGCGGTTTTTGAAGGTAAATCATCTGAGTCCCAGCACATCACTAAAGTTATCCTTCAGTGTAGTGTCGTAGACCCAATCACCTTCAGCTGCTTCAATAATGACCTTCCTTCCATCATAAGGTCAGAAGCGTTCAGTACCATTTGCAACTTCTCAGATGCAGAAGCAGTCCGTACTGATAAGCAGCAAGATGTAAACACCATTGAGGCTTGGGCTGATAAATGGCAAGTAATACTCGTGCCACACAAATGCCAGGCAGTGACCATCTCCAGCAAGAGAGAATCTAACTATTACCTCAATGGCGTTACCATCGCTGAATTCCCAAGTGTCTATATCTTGGTGATTACTCAATGAACTGTTGCAACATTGTACATTAAGTACAAAATGTACTGCACCAACTCACAAGCCCCCTTCGATAGCACCTTCCAAACCCATGACATCTAGCACCTAGAAAGACAAGGGCAGATGACGCATGGGAACCTCTGCAAGTTTCCCTCCAAGACACACACCATCCATACTTGGAAAGAAATTGCCATCCCTTCACTGTCACTGGACCAAAGTCCTGGAACTCCCTTCCTAACAGCAATGTGGGTGTAGCTGCGCCAGATGGACTGCAGCGGTTCAAGAAGGCAGCTCAGCACCACCTTCTCAGGGGCAATTAATTGATGGGCAACAAATGTTTTCCTGGCCAGTGTTGCCCATATCCCATGAAAGGATAAAAAAAGACCTGCATAATATCCAGGCTTGAGGCTGTTAACCTTAGTGGCACAGCTTTGAGACAATGACCATCTCCACCAAGAGATAGCCTAGCCACCCTCCCTTGACATTTTTATTTCCAGCACTGAGCTTCCCCTCTAACAACAATCAGGAGGTGGTTTTGGGGGTGGGTATGGTCATTATTGATCAGAATCTCAATGAACTAGCTATCCAAATAGGCTGGGTATTCTGACTCACTAAAGCCTTTCTAACACATACAAGCATAAGTTAGGAGTGTGCTGGCTGGATGTGTGGCCTGGTTGTGTGCAACTTCAATCAAGAACATTCAAGAACCTCGACACCATCCGTGTTAGCTTCACAATGCAGGCTCCTTGATAAACACCTCAACCACGAGCCTAACCATCCAGCCCCTCCTCTACCGCCATCCCATATCAGCAGTATGTACCATCTACAGCGTGCACCACTACAACTTGCCAAGATATCCACGGTAATTTCTGAACCCTTCAACAGCACCACCTCTCCCCCCATCCCCCCAACATGAGAACAAAGACAGCAAGTGCATAGGAACCTCTGAGTTTCCCTCCAAGTTACACATCAACCTAACTTGGACATGTATCACCATTCCTACCTCACTGGTATTCCAAAGTCCTGGAATTCCAGAGCAGCACTTTGAGAGCACCTTCATCACGTGGACTGCTATCGTTTAAGTAAATGGCTCATCACCACCTTTCCAAGGCCAACTGCAAATAAGCAATAAATACTGGCTTTGCTAAAGACATCCCCATTCTGAGAATCAATAAAAAAAAAATGGCTGTCCAAATCCAAATAATTCATACTGGCCAAAAGTTAAATTTCATTATCCAAATCTAAATTTTGATTAGGTTCAAGGTTTATTCCTCACTCTCTTCTTTGAAGAAGCACAATGCTCTTTGGTGAAGAATATTAGAATGTGTAGTGTTTCAGCATTGAATACTCTTTGCAAAAGGTTACTTGCAATTCATGCTTTCAGAGGCTATCTCTCATCTTATTCAGTCTCCCAAGGGAGAGAAGTTTTATCTCACCACAGATAAAACTTTCAAAAGCTGACAACTCTCTGAAATTTCATCCCCAGGTTCCAAAAATAATCAGGCAAGCTTATTCAACCCTGACCGGCTGTACTCCACAGATGGCATTCCAATAGTCCCAACAGAGACAGGACCACTACAATCATCATTAACTGCTTTTGATAGAAATCTATTTCACACATCTACTAGTCTGTGGGGAAAATAAGTGCTGTGAATCTCTTATCGTGCTTCATGCTTGACGGTTTGGAGTTCATGTCCTTTAGTCTAGCAATCACAATCTAATAAAAAAAAATGAACACTCGCTCCTTTTTAAATAAAAGACCTCAAGGTTGTTGTGTGATACCCCCTTAAATCTCCATCATGATTATGAATGAATAATATTACTTCAGCACTCCCATCGTAGTTCCGTCAAGAAATGTTGTATTTTATTAGTGTTACCATACCTTATGTCTTCACTAATAAATCCAATCAGGATTCAGAACGAACTTCTTAACCCAGACAGTGGTGAGAACATGGAACTCACTACCCCAGGGAGTAGTTGAGGAAAATAGTATAGATGCATTTAAGGCGAAGTTAGGTAAATGCAAGAGGGAGAAAGGAGTGGAAGGCTACGCTGATAAGATGAGATGAAGATGGGTAGGAGGAGCATGGACTAATTGTGGAGCATGTACTAGTTGAACTACTTTGTCTTCTGGGTCCACTGCAGTTTCACAGTGCTTTCATTAATTCATCCACTAGTAGTACTTCTTTTTTCCCCATTAAGATTACAAAGATTACAGCTTCTTGTATGAATTTGAATATTACAGTCCAGCAAACAGAAGCTTCTGTTGCATGATTGACTATTAAAAAAAATCTGTCGGAATTAAAGAAGGAAGTTTGCGAGTAAATAGGATTTTCTGCCACAATTGCAGCAAAATAAAACCAGCAGAGTCGGAACAACTTTGAGGAATTTACTAACAATAGTATGGAAAAGAACCGGGCATCTCTCAGTAAGATACATTATACAATTACATTGTATCGACCGCCAGAAAATCATTCACGGCATTCTAAACCTGGCATCCAAATTTCTCATACTCCCATGCAGTAATGAAGGAGTGTTGCACTGTTGGAGGGACTGTTTTTTGGATGAGACATTAAACTGGCTCGTCTTCTCTCTCAGGTGGATGGAAAAGATTTGAAGAAGAGTCCTCCTTGGTGGTCCTGGCCAGTATTTATCCCCAAAATGGATTATCTGGTCATTTATCTTTCTAGTGTCTTTGGGAGCTTGCTATGCTGAAAATTGACTGCCAATTTTCCTGTATTACAGCACTGACTAAAGTGGCTGTTAAGTTGCTTTGGGATACCTTAAGGTGACGCAAGATGCTACAGAAATACATGTTCTACCTTCTTCCTAACTGTGCACCCATTGCATGAGGCTCTGCGCCAGGACCCCTAAATCTAATCTCCACCGTGCTCCCGTCCCAACACCCCCAATCATTTCACATATAGTTCCAGCTTGGATCAGTTTGTAGCAATCTCGCCTGTGAATCAGAGGATTGTGGTTTTGAGTCTGTGCTGGAACATTTTGGTACATCTCCGAGTGCTCTGATTGTTGGAGATGCTTTTTCTTTGGATGAGAAATTCAAATGGAGGTTAAGGTTGTAATAGAATTGGTATTGTGCAAGGATGAGATCTAATGGGCTAATGGACCTTTGTCCTCTAAACAAATATTGTGGTTTCTTTACTGGAATATTTTGATCCTACCTAGGGATCTGTAGCAATATTGGATGATTTTGACCCAAGATGTGTACACCATTTGATTTTATCTGCCTCTCAATAACTGAAACCATTTCCTATTTCAGTTTTTTTTTAAAGTCATGCTGTAACTCTTACAGTCAGCCAGCCAACATTCTCATGACAATGGATGTGTCTCCACGAAAACTGCACTCTGATTTATGCATAGCAGAGGCAGGAAAATTACTGAGATGTGTTATAATATCTGCTGCCCCTGTATTGCACAGTGTTTTCAAATTCATATTTAAAGTGAATGAGATTGAAAACACATCAGATTATTGTTGCGCTCTTCTGTTTTGGGCAAACGTACCAATCATGCAACAAGGACTGGTAGAGCAATAATGTGGTTTCTTTATTTGAAGACTATATATGAGGTTATGTAGGCACATCTGGTCTATAGGACTGCCACTGTGTTCTGTCTACAGAGTACATGGGATTATACATCACATCCTGCCTCATGGTGGATAGTGATGGACAGCAGTTTAAGATGTGCTCCCTTAAGGGTGCATCACAACACTTCTGTTCAAAAATTCTAAAAATCAATGTCATAAATGTTCACTGTAGTGTAAAGCACTAATGTTAAATAACTACGTCATCAGTGATGTAAGATCACATGACAACAGAGCGTACTGAGTGATGGTCCTGTACGAAGATTCATGCTAAGCCTTGTTCTGTATACAGTTAGAAGAATGTTTAATAAAAGCTAAAGTTTATCAAAAGCCTTGCCTCTAGCTTTCTCTATCAATCCCAACCAAGGACAAACTTAAGTAAGACCCACAACGATGATAACAGATTCATATGCATTATAAGACATAATGGGCCATCGCTAAAGCACATTGCTTTCAAAGTGGAACTTGGCAGTCTAGCATGCAATGTAATATGCAAGAGCTGGTATTTACTGTGACCTTGTTTCATTGTGAAAGATAGTGCAAATACTCATGCATAAGCGATCTTAAGTGGCTTTTTTCAGTGACATACAATGCTCATGATTCCTTACATGCCACATCCTAAAGCTCAACGCACAAAATTTCAGAAGCAGGCATGACCGCAAGGTCTGAGGTAAAATAGTTATTATGACTATTCCTGCATAATTCCATGAATCCAATTAGCATAAATTGGAGTTTATGGCCAACGTTTTCACCCTGAGGGTTGTCAACCTCCTCTACAGAAGGTTGAAAAAATATTTATCGAGCATTTTTAGAGAGAGACTGTGAATGTAGACAAGCCGAATGCCAAACACTGCCACTTTCCCCATGTGGATCCGAAGCCAGTGTGTGACCACAGGTAGAGTTTGTGGGGCAGTGAGAATGCAGGCTGGTGACCTATAAAAAGAATTAGCGAATGAAGACCAGACGTGGGTGGAGAGCAGGTTCCTGCGCTGGAATACAGATCAAAGAAAGGAAAGCCACACGCAGCACAGGATCCCTCCCGAGAAGAGGTGAGATTATCAGTCATGGACTGACGTCTTCTCCCTCGCAATTTTAATTATAATGGTAGGATAATATCGAGTGCCTCCCATTAAAAGAGGTGAGCACCACGAACAATCTGAAGGAGTGATGGCCCACTCAAACTAATTATAGCGAAGAAAATAATTAAACTAACAAAATTAAGTAAACAGCACAAAGCTGCATCTACTTCTGATTAATGTGACTTCACCGAAGGAGGCCAGAAGGGTTGCTGATGTGTAATAATTAGCTGTGACAAATAACATAGGCATTTTTGTCAAGTTTTTGTTTGTTTCCCCCAACCCTTTCTCCTGTTTGCAAGAGGTATCTCCAACAGATGATGCGGCACTACCTGGGCCAATTTGAAAAAAGCTCCCGTCTTCAAACATGTCACGTCCCTCATGGATACGACGTGACCTGCTGTACTTCTAAATCTCACACACTGCTCATGCCCTTCAAGTACCCAGTGCCTTGCATCAGTCCCTGAATGAGGTTCTAGCAGACCTGAGAGTAGGGTCGCCAACTCTGCCTGGATGTAACCCTGGAGCGTTCCATCACATCACCTCCCCCTCCAACTGCCCCCATGTTTTGCCTATTGGTCACCCACAATGTAAATCCTCACAGGCAACACCTCCCCGTACTAAGTGGAAATTGAACAGGTTCAACAGAAATGGGGTTGGAGACAACGGTGGGGTGGGACTGGAAAAATGTTGGGGTGGGGGCAGGGGGGAGCTGGGTCAGGATGTGTTCCCCTTTCTGCGGCACTTTCCCCAGGGCTGGGCTGGGAACAGGGTTGGCAGCCCATTCCACACAGGCAGGCAGGCAGCCAGTTAGTCCAATTGAGGTTCCACTTGTCCATTGTACGATACCGCTGATATTTTACTGATGCCCCTACTGGCTTTGGGCCTCTTTATTTTATGTATCCCATGCAGGCAACTGTGGGTGCCTCCATGTCGAGGCACTCTTGCACTTGTCTGCCTCAAATGATGGGGCTGCCAAGCTGATATCGCCCTCTGATCAGCCCAGAAGCCTCAGGAGGCCGCCTGCTCTCCTTAGAAGGATGGAAAATGTGGAGGCCACCAATCAGGAGAGTGTGCTGCTGACATGGGCAGGCTCAGAATGCCTAAAAGGGCCCAATCTCTGGGTCCCAATGCTTGTCAGAAAATCCAGCCCTTCATTAGGCTTCAAACTTGTTACGGCACAGCAGATGATAAATGCTAAACTGCTCAAATCCCAGAGGGAAACTTGAAGCAATTGCCACAACTATTTGCAATTTGTATTTATTTCAAGATACAGGCTTTGAATTCAGTAAAAAGGCCACCGAAGTTTAGAGGGTTTTTACAAAACTAAATTAAACATTTATTAATAAAAGAAATAATGTTAAGCACATACATAGAGGTACAAATTACTACTATGATAACTCCTAACTCCCATAATTAATCTAACCCCCAGTTACACCTTCATTAAACCAACAGTAAAAACACACAGGTTTTAAAAGCCCCAGGCAAAGTAACATGATACCCTGAACAGTCGAATTCAAAGTGAGTTCTCTTAACTTCCGTTCTTGCAGACAGCAGTTTGGGCACTGAGGCTGGAGGCTTTTCACACTTGTAAGATCTAAGAATGCCTTCTTTTCTACACACAACCTCATCTCCTTTCTCCCTTTTCAATGTAAATTCCATTGTCCCATTATGTCTTTTCAACCATAATGTCGAATAATAAAAATCTTTCATAGTACCGACTTTAACAGTAAGCTTTGCAAAAAATGAACACACTGTTTGACTTAGCCTCTGTTGGCTAGGTGTAACACCTTACCACCTGTTTGAAATTCACTACTCGGGTCTATCTAAAAATGCAAATTTTCCTTTTACACCTCACATTCTAAAACTTTAGCCATGTTTACCTATTGAACATTTCAAACATTGTTTCTCTTCTTACACATCAAAGGTTTCAAACCAACTGTCTTTAATTCAATTAAGCACCAACCCCCCACACATACACACACATTATCCTGTCCTTACAATAAATTCCAATAACATTATGAAAATAATTATATTTTCCTGACAAAATGGACTTGAAACTTTAACTCTGTGTCTTGCTCTTTCCACAGATGCTGTCCGAACTGCTGAGTTTTTCCAGCATTTTCTGTTTTTATTCCAGTTCTTCATTACCCCAGTTGGCTGTCAGGCAAACACCTTTTCATTTCCATCTCCAACATTTTCAGAAAGAATAGACAAAAAAAAAGTTATTTTGGCTCCAGTGACTTTTCTCCTGAGTGTTGCTCCCATTAGTTTTCTAGAGATTAACCTTATATTCCTGGACACTCCAGGGTAATCCTGGAGGATTCACATCACAACCTGTGGGTGCTCTTTTCTGACACAGTATGGATAAAACTTTGCATTATTGATATCCCACGCTTTGACAAGTGTAAAAAGTCATCAAAATGAGAATCTGTAATGTTAATACAATGGTTGATAGAATTGTTTGAGTCTGGCCAACTGTACTTACCAGCTGGATTTGTCTTATCAGAAAAGGAGTGCCCCTTTAAAAATCCCAAGAAGAACCAGCTATGATGTCCAGCTCAATAGCGAGAGGAGCCAAGATGAGGTCACAGGAGAAATGACAGTTTTCAAATTAAGAGTATCTTGCTTAGGAACGAAGCCAACTGTGAACCAATCTAATAGAACAGCTGCTAAAACAGTGTACAGCTTCTCACAATGATTCCAAACACAATTTTAGCAACTCACTGCAGGAGATATACAGAGGGAGAATCAGTTGTCCAGTTAAATAGCTGAAGACAATTATCTGCACAAAACACTTTTGTGGAAAGCACTGATGCATATTCAACAAGCTCTTCAGCTTTTGAGACCTACATTGCAGACAAAGGTTGAAGATAGGATTGCTGCCATTTTCGATCCATATTTTGTGAGGCAGAGGTTTTAATTTAAGCTGTGCAGGGATGTGGTTAATACATAAATTATGCAAATGCATCATTGAGATAAGTTCCTGTTACATTAAAGAATTTACATATTCCTTTATGACATTGTTCAGGTTACTCCTCACGATGCAGTGAGGGGTTCAGATTTCATGCATACTGTAACCTTAAGTACCCCTGGCAATCCAGGTTAAAATATTTGCACAACATTCATGCTGCACCTGCAAACTTTGGTTTACGCCAAGATATTTCAGCTAAGTTTACTGATGTTTTATTAGTGCTAGCAGTCCTCCCCACAATTGCTCACTGCAGGTAGTCCAAGACCCACTGCAGACTAATGTGGCAATAATGCGCACATCAATTTTTGTCACCAGACCAATATATCAAGTGTCTGGCGCAAGGTAAAAATACTAAACACATTGCAGAGACTGGAACTTGCAAGCCTCACAGATTCCATCATTGTAACATTGATGTCCTGCCCCTTAACAAAACTATTTTAAGGGTTTTTTCATGCATTCATGGGATGTGGGTGTCACTGGCTAGGCCAGCATTTATTGCCCATCCCTAATTGCCATTGAGAAGTTGGTGGTGAGCTACCTTCTTGAACCGCTGCAGGTCCATGTGGTGAAGGTACACCCACAGTGCTGTTAGGAAGGTGCAAAGTTAAAAGATCTATGAATTTCTGTCTTTATCTCAAGTGTTTTTAGATGAGTAAAGCAAAACCAAATTTCACAAATGGCATCAGCTAACTGGGTCTTTGGGCGGTAGGGTTGCCAACCCTCCATAATTGTCCTGGAGTCTCTGGTAATTAAAGGTTAATCTCCAGTACACTGTCGTGAACAAACTAAGAGAAAAATAATTGGGATATTAATAAGATGGTATTTATTTTTCTATTTCTTTGAAGATTTTCATTTATTAATAAATTACTGAGGCAGGATTTTCCCTGTGGGCTTCAGGACTCCACATTCAGACTCAAACAAGGGTCAGAATCCTCATCTAGTTGGGAACAGTCACTCACCTGTGATTTTCCATGAATTGGCCAGTTAATGGTCAGGGGACAGGGTCACCGTCCAATTAAGGATGACAAGTGAGCTCGATGCTGGAGGGCCAATAAAAGGTGCATTCCAATGTTGGATCCAGCGCCCTTGGTTTGTTGGGCTGAAGGATCTGGGTTGCATGCTTTTGCAGGGTGACTGAGTCAGTACAGAGACAGAGAAGATCAGGAGGTCATTGTTAGAATAAGCCTATGTTGTTTATTTACAAACAAAACTCAGCAGCTACACTTGTGTGTTCACAACTCAAAACTCTGTCTTCACTCTTCAGTGTCTAACTCAAGACTCTATCACACAGAGGTAGCCCGTGCTACTCTGCTATTGGGTATTAAGAGCATGTGATCTTACATTATAACACTTGTCTTAAAGGTATATTACACATCAGATTACTACAGCCAACGTATTATTTGCCTTTTTAATGTGCAATCACTTTTTAACCATGTAACTGCTTTATTTATTTTATATTAATGAATATAGGCCAGTTATGCTGTAACCCTGTGTGTGGGACCTGCCGCATGGTGGTAACATGGTACATCGAGGTGAAAGAAGAACCCAGATTGAAGGTGAACTGCACTGTGGGCTCAAAACACAAATAATGATGGTCAAATTAGTCAAGTACAAGCCTTGCCAGAATTAGCAAGGTCTGAAAAACAAATTAAATTGTGCAGGAGAACTGGCCTTGAACTGCAAGAAAGATAGACCCCTTTTGTGCTGGTTAAAGGCAGTAAAGATGCCTGTCTGTACCAGGGAATTGATAACAGTGTAAGAGGCAACAAAGCAGAATCAGGCTGGTTCTAATCGTTCAAGCATGGGCTTGTGAGAGGCCCAGGACATACGACCAAGAGAAAAGGCACGGATGTAATTAAAAACCAATTAAATGGACTAAAAGCGGCTTTACCTGATATGGCACAGGGTCATAGCAAAAAGAAAGACATGACGAAAGAGTCCACAGTGGGTCTCTCGTCATCGGCAGTCCCTTGGAATTGAGGATGAGGCTTGGTGAGACCACATCTGCCGCCTGTGTGTGGAATCTTGGCTGGGGGCCTCCAGGTATCATAGCCCTGCCCTTGTTGCCAATCTTCCATAGCCACAGGGCTTTTCGTCTGACGAAGGTCTGCGTGTGGCTCGGTTTAGCGTGGGGACTCTGGTGTGCAGCTAGGTTCCACAGGGCCTTGGAGGTTGGTGGGCAGATTCAGTGGCATGCTGGCCCATGATGACTGGGGCCACTTCCCTGTTGCAGCCTTCTTCCGCCTTCACAGCCGTTGGGACTGCAGCCCTCCTTCGCCAGCTCCAGCGTTGAGGACTCCTTGGATCATTCTTTGTCTGGGACCTCCTCCTCAACCTTACCGCCACGGAAGCCCCTACCTGGAGTGAACGCTCTGGACGGCATCACTTTCGGGTTCAGTGGGATACACAAGCCTCTACACCATGGCAAGTGACAATCCTCGGAAAGGAGAGAGTTAGAGTGATTTGGATAGTAGTTCAGAAGACATGCACAGATGATTCGTCATCGATTGACCACTGAGATGGACTCCAGCTTGCAGGGAAGCAAAGCAACTATTATTATTGTGAGAATGTACTAATGCGTAGTGGTTTAATAAAGGTGTATCATCTTTGGTGAAACTTCACCCAAGTCGATATGTGCTGTTGATATCCAAGGCAAGAACCTTTAGACCAGGTAGAGGATCCTACAAAGGCCTTTAAAGCAGCAACAGGATGCATTTATAGGTAAGAGAGAGAGAAAGCAATTCAAAACGGAGGCATTCACCTTTTGCCAACACTTTGAAACTTTAAATTTAAAAAAGGGCCTCAGCAGTCAGGTCACTGCTGTGGAGAGGTAACCCCTCCACAGGGCAGCTTGCAGCTGTAGATGAAGCCAAACAGACAGGGAGAACCCTTAAATCTATCTGGAGTGCTGGCACCCCTACCTCAGTCTGTTGTCAGGAGGCCGTTCCAGACCTATTTCCATCTGCCTGTGGGGACCTGCAGGCCGACTGGGATTTTCCAATAAATAGAGCTAAAGTGACCATTATCTGGTTGAACTGACTTCCTGCCACTTGACCGAATGCAGTTGGAGAAATGACACACCAGCTAGCATGAGGTTTCTGTGCCCACCCCCACCTATCGAGACCTAAAAAGTCAGCCCTTGGCATCAGGAAAAGGGCTGATTGGCAGTGAAGAATCACCCAATTGATAACTGAAGAGTCTGTTCGCTATATAATTGGCCATGGGAAGGCGGGGCCTGGTGAGGATGGACATGTTGGGTGACCAATGGCCAGAGCGTAAGGGTTGGCTGGTTGGAGGCAGGAGGTGGGGCAACATGCAATGAACCTTCCAGGAATACATCCAACCAGGGTTGGCAAACTCTCCTATGAAGCTTCTATCTAGATTCCTTTATTCTGTTGCCAAGTTGGTCAGTAAATGCACCTGGACCAAGTGAGAAACATTGCCAAGTTGGTCAGTAAATGCACCTGGACCAAGTGAGAAACATCTGTCTGAAAATGGTTTCATGTTTTAACCATTGTTTGAATCCATGGGAGTTCTTCCCTGGTGTTATTTATTGGCATATGTACTGATGTTATCTCGCAATGTGTATTTTTTTTCAGTGTGGTTGTTAAAGGTCAAGTCTAAATGGGAAAACAGGTCTTAGAATTCATTAAATTCCAAAACCTTCAATCCATTTTTCATTATGATGTGCGTCTGCTCTGATGTTGTTTGTCAAGAGGAATCTGCAAAGAGACTCTTTTTTTGTGCAAAGAAGCATCTCCTTTATCATTCAGGCAACATCTCTAGTCTTTAATCTTCTTCTAACCTTCACAACTACTGTGGCAGCTGGATCTCTGTGATCAGTTACCTTCAACCTACTAGCAGGCATCATCAGTTCAAGGCCCAGGATATTCTGATACCTGGACCTCATTTACATTTAGTTGGCCCACTGCCCAAGGAAAACAGATGTCAATCGAGCTGGGAAACGTCCATTGGCATTTGGAGGGAAGATGGGGAGCGTGGGTCAGGGTCCCTCAATTGGGGAGCGAAATGCCTGAGGCCCAGATTTCCTTCACAGAGCCTATGGAAGCATTCCTGTTTCTTCTGTTCCTACAAAAGGAGAGTTTCAAAAGGAAAAAAATGAATTTGCATTTATGTAGCACTTTTCATGACCACTGGATATCGCAAGACAATTAATAGCCAACTAAGTACTTTTGAAGTGTAGTCACTGTTGCAAGAGAGGAAACGCGACAGCCAATTTGTGCTCAGCAAACTCCCAAAAGCAGCAAAGTGGTAACGACCAGATAATCTGTACTTTTGTGATGTTGATTGCGGGATAAATATTGGCCAGGACACCGGTGGATAACCTCCCTCTCTTCTTCGAAATAGTGTCATGAAATCTTTTACATTCAAGCAGGCACGTGGGGTTTAATTTCCCATCTTTTCTTTAATATTCATTCTCGGGATGTAGGTGTCACTGGCTAGGCCAGCATTTATTGTCTATCACTAATTTCCCTTGAGAAGGTGGCAGTGCCATTTCTGAGGGCATTTTAAGAGTCAGCCACATTGCTATGGGTCTGGGGTCACTTGTAGGCCAGACCAGGTAAGGTTGGCAGATTTCTATCCCCTAAAGGACATTAGTGTCATAAAAACCCATCTGGTTCAATCAACAATGGTTTCATGGTCATCATTAGACTTTTAATTCCAGATATTTTTGAATTTTTTTTAAAATTCAAATTCCACCATCTGCTCTGGTGGGATTTGAACCCAGATCACCTGAGCATTACCCTGGGTCTCTGATGCAGGGACCAAACCACTATGCCACCACCTCCCCCATCTGAAAGACAGTGCAGCACTCCCTCGGTATTGCACTGGGGTGTCAACTTTGATTTTTATGCTCAAGATCTGGAGTGGGTCTTAAACTCAAAACCTTATGAATCAGAGGTGAAAGTGTTACCAACTGAGCCATAGATGGCCTCAATCTTTTTGGATCCCTTCTCCTGCTGTCCAGGTTTCAACCAGCAATTCTATCATGGGAGGGGCCATTCTCAGCTGATGAGTGTTGTTACAACTGGTCCCCAGGTGAGGTCCCCCAATTTGTTATGCTCTCGGGTGAGGAGGAACGAACTGGCTTCCTTTCTTTATTCAACCCACTCGGTTGGTCACAATGAGGTTAATTTAAAAAGGATCTCTTCCCTCGTGGATACCTTTTCCCATTCCAATTGTATTTATGTTTTAAAAGGAGCCAATTTAACCAGGCTTCCTTGAGTCAAAGAAAGAGAGAGTTTGTTAGTTACTAAAGCATGAGAAAAAAAAATCACACATACACACAGATTAGAAATTAAAAGCAAGTCCAGGAATGGAAGTTAAAGAAGGTATACAAATCAGTCTTTGGCTTGTCTGAGAAGGGTAGATGGTGAAATGTTGCAGCCATTAAGTTGGATGACTCTGGTAGAGCTGCCTTTGGCAGATGAGCAGTTTATTGGAGATTTTGTTCTGCAGGTTAGCTGAAATGAGTTGTTCTGTTTCCTTTTCGACTATGGCTCAGCTGACTTGTGACATGTTTCCAGCAATCAGAGAGAGAGACTTTTTCATCTGCAAGTGTAAGGATGCCCAGTTCATGCTCTTTAGCTGTGACCTTCACAGCACATACTAGCACCAGAATAAAATGCCAAAACTAGCACACAGAGACCAGGGTTGCAGTTGGCTTTTAACCCCTTTTCTTGTGTATTCCTGGAAGGGAAAAACAAACCTGTCTTTCACCCAGAAACTGCTTTCTTTCAACTCTGTTCATGCCCAAGTCTGGGATATAACTCAACAGGAGATGGTTTCTTCTGAGAGGGTAATCAGTTTCTTTGCATTACATCTCTTCATTTCAAGTGTCTCTGTCTGAAGAGTCCTTGACACTTTTTTAGGTGTGCCATTCCATTCTCTGGATTAGTTGGTCACATATAATCCACATAGAAATTTTCCAGCAAGTGGTTATTTTACAGTCTCAGCCAGCTTTTGCTGGAAGGTCCTTTTTTAAAAAAAAACACATCTTACTTAAAAGTTCAATATGTCTATAAATAATTTGGTGCTATGATCCGTAGTCATGACAGTGTTCTGAGTTTGGGTCCTTCAATTTTACACTCCAGGCATGGGATTTGATTCTTAGACAGACTGTGGACACACTCTGGCATCTGCTTAAACACTTAGATATTTTTATTCGTTCATAGGATGAGGGCATTGCTGGCTAGGCCAGCATTTATTGACCACCCTTGTTTATTAGTACTACATCTAAGTATTTGTACCATATCTAAATAGGTTACTGAGTAGGCACATAGCATGATTCCATCCTCTCTGTCGAGAGTCTAACACATCACTGACGTCAGTGGTGCATCATCATCTATGTCATACATTAGCATGCCCCAGTGTTATACTGCACCTCCCCCAAATATTCTATCCTACTTTTTAACAACATGAAACTATGGCCAGAATTTTCCAGCCCCATTGGCGTCAGGTGTCATGGCGGGGGAGGCGGGGGGAATGGGTGGGGCAATATGGTGAGAAAGCCAAAAATAGGTTTCACACCAGCATGAAAGCTCAGCAGGATCACCCATTGGTGTCCGCCATGGCGGAACACCAACCCTTCTGAAGATCAGCGTGATCCCGATTAGCATCCCAGTAAGCGCGACATGCAGTGGTCAGGACTTACCATTAGGGCTTTGCTCAGATCCCGAGCATCAGACTGTGGAGGAACAAACACTGGTTGGACTCTCACATGCCATGAAGCAGCTCACGGAAAGTGGGAGGTCTCCGTTGATGTTTCGGGTCTGCTTCGGAATATCACGGTCATGGCCACGGGCTGCTACGGATGATCAATGAGGGTGGGGGAGAGGAAGGACGAGGTGTGAATGGGAGAGGAATGTGTACAGGCCGGGGGGGGAGGGGGAGGAATGAAGGTGTTGAGGGGGTGGTGGGGGTGAGGTTGAGAATTGAGGACGCAGGTATCGCGGGGGGTGAGCTTGGGAGGGGGAAGGAGGGAGTCCAGGAGGAGGAGGGTATGACAGGCTAGAATGCGGCATGGGGGCATGAAGATGTAAGGGAAGGAGTGCAGAAACGGAGGAAGGAGTGTGGAAGGGGGGGGAGAATTCGGAGGGGTGGGAGAGGAATTTGGAGGGGGGGGAATATTCAGAGGGATGGGAGAAGGAATTCGGAGGGGAAAAGGAATTCGGAGGGGAGAAGGAATTCGGAGGGGAGAAGGAATTCGGAGGGGAGAAGGAATTCGGAGGGGGGAAGGAATTCGGAGGGGGGAAGGAATTCGGAGGGGGGAAGGAATTCGGAGAGGGGGAAGAATTCGGAGGGGAGAAGGAATTCGGAGGGGAGAAGGAATTCGGAGGGGGGAAGAATTCGGAGGGGGGAAGAATTCGGAGAGGGGGAAGAATTCGGAGAGGGGGAAGAATTCGGAGGGGAGAAGGAATTCGGAGGGGAGAAGGAATTCGGAGGGGAGAAGGTATTCGGAGGGGAGAAGGTATTCGGAGGGGAGAAGGAATTCGGAAGGGGAAGGAATTCGGAGGGGAGAAGGAATTCGGAGGGGAGAAGGGATTCGGAGGGCTGGACGTATCTGGGGAGGATGGAGTTTGGAGGGCGGGGAGGTGTCTGGGGGAGGAGGGAGTAAGGGATGGGGGATGTCCAGGTGAACAAGGGAGGGGTCTGTGGAGTCAATGACTGCCTCCTGGGAAGCCAACTGAAGATGAGTGTGGTAGGAAGGAATTGTGAGTATGAGAAAGGGCAGAATGAGTTAGAAGGGTGGGAGAGTCAGGGGGCATCGGTAGCAGTAGAGGAGATGTTGAGGGTGATTGGTGTGGACTCGGAAGCAGACATGAGTCTGGGAATGGGAAGGAGGAGGTTGGGGAGGTCGATGTGGATGGGGGTGGGATTCTCAGAAAGGTAGGGAACATGCATGGTCACTTGGACTTTCTGGAAAGACAAGTGTTTGGATTAGTAGGTGATGGTGGGGAGGTGGAAGGTGATGCCGGGGGTTCAGCAGTGATGTGGGAGAAAGACATGGGTGCCTGGGGGAGGGATAAGGACAGGGGAGCTGATCCATCATTGTCGAAATGGAAAGTGAGTGGAGCCTCATGTTGGACAGGCACAAGGGCTGCTTGGGAGTGCGGTCAGTGGGTGGGCAGAGATGCAGGTCAGCTCAGATGGACAACGGAAAGGGAACTCACCACACTCACAATCTGGTGGTCACCAAATGGACACGTGTCCACAGCAGGAGGGGGCAAGTTCAGCCAAGCTCCCTAGCACTTGGAGGACTTCCCTGGGGAAGAGGCATCCGTGAGGTCCGAGTCAGATGTGAGGATGTGTGAGAGAGTTAGAGGTTTTGACCTCTTGAGGTGTGAGATCCCTATGTATGTGTGATGGGTTTGTGAGTGAGAGTTGAAAGTGATGAGGTGGAACGGATGAGAACGTTCATCCTCTTCCTGCACTGGATGGCTGACCCTCTCTGTGCTCCGATGGCACTGACCGCTGCTACCACTGCCTCCCAGGCCAGATTAGTGATTCTGGTGGAACTCCTGAGGCCAGAGCGGGGGGTAGAGGACATCACAGCAGCCTTCAACTGTGCAGGTGCCCCCGAGAGGTGTCACTAAATCTGGGGGCTCCCATCTTCTTTGCTTTCGGGGCCATCTGTCACCTGGAGCAGTCCTGGTCTGCAGACGTGAAGTAGGCTGCGCTCTGGTGTGCTTTAAATATGGCGTCCAGAGCAAGAAAGCGCTGAGGTCATGAAGTGGCAGGCAAATTCGAACCTGCCCACCAGCAACCTGGAGTGTTTCCTGTGTATTATTAATAAGGCAGGAAGCACCAGGAATGTTACGATATGGCACGAAAACCTGCCATCGAAGCCGGCGCCTAAAACAAAATTTTTTCCGCCCGCTACTACATTTTGTGCAAATCTGGGACAATTCCACGCTATGTCTTTAACCAATTACATTGCATTTCTGTAGCTCACTTTTTGCAACTCCAGATTCTAGCTAACTCCAGCTCCTACTCTTCCCCTCCCCAAGTCACAGTCCTGGGGCATTCAATCACCGTCAGTATTCTCGGCCCTTCCAAAAGATGTCTTGGAGACAAGAGAGCTTTCTTCTGCATCTGGTAGGGCATCCTCATCTGCAGAATAGGACAATACTTTAGCAGCATTACTGGGGAGCTGAATCCAGGTTTCAGGATCACTAAACTATAAGGACAACATGAACCTTTCAACAAAAGACCTATCCAAATGACAAAACTGAAGAGAATTGACATTTGAAACCACTGGGACTTGAAGAGAAGAAGTCAGGACATTGAGGAGCTTGTTTCTTCAGTGAAGGACTCTGGAAAGAAGCTTCAGAAGTGGAATGATCCTCAACTCCAGAAAGGAATGTCACAGTTGCATCATCAATTGCTGTTTCAAAGACTGAAACGGTTTTGAAGATCTGAAATTTTAATGAACTTTGATGACAAAGGAAGAAAACGACCAATTTCCTTCAAGACTGTCAGGAAGAAAAGATGATTAGATGATTTCCTAATGATATTTCGGGAGGGCCATCTACTTTCTGTAGGCAGTGGTAAGAGAGCCACATTTCTCTCTATGTACAAGTTTGCTCCATTATGGGCAATGGGAAGAATTGCTGAGGACATGGAGAAAGACAGCGCCATCTTCTATAATGCTACTGGACCTACTGCATAAGGAAAGGGTCTAACTTGAAGCTTTTGCTCTTTTTCATGAAGACCTGGCACTGCTCAGTACTGGAGAAAATGGCATTTTCTCAACTCCCACTGCTGGCCAGTCTATCAAACGGGCAGGGACTGCTCACTAGGTACAAGCATTGTTAACTCTCTCTCCAATGTGCCTCCTTCTACCGCCAAAATTTCTTGAGCTGCTGTCAAAGGCTTCTTCAGTCTGTGCTTCCTTCAATAACATCAATATGTTTTTTTACGTTAATGTCTCATCTGTTGCCACCATATTCTGTGATTGAGTCCTTCTATCTTGGACCCTTGGCATGGGACTTAATTCTTAGACATACTCTGGTATCTGCTTAACACTTGTTTATTAGTATTACATCTAAACAGGTTACAGTAGCTCCTAGGCACAATTTCAACCTCACAGTCAAGAGTCTAACACATCACTGACTAGTGTCAGTGGTATATCATCATCGACATCACACATCAGTATATCCCATCTGCTAATCATTTATACTACAATGAGTAAAAGGATGTTGGGAACCCAGTGGTATCTTGGAACCCTGATCTTGAAATGTCAATGGGGATCATGTTTCAGTCATGTGGTGGGGGCAGGGTGGTCTTGACTGGTTAAAAAAAAGAACCCAGTTAGACTAACAGCTTTCAGGAATTGAACAGGAACTGGTAGTATATCTTTCAAGGTGATTTTAACTGCACGATTGCCTCATTCCTGATGATGCAATTAAGTTATAACGACCCCTCAGACTCCATTCACTAGGTTTTAGGAAAAATTATTTCAGCTTTCACCAGCTCTCATATTTGGATTTAAGGGCTGCGTTCCTCCAGTGCCCTGTTGGGAGTGGGGCATGGGAGAGGAAAATCAGGAGCAGTATTAAACCTATGTCCACTTCTGTCCTACAGCTTGGATTTCCTTAGCCATAGGCTAATTGTTAACCATGTTCCCAGTTTAGCGTTATCAGGATTCCCTCTTTCACAGCATTAGGCTCAATTGTGGTGAGGATATTCCTCTGGATGCCTATCTGCAGGTTCATTCTGGCCAGCTAGATTTAAGATGGTGGTTCAGGATGTTACAGGAACAGAGGTCAGCTGTAAGTTCAGCCTCACTCTGCCATTCTACTGTGTGCACAATATTGCAGTGCTTGTTACTTCTCAGCCTTTGGCCAGGCTGTGTGTGGCTGGTGGTGGCAGAGGGTGAGCAGAGAGCTCAAAAGAAGTGGCAATTAACAATGTACGAATAAGTAACCCAATGTGGAGGCACGAAACATAATGGATGAGCAAGTGACAGAGCTGTGTAGCATATTATACACTCTTTCTTGCTTCCCTTTGCACAAAGTGGCACATGCAAATGTGCCCTGCTTGCCACTCTAGCGGACTCCCCATAGATGGCAGTAGGGTACTATTGCCTGTTAAAAGATGGTAGCCAAGTCTGTATAACACATGGGCGCCATGTGCAATGCTCCACAACCTTGCAAGCCTGTCACCCAGGTAAGGTTTTGAGCCCCATTTCCACAGGGAAAGTGATGGACATTTTAAGGCCTCTGTTATCTGCTCACTGCACCTATAAATAGCCAACTGACTGATTTTGCACAAGTTGCCAGGGGTGGTTTAGAAACATGTGGTGTAAAGTCTTAACACAGCAGTGACCTTCACACTTACAGAAAAAGCCATGCTTGTGGTACGAGTTGTTTGCTGTGCTGAACACCAGCTGAGGTAACTGCTGAGTGACAGCCTGTCTTGCAAAGTGAAGACATCGCAGACAGGCCTCCTCTAACAGGATTAGGAAGGACAGCAGACTTACTCACAGATAATATTTCAGTAGCAGCAAGCAAATTGTTCAGGATAGGATTTTCTATTGGCGTTTCACTGTTGTCTCCGAATAAGGTTCTTAGCGCAGCCACTCAAAATAGGAAGCATAATCATACCTGTCTTCCCTTTCTCAGCCATGGTTCGGTGGGTAGCACTCTCACCTCTGAGTATGAAAATTATTGGCTTAAGTCCCACTCCAAAGACTTGAGCATCAAATCCAGACTGACACTCCAGTGCAGTACTTCATAGATTGCCATGCAGCAGGAGGTGCTGTTCTCCGGATGAAATGTTTTAAACTGTGGTGCTGTCTTCCCTCTCAGATAGCTGTGCAAGACGAGCATTGGAGTGCTCCCTGGTTTCCCTGGCTGATATTTATCCCTCAGCCAACATCAGAAAAACAGATTATCTGGCCATGATCACGTTGTGAGCTTTGCTGAGTATAATCTGACTGCTGCTTATATTGCAATACTTTAAAAGTACTTTATTGGCAACAAGTGCTAAAGTGCTTTAATATGCCTTAAGGCCACAAGAGACACTACAGAATTGCAAGATTGTTCCTTGTCCAGTCACTATTTCAGTAGGAGCAAGCAACCGTGGGCAGGGTGGAAATTCAATCAAGAGTTTCTATGGTGTCTTTGAATGTGGGTTTTGGATATGAAGTACAATCCCATCTGTTTATCCTTTCTCCTGAAGAACTTCTTTTCCTCCTCCAAATCTAGAAGCCTCATTGGAACCAAAGGAATTACCATGGTGTCTGTAGTGGCTGCCACAAGTGGATGGGTCTCTGGAAGTATGAATGATGCAAGCAAAAGTAACTGTAAGAAGTTGTGTGTGAACTGCAAGGAAACAGAATGCACCAATAAGAATAGAGGTAATGTCAAATGACAAGTAACAAAAATGTTAGCTTTCCAACCAGCACAAAATCCCCCTTTAAGAAGACCAAATCTACAGACCAGCATATCTAGTCTGTTTGTTTTATAAAGGCAAGCTGAGCTATGGGCCATGATTTTACCTCCCCCACCAGAGCAGGCTG
Organism: Carcharodon carcharias; assembly: GCF_017639515.1. Lineage (NCBI taxonomy): Eukaryota > Metazoa > Chordata > Chondrichthyes > Lamniformes > Lamnidae > Carcharodon > Carcharodon carcharias. The sequence continues at coordinate 107,591,371 of NC_054470.1, forward strand.
GGAGTTGTGGGATTGTGGGAAGGGCTTTTTAAAATTGGGTGGGCTGCTGGTGAGTGCCATACCCTGGACTAGCCATATAAATGCTGTGGCTACAAGAGCAGGTCAGAGGCTAGGAATAGTGCAACGTGTAATCCACCTCCTGATTCCTCAAAGCCTGTCCACCATCTACAAGGCACAAGTCAGGAGAGTGATGGAATACTCCCCACTTGCCTGGATGAGTGAAACACCCACAACTCTCAAGAAGCTTGACACCATCCAGGACAAAACAGCCGTTTGATTGGCACCACATCCACAAACATTCAATCCCTCAACCACTGACGCACAGTAGCAGCAGTGTGTACCATCTACAAGATGCACTGCAGGAACTCACCAAGGCTCCTTAGACAGCACCTTCCAAACCCACAACCACTACCAACTAGAAGGATAAGGGCAGCAGATACATGGGAACACCACCACCTGGAAGTTTCCCTCCAAATCACTCATCGTTGACTTGGAAATATATCGCCGTTCGTTCACTGTCGCTGAGACAAAATCCTGGAACTCCCTAACAGCGCTGTGGGTGTACCTACATCACATTGACTGCAGCAGTTCAAGAAGGCAGCTCACCACCACCTTCTCATGGGCAACTGGGATTGGGGAATAAAGGCTGGCCCAGCCAGTGAAGCCCACATCCCGTGAATGAATTTTTAAAAAGTACCCGTCGCCTTCCCATGGCAACTGGGATTTTACCAGTGGCAGGGGAGGTGATAAGCGGCACGCCTGCTCTTAGGGTCAATTGAGGCCTGCACGTGGCCAATTAATGGCTATTTAAGGGTCAAAGTACCCAAAGAAGATGGGAAGCTCGCCACGTGTGGAAGGCATCCCAGTAAAACCTGGCAGCCTCCCTGCAGACTCAGGGGTGTGGCCGTCCTGATAGGGTATCATGTGACCCATGGAGGCCCCCCCCAGTGGCAAGAATGCCCCCATTAGAAGGCCCTCACCCTCATGATTGATCCCTGCCACCACATCGCAATGAGCCCCTGCTGGAATGTGTGCGTATGGACGAGAACTACAATGAGGACAGAAGAAGGCTTGGATAATCTGTGAGGCTCACAGACGAGCTAAGGCCAGTGAGGTGAGGGTACATGTGACTTTGAGGGAAGCATAATCCAACAAAGTCAATGACATCAGGAAAGCAAGGTAACAGAATAATTGACATAGGGAATAAAGAGCATCTGTATTACCAACATTGCTCAATTTGCACAATTAGCAGTGGAATCACGATTAGCACTCTCAGCAACAGCACCAGGCTTGGATTACCTGGATACTTATAGCTTCATCAGCACATCCACTGCAATGAATTAGATTTGCATTAGAAAAAACAGGAAATTGCGGAGTAAGGGAGTTATGCCATTATTCCCATCATGGAATCATTTCCTGGTACTTCTTGTTAGAGAAGAGGAGGTTGAGAGGAGATCTGAAAGAGGTGTTCAAAATTATGAGGAGTCCAGAGAGACAAGATAAAGAGAAACTGTTCTCATTAGCATAAACTTTGAGAATCGGAGAACACCAATATAAAGTGATTGGCAAAAAAAGCCAATGGCAATATGAGGAAAACATTTTTTTCACATTGAGTGATTATAATCTGGAGTATGCTGTCTGAGGGTGCTGGAGAGACAAGTTCACATGTGGGGTTTCAAAATGGACTGGAATAAATACCTGAAGAGAAAATGCTTGCAGGGAAAAGTGAGGGACTGGGACTAGCTGAGTTGCTATTGCAGAAATGCAGCATAGACATAATGGGATAAATGACCTCATTCTGTGTTGCAACCTACGATTCTGCATCACTCTGTCCTATGCCCAAATATCTTCAGTTGCTTCATCAATGACCTTCCTTACATCATAAGGTCAGAAGTGGGGATGTTCGCTGATGATTGCACACTGTTCAGCACCATTCACAACTCCTCAGATACTGAAGCGGTCCACGTCCAAATGCAGCAAGACATGGACAATATCTAGGCTTGGACTGACAAGTGGCAAGTAACATTCATGCCACACAAATGCCAGGCAATGACCATCCCCAAAAAGAGAGAATCTAACCAGTGCCCCTTAACACTCAATGGCATTACCATCACTGAATGCCTTACTATCAAAATCCTGGAGGTTACCATTGACCAGAAACTGAACTGGACTAGCCATATAAATATTGTGGCTACAAGGGCAGGTCAGAGGCTAGGAATCCTGTAGTAAGTAACTCACCTCTTGACTCCCCAAAGCCTGTCTACTATCTACAAGCACAAGTCAGGAGTGTGATGGAATACTCTCCACTTGCCTGGATGAGTGCAGGTCCCACAACACACAAGAACCTTGACACCATCCAGGACAAAGCAGTTCACTTGGTTGGCACCCCAACCACAAACCTTCACTCCCTCCACCACCATGCACAGTGGCAGCAGTGTGTACCATCTACAAGATGCACTGAAGGAACTCACCAAGGCCTCTTTCGACAGCACCTTCCAAACACATGACAGCTACTACCTAGAAGGACAAGGCAGCAGACACGTGGGAACACCACCACCTAGAAGCTCCCCTCTAAGCCACTTACCATCCTGACTTGGAAATATATCGCTGTTCCTTCACTGTCACTGGGTCAAAATCCTGGAATTTCCTCCCTAACAGCACTGTAGGCATATGTACACCGCATGGACTGCAGCGGTTCAAGAATGCAACTCACCACCACCTTCTCAAAGGCAATTAGAGATGGGAATAAATGCTGGCCCAGCCAGCGACACCCATATCTCATGAATGAAAAAAAAACTTGCTGAAATTTTGAACATTTTATGTTTGTAGCCTTGCTTCCCCAAGTCAATGGTAATTTTGAATTTTCTGCGCTTAATGCTAGTGTTCTCGATGCAGCCCCTTAAACTGAAAAATAATAGTGCAGAAAAGCCTCAGTCACCTGGTATCTAAGTGATTTATGGCTTTCACAGCCTTCGAGGCCATTAAACCTGTGGAACTTCATCTCTGCAGTCTGAAATCATGTGAACGACTATAATCTAGCTATAACAAAAGAAAGGCTTTGACATTTGACTAGTACAAATAAGTTATTGTTGGATTCATTTTGAAATAAGAGTTCTTGAGGTAAGTGCAACATAAGAAATCAATGTATTTAATTAGTGAATCTATTTAAATTCATGTGTTCAATCTAATTGATGAAAGTTAAAGGTCTCTGCTTTCTCTCGAATATTTAATTCTAAGCTAAAGCCCACCCCAACACCTAACTTCTTGTAGGTTTACTGTGTATTGTGTAGAGTCCAGTACTGCAACTCTGAGATCTCTGCATTCCTCCAATTCTGACCTTTTGCGCATCTTTGATTTCCTTCACTCCACCATTAGCAAGCATGTCTCAGTTCCCTAGACCCTCAGCTCTGGTATATTCCTTCCCTAACTGTTCTGCCTCTATACCTCAATCTCCTCTGTTCAGCCGCTCTTTAAAACCTATCTCTTTGACCACGCCATCGGTCACCTGTCCTAAAAGAATATGAAATAGGAACAGACGTAGGCCATTCAGCCCCTCGAGCCTGCTGCACCATTCAACAAGATCATGGTTAATCTTGTGCCTTAACCCCACTTTCCACCCTATCCCCATGTTCCTTGATACTCTTAGAGTTCATAAGTCTATCGCTCGCAATCTTGAATATGTCAGACAACGAATATTTCCTTGTGACTCAATGTCAGCTTCTCTTTGATACAAAGGGAAGTAGCTGTACTAAAGTATCTGCAACTGTCATTGTTGAAAGTGAACGTTTGTTCTATATGAGATGGTTATAGGGATCAACCTCCTAATGAACAGAATAAATCGCTAGCTCAGAATGTCTCTGAAATCTGAACACACCACTTCTGGTGCATTTAGAATTTGATGCAAGCGATCAGGTTTAGCACAGTGAAACAGTCAGAATTTCAGGATTTGATGGCTTTAGATCCTGTCGCTATTGATCTGCTTAATTAGCCCATTGGCCAGATGGGGGGGTAAAACCCATTGGCTACGTTGCTTCCCACGATGGAAATTTTGGATGAACCTTAGGAGAAGCTGGATAAACACAATGCAGGAGAAAGGAATAGAGGGATACTCTGATAGGGCAAGATGAAGAAGGGAGAGGAGGTGGTTCATGGGGAGCATAAATACTGGTATGGATCAGTTGGGCTGAATGGCCTGTTTCTCTGTAGATTCTTTGTAAGTTCACAGTGGAAATCCTGAAGCACAAAATGGCGCAATTAATGGTGTACATCGCCATTCATGACATTCCAAGAGATACCAGGCCCATGTCATTCTACAAATAACAACCGGCCAATTAAGAATGTGTCCATTTGAAAATATAAATACTTCAAAACAATATTAATTCCATCTGCACTAGCACTTAGCCACTATGCTGAAAAAGTCTGCAACAGCATAGATGTTAAGAGTGAGCAGACTGCAATGCATCCTCCCGCCAACCAGCATGAGCTCATTCCCCCAGTGTGCGGTACAATGTCCGCTTCAGCTTTGCACAAAATAAATTAGTCTCCTAAAGCCTGCAGTGAGGCTTGGTGCTAATACATCACTACTTTTTTCTTTTTTAATTTGATCAAATGTCAACATGTAATTCATAATGATATAACACTCATTTTATTTTGGCTGTCTTACTGTAAAATCTTAGAATGAATGAGAACACAAGCAATAAGAGCTGAAGTCAGACATTTGGCCCTACCAGCTTCCTCCACCGTTCAACAAGATCATGGCTGATCTTCTATCAAACCCTACCTTCCCTTTTATCCCATAATCCCTTAATTCTTTTATTGACCAAAATTCTATTGGCCTCTTCCTTAAATATCCACAATCTACAGTTCCCTGGAGAATTCCGAGGACTCACAAGCTTTTGAGTGAAGAAATTTCTCATCTCAGTCCGAAATGGTCAACCTTTTATTCTGAGACCGTGATTCCGTGTTCTACATTCCCTGAGCAGGGGAAATGTTTCAATTAAACTACCTCTTCTCCGCTGATGCTGCCAGACCTGCTGAGTTTTTCCAGGTAATTCTGTTTTTGTCTGGGGAATATAAGTCTTGTCTACGCAATCTTTTCTCTTAGGACAATACCTTCATCACAAGACCCAGCCTAGTGAACATTTGTTGCACTCACTCTAAGTCAGGTATGTCCCTCCTTAGATAAGGAGACCAAAACTGCACACAATACTTCAGGTGTGGCCTCAATGTCCTGTATAATTGTGGTAAGAGTTTTTTACTCTTATATTCCAATCTCTTTGTAACAAACATTCCATTTACCTTCTAAATTGTTAGTTGTACCTGCAAGTTAACTTTTGTTGATTCGTGTACAAAGACACACAGGTCCCTCTGTTTGCAAACCCTTCCAGTTTATCATTATTCAAAACATATTCAAACTTCTTGTGCTTCCAAGAGTGCCAAGTATTTCACTGTTCCATCAACAATATTTGAATCTACAGAATCAACTGGAGTCACACAGAGAGAAAGAATGACGGAGCCTGCAGACATCAGCAGCTTGGGAAATACACAGTGCCCCATGATATATTGTGCCTTAGACATCAAACCAATGTACCCTCAAGCTCTGGATGCAGAGTTGAAAAAAAATTCCTTCCTTTAGCACTGAAGCTATCGTCCAAATAAACACCCAGTTTCTTGCTGACATTGCAACAGCGGTAACTTAATTAATGGTGACATTAACTTTGAATTCCTCATGACACATGGAAAAAAAATGCAAGCAACAAGCTGTAAAACAATCTAGAAACAAATGTCAATATGCCACTAGCAATGTCCCACTGTAATTGTCTGGAAGGCATGTGTGCAGTTGTTTTTTGATAAAGATATAGTAATATCTTTACTAGCAACCGGTTTCATAGGGAAGAGTTCTTACAATCTGTCGAAGCAACTTCCTGGCATTGCTGGATGTCCCTAATGCACCCTCAAGTTGCAAGGATGCAAGGCTATTGAATTCAAATGCAGTACGACCACCCTCCTACACTTCAAGATACTTTACTGTCATAACACACTCCTGGCTATCTCTCCTAAGGAGAAATCAATAATGATTTATTTTAAGGTTAATAAATAATGGAATTAACAAAGTAATGGCAATGTCATTATTCAGACATAGCTGTCAAAACCCTTGATTTCTGACTAGTAGTTATTTATTCAGAACTGAATATGAATGCCTTAGCATGTAAAACAATTTATCAGCTGAGCTTAATGCCTGTTCATCTCTGATATTTGAGTTCTAAAACAATCCTGACTAAAGGGATGGAAGAATTCACCTCTGGCTTTTAAGATTTGTGAAAGGCACTTGGCTACAATCCCATAGCAAAGAAACTCCCAATAACCAGACACAAATTGGCAACAAATTTTTAATCTCTTTCGGAAAATTCAAGGAATGCAAATATTTTGCATTAGTACAGTCAGAGCGTTCTTCGGAGAGATTCTTACTCCATATTCCCAATTAACATCTCCACTTGCCTAGATTAGTGTAACTCCAACAACACTCAAGAAACTTGACACCGGCTAGGACAAAGCAGCCCGCATGATTGCCATCCCATTCTGTCATGACAGTGCACCAAAGCCCGAATAACTTACAGACATATTGAACTTATAAGTAAGATGTACATTTTTAGAAAAATAGGACATACAAGAAAAAGTTAGCTGAGGCTATAAAGTAACCACTTGCTGGAAAATTCCTATGTGGATTACACTTGACCAACTAGTCCAGAGAACGGAATATCTCACCTAAAATGTGTCAAGGCCTACTTTAATCAGAAACACATCAAAGGAAAAGATGCAATGCAAACACTGAACGGTAATGTCCTGTGGTTGTAGAAGTAATGAAGGCTGATTATCATCTCAGTAGAAACCTTCTCCTGTGAGTTATATCCCAGATTGTGGACATGATGTAAGTTGAAAAGAAAGCAGATCTGGGCAAAAGCCATGCTTGTTTTTTCCCTTCCAGAAATACACAAGAAAAGGGGATAAAATGTCAACTGCAACCCTGTGCTAGTTTTGGTGTTCCAGGCCTAGTGTGCGAGGGTGTGCTGTGAAGGTCACAGCTGAAGAACATCAACTAGACATCCCTATGCTAGCAGGTTAAAAATGTCCTCTCTCTCTCTCTGATTGCTGGAAGCAAGTCACAAATCGCAAAGCCACAGTCAAAAAGGAAACAGGACAGCTCCTTTTGGCTAACCTGCAGAAGCAAGAATCTCAAAACCAATTGCTCAACACTGCCAAAGTCAGCTCTACCAGAATCATCCAACTTAACAGTCGCAAAGTTTCAAGATGCATTCCTCACGGACCAGCCAAAGACTGGTTTGTATATCTTTTTAACTTTCATTTCCGGACTCACTTCTCCCTTCTAATCTGTGTGTACCTGAGTGGCATTTTTATTATTTTTTTATTGCATTTTAGTAAGTAATAAACTCAGTCTTTCTATAACTCAAGGAAGCCTGGTTAAATTGGCTTCTTTTAAAACATAAATACATTTGGATGGGAAAAGGTATCCATGGGGGGAGGGATCCTTTTTAAATTAAACTTGTTGCAACCAACCAAGGGGGTTGAATAAAGAAGAGGAGCCAGTTCATTCCTTCTCACCCAGGAGCATAATAATTTGGGGTACATCATCCCGGATCAAAACAAATTGGGATGACCTTGCCTGGGGACCGGTGGTATCAATCCGCAAGCATTCACTCCCTCCAGCACCAATGAACTGTGGTTGCAGAGATAATGAAGGCTGATTATTATCTCAGTAGAAACCATCTCCTGTGAGTTATATCCCAGATTGTGGACATGATGTAAGTTGAAAAGAAAGCAGATCTGGGTAAAAGTAGTGGTAGCAGCATGTACCATCTACAAGATGAAGTGCAGGAACTCTCCAAGGCTCCATAAGCAGCACCTTCTAAACCCATGACCACTACCATCTAGAAGTACAAGGGCAGCAGGCATATGGGAACGCTACCACCTGGAAGTTCCCTTCCAAGCCACTCACCAACCAATCTTGGAAATATATCACCATCTCTTCACTGTTGTTGGGTCAAAATCCTGGAACTCCCTCCCTGACAGCACTGTGGGTGTACCTACATCACATGGACTGCAGCGGTTCAAGAAGGCAACTCACCACCACCTTCTCAAGGGCAATTAGGGGTGGTGTTATGAAATGGCAAGATGATGTGTGCCAGGCAGATCAAATCTACGAGGGAAACCTGATCGCGCTATCACAATGGTTTTGTAATTTGTTTTTATTTTGAGATGCATGCACTGAATTCAGAAGTAATAAGTCCACCAAGACTTTTAGAAACTTTTTTAAAAACTAAATTAAAATATTAATAAAAGAAAATATTTTAAACAGATCCAGCAAATTAACACAATGTCCTGGACAGTGGAATTTCAAATGACTTTTTCCCAGCATCAGTTTTGGTAGCCAACAGGCTTGTCTTGGAGGCTTCATTAAGGCTATTCCAGACACTTCTGTTAGATCTCACAGGACCTTCTTCTGACACATAGCCTCATTCTCCATTATATATATTTCTCTCTTCTAATGCCTACATTTTATTGTTTTATATGTCTTTGAAACTGTATCATCTCCACAACATAAAAACTTTCATGTTGCTACTATATATTGTCAGTAACCTTTGAGAAAAAAAACACATTCCTTAACTTAGCTTATATGTCTATTTGTAAACAGACTGAGATCCCTTTGAAATCTGAATCTCTCTTCATCTATCTAATAATGCAATTCCCATCACACCTAACATGCTAAGCCAATTCCATGTCTACTTATTAGCACATCAAGCACCTAGCTTCTTTGATGAGTCAAAGTCTGCAGTCTATTTGATTTCAAATGTAATTACATCATACACAGACAGACCTAACTATAATTACTCCGATAAACCTACTTTACAATAAAACAGAAGAATATTATGAAAATTATTATACCTTCATGACAGATGGGCAATAAGTGCTGGCCTAGCCAGTTATGCCCACACCCATGAATAAATAAACAAAAAATTCTGGGAATGCTTGATGCTGGTAAAGAGTGAGAAAAGTAGAGGTATAGGTGTTAGTTGTCCTCCAAGTGCCAACAAAGGCACAATGTCAGTAGGCCAAGACCCCTGATCACCCCGGCTTGCATTCTCACCTTTGCCCAATTCCCCAGGATCAAGGGTCATTTTAATATTTTGGGCAGACTCTGCATAGGAATCCCACTGATGGTGGGGAAACAATATCGGTAAAGGGAAAGAAACCAAGAAAGAAAGTTTTGTGTTTGTGTAGTACCTTTCACAACCTCAGGACTTCCTAAAGCACTTTATAACCAGTGAAATACTTTTTGAAATGTAGTCAATGCTGTATGGAACTGTGACAACTAATTTGCACACAGGAAACTCTCAGAAACAGAAATGCGATATTGACCACATAATCTGTTTAAGTGATGTTAGTTGAGGGATTAATATTGGCCAAGAAATCAGGAAGAACTCCACTGTTCTTCTTTGAAGTAGTGCCATGGAATAACTGGCATCAATTGGAGAGGGCAGCTGGAGCCTTGGTTTAACGTTTCATTCAAAAGATGATATCTCAGTGCTGCATTGTTCAGTACTCCACTGGAGTGTCAGCCTATATTTTGTGATCTAGCCTCTACAAATTTCTGAGTCAAAGGTGAGAGTGCTACCAACTGACACATGGCAGAGAAAGAAGGGGAATCGCTGCCACAGCCATGAGGAATTTGCAGTGACTTGGCACAGCCAATGGACAGCTGATGAACTGTTTACCTTTTCGGAAAGTTTTCTAAAATTGGGAGGAGGATGGAGGGCAATCAACCACCCCATAATCCCATTGTACTATCTTGAGGCCCTGACATTTTAAACACCTCCTTCCCATGCTTGGCCTCCAGGCTTGCTTTGGCTCACAGAAATTAGATTGTATGACATATTCCCATAGTTAACATGGAGACAGGCCATTTAGCCCAGCTAGTCTGTGTTGGTGTTTACCCACTATGTTAGTAAATAGTTCTAATCAAAACTGATCAATTAGTTCCTTTGTGGCTGAATTCTCCAGTTTATATTGCAATATGTATATTCAGGAATAACATAAAATACTGTGCACGTGCAGAATTTTTACCTTTGTCAATTTAGCTGACATTTTCCCGATGTTAGGGTTAGTGTTCGCTCTACAATACAGCCCTGTGAAGAGTCTTGGGCATTCTATATTCTGTATTAAAGATGCCACACAAATATAAGTTGTTGAGAAGGTCAAAATCGCAGTCTCCAGCAGCCAGGGGTAAGATAGTGTCATGCCCAGTAAAAGGCAGGTCATATTCATAACATTAAACATGGACTGTGCTTGTAGGGAGGCTTCTGGAACTGCCTTTAGGAGGCGGAACCCCTTTGATAAGGTAGACTGTGTAACACAGAAAATAAGGCTTTCAAGTTGAAATATGGCCTGATGCCCACTGCAGCAGTCACTGAGGGAGCCTCCTGAATATGGTTCATTACGACATACTACTCCATGCAGACCTGCCTCACCAGAAATGTCAAAGTGCAAGGCACAACACAGAAATTCACTGAAAATATAACACAGAAACAGGCCATTTGGCCCAACCAGTCCAAATTGGCATTTACTCTCTGTGTGAGGAAACAGTTCTCATCACATTTCCCAGCCCGGTTTCACCTCCCTTCAACCCCTTTATCATCACCCACCTTTTCAACCAAATCCTGAACATTGACGAAATTTCTGACTTAACCACGATCCCGCAAGTGGTTTCCGCAGCCTCACAAATCTCTGCGTGAAGAACTTTCCCCTGCCTTCTCTTGCAATTAGCCTCGTATCTCTGGCCCCTCATTCTTGACCCATTCACTATTGGAAACAGCCTGCTTCTACCTACCCAGTCTGGGTCCATTGTCATTTTAAACATCTGCATCATATCACCCCACAATCTATGGTGCTCTAACGAGAGACAACCAGCATTTCAGCCTTTCTTCAGTTTTATATTTCCTTAATGTCAGGCAGTCTCTGAACAAATGTGTTGCAACCTCCCTAAAGCCTTCATTTCGCTCCTGTGACTTTGATGCCAATATTGCACACTGCTCCAACTGAGATCTCATTAGAGTTTTACTGAGGCTTATCAATTGCTCTTGACTTTTAAATTCTATACCTCTTGAAATAAAACCAAGAATTCTATTAGCTTTTCTTTTTACAGTTTTATAAATCAATTATTTACACCTCATCTTAATACGCCCACCCAGCCTCATGCTGCGGCCTGTGGTGATTTCTAGTTATAAAATCCTGGGAACGACAGCGCCTAACCCAAGATCACACCACGCGAGAGATAAACCTTCTCCCACGTACCATTCATTAGGACCGACTTATTGCATTGTTAATCGAGATGAACATAAAGTTCAACCTGAAGACATCAATTCAGAGCTTGTCTCAGCCCGACCGTGAATAGCCTCGAGCAAGGGTTCCAACTTACACTTCAAAACCAGCGTAATCTATCTAAAAACATCCCATGTCCAGGCTGGTTTCCCACGCTTCAAATTTTGCACAAGTATAAATGCCTTGCATATGGGTAGGTTAGCAGAGCAGTTACACTATTGGACTGATAATTCCCAGGCCCAGGCCAATGACTTGGACACTAAAGTTCAAAACCCACCAGGGCAGCTCTGGAATATAAATTTGGTTCATTAAATAAACCTGGAATAAAAACACTTGGATCAGAAATTGTGGCCATGAGCCTATTGGATTTTCACCAAAAAAAAAATCGGTTCACTGATGACCTTCAGAAAGGAAATCTGCTGTCCCTATTTGGTCTGGACTGTATATGATTCCAGACCTACAGCAATGTGGTTGATCCCTAACTGTCTTCTGAAAATAGCCCAGCTAAACACTCAACTGAAAAGCGACAATCCAAATGGGCTGCTGCAGCTCAAGATGGCGTAGCATCGCCACCTCCACATGGGCAATTAGGGACGGACAATAAATTCTGGCTTTGCCAGCGGTGGATGCCCACATCCTCTGAATAAGAAGAAATATAGTCCAGAATTTTCCATCCCTATTGGCGTCGGGCATCATGTCGGGCATGAGCAGACAATACGGCAGGAAGGCCAAAAGTCGGTTTCATGATATTATGAAAGCAGTTTGTGATTATCCGCTCCACCTGTCAATGGTGAGAACCACTTTTCCCGCCACCGGGAACGTCATTTTAATACATCTGCAAATAATTACAATCCCTGTCTGTCAGAACCACCCCCCCATGCTGGATTATCCGGGCATCACGCCAACGTATTTCACAACTGTACATAAGTGACATGCGCCTGGCAGGCTGCACTTTGCTAGGGGCATCGAGGTTTGTTTGCCTACCTTGCTTCGGGCAGCACTCGCTCTCATCAGCACCAGGCTACAGCAGGCAGCACCACAACCCTTTCGGAGGACTCACAGGCAGATCTCTTACTACCAGACCAGCCATAAGGCGGGGCTGGTTTTTCAAGGGCTGCAGGGCTAGGGCTTGCTTAGGGAAGGAGGGTGAGGGGCCGCAGGCAAGGGAGGAGGCTGCCTTGCAAGGGCTGTACTGGGGAAGTAGGGGTATCTCAGGGTGTGTGTTGGGACACATGTTGATCTGTGTAAGTGGCCTCATGTTGGTGTGGGCTGAGGAGGCAATGGCCAGAGGTGTTAAGGCCAGATAGGGTGTGTGAGAGAGAGTGAGTGATGTCCTAGGAGGAAAAAACAGTTTGGTCCAGTACTCTTATTTCCCAATTTTTAATGGTTTTTCCTCCTGGGATCCCTTGAGCTGGCAGTGAGTGAGATGCCAGTGAGTATGTGATGGCCTTGTGAGTTTAGAGTGATGAGATTGTTGCCTTACCCTGGTGGTACAGATGAGATCATTCATCCTCTTTCTGTACTGGATGGCCAACCTCTTCTGTGCAGTGTTGGCACTGACCACCACTGTCACCGCCTCCCAAGTCGGAGTGGAGAGATTGCTGGACCTCCTGCAGCCAGAGCAGGGGTGGAGGGCATCATGGGGGGCCTCCAAAAGGCATTCCAGTGTCGGGTCACTGAACTCTTCTAGGCTTTCAGGGCCATGGCTTCACTGGAGCAGTCCTGGGCTGCAAGCATTGAGAACTGTGTGGGAGGCTGCATTTTAGGTACAGCACCTAGAGTGAGGAAACGGTGAGGTAACGGCATGGCAAGCGATTCAGAGGCTGCCCGCCAGCGATACGGCATGTTTCCAGTTGCTGCATAATTAATGAGGTGGGAAGCTGATGATACTGTGCAAAAAGACGCCATTGCGGCCGACAGGTAAAACCTCCTTTTTCCTGCCCGCTACCGCGCTTGGTGCAAATCTGGGGAAATTCCGCCCACAATGTTCAGTATTTCTCAAAATAGCTGCTTTAATTTTAGTCAATCCCTTTCATGGTATCCAGAAATCAATTCATTAATTCACAAATGCACACCCAAGATGTGAGAAGGAACGGAACACATGGGACACACTGAAAGTGATTAGTCACATTTAATCACAGTATGCGTTTTTGCTCCCTCTGTTCAAGAATAAAGAGGAAAATGGCTGTTTCTATGTCATTTGACCTTGTAACAAATTATATGATTGTGGTTTCAAAACAGGAGAAAGAAAATTCTCCATGTGGATGAAAATTATCAGTCACTTATAATGTACCTGGATTAATGATCCTTTCACGCTTTGCAGGCAGTTAGTGAGCCACCTAACCAGTATAAATGTGGAAGCATTTGTTAGTGCAACAGTGGAATGCGTTGCATTAGTGTAGAATGGCTCAAGGCCAATTCGCAGAACCCAGTTTTCAGGTAAGTGGGGGCAGGGACAGTCCCAGTCATGCAAATGCAGCAAACAGCATTCTCATTGGTCGCAGAGTGACATAACAAAAGCAAAATGCTGCAGATGCTGGAAATCTGTGATTTAAAAAAGGCAATGCTGGAAATGCTCAACAGGCCAGGCAGCATCTGTGGAGTTAACATTTCAGGTTGATGACCTCTCGTCAGAGCTGAAAGGTATTAGAGAGGTAATGCGTTTTAAGCAAGGAGAGAGGAAGGATGATGGATGAATGTAGGGGGAGGAAAGGGCAAAAAAGAAATATAGAGGTCTGTGATAGGGTGGAAGGCAGGAGTGGTGAAAAGACGAAAGGAATGATGGTGCAAGGCAAGAGGGGTTGGTAATGGGGTGAGTAAAGAAACAAAAATGGGTGTAGGGGAGGTGTAAATGACAACAGCATGGTTATTACCAGCACATGCTCTCCTAAAAAGTAGAAGCAATGGTTATGACCTGAAAATGTTGAACTCAATGCTGAGACTGGAAAGTTGTAAAGTGGGTTAAATGATAACCTCAGTGAAGTCACCCCTGGATAGCAGCAATCATAATATGATTGAATTTTACTTTCAGTTTGAGGGAAAGACGAATGAGTCTGACACTAGTATTTTAAACTTAAATAAGGGCAATTATGAGGGCAGGAAAGCAGAGCTAACTAAAGTGAGCTAGCAATTGAAGTTAAGGGATAGGACAATAGAGAAGCAGTGGCAGACTTTTAAAGCTTTATATCAGAATACACAGAATAGATACATTCTAATGAGAAAGAAAACTTCCAAGGGGAGCACCCACCATCTATGTTTAGCTAAAAAAGTTAAAGACAGTATCAAACTTAAAGATAAAACATATAATTGCACAAAGGCAGGTGGCAGGTCAGAGGGTTGGACAGATTATAAAGAAGAACAAAGAATGACAACAAGATGAATGAGGAGAGGAAGTTAGAGTATGAGGGGAAGCTAGCTAACAATATAAAGATGGATAGTAAGTGTTGCTATAGGTATTTAACTAAGAACAGGGTTTAAAAAGTGAGCATAGGTCCTATAGAAGTGAGTCTGGGGAATTAATAAAGGAAAGTAAAGGGATAGCAGATGAATTGAACTGTTATTTTGCATCGGTCTTCACTATAGAGGATGCAAGTAACATCCCAGAAATGGCTGTAAATCAGGAAATGGAAGGGACGGAGGAACTCAGGAAAATTACAATCACCAGAAAGGTGGTATTCAGCAAATTGTTGGAGCTGTGGGCTGACAAATTCTGGATCCTAATGGATTTCATCATAGGATCTTGAAAGAAGTAGCTAGTGAGATAGTTGATGCGTTGGTTTAATTTTCGTTTATTCAAAAAGGACAGGGGGAGATAGAAAGCAGGAAACTAGCGGCCAGTTAGCTTAACATCTGTCATAGGGAAAATGGTAGAAGCTATTATTAAAGATGCTATGGCAGGGCACTTAGAAAAAATCAAGGTAACCAGGCAGAATCAACATGATCTTGTGAAAGGGAAATCATGTTTAACCTATTTATTGGAGTTCTTTTAAGGAGCCACACGTGCTGCACATAAAGGGGAATCAATGGATGTACGGTACCCAAATTTCAAGAAGGCATTTGATAAGGTGCCACATCAAAGGCTATTGAGGAAATTAAAAGCTCATGGTGTAGCAGGCAATATATTGGTATGGATAGTAGATTGGCTAACCAACAGGAAACAGGGTAACCATAGATGGGTCTTCTGGTTGGCGGGATGTAACAAGTAGTATGTGTGCCACAGGGATCAATGCTGGAGCATTGTACAATATACATTATTGTATATATAAAGGACTTGGATGAAGGGACAGATGGTATGGTTGCTTAATTTGCTGACAACACAAAGATAGGAAAGCAAGTTGTGAATAGGATGTAAGGAGGCTACAAAGGAAGGTTAAATAAGTGGGCAAAGATCTGGCAAATGGAGTATAATCTGGATAAATGTGAAATTGTCCATTTTGGAAGGAAGAATAAAAAAGCATATTATCTAAAAGGTGAGATGTTACAGAGCCCTGAGATTCAGAGGGATCTGGGTGTCCTGTTGCAAGAATCACAAAAGGCTAGTAAGCAGGTACAGCAGGTAATTCGGGAAGTTAATAGAATGTTATTATTTATTTTGAGGGGAATTGAATATAAATGTAGGGAGCAGTTATACAGGGCACTGGTGAGACCACATCTGCAATACTGTGTACAGTATTGGTCTCCTTTTAAGGAAGGAGGTAAATGTGTTTGAAGCAGTTCAGAGAAGTTTTATTAGACTAATACCTGGAATAGGTGAGTTGTTTTATGGGGAAAGGTTGGACAGGTTAGGCTTGTATCCAGTGGAGTTTAGAAGAGTAAGAGGTGACTTGATTGAAACCTTTAATATCCTGAGGAGTTCTGATAGAATGGATATGGAGAGGATGTTTCCTCTTGTGGGAGAATCTGGAAACAGGAATTACAGTTTAAATATAAGGGTCGCTCATTTTAGACAGAGATGAGGGGAAATCTTTTCTCTCAGAGGGTCGTGAGTCTTTGGAAATCTCTTCCTCAAAAGGCAGTGGAAGCAGAATCTTTGAATTTTTTAAGGCAAAGCTAGATAGATTCTTGATAAGCAAGGGATGAAAGGTTATTGGGGGTAGGCAGGAATATGGAGTGGAGGTTACATTCAGATCAGCCATGATCTTATTAAACGGCAGAGCAGGCTCAAGGGGGCCGAGTGGCCTACTCCTGCTCCAAATTTTTAAATTCGTCTGTACAACATAACCTGGCCACAAGTTCTCTGAAAAGCCTGTACGAAGGACTTTTCCTCAAGCCTGGGTAATAAGTCTTTCCAATTGTCCATAAGTGGTTGCATCATTAATAAAAAAAATACGCTTTCAATTTATACCATGCAGTCGACCCATGATGCTGTGTGCATGGATGGTGTTGGGAGTCATTTTAACTGTTGGCCTTTGTGTAGAATGAGCAATGTCAGATCATCCATTCTGCCCAATTTTCCTTTCCATCCTATCCGATATCAAAAAATATATTTACCTCCATTGTGTGTCCTTTTTGTATGTTCAGTATTTACGTACTCTTCTTCTGCTTGAAAGACAAGGAGTCTTTAATGGCCCCATCTCATTGAAACATATGGGCATGAATTTTACCTTTGGCATGGCGCACACGATCAGCGGGCCTGGAAGCAGTCGGGAAACGGGCCCCTGACCATGATTTAACAATTAACGGCCAGCCAGCATGAAATGTGTGCTGAAAAGCTCAGCGCTGCTGGGGTGGGGGTGGGCGATGATATTTCCACAGGCGTGGGTGAGCACTGCAAGAAAGTTCCCTGAAGGCAGACAGCTGCCTCGAGGAGCTGCAGACCTGAAAATCATCAAAGGTTCAAAAAGCTGCAAAAAAAATGTCTATGTATCGCAATGAGGCACCTGAAAATATAACTGATAAAAATGCCACCCACAGATATTTATTTTTATTTTATTTCATAATGGAGATTTCATCCCGCCCTAGGATGAGGTTTGATGAAAAATGTAAAGGCCGCCTGGCTGATTCGCCCATCCACCAACTGTATTGTTGGACAGACCGTAAAAAATCAGAGACAATTGCGCCATTAATGGGCTTAATTACCATCTTAATTGTTGGCGGGATTGCTTCTGACTTTTGCGCCTGCCGAGTGAAATATCCCGTGAGTGCGCGATGACTCCGGGGCACTCGCCCGACGGCTTCTTGCACGATTTTATACCCAATCGGGTCAGGCGTGCACCCGCCTGCAGGGTGTAAAATTCAGCCCTACAAGTCTCAACAAGATAGATGCTGAGAGGCTGTTTTCCATGGCTGGAGAGTCCAGGATTAGGCGTCCTAGTCTAAGGATAAGGCGTCAGCCATTTTGGAGTGAGGAAAGGGGAAATGTCTTCACTCAGATGTTTGAGAGTCTTTGGAAATCTCTATACCAGGGAGGTGTGGATGCTCAGTTGTTGAATATATTCAAGGCTGAGACTGATAGATTCTTGGACTCTAAGAAAATCAGGGAACATCGGGAATGGGCAGAAAAGTGGAGAATGAGATTGAGGTAGATGATTAGCCATGATCTAATTAAATGGCTCAAGACTCTGACAATTTACAACACAAGGAGGTTCAGGTGCCACCAGAAATACTCTATGCTTGTTTGGGCAGAACTTGAATATTACCGAAGAGAGAGACATGTTGCTGAAGCTTTTCATCTTTCACTCATCAGGACTTGGCATCCCCAAGTTGATCTCCTAACATGGCTCATTTACGATATATACTCATATGCAGGGACACATTCTCTGCAAACAAAAGGAATATGCTCAAGCTTTGAACTAACTGGGGGCTTGGAGAGCCTATACTTCCCCATTGCTTTCTCCATGGCAGTGACTCAGCCAATGAGAGTCAACTTGACAACCAATCCACACCCTTTTCCCCTGTAGTATAAATTGTTGTAATCGTTTGAAATTTGGCATTCTTGTGTTTGTCCTGATGATTGCAAGATGAAAAGTTTCAGCATGATGTTTCTCTTTTCATAAATACATGTATATCATCAAGAGGGAATTGTTTAGAGTGACCCATTCTCAGTGGCCAGAATTTTTTTCCCATTGGGCGGGCGCGCGCCTGACCCGAACAAGCATAAAATGATGCGCGATATTTCGGTCAGCGGGTGCATGCGGGAGTCGGCAGCACACCCGCTGACAATTAAGTGGCATTTTAAGGCCCTTAATCAATTAATTGAGTAGAACTTTTCGCTGCCCATCCAACCATTCGGTTGCACTTTTGGTGAAATCTCACCACGGCCGGGATGAGGTTTCAACCAGTGATTTAAAAAAACAAAAACTGTTTACATTCCTACTTAACATGTCCCTGCTTGAGGATGTGTTTTCATTATTTTATATATCTTTATTTTTATTGTTAAAAATCTTCAGCTCTGTGCCTCGGGGAGCTTTTACTGCGTGCACCTGCATGCATGCATGAACTTCAGCGCTCGCGCTCCTCCTGCCCTTACCCCGGCAGCATTGAGCACTGCAGCACGTGTTTCATGCTGGCTCGTCATTAATTGCTCAACCAGCATTAAATCTCAGTTGGGGCCCAACTGCGGGCGGTGGGCTGCTTCACAACTGCTCCCAGGCCTGTCCACCGCGCCTGCCTGCCGAGGTCAAAGTTCTGCCCAGTTTCTCTGTTTCAGTCACATCTATTCCGACAATGCAAACTTCCATACCATCTCTTTCAATACGTCTTCCTTTTTCCTCAACTGAGGACTCCCCCTAACAGTGGCTTATGGGGCCCTCAATCATATCTGTTCCCTTTCATGCAGTTCCACTCTCACCCCTTCCAATGGGTTCCCCTTGTCCTCACATACCAAACCACCCACTTCCAAATTCAATGAATTATCCTCCACCTTTTATGCCACCCCCAGTCACCAAACATATCTTCCCCTCTCTTCCTCTTTCAGCTTTCAGAAGGGACCACTCCCTCCGTGATGTCTTGGTCAACACCATCACTTCCGACACCCTCTCCCCTTCCCACAGCACTTTTCCATTGCAAACAGGACTTGCAACACCTGCCCTTATACCTCCTTCCCTCCCAGCATCCAAAGCCCCAAACGTCCTTCCAGATGAATCAATGATTCATTTCTACCTCTTCCAATTTAGTCTCCTCTACGCTGGGAGACAAAACTTAAGTCTGCTGATCGCTTTGCAGAACACCTCCATTCAATCTGCAAGTGTGACTCTGAGCTTTGATTACCTATCATTTTAATTCCCCACCTTGCTTCCACTCTAGCCCCTCTGTCCTCAGGCTCCTGCAGTGTTCAAATAAAATTCAACAGACGCTCAAGGAACAGCCCTCATCTTTCAATTAGGCTCTTTACTGCCTTCCAAACTCAAGTAATATTCACACCACACAAGTGCCAGGTAAAGACCATCTCCAGCAACAGAAAATCTAACCTTCTCCTCTTGACATCCATTGGCATTGCCATTGTTGAATTCCCCACTATCAACATTCTGGGAGTTATCATTGATTAGGAAGCCAGCTGAACTAGCCATATAAATACTGTGGCTACAAGAGCAGGTCAGAGGCTGGGAATTCTGTGGTGAGTAACTCACCTCCTGACTCCCTAAAGCCTGTCCACCATCTACAAGGCAAGTCAGGAGTTTGATGGAATACTTTCCACTTGCCTGGATGAGCGCAGCTCCAACAACACACAAGAACCTTGACATCATCCAGGACAAAATAGCCTGCTCCATACCCCACCCAGCTTAAACATGTACTCCCTCCACCACCAATGCACAATAGCAACAGTGTGTACCATATCCAAGATGCACTGGAGCAATTCACCAAGGCTCCCTCGGCAGTACTGTCCAAACACACAACCTGCAACACTTAGGAGGACAAGGGCAACAGTTGCAGAGGAACACCACCGCCTCCTCTCCAAGTCACACACCACCCTGACTTGGAAATATATCGTTGTTTATTCACTGTCGTTGGGTCCAATTCCTGGAACTCCCTTCATAACAGCACTGTGGGTGTACCTACACCACAGATACTGCACTGGCTCAAGAAGACACCTCACCACTGCCTTCTTAAGGGCAATGGCAAAAGATGCTAACCCAGCCAACGACGCCTAGATCCTATGAAATTATAAACAATAAAAAACATTGAGCTAAACAATTTCATATCCTAACTTCTGCCTCCATTTTGTTTCCTTTCTCTTTACTGGTTTTGGTTTCTCTCCCCTGATATTCCCTTCACCTGCTTTTGGATAGCAGCTGTTCATTATTTTGCCATTCACATCTCCTCGGGTCATATATTTTGTTCCTTTACTTCTCCTATTACCATTCCCTTTGGGCTTATGTCCTTTAATCTCTCCTGCCTTCCAATCTATCACAGACTTTCTATTTTCATCTTTCTCAACACCCCACCCCTGACAAAACCCCATTCACTCACTGAAAACCACTTATGTGCTAACATTTCCCAGTTCCGATGAAGGTCACAGGCCTGAAATGTCAGGTGGAATTTTCCCTGAATTGAACTAAATGCGGTGGCGGCCGTGAAAAAAGATGTTTTTCCCGCCAGCCGCAAGGGTGGATTTTTGCCCCGTGTCGTCCGCTTCCACCTCATTAATTATGCAGCCACTGGAAACATGCCGTACCGCTGGCGGGCAGCCTCTGAATTGCCCGCCATGCTGTTGCCTTACCATTTCCTCACTCCGGGTGCCACATCTAAACTGCAGCCGCAGACACAGTTCTCAATGTTCGCAGCCCTGGACTGCTCCAATGAAGACATGGCCCTGAGAGCCAGGAAGAGTTCTGTGACCCCTCACTGCACTGCCATTGAAGACCCCACCGTGATTTCCTCCACCCCGCTATGGTGCAGGATGTCCAGCAATCTCACCACTCTGGCTTTCTGGTGGTAGCAGTGGTGGTCAGTGCCAACGCTACACAGAAGAGGTTGGCCATCCAGTGCAGAAAGAGGATGAATGATCTCATCCATGCTGCTAGAGTAAGGCAACCATCTCATCACGCTAAACTCACACACTCACCAGCCCATCACACATTCACTGGCATCTCACTCTCTGCCAGCTGAAGGGAGATCACCACTCATTCTCTCACACAGAGCCTCCACACACACATTCCCATCTGGCCTCATCTCCTCTGGAGACTGCCTCCTCAGCCCTCATCATCTTGAGGCCACTTGCACAGATCAACATGTGGCCCCCAACACACCCGGGGATACCCCCCTTCCCTAAGCAAGCCCTAGCCTTGCACGTGTTGAAAAGCCACCTCCTCCTTGCAGCTAGTCTGGTAGGTAGAGACCTGCATGTGAGGGGCCCTAAAAGTGATGGGGTGCTGCCTGTGAAGCCTGGTGCTGATGACTGCGAGTGCTGCCCGAAGCAAGGTCGGCAAACAAACCTCGAAGTCCCGAGCGAAGTGCAGGTTACCAGGTGCACGTCACTTATGTACAATTGTGAAACACGTTGGCATGCAACCACACCGACATGAGCTCATGATCCAGCATGGGGGGCTGATTCCGGAAAGCAGGGCTTATAATGAGATGCTAAATTATTGAAATTAGCTTCCCAACATGTGGCAGTGGGAAACTCAGCCCACAATTTATAGTTGGACCAGATTGGTTTTACGAAGATATGAAGCCGATTTTTGCAATCTCCTGATATTTTCCATTCCTGCCTGCTATGAGGCTCACTGCAAATGGGAGCAGAAAATCCCGGCCATTAACTCTCTTCCTCACTCCACAGGTGCTGCCTGATCTGTTGAGTATTTTCAGCATTTTTCTGATTTTAATTCAGATTCCCAGCATCTGCAGTAATTTGCATTTGTGTTTTTTTTAAACTTAGAGTAGGCTAGGTACCGCAAGCAACCCAAAGACCTCACTAATATATCTCACTAATCACAATCACACTTCTCACAATGAATGGAAAATAAATGGACTGCACTCGATTTGATTAATGTGCTGGGAAATTATATCATTTGCTGCAATGAAGTGAAATTTTGAACATAGGAGGTAAAGGTATTTAAGGAACTGCACAGGTAAGTAGAAGGTACTGATAAAGTTAACATGCTGGTGTGGATTACAAGGATATGAAGCTGGGGTTTCTGACATTCATTGGAAGACATCCTAAGTGAGCAATTGCCCCATTAGCCTTTCTTACTGTGCTGCTGGTTTGGCATCTAGTTCGCCATGGCGATTATCACCTTCTCGGTCTACAGTGCTGTCACTATCATGTCCTCTGAACTTCACTTTTTTCAGAGTGAGATTATGTACCATGAGGCAGAAAAACAACTGTTTGTGAAACGCACAGTGATTTTGTGAGACACCCCCTCAAATTTGTAGCGGCATTGGAAATGCTGCTTCAAGCACCTGATGGTAGGTTTGATCACCGTTCTTCTCGTAGCACACGTCTTGTTGCTCTTTTTGTTTGTGGTCGGCACAAGGGTGTTGTGAACTACGCTTGCAAAAATAGACTTGGTCTCCAGGGAGCTATACATCTACAAATGATTGCTTTAAAATGGAGACATTATGAAGGGCCCTGGAGGACAGTT
Organism: Carcharodon carcharias; assembly: GCF_017639515.1. Taxonomy (NCBI): domain Eukaryota; kingdom Metazoa; phylum Chordata; class Chondrichthyes; order Lamniformes; family Lamnidae; genus Carcharodon; species Carcharodon carcharias. Next base: position 107,614,287 of record NC_054470.1, read on the forward strand.
ATTGATCAGCATGATTCTGTGCTGATGAATGTGTTGTAGCTTGACACTGAGGAAACAGAATCCTTTTCAGTGTATATGTGTACTCCATGTGCAAGCCCAAATAACAAGTGCAACCAGTGAGTTTGTAGGCTCTGGGAAAATTAACCAATCTTTTGCCCAGTGTTGTATGCTACTACTGCTGCCAGCTAGTGACAAAAATGATTCTACTGCATTTGCTTTGGGTTATCAGGTATCCATGCCACTGGCAGCCCATCTGGGGTACCCACCTTATACAAGAGGATGCTAAATGCAGCCATACCCAAGCCCAAAACATCCTCTTCCTTCAGGGAATAGAGGAGTAGCAGGAATTCTCAGGCTTGGGACATCAGAAAAAGAGCCTAGAATAGACTGAAGAAGGGAATTCCACATACCCACAACATGGGCATGGAAAATTAGATGTAACATTCAACTTGGACAGGATTGTAGCCAGATCAGAACTGTTCAGTTAATTTCAATGGAAAATCATGTTAATGTGTATTTTGCTGCCCAATGGAATCCCCTAATGCATTGCATCAGGTCTGGGAATTCAGGTGCAAAACTTGGCTGGCTGATAGGGTCATATAGCCCTAGCAGGAAATCTTGTGGTTCTATCTGACCAGTCTGGTAGAGAAATCTGAAATTCTGTTCTGTAACCTTGCAAATCTGCATCACTTAGGCTAATGGCCGTGGGTTAATAAGATGGACTTCTGTTTGGATGCTTGGAGTTGAGTACCATGTCCTTAAAGTGCTATTAGAACATAACTGGAATAACAATACCATTTGTTAAATTTAAAGTATTACACTTTAGTTGCATAACTAACAGTGATTAAACAGTAATAACTTTTGTCTGTTGCTGCACTAATTTTTTTCCATGTAAACCATCAAGAATTTATCTGTTCTCAACAGCTGTTCTCAATGGCGGAATGTGAAATGAAGGAAAATAATTTGTTCTTCATTGGCAAGAATCAATGTGTTCTCAAGTTTAAGAAGCTTGTACTACAATGGAGTCTTTATCACAGCTCACTCACTGAAGGAAAAAAGAAATGGTTCTTGCTGGCTGCCGGTGACCCCTGGGGAAATACAGTCCTCTATGTAAGTGAATTGCCATTCATTAAACGTAACTGCAAAAGAATTAAGCATGAGATAGTTGTTAAAAATGCTATCCATATTACACTGCTCATTGCACACTTTCAGTGTCTCCTCTACATTGGTTTCAAGCAATAACACAATCTATTGGAATTTCTGGACAATTTGCAAACCTATCTGGAGTTAATGTAACTACTTAGGCAAGACAGACACAACTACCTGCACTCCTGAAACAGAGGCAAGGAGCAAAATCTTGTAGAAGTAATAGGGGCCTCACCTACCACTGGAAAGTTGGGGATCGAGAGACCCAGGTCGCCTGCTTTGGAGAAGGCCCGATGAATCACAAGTCAATCAGGCAGTTGAGAGGCAGGACTTTCCCCAGTGTCAGGACCCTGGGGGCAGCGGTCCCACCCACTGAGACCTACGGGCCTATCAGAGGCTGGCAGCTCTTTTGCTCAACAGCATTACCAGAGAGGCAGTGGCTGGAATGACAGTTACTGGAGGCCCAGGATCGTGCAGCAACCCAGGCTGTTTGGGTTTTGAAATGCAGCTGTACTACATGTCCCATCTGGCTTGGCATAATAATGTGACTACGCCATGAGACAATCTCTCAGGAGGCTGCCATGTTGAGATTGGTTCAATAAAGACCTACAATGAGAAGCACAGCTGTCCTTAAACATGAAACACAGTCAACAGTGATGGCAGAAGGGATTTCACACAGAAGGAAGGTGCAGAAGGGTTGGGAGTAAGGGCAGGGGGATAACTCACAGTGGGACTACCTCTCTTGATGTCAGGTCCCTCAATCAGACGCCTTGGAAGGAGGGTCTACCCCCCTGGGAGAAAACAAGCTCCTCGCACAGGTTTGATTGTGCTGCTCATGTGGTGACAGGCCTCAGCTAGGTCAATGCCAGTAGCAGCAGGCTGAGGCCCTTATGTGGTCATTAATTGTCCACCTAAGGGCCTCAATTGGTGATGGGACAGGAAGGCTGACCATATATCTTCCTACCCCAGACTTAATCATGGTAGAGGTGGAAAGGCAGCAGGGTGCTCACCTGCTACCCTCCCAGCTCATTAAATGCCGCCCACCTCCCCAACTTCCAAACTTGCCACGAGAGAGGGCAGAAAATTATGCCCATGTTAGCTCCTCTTTTACCCATCTTATGTTCTTACTTCCAAGTTTGCGAACAATACAAAGCTCGCTGAGACTGTAAGCTGTGAGGAGGACATTAAAAAAAGCTGCAAGGACATACAGACCAGTTAACTGAGTGGGCAAGAAGATGTCAGATAGAGTATGATGTGGGAAAATGTGAGATTATTCACTTTGATGGGAAAAATAGAAAATCAGAACTTTTCTGAAAATGGTGTGCAACTTTTTAAATGTTGATGTTTGAAGAGATTTGTGTGTCCCTGTACAAGAAACACAGAAAGTTCACATGCAAGATGTTATGGCACAGCAGATGGTAAATGCTGAGCTGCTCAAATCCCAGAGAGAAACTTGAAACAGCTGCTACAGCTGTTTTTGCAATTTGCATTTTATTTCGAGATATGTGCCTCAAATTCAGTAGTAATGGGCGGGATGTCCTGTACCCGCCCGCCACCACGATCTTCCAGTCCCACTGCAAGTCAATGGGCTTCTGGCTGAGGTGTCCCTCACCCGTGACAGGGCCAAAAAATCCTGGCCAGGGCAGAATTCTCAGTCGGCAAACAGGGGCAGGGCCCGCTCACCGACGCGTAAAATGATGCACAGTGATGTCAGGTGGGCGGCCCGACATCACTGCGCACCAATTAGATTTTCAGTTCGGCGGGCATGCAGCCAAGTCAGCTGCGTACCCACTGAACTTTCAAAGGCCTATTAAGGCCATTTAAATAGTAATTAATTCAATTAGCTGAGCTGCCTGTCCAACCTTAAGGTTGGCGGGCAGGCAAAGAGCCCAGGTGGCCTGCGCATTTTTTAAGGAACCTGATCCACGGACGGGATGAGGTTTCATGAAGTGTTTTAAATGTCAATAAAAACATTTAAAATAATTCTTCCACATGTCCCAGCTCATGTGACAGTGTCACATGAGGGGACATGTTTTAAAAGTTTTTGTTCCCTTTATTTAAATTTACACATGTCAAACCAAAGTTCCTGAGGCACCTCTGTGCCTCAGCAAGATCTCTGCGCTCTTTCACGTGCATGCACGAAAAAGCACAGGGAATGACTCAGGGAATCCCCCCTACCTGCAAAGAGAGTGCTCAGCACTTCCAGGTGAGTGTCACGCTGGGCGGGGCCTTAATTGGCCCGCCCACATAAAATGGCGGCGCGTCCCTGATCAGGGTGCCAATCGGGTTCACACCCGCCCCCACACAACCTCCCCGATGGGGGGAAAATTCAGCCCATAGATTTCAACAGACCAAGCAAAGCACACAATACCCTGGACAAGGAGATTCAAAGTGAGTTTTCTTAACTTTGGTTCCTATTGACAGCAACTTGATGCATATAGGCTGGAGGCTTTTCACACTTGTTAAATCTTAGAATGCCTTCCCTCTTACACATAACCTCATCTCCTTTGTACATGTTTCTCCCTATTTAAGGTAAATTCCATTGTCCCAATATGTTTTTGCAACTTACTCTTCTCATAATATAAATCTTCCACAGTCTTCATATTATCAGTAACGGTTGGGAAAAATAAACACACTGTTTAGCTTAACTTCTTATGGCTAGATATAACATCTTACCATCTCTTTGAAATTCACTACCCTGGTTTATCTAAAAATGCAAATGTTCCTCATACCTCACATTCTAAAACTTCAATCATGTTTACATATTTAGCATTTCAAACCTAGCTTCTTTTTTTGATCGCTCAGAAGTTCCAGAGTAGCTGTCTATTATTCAATTAAATCCACCACACACACATCCGCACAGGGAAACTAATCTAAACCCTACTATTAACCTACCTTCACAATAAAACACAATAACATTGTGAAAATTATTATACTCTCATGACAAAGTGCAGCAAGGAATTAGGAAGGCAAATAACATGTTGGTCCTTATTGTAAGGGGGCAGGAGTACAAGAATAAGGGGATGGAAGTATAGTTACAATTGTATGGGGCTTTGGTGAGCCCTCACCTGGAGTACTGTGTAGTTTTAATCCCCTTATCTAAGGAAGGATATATTTGCATTGGAGGCATTGCAAAGGGTCAATATTTTGATTACTGGAAAGAGGGGGTTGTCCTATGATGTGTTGCCTATGTTCTCTGGAGTTTAGTACAATGGGAAGTGACCTCAATGAAACCTATAAACTTCTGTGGGATGTTCCATGTTAAAATGTTGCTTCTCCTGGCTGGAAAGTCTAGAACTAGGGATCCTGGTCTCAGGAGAAGGGATCAATTATTTACGAGTGGAATGGGGAGGAATTTCTCCACCCAGAAGGTTGTGAATCTTTGGAATTCTCTACCCCAAAGGACTGTGGAAGCTCCGTCATTGAGTATATTCATGGCTAAGGTTGAAAGATTTTTGGACTCCAGACGAAACAAGGGATATGGCGATTGGGTGGGAAAGTGAAGTTGAGGTAGAAGAGCAGTCATGGCCTTACTGTTTAGCAGAATAGGCTCAGGAAGTCATATGGCCTACATCTGCTCTTGTTTCCTATGCTCCTGGGATTTCTGCATTAGTGTGTAACCATATGTGTGCTGAGTTCGTTGGTCTTTCAAATGAGACATTAACCCCTGGCCCCAGCTGCCCTCTCAGGTTGACATAAAAGATTCAATGGCATCATTTTGAAGAAGAGAAGGGTGTTCTGCCCAATGTTCATCCCTCAACCAACACCTAAGCATAGATTGTCTTGTTACCTATCACATTGATTTTATGGGAGCTCGCCGTGCTCAAATCAGCTGCCCCATTTGCTACCTTACAGCCAGGACCACACTTCAAAAGTACATTGTCTGTAAAGCGCTTTGAAATGTCCTGAAATCCTGGCAGGTGCTGCAAGATGCAAGTTTTTTCTCTTTCTCCCTGGCCACGAGCAGGTCCAGGCCGGAGGTATAACTGGATACATCTTGGCTGGAAAGCATACTGCAGCTTTTGGTCTCGGACTGGTATTACTGAAACAAGAAGATGTTTAATTGTGTTAAATAAATTATGCATTCTTTTTGAACAATTTTCTCATGGTAACACTTCAGCAGAATAAAGATAACATGCAGATGAAGTAGAAAATGCTAATATTAAAATCTGCAGTGCCAAGCTTCACAAATTAGAGTCATACGGACTCGGAAGGTTTAACTCTGTTTTTCTCTCCAGAGATGCTGTTAGACCTGCTAAGATTTTCCAGCATCTTCTGTTTTTGTTTCAGATTTCCAGCATCAGCAGTATTTTGCTTTTAAATTAAAGTTATATTGATAACAGCATGTGTTACAATTGAGGCAATCACTTAAAACAAAAACGAAAACTGTCACCAAATCACGTGTTAATTAACTTATGGCATTATACATGTTCATATTCATTAAAACGGAATGTTTTTAAAAATCACAACATGCATAGTGCCAAAACAAATTATTTTATACTGTCTCCCTTTATCATCTTCATATTTCCCTGCACTTCAGTTCATGTGATAAGATTGTCCACTGAATTGCTACCAGACCTCTGCTATTATTACTCAGCTTGAAGACGCTTGAATGTGGCTAATCTGACTTACCCTCCAGTGCTTTCTCTCTTCCTGAGAGGGGTAGCACTTCTACTCTGCTCTTAGCCTCCCACAATGGGAAAACAAAACATTGATGCCCCATCCACCACCTTAAAAATTCACTGCATTCAGTACTGGCATAATATGGCTGCAGTGTGTATCATCTTACAAAATGCGCTGCAGCGACTCACCAGGGTTATTTCAAAAGCACCTTCTAAACTCATGATCTCTGTCACCTAGAAGGACAGAGGTAACAGTTGCATTGGAACACCACCAGCGCTTGCAAGCTCCTCTCCAAGTTACATACCACCCTGACTTGGAAATATATTGCTGTTCCTTCTGCATGGCTGGGTCAAAAACTTGGAACTCCCTCCCAAACAGCACTGTGGAAATATCTTCACCACAAGGACTGCAGCGGTTCAAAAAGGCAGCTCACCACTCACCACCACCTTCTCAAGGGCAACTAACGATGGGCAGTGAATGGTTCACTAACGTCCTTTAGGGAAAGAAATCTGCCATGCTTGCCCAGTCTGTCCTACATGTGACTCCCGATGCACAATAATGTGGTAGACTCTTAACTGCCCTCTGAAATGGCCTAGCAAGCCATTCAGCTCAAGGGCAGTTAGGAATGGGCAACAAATGCAGGCTTTGCCAGCGATGCCTGCATCTCATGAAAGAAATGCTGGCCATACAGCAACGTACACACCTCATGTAGGAATTTTTTTTTTAAATATACAATCAAGGTTATGTGGCATGAAATGGTAAACTTGTCCTGCAAATTCCACTTAGGATTTCCATATAAGTTACAAAGCAAGGAAGTTTGGAAAATTACCTCACCACATGAGGAAGTGAGTAACCACGCCCAACCTATTCGCTTTACTGCCACGGAACCTGGAAACAAATTCATTTTCAATAGCTTTAGCTGAATTTTCAAAGATACAATTAAAATGACTAAGGACATTTACTCTAAACTTGAAAGAATTAACCAACAAATTACCAACTACAGAGTCCAGAGCATGAATTTATGATTTAAGAGAAAAGTGTATTTAGATTTTTAAGTTATATGAATAATGGCCATTAGGTTGATTTAATACTATAGGATTCTTACAAAGGAAAAAATGCAAATTCAGCATTTAAATGTGTGCATTTAGAATTTTATAGTGGGGAGAAACTGTTCCCACCGGTGAAAGGATCGGGAATGAAAGGACACAGGTTTAAAGTAATTTGCAAAAGAAGCAAAAGCGATATGAGAAAAACCTCTTCATGCAGCGAGTGGTTAAGGTCTGGAATGCACTGCCTGAGGGCGTGGTAGAGGCAGGTTCAATCAAGGCATTCAAAAGGGAATTAGACTGTTAGTTGAAAAGGAACAACGTGCAGGGTTATGGGGAGAAGGCAGGGGAATGATGACAAGTAAGTTGCTTGTTCAAAGAACCAGTGCAGACACGATGGGCTGAACCTTCTGCACCATAAAAATTCTGTGATTCTGTAAAGTGTGAGAATGGATTTTTTAAAAAAATATTTTGGGGGAATATTGTGTTATTATGTGAAGAATGCTGGGTGTCTGTGTGTGTCTGTGATTTAATTAAGTTGGGCAGAGATTTATAGGAGTCAGGTTATCGGGGGGGGGTTTAAAACATGAAAAGGAAAGAAGTGTTAAGTTTGAGGTACGAGTAAATAGGTTATATCTAATATTTGCATTTTTAGATAAGTGAAGATTTTGTTTGAATATCAAAGGGGAGTCAGAGGTAGTGAGAAACATGTTTGCACCTTGCAGGATTTCCATAGGTGAATAGTAGTGGGGGTATTATAGTTTATTGACCCTGAAAGCAAAGACAAAATAGAAACATAAAATATTTTGTATTTGGAAGGGTTTTTGTTTCAAACAGGTGCGAGAACAATGGAACCAGGGATAAAAGGGGGTAAAAGGTATTTTAGAGTTACTGTGGAGAACTAGAGATAGCTGGAGCTGTTTGAGTTGTTGAGCTATAGCTGGAGCTCTGGGCTGGGAGGGGATAGCATTTGAAACAGCCATCCAGTCGAGCCAGGAAAGTCTTGGGCTGCAACAAGTAGTTTTATTCTGAAATGGATTCCACTGCAGAGTGGAAGAGGGTAGAGGTCATGTGATTTGCCTTTATTAAAGTTACAGCAGTTTGCCTTGTGTAATATTACTGGATTTTTCTTATAGTTCACATCTATAAGGGAGTGTTGTCTGGAAGTATTTACTTGTGGGTCTGACCAAGTAGAGAGTTTTTGGGGAGAATGTTTTGTTAAGACAAATTGTGTAACTGTAACCTTGTGTGCTTAAGTTGTCTTTTATTCTTGTTATAAAACTTTTACTTTTAATTTTTAAAATCCCAAAAGTGTTACGGACCTCCTACTGCTGAGATCAGTGCATCTTCTTCTCATTTTCAGAATATAAAAAAAAGGGCACGGCCTGAAAGCCAAGTTTCCCTCTGGGGTTTGGTTTCCGCAGCAATTAACATCGGCTGTGGTCACAACAAAAGTATGTGCATGAGAAGGTGGCTCTGACTCACATGGCCAAATTAATGCAATTGGTCACATCGTAAAAACTGCTTTCATTATTTAAATGTTAGCGATGTTCTCAGAATTGTTGGCAATGTGAATGATCTCGAAAGAGCCAGCACAGGTTTGATGGGCCAAATGGCCTCCTTCTGTGCTGTACTTTTCTGTGAACATTACGCAGAAGCATTCGATTCTCAGAGGATCTTTTCAACATATCGTGTAATGGTTAACACTATCAATCTGTAATCATCTTAACACGTATTTGGAACAATGTGCATACTTTTGGACATCCAACTTCAAAAGAGAATTGTTACTAAGGACAGAGAGTTGCAACAACAATGATTCTGTCTGCTGGAGTGTTAATGTTTGAGAAGTGTTATCACACAGTAGATGGTAAAAGTTGACCTGTTCAAACCCCAGACGGAATCTTGCAATAACTGTCACAAATTATTTTCAATTTGTATGTTTTGAGATGTGGGCTTTGAATTCAGCCTTAAGACCACTGAGCCTTAAGAGGTTTATATAAAACTAAATTAAGCATTTATGAATAAGAATAAAGATTGTAAGCACATGTGCATGTCTACACATTACTACTATAATAACTTCTAAATCCTCTAATTGATTTAACTCCCAGTTACACTTTCGTTAAGGCAATAGTAAGGCACATAGAGAGCATTCTCCCCATCAGGGGGTTGGGGGGTGGTTGTGCAGGGGTGGGTGGACACACAGCTGATCAGCGCCCCCCCGTCGGCTGGACACTGCTATTTTCCCGCATGCATATGAAAGAATGCAAACATCTCCTTGAGGCATAGAGGTGCCTCAGGAAGATTACTTTCACTTATAAACATTGAATAAAGGTTAAAAAAAGTTTTAAGGGCATGTCCCCTCATGTGAAACTGTCACATGAGTTGGGACATATCCATAACTTTTATTGTAAAACATTCTGCATTTTTTAAATCACTTTATTCCCGCCCATGGATGAGGTTTCATGTTTTTTCACAAGCCTGCCTGGGCTCCCGGCCTGCCTGCCAACCTTAAGGTTGAATGTGCAGGTCCATTAATGAGCCCAATTGGTTTTTTGATGGCCTATATAGGCCATTGACAGGTTGACAGGTGTGCATCCGAGTCGGATGCACGCCTGCCGAACTGATAATCTAAATGACACGGGGTGACGTCAGGACGCACACCCGATGTCACCTCACGTCATTCTATGCGTTGGTGAGCGGGTCCCCACCCGCTCGCTGACCAGAAGATGCTGTCCTTAATTAACATTTCAAACCTAACTTCTCTTCTTACATCAAAATACCCAGACTAGCTGCCTCTAATTCAATTAAATCTCTCTCACACACATACATAGACACATCCAACTATTACTCTATTTTACAATAAATTCCGATAACATTATGGAAATTATTATAGATTGCTGACAGAAGTGATAAGTGATACATGGGAATCAACTGGTTTTCATTGTAATCAAGGTTGAACAGGATATGTAAATGCTGAAAGGTAAGAATAATGTACATGGGGATAGTTCATTTGACTGACAGCACAAGCGTACAGCAGAGAATGAATCAGTCTCAAGCAGGTTCATTGGATTCAATAATTGGTTTAAAATCACACCGCCTGATGTTAGCAGGCAAACTCACACACAACTTGTACAATTTTCTTCTTTGTCAATGATATTAACTACAGATATTGGCCAATTTAAAATTTATGAATCATGTTAAATAGTGGACAATACAATTTCATATGAATGCATTTATGATTTGTATGTTAATATTGAAGAGTAGCTGAAACTCAGGTATTCCCTTTGCTGGCAAAGTAAAGAATGTCTGAAAAAAAGTAGTCTATCCCAAGTATCATGGGTTATCAATCCTGGCATAAATGCAAAGATTGATTTCCATGCGATTGGAGCTCTGAGTGGGATCAGGAAGGCCCTGTGGCTTTTATCCATTATGGCACAAATAACATGTAATGTGACTGTGACAAAGGTGAACTATCCCTTCTCAACCTGCCTTCTGCCTTTAACATGGGTGACCACACCATCTCCCTCCAATATGCCTCCACTGTCGTCCAACTGGGTAGGAGTGCATTCATCTGGTTCCAATCTTATCTATCTAATTGTAGCCAGATTATCACTTGCAATGGCTTCTGTTCCTATTCCTGCACTGTTACCTTTGGTATCCACCAAGGATCTATCCCTGGTCCACTCCTATATCAAATCTACATGTTGCTTCTTGGTGACACCGTCCAAAAGCAAGGCATTAGTTTTCACAAGTTCAATGACGATACCTCGCTGCACCTCACCACCATCTCTCTTGATTTGTCCACTGTTGTTAAATTTTCAGACTGCTAATCTGACATCTAGTAATGAATGAGCAGAAATTTCTTCCAGTTAAATATTGGATAAACTGAATTAGCCATTAACCCCAGTCCCCACTCCAAACTTGATTCCCTAGTTACCATCTCCAGCCCTCTCCCTGGCAACAGTCTGAGCCTAAACCAGACTGTTTGCAACCTTGGTGTCATTTCTGATCCTGAGATGAACTCCTCACCAGATATCCACATGATTACTGAGCCTATTTCCACCTCTGTGACATCACCTAACATTGTCCCTGCTTCAGCTCATCCATGCCTGTGTCACCTCTACACTTGACTATTCTAACACACCCCTGGCTGGCCTCCAACATTATACCATCCCTCAGCTTCAGCTCATCCAAAACTCTGCTGCCCAGGTTCTTAATTGCACCAAGTCCCATTTACTTATCATTCTACATTGGTTCCAGGTTAAGCAATGCATCAATTTTAAAATTCTCATTCTTGTTTTCTAATCTCACTATAGCCTCACCCCTCCCTATCTCTGTAATCCCCTCCAGCCCCATAACCCCTATCTAATTACGTTCTCTTGAGCATCCCTGATGTTAATTGTCTTCAGCTGCCTAGGCCATAACATCTGGAATTCTACCCATAAACCCCTCTACCGCTCTAACTTCTCTTTCTTCCTTGAAAAAGCTCCTTAAAACCTATTTCTTTGACCAAGCCTTCAGTCACCTGTCCCAATGTCATCTTATGCAGCTCAGTGTCTATTTTTTTACTTAATGACCCTCCTGTAAAGGATCTTGGGATGTTTTATGTTAAATGTGCTATAGTAATACAAGTTATTGTTGTATCTGTTTCTTAGCACCAACATTCCCCCTACCTTTGAAATTATAATTCATACTGTCAATAGTTAGAAGCACTTTGACCTTTATGAACAAATTCTGAACCATCTTTAACACAACACTGTGAGACCTGTGATGGCAGTGGCATAATCTTTTTTGATTGTTAAGTGGAATGTTTTGTGACTACTATTAGCTATGGCTTTCTCCACGGCATGTGACTTGTTTAGATTCTCCCGTGATTTGAAAAAGGAGAGAAGGGAAACTTTCATCAATTTATTGCCTCAACACATTGTTGAATTGTCTCAAAGCAATTCAACAACCTGCATTTATTTTGTGCCTTTCACATAGAAAAAGGCTGGATACAGAAGAATTATTAGCAACTCGATCAAAAATTTACTGTGTAGCACTCAAGGAAGTCTCTCACTCATGGAAGAAAATGCAATTGACATTTTTACACTCACCTGGTGGTCTTCATGTTTGGTCTCTATCCCTTCTAGGCTTCTCCAGTAAAGCAACCAATGGGAAACATCCACATTCATCCTTAACAAAATGGTAAACAAAATGGCCTCTGAGAACCATTCAAGATGTACTTGACCTTGGAAAAATAGCTGATCAGAAGGGAATTCAGGATGTGCAGCTCTAGAGGAGGTTTCTAGCTCAGGTTTAGATCCCAATTTTACCAATGGACCTGCTTCAGAATAGTCCCTTTCTAGAAAAAAAGATATAAATGTTCTTGGTGTCATGAAGCAGGAATGGTCCTTCTGACCCCACAAGGATAACTTGGGCCTCCCTGCTCATGGCCTCTCTACACCAACAACACTCCCTTCCCTATCCCCACCCCACCCAACATCCCCACCAGTTATGGACATGCTGACCAAATCCCCCAGTCGGTACTTACTTTGCCTGGGACTTTTTCTATGGGTCCTGGTTAGCAACCTGAATAATACCGCCCAACCCCGCGCACCCCCTCCCAACCCACCCACTTGCCCTCTCACCAATATTGACTTCTACCCAGCAATGGTGACATTATTCCCATCAGTTTTCTGTCAAAGTCAGGGAAAACTCCTTTTCCACAATCTCAGGACATTCCAAGTTGCTTTGCAACCAATGAAGTCCTTTTGTAGCGGCTATTATAAAGTAGGAAACTCAATTGTGACCAAAATGCTATGAGGGGCATCACAGGTATGGTGGTGATGTGCTACAGTTCACTCTGAGTAGATTTGGTAACATGCATGTTGTGGTCTGGAGCCATGGAATGTGATGGTAGAGGTCCCAATGTTTTTTCCATCACATGGCTGACCAGGAATCTCTCCTGCTCTTACCACCTGCCATTGGCATGTATTGGAAGGATTTTCAGGCTGGTAATCAACCTATTTGACTGCGTTATGAATGTAACTTCCTTAGCCATCAAGTCCTGGGGTGGAACTCAAGCCTGGAGCTTCTGGGTAAGAGGCAGGGTTCCACTGCACCACGTGACATCTGCATCATTGGACACAAATGCAGAGGAAACTTCAGGTCATATTCCCTGTACTTTAATTTCTTTGGTACTTTATATGTACATACTCCTTTACGTAAAAGTACTTAGTCACCATAGAGTGTGATTACAATTCAGGAATCTTTAAAAGTGCACGAGAGCTATAACTCACAAACAAGAGAAAATAAAGATCTATACACAGATTCAGCTAGGTCGCATTTGAGAAGACCATATGAAGCACAATACAGGCTAAATGATAAGAAGTAATGCAATTAAATTAACAGGCTAACTACTGAGAACAACAATTTGATATTCTTCAAATCAGATGAGTAATCTGGTGCTGTTGAAGTTAAATCATAGCCTGATATTTTACATGATTCTTAATTGTGTTATCACAACCGCAATGTCATCCATCTAGTTTGAATCACCAGGAATCTGACAGAGCAATGAACACCACCAAGTCACATCTCCAAATTAGTCGATTGACAATTAGGTATACTTTTCAAGGAATCCAATCAAAATAGGCTCCTTTCTAACCCGTGGTCAACATTCATGAAGACTGGAAACTAGATATTGTGACAAGCAACTTTCATTTATACAATGAAAATTCCCTTGTGGTTCGTGCAATATGACAAGACATAATCACAATGTGCGGCAAGGAATTTCAGGAATTCTCCATGGCAACAGTGAATATTGTATTTCATGACAAGACTATGTTGAGAATTTATGCAAAAATGTGAGTACACAATGGTATACACTTATATAACATTATACTTCATAACATTTCTTTTTATGTTGATGTGCTACATCAAAAAATACAATCCTTGTATCATCATTGCTATGAAGCTATTAATGTATGTAATATTTTGGAAAATACTTTTCTTTTAAAATAGAGTTTTAGTCTGCGGTTGTGTCTTAACCTGATTAAAACCAGCTAGTCTGGGTGCTTTGGTGGGTACTAGATTTGATATGTAAGAGAGATAATGTGAAATTGTGTTTTTTGAATAGAGCATTCAAGAAGTGGGGTGAAAACTGATGCCTTTCTAGCAGCTACCAAGCAACATGTTTATATTACTAATAAAATTGGTACTATGAAAGGGCTTTTATTGTTAAAAAGGTTTAGTTCAGAAGTTGTTGATACAATGAGAATTAACACTCAATGGGGCCGGTAGGTATAAGTTCAGCAGTTTTTGGGTGAGGCAATGTGAGATCAAAAGGCAGCTGTAAGCCTCCAACTGGCTCTACAGGAACCAAGTGAAAGAACCCATTTTGAATTAGTAAGGTGAAAATGCTTTGCCTGGTGTTTGGTTAGGTCTATGGGCAGAATTTTAGGTATGACTTCTGGGTGGTGGACCCCACACTGAGCGCTTAAAATGTCGCACGCTGACGTCGGGCGAGCGTGCCAATGTCAGCGCATTCCATCATGATACTTAGCTGGGCGGACACGCAATGAAGCGCGACGTGCACCCACTATTAATTAAAGGCCTTACTAAAGCCCTTAATTCAGCAATCGACGCCGATTTTGAGGCGCCTGTGCGATCTTCGCCTCGGTGCACAGGCCCAACGGGCAGGCGGGTAAGTGATTTTTTAACAAACCTCATCCACGGGCGGGATATGTGGGCCCAGAGGGTTTTTTAATGTTTTATCTGAAGTATTTATTACAGAAAGTGTTTTAAACTTTCCTGTCTAATTGTTAGCAGTTCAGATCGATTTCCAATAGATTTCTCAATACTTTGAAGCTTCAGCTCACCAGTCTGCAGACAGTAATCTTTAGCAAGCCTGCAGCTTTCTGGAGGCCACCATTTAGCCTGGGTATGGGTTCTGACATCTCCACTGGAGGCAGCTCCTCTGAGGAGGAAGGGAGGGATAGAATAAGGAGGAGGCCAAAAGTGGACAATCAGCCTCCAGGGGAGCCACCTTTGGGAGGGCAGGTGCAGGCACAAGGGGCGCAGGGCCAAGAGATTGTCCAAGGTGGAAGAGGCCATAGAAGACACTACTTTCCTGCTGCCAGGTTTTACAGGCGGCAAAGCAGCTACCTCAGTATGACTGAGATGCAATCCTGAAGGAGGCTCCGACTGTCAAGGGGGACAGTGAACTATATCTGTCAGACGATTGGCCTTGAGATCTCCCCTAACTGTGTGGGTGGACACCCCATGCCAGAGGTTCTCAAGGTCACAGTTGCCCTCCACTTCTATGCCTGTGGCACCTTCCAGGGCTCGGTGGGGATCTTTGTGGTGTCTCCCAATCAGCTGTCCACACTTGTGTCAAGCAGGTTACAGACGCTATGTTCAGACAGGCATTGACATTCATCCGCTTCCGCTGTGACCAGGCAAGTCAGGCACAGCGAGCCAGAGGCTTTGCGGCCATTGCTGGCTTCCCCCATGTCCAGGGTGCAATAAGCTGTACACATGTGGCCATCAAGGCGCCAGCAGGTGAGCCCGGTACCTTCGTCAACAGGGAAGGGCTTCCACTCCATGAACGTGCAGATAGTGTGTGATCACAGGATGCTGATTCTACAAGTCTGTCTGTGCAAGGCATCTAGGCAGCTCCCATGATGCCTACATCCTCAGGCACTCTCAGGTGCCAGGGTTCTTCAGTGCTCCAGCTCAGCTGGATGGTTGGCTGCTGGGTGACAAGGGCTGTCCCCTGCGAAGGTGGCTCATGACGCCTCTCCGCCTCCAAGAACAGAAACTGAGCAGTGCTACAATAGGAGCCATGACACCACAAGGGCTGTGGTGAAGAGAGCCATCAGTCTTCTCAAGATGCGCTTCTGTTGGCTGGACCGCTCAGGGGGTGCACTCCAGTATCCCCCAGATCACGTCTCTGCACAATCTTGCGCTGGATAGGGGGGATGCAGTTGATGATGAAGACCTTGATGCCCTGGATGAGGCTGCACATGATGAATCCAGCAGTGGCTCAGAGGGTGAGGAAGCACAGGGCGATGATGAGGGGCAGCACACCGACCCGCTACTACACCAAGGAGGCAGGGACACCAGGCCAATTTAATCCAACGAACCTTCAGCTTGCTCCACAGACATGGATCAGCAGGACCAGCATTGCCTGGCGCTTTCACACCTGGCACTTAGGTGCTACATCTTCCACCTTATCAGCTGCAACTAAGGGTTTAGTACAGAACCATCAATGTCCACTCAAACACTCATGATATGTCTGTGAAACATACAAATGCAGCACAAAGGAAACACCCTCAGCCATGGTCAGAAAAGTGGATTTTATTGCCACCAAAATAAACAACAAACATCGCTCTGACGCTGATAATGAAACATCCCCTAATCTAGGGTCAACATAAAATCACCAGTGACAAACCCGTGGATTGCCTAACGTGCATTATGCTTATGTTTGCAGTTGCTCCGTCTTGGTCCTGCCCCATTGCTCGGAGTGGCTTGTGAGACAGCCTGCTGACTCTGCTGTCCTCTTGGCCTCAATGACCTTGGCAGCCATCCTCTGGCCCATGGAGACTGTGATGGCCCCGCCTGGGAGGGAGTGTCAGTTGTCGCAGCCTCAACAGATGCACTGGTCACTGGCAGAGGGGCAGAGGAGCTGCTGCCCTAATTCGGAGCGCCCTGAGGGGAGCTCGCAGCGACAACAGGCAGCTGCTGCACCAACGTGAGGTCACATTTGACCTCCCTGCTCACTGCAGATGGATGGGCACCGAGCTGGGACACTTGGTGCCCAGAACATCTCCCACATTGTCAATGACCACCTGTGGCCATTCGTGCTATGAGGGTTTGCAGGTCAGAGCGTAACCCAATCAGATGATTCTCAATCTGTTGGAAGCCCCTCTCCCTGAGAGTTGCCAATCTCTCAGTGGAGGAAGCCTGAAGCTCTGTCTTGAGGTTCATGCCATCACTGACACTCTGCCTGGATTCCTCCACCACAGAGACCAACTGAAGCACACCCTCATGCAACCCTGCCAGATGCTCCCGCGCACCCTGCTGCTTGTCCTGCAACTGCTGCATGGCTGGCATCTGCAGAGGCACATCATCACTGCCCGACTCAGCATGTGCCTGGTCCCCTGCAGTCCTCTGGTGCCATCGGCAATCTTTGTCCATGCCATCTCCTCCAGCGATTGTAAAGTGCCCTCTCCATTGTGCCCTGGGACACTAGCCGACATCATAATCCCCACCGATGTGGTAGTTGCTGCGCTGGTGCCTGGCTCGCTGAAAGGATGTGACGCAAGTTGCAAGTGACGTCCCTCAGGTGTGGAGGGGGGGCTCTGGACTTGTTCCTGGCAGCCATGCGGTGGTGATGCTGAAATTAACAACAAGGACAATGCATCAGTTAGCGTTCAATCAGTAACACCTTTCAACCCTTTCCCCCTCAGGCTCATAATACGCTCAACCTTCAAGAACCTAAGGAGACAAACATTGGTGGGGTGGTAAATAGTCAAGAGGAGGCCCAAACACTACAGGCGCATACAGCGAGGCTGGTCAGATGGCCTAAGGAATGCCACATGGAATGTTATGTGGATAACTGTGTGGTTAAGCACTTGGGCAAGACAAACAAGGTACAGGAATACATGAGTAATGGTAGGACTGTGGGAAGATTACAGGAACCTTGCTGGGCAGACCCATTAAGGTAGCAGAACAGGAACATAAGGTGCTTAACAAGGTCAAAGCCAGACTTGCCTTTATTAGCGGGGGAATAGAATGTAGGAAAAGGGAGGTCATGTTGCAAATGCCGAACACGCTGTCGAGGCCACATCTACACTTCTGCATTCAGTTGTGACCTGCGTTTCATGGGAGGGATGGGATTGGAGTGGGGAGAGTGCAGAGGTTCCTGACCTGGATGCATGCTGGCCCGGAGAGTTGGAATTATGAGGAAAACATCGCAAACAATTGCGACATTTGCCATGGAGCACAGGAGATTGACAGGTCACATTATTGACCTTTATACTGTTATGAGGGGCATAGAACAAGTGGACACAGGGCAACATTTCCCCTTGGTGTAGGGATGACTAATGTGGTGGCATTTAATTAAGTTGAGTGCCATGAGGTTGACAGGTGAGGAGCTGAGGACATTTTGGACAGAGTAATGTGGGACACACTGGTTGAAAGGGTGGTGGAGGTACAAATGCTCCTAAGAAACAATAAGTCTTTGGATGTGCAGCAGCGATGCCATGGCATGTTAGGCTATGTAGATAGTGGTCACAAATGGGATAAGACAACTTTGGAAGATGCTAGAGACTCGCATCTTCAAGGGGCTGAGGGACATTTGTGTATGACCCACATGTCTGACTGTATCAGTCTGTGAATGAGCAGTGTTGCTGCATTAGTGATTGCAAAATCATCAGTGCTTTGGACGGTGGGGGGACAGAGTGGATGGGACTGTGGGCCTCAAATATCTGACGCTGCACCCCAGCCTCACCGACACCTGCCGAACTGGCCGCCTGCCTCCTCCCCAGCTCCATGGTCTGCTCCTCAAATGTGGTTACGTGCTGCAGCATGGAGTGCCCACCACCAGTCTGCAAACACTCCCGGCTATTGTGCTCTGTTTTTGCCTGCAGAACAGAGAAGAGGATTTATTAGGGCAGGTTGCTCACGTACTCTGCACGCGCAAGCCACAACCCAACCACAGTGGCCCATCTGAGGCCTCCAGCCGCTCCTGTCCACACTACTGGTGATCAGTCACCAGAAGATAGTACGGCTGCTCCCAATCCCCTCCCCCAATGGCCACCTTGGACATATTCGGCGTCCATCACTTTGAATAACACACAGATCTAAGCACCCATGGCAAGGAAGCACAACTAGGTGCGGCGCCGAGGCCAGCAGTTGGCTCTTGGCCACGACACCTTGAGGTTCCCCTTCCGCCATCTCATCACCATCAATAAGACATGTGTTGGAGTTTTGAGTATGTGCCTAGCTGCCTCCCCTGCAGGTTGCCCCCAGACTACTCAAATGCGACAAACACCAACATATGCTGCAGGCAGAACCCATCCTCCCCTCAAACGCTAAAGCTGATGTAAGCATGGTCATTATTTGTTTCCCCACCCAGCATGTGCCAAATGCCCAATGCAGTAACGACACTAAGACTCAAAAGCTAAGGCTATCTGCTGGGTAAAATGGCCAAGGCTGACATGGTACTCACCCTTCCAGAGCGCAACAAATCATTGAAGCATTGGCGGCACTGGGTTCCTGTGCGCCGCACAGCATCTTGAGAGCTAACAGCCTCCGCCACCTCCTGCCACGCCTGCCTGGTCACATGGCGGGTCCTCCTCCTCCCATCCTCAGGAGACAACACTTCCCGATGATGTGACACCTCGTCAAGGAGGGCAGCAAGGCAGGCATCAGAGAACCAAGGGGCACATTGGCCCCCCACTGGCATACCCTTCAGCCTGCCCCCCTCCTCCTCTGCCCTCACCTCCTCTGGAGCCTGGTCGCTGGCCATGGGTGAACAGCTTAAAGGAGGCTGCCTGGCCTTTCATTTTGCAGACTGCTGGTTCCCATTGGAATCGGCGGTCTGAACACGCCCAGCACACATTTGAATTTCCCACTGTACACGGGATTCTACAACACCTTAATTGGCCAACCCATGCAAAATGGAGGCGCGGCCCGTTTCACCAACAGAGATCAGCTCCGCGCCTGCCGCCGATTGGGTCGGGCCCGTCCACCCGACAAACATAAAATTCTGCCCTATGGATTGCTGTTGCCTTAATGGAGATTAGTTTGGGAATTTATTAAAAGTTATGATGGTAGTAATTTGAAGCCATGTGTATATATTTTAACCTGCGTAAAATCAAAAACATGTTTAATTTAGTTTGATGAAAAGCCTCGCGAGCTGGTGGTCTGATTCCTGAATTTAGAGTCGCAGCTCAAACATAACACCTTAAATTATTGGTTATGTCAATTATTTAAAGTTCCCCTCTGGGATTTTTAAATTACTCAGCTTTACCAACTGCATTGGTCATAACATCATACTTATATTGATATTTAGGAAAACTAGAAACAAATCTAACAAAATAAGAAGTAAAATTCAATTATTTTAGAAATTTGAGTTTTGTTAAATAAACAAATGAAAATACTTGGGGGAAATGAAAACAGGCCGCTGAGAGCTGAGTGATCAGGATCAGAAAAGAAAGCAATATGTCTTTGTCATTCTGTGTTTTTCATTAATTATCCAAAACAGATCCCATGGAAGTTCTTTACTGAACAAAGCATCTTAACAATAGCCTCAGAGGTCAATAGAGATCTTTGTTAGACTTTTTTAAATCATTCCTGGGATGTAAGCATTGCTGGCAAGGCCAGCATTTGTTGCCTATCCCTAATTACTCTTGAGAAGGTAGTGGTGAGCTGCCTTCTTGAACCACTGCAGTCCATGTGGTGTAGGAACACCCACAGTGCTGTTCGGAAGGGAGTTCCAGAATCTTGACTGAATGACAGTGAAGGAATGGCGATATATTTCCAAGTGCATGGCTTGGTGATGTTCCCATGCATCCATTCCCCTTGTTCTTCCAGCTGCTAGAGGTTAGAAGTTTGGAAGCTGTTGTTGAAGCAATCTTTGTGAGTTTCTGCAGTGCATCTTGTATATGGCACACACTACAGCCATCATGAGTCGGTCATGGGGGAAATGAATGCTAAGGTGATGGATAAGGTGCTGGTCAAACAGTCTGCTTTGTCCTGGATGGTGTTGAGCTTCTTGAGTGTTGTGGGAGCTGCACGCATCCAGGCAAGTGGAGAGTATTCCATCTCACCCCTGACTTGGGTCTTGTAGAAGGTGGACAGGCTTTGGGGAGTCAGGAGGTGAGTTACTCGCCACAGAATGTCCAGCCTCTGACCTGGTCTTGTAACCGTAGCATTTGCATGGCTAGTCCAGTTCAGTTTCTGAACAATGGGTAACGCCCCTAGGATGCTAATGGTGAGGGATTCAGCAATAGTAATGACATTGAATGTCAAGGGCTGGTGGTCAGATTCTCTCTTGTTGGAGGTAGTCATTGACTGGAACTTGTGTGGTGAAATTGTTATTTGCCAATATCAGCCCAAGCCTGAATGTTGTCCAGGTTCCTTCTGCATGTGGGTACAGACTGCTTCAGTATCTGAGGAGCTGCAAGTGTTACTGAACACTAGGTAAACATCAGCAATTGTCCTCACTTCAGGCCTTATGCTGAAGGGAGGGTCACTGATGAAGCAGTTGAAGATGGTTGGGCCTAGGACGCTATCCTGAAGGACTCTTGCAGCGATGTCCTGGGACTGAGGTGATTGACCTCCAACAACCACAACCATCTTCCTTTGTGCTAGGTATGACTCCAACCAAAGGAGAGTTCTCCTGATTCTCATTGATCCCAGTCTTGCGAGGGCTCGTTGATGCCACACTCAGTCAAATGCTGCCTTGGTGTCTCATCTCACTTCTGGAATTCAGTTCTTCTGCCCTTGTTTGGCCTGAGGCTGTATTGAGCCGAGTGGCCCTGGTGGAAACCAAATTGAGGGTTCATGGGTAGGTTATTGCTGAGTAAGTGCCATTTAATAACAATGACCCCTTTCATCAATTTGCTGATGATTGAGATTAGACAGATGGGGCAATAATTTGGCCAGGTTGGATTTGCCCTGCTTTTTGTGGATTGGATATACCTGGGCAATTTTCCATTTTGTCAGGTACATGCCAGTGTTGTAGCTGTACTGGAACAGCTTGGCTAAGCTTCAATATTACAGCCGGGATGTTGCTAGGGTCCATAGCCTTTGCAGTATCCAGGACCATTAGCCGTTTCTTTATATCAGGCAGGGTAAATCAAATTGGCTGAAGACTGGCATCTGTGATGCTGGGAGTGACAAGAGTAGGCCAAAATGGATCATCCACTCAGCACTTCTGGCTGAAGGTAGTGGTAAATGCTTCAGTCTCGTCGTTTGCATTGATGTGCGATCTCCCCCGTCATTGAGGATGGGGATATTTGTGGAGCTTCCTCCTTCAGTCAGTTGTTTCATTGTCAACCACCATTCACAACTGGTTGTGGGATCATTTAGCTCTGTTTATATCATGCTGCTTATGCTGTTTAGCATGTATATAGTCCTGTGTTCACCATGTTGGCACCTTAGTTTTAGATACGCCGGGTGCTGCTCTTGGCGTATACTCTCCCACACTGCTCATTGAACAAGGGTTGGCTCTCTAGCTTAATGGTAAAGATGGGTTTAGGGAGCCCTTAAATTGACAATCCATATTAGTATAGGTCCAGATCTTCAGTACTGTAATATCTATCTAAAATATTAATGGCTAGAAGCAGAGCCTGAATTATAAAACAAGAATGTGAGATGAACCACATTTTGTTGCATCATTTTGATGTTGAGATATAAAAGGATCCAGTTTTACAGATGAGAAAATCAAAGAACTCAGTTCAGGATAAAGAAGTATCCAGCAGCACTCTGACCGACTGCTTCAATGAGATAAGCTCTCAAAGTTTTAGAATTATATGGCAGCTGTTAAGAAATAATGACATCTGATAATGCAGAAATAAATGTGATTGCATAGCATTTATAATCAAGATGTCATTCACATCACAGAGAGAGGATTGAAATGGAAAGAAATCATCACGGAAGACAGTCTAACCTTAATCTGGTACTCCAACCATTTTCAAAGCCAAAAGGCCGTAAGCTCTTTTATTAACTAACATTTTTTTTGGAGGTAAAGGCAGCTCTTTACTAGCTGCAAGGCACATTCTTGCCTCACTGATAGGGGAATGATGTGCCTGTAGTTGAGAAAAAAATGATGGTGTTCCAGTATTAGAATTTACTCATCTTTTTCCCAGGGTGGAAGAGTCAATTACTAGGGGACATAGGTTTAAGGTGAGAGGAGAAAACTATAGACGAGATGTGTGGAGCAAGTTTTTTACACAGAGGGCAGTGAGGGTCTGGAATTCGCTGCCAGAGGAGGTGGTGGAAGCAGGTACGATAGTGGTGTTTAAGAGGCAGCTTGACAAACACATGAATAGGATGGTAATAGAGGGATACGGACCCCAAAAGTGCAAAATGTTTTAGTTGACAGGCAATATGATCGGCGCAGGCTTGGAGGGCCGAAGGGCCTGTTCCTGTGCTGTACTTTCCTTTGTTCTTTGTTCTTTGTTCTTTGAGCAGATCTAAAGGAAAATGAGAATAGATTATGTTGCCAAGAAGCACAGTTCACTCTCAGCTGGAGAGATATGAAGGTTCCGTGATATACTTCGCTAACATAGTGTGAGCGACAATAGATTGAGAAAGTGGAGAAACAAATTTCATGACCAGCCCTGCTGCTTCCCTATCTCTGACCCAACGAGGAGATAAAAAAATATTTCTATTGAACACAATCTGAGCTGTTGTGTCAGTAGGATATGAGGCCAGCATTACTGTTAAAAATTGACAAAATCTCTGTCATGTATAGGTGGCAGAGAAAATAAAAATCCTGCCTCACAGATAACTACAAACCAGTTTTGAATGATTTTCCTGAACTACACAAAATCACAAATGTAAAATTATATTTATTCCAGTTATAGGCACGCTATCAATGTTATCAATGTCATAAGCACAAGTAAAAATATAATAAATATTCCCTGCTCTAGTCAGCCTCACTTATAAAGGTATTTATCAGAGCAGTTTACTGACTACATAACGTTCTCTATATTTGAGCAAAGATAAACCTATCGGGGAGGTCTTGTAGTGCAGTAGGCAGTGTCACTGCCTTTGAGTTAGAAGCTCTGGATTCAAGTCCCACCCCAGGACTTGATGGCCAAGGAGATGCCTTCATAATGTGGCCAAACAGTGTATCAGCCTGGAAATCCTTCCAACACACACCAAATTCAAGTGATAAGAGTGGGAGAGATTCAGGTGATAAGAGTGGGAGAGACATGTGATGGAAAGAATGTTGGAGCTTCTACCATCACTATCCATAGCTCCACACTACAACATGCACGTAAAAGTGCATGTTGTCACAGCAATTCAGACTTCCTAAGTGAACTGCAACACACCACCATCAAATGTTTTGGATTGAGATGTGTATTTTTTTCCTCCTGACATTTTCTTCCAATATTTTTCCTCATTCCCTGGAGATACTGGGACATATTGGGATATGACTTTATGAGGGTCAATAGCAACTCCTCATCAAAATGGCCATTGTTCTTGTGTCCATAAAGCACTGTTTAGCATATTTCACCATGAGAAATCATCCTTGTTCTTACCTGGCATTACCTAAGCATTTATAATCTAGCAGGGCCACTGACTAGTCACCAAAAACATGTGCAAGAGACAACCTCATATAGAACCTGTAAAATTGCTTCAAAGATAGCAAAGTACTTTTGAAGTGTGGCTGCTTTTTTAATATGGATAAATCAGTTTACATACAGCAAGGTTCCTCCAACATCATTGAAATAACTGACCAGATAATAGTTTTTTGCATCATTGCGTCTGAGGGATAAATGCTGACCATGGCACCAGAATAACTTCCATATAAGGGCAAAGCACTGAGGATGTTGAAAATCTGTAATCAAAGCAGAAAACACTAGAAGTATTCAGTTGGTTGTTGTAATATGCCTTTAAGGAACAACAGCATGATATCATTAGAAGGGAAGTGTGTCATGCAATCCAGTCTTAGTTTCACTATTGCTTTTGAGCGGAACACACACACAACACAGCTCTGCTGCTGATGCCTTCAAGCTTTCTATCCTTCTATGTCTGTTCTCACATGCTGGTCTAAATAAATTAACCCACAATGTAATTACACAATTCCTTATGAGTAATTGGTGCCTTTATATCTTTGTAACAATATGGCACTGGTCTGGCAGCAACCGGGGAGAGAGAAACTGAGTTAAGATTTCAGGTTGATGATCGTTGGTAGAACTCCGAACAGACGTGAAACATTCTCCACAGAAAACCTCACTATGTTTCTTTAATTAGTGCCACAGGGTCTTTTCCATCCCATCTGAATGATATATAAAAGCAAATTCTATCTCTGCACAGGAGATTATTCCATATATTCATCAAAAAATAATTTATTCATGTTATTGTTGTAAAAAGAGACATATCAATGCTTTTGTTCTTGTACTCATCATGACACTTTGCAAGAATACCTATATAAGAGGACAACAATATATACTATATGTGAAGATAGTGCTGATTAATTGGCAAGTGGACTCTGATTGGTAGAGACATTGTCATGGAGAATGCATCAGTGATGGTGACTGGCAGTTAACTGCCAAGTTAACAATGCTTGGCAAGTGTTCCAATAAGTGCAAGATGAGAAGCTATGACATGTCTCTTTTTTCAGCAATACTCAAATTCTGTACTCCCAAACGACTATTCTTTATATTAAACAAAAACAGAATTACCTGGAAAAACTCAGCAGGTCCGGCAGCATCGGCGGAGAAGAAAAGAGTTGACGTTTCGAGTCCTCACGACCCTTCGACAGAACTTGAGTTCGAGTCCAAGAAAGAGTTGAAATATAAGCTTTATATTAGTTCTTCAGAGGTGGTATCTTAAAACAAAAAGGTAATAGTGGTATTTGATCAACTTTATTGCAGTAACGGTCATCAAAAATTATCAACTGAGATCAAACAAACCAGCCAGCTTTGAGCAACAGAAATTTCCCTCACACCTGGTGTCAGTCTCAGGATTAACTCTAAAGGGACATCTTCAATATTGAGTTAAACTGATGCAGCTGCTAAAACATTTTTTTTCCTAATGACTTTACCTGCTAATAGTTCCTTACCTCTGGAGGGTGGAAAAACCTGTCAGCCACACTAATAGCTAATTTCAAAATATTTCTATAAACATTGCCAGCTTTATGTATGTAATCTAATTTCAACATGGGAAATCTATTCATAATATTATGCATAACAAGTCACTCATAATGCAAATGTCATTCACAAAATGAATATCTGTTAGTTGCTATGTCACTGACATAATTCTAAAAAATTGAAAAGCATACTCATTAATAGAACAGCCAACCCTTTACTATTAATATATTATAGTATCGAAGGGATTCAGCCCATTCTTCTTATACTGGCTCTTTGAAAGAACTATCCAATTAGTCCCATTCCTCATTGTGCCCTTTCCCCACAACCCTTCAAATATTATCTAATTGCCTTGGCCATAGAGGTAGGTTTAAGAAGAAAGGAGGGATAGAGAGGGGAGAGGTGTAAAGAAGAGATGCATGGGCAAATGAAGGGAAAAACACTACAAACTGGGAAATAAGCATACTAGTCTGAACTGGTCTTGCATACCTTAAAATGGGACACTATGTTCCTTCTGGGATGGCTACCAATGGTGGAAATATCTTGGAGGGCTTGCGGCTGAAGGCGATTAAAGAAATAGAGAGGGGTGAGGCCGTGGAGAGATTTGAACATAAATCAAAATGTTTCTTGAGCAGAAACTAATACTTACCCCTCAAACAATATCACAACTGGTTATTGTCATATTGCTGAGTAAGGGAGCTTACGATGGGTAAATTGGCTGTTTCCCACATTAAAGCAGTGATGACACTTCAAAAGTATATCATTGGCTGTAAAGCACTTTTGGACGTCCTATGATCATGATAGGTGCCATTTAAATGCAAGTTTTGTTTTACATTAAAAGCCTATTGGCACTGAACAATGGGTGGTTAGGAATGTTAATCTGCTATTCCACTACACATTAGATTCGAGATAATAGAGAGCCATTGAGAATATTACAGAGTAGCTGGCTTCCTATAGTTAGATTGACTTTTCATTCAATGTACCAGCAGGGGTCTAAACTTAACTGATAATGTAATGGCTGTGAGGTTCAGTGCTTAGATGGCGAGTGAATTCTCATCTAACAACAATTTATATTTATATAACATCTTTAACATAATGAAATGTCCCATGGCTCTTCACAGGAGCATTATAAAATGAAGTATGACACTGAGCCACATAAGGAGACATTAGGTCAGATGATGAAAAGCTTGGTCAAAGAGGTCGGTTTTAAGGAGTGTCTTAAAGGAAGAAAGTGAGGTAGAGAGGCAGAGGGGTATAGTGAGGGAATTCCAGAGCCTGGGGCTTAGGCAGCTGAAGGCACAGCCATCAATGGTGGAGCAATTATAATTGGGAATGCCAGGTCTGATGAACACAGCCACTCAGTACTATATACAGCTTTGGTCCCCGTATTTAAGAAAGGATATATTTGCACTGAAGGCAGTTCAAAAGAGATTCACTAGGCTGATTCCTGGGATGACTTATCAAGAATGGCTAAACAGGGGTTAGGCCTTTATTCATTAGACTTTTGAAGAATGAGGGGTGACCTTATTGAAATGTGCAAGATTCTGAGGAGGGCTTGACAGGGTAGATGTTGAGAAGATGTTTCCACTAGAGGTGGAATCTTGAACTAGGGGACATTGTTACAGAATAAGGGGACACCCATTTAAAACTGAGATGCAAAGGAATTTCTTCTCTCAGAGGTTAGTGAGTCTGGAATTCTCTATCATAGAAAGTTGTGGAGGTTAGATCACTGAAAGTATTTAAAGAGGAGGTGGATAGATTTTTGAAACATTGGAGAGTTGAGGGCTATGAGGAGCTGGCACAAAAGAAGAGTTGAGGCCTGGGACAGATCAGCCATGATCTTACTGAATGGCGGGGCAGGCTTGAGGGGCCAAATGGCCTATTCCTGCTCCTATTTCTTATGTTCTTACATTCAGAGGGTTGTGGGGTTGGAGAAGATTTCTGAGATGGGGAGGGGCAAGGCCACGGAGGGATATAAAAACAAGGATGAAAATTTTAAAATCAAGCTGTTGCTTGACTGGGAGCCAATGTAAGTCAACAATCACTGGAGTGATAGAGGAATGGGACTTCCTGCAAGCTAAGGCACGGACAGCAGAGCTCTGGAGCTCTCAGTTGATTGCTTCTCTTTCAAATTGGTAACTTTATTCGGTGACTTTACAAGTTAAACTCCAACAGCTACAAAATTGAGGGAAAGATTAGATATAAACCTTTGTTCTCTATCTGGAAATGTCAGCTATGTTACTGGTCAACAACAGGGAGGCTGATAGACCATATGCTGAGCTGTGAACAGGGTCATGAGGACTCGAAACGTCAACTCTTTTCTTCTCCGCCGATGCTGCCAGACCTGCTGAGTTTTTCCAGGTAATTCTGTTTTTGTTTTGGATTTCCAGCATCCGCAGTTTTTTTGTTTTTATCTCTGTGAACAGGCACTGCCTTTTAAGTGAAAAGGTTGATTCCAGGACTGTTACTGTATGAGTTTAGCCTATAACTGAGAGACAAAGTTACAGAGCTTTATTATTTAAATGAAGAAGTCACTGTGCAAACTGTGTATTCTGTGCATTCATATATTTTGTGTAAAATTGTCCAATTTGGTGGTTTACAAATAAACCTCATCACAGTAGAGAGCATTTTTTAATCTGTCTTCAGAAAAGATAAGCAAATGCAAGTGCGGCAAGTGCAAAATCATTTGCATTAATTAACTATACACCACAAGGTGTCTCATGGAGATGGTCCCTGAGTCAGACGATCATTTAATTGGATATTAGGCAGGCAAGGTATTCTCCAGGCCATAGAGGGTATGAGGTCCACTTAGAAGAGTGATTGTTGGTCAGTTGCATGAGTGGGTAGTCAGATGTATTATATTGTTCCATTATGCAAACAGAGATTTCTAGATCAGTACAGCCAAACCCGACTCAGATAGCTGAGGATAAGAAAATTAGCTACTTAAGCTGTGACAAGATGAATTGCAAAGTCAATATAGAATCATAGAATGATCCAGAAGATAAGGAGACCATTTGGCCCATCATGCCTGTGCTGAATCTTCGGTAGAGCTGACCAATTAATCCCACTCCCCTGCTCTTTCTTCATATCCTTGTACAATGCTTTTTCCTTAGTGTATTTATCCAATTATCTTTTGAAATGTATTATTGAATCTGCTTTTATCACTCTTTCAGGCAGCACATTCCAAATTACAACACCAAAAATGTTTCCTCCTGTCACCTCTGCCTCTTTTTGCCAATCACCTTAAATCTGTGTCCTCTGGTCACTGACCCTTCTGCCACTGAAAACAATTTCTCCTTATTTGCTCCATCTCAGACAGTCACTGTTTTCAACAACTCTATCAAATCGCGTCTTAATCTTCTCTGCCCTAAGGAGAACAACCCTGACTTGTCCAGTTTCTCCACATAAATGAAGTCCCTCAACCCTGGCACCATTCTCGTAAGTATTCTCTATGCCCTTTCCAAGGATCTGACATCCTTCCTAAAGTGTGGTACCCATCAATGAGCCCAAAAGTCCAGCTGAGGCTTAAACAGCGGTTTTATGTTTCCCCTTGTGGGGCATTCTAGAACGAGAGGCCATAGTTTTAGGCTAAGGGATGGTAGATTTAAATCAGCGATGAGGAGGAATTACTTTTCTCAAAGGGTCATGAATCTGTGGAATTCATTACCTCAGAGTGCAGTGGATGCCGGGAAGCTGAATAAATTTAAGGAGGAGATAGACAGATTTTTAATTAGTAACGGGTTGAAAGGTTATGGGGAGAGGATGGGAAATTGGAGTTGAGACTTAAATGAGATCAGCCATGTTCATATGGAATGGCAGGGCAGGCTCGAGAGGCTGAGTTGCCTACTCCTGCTCCTAGTTCTTATGTTCTTATGTTTATAATCGTTTACTATAACTTGATATTGTACTCCATTTCTCTATTTAAGAAGCCATCAATCCCATATGCTTTTTTAACCTCCTTTTAAAATTGGCCTGCTACCTTCACAGGATTGTGCTAGACCCTATTTACTAAAGTTGTACCATTGAATTTATAATGCCTCTCCTTATCCCTTCCCTCAAAACTGCAACAATTCAGCCATTTTAATGGCCCCCAGGAAATTATAGGAAATTGTTAAATCTTCCTGTGAACATTGAGCTTTGTTACTCAGATATTTTGTGTAATATAAAACAGGTTGTCAGTTCACAATTGGCCTTGTTTGAGGAGAACACTTTTGAGACTGCCTTCCAAAAAGATATAATGCATGTAACAGTACATACAAGCAACAAAAGGTCTATTGTTATGATCCCCAGGTCATGCTATAGTTTAGCCAGATACTGGATGCTAAAACTTTTCTCCATATTATCAGAGATTGAAGTCCACCTCAAGGAATGACCAGTGGCACCAATACAGAAAGAACATCTACAATAGACATGTTAAGCTTGTAACCACCGCATACTCCCAAATAGTGCTTGGAGTCTCTCAGCATCAACTCTTGTTATCCCAATCGGGAATTGACAGCTTTTTTGTTCTCGCTTTATTTTCATTGATTTTCAGGTTTATCATCTTCTGATGCATTTTGTTTATGTGGTTCTTGGAGAAGAGCACAGTGACACATTGAATTTGTGAGCATGGGCCATGTGCTACAAATAATAGGTGCTTAATGATGAATTTAAGTCGTCAGCTTTTATTTTATGTGGTTCAGTGGGGCTGCAAGAGATGAGAGAGGACTCTTTTTACATTGACTGCTGAATGTGATTGCTTCTCAATCAACATATATGATAGTTTGAAAGGTGATAGTTTTGGGATTGATTGATAAGGTTGTGAGTTTCATTATGACTGTTGTTCTTAGTGCTGTTATTAATGATCACAATTATTAAGTATGAATATCAATATTATTGTTTTATTGCTCTTGATTATTAATATATCCAGGTGTCTAAACTGATCCATATCATTTCTGTGGGGATTTGCCAATGTTCCAGTTGAGTTACAATGGAGTCAAAACAGCATACTGGTGACAGCTGCAAGAAATTCCAGGGCCATTATACTTGGCCAAGATCCTGGATTCGAGATGAGATCACATTTTTAAAAATGCTATCACGGGATGTGGGCATCACTGACTGGGCCATCATTTATTGCCCATCCCTAATTGCCCTTGAGAAGGTAGTGGTGAGCTGCCTTCTTAAAATGCTGCAGTCCATGTGGTGTAGGTACACCCACAATGCTGTTAAGAAGGGCATTCCAGAATTTTGGCCCAGCGACAGTGAAGGAATATAGTTCCATGCCAGGATGCTGTGTGGCTTGGAGGGGAGCTTGCAGGCAGTGGTGTTCCCATGTATCTGTTGCCCTTGTCCTTCTAGGTGGTAGAGGTCAAGGATTTGGTAGGTGCTTTCAAAGAAGATTTGCTGAGTTGCTGCACTGCATCTTTTAGATGGTATACACTGTTGCTACTGTGCACTCATGGTGGAGGGAATTCATGTTTAAGGTGATGCATGGCATGCTGATCAGGCAGGCTGCTTTGTCCTAGGTGTTGTTGAGCTTGTTGGAGCTGTGCTCATCCAGGCAAGTGGAGAGTGTTCCATCACAGTCCTGACTTGTGACTTGTAGATAGTGGACAGACTTTGGGGAGTTAAGAGGCTACACACTGCAGGATTCCCCATAACCTGCTGTTGCAGCCACAGTATTTAAATGGCAGGTCCAGTTTTGGATGTTGATAGTGGGAGATTCAGTGATGGTAATGTCATTGAACGGCAAGAGGAGGTGGTTAGATTCTCCACTGTTGGAGATGTTATTGGCTGGCTCTCTCTTGGCAAATGTTACTTGCCATTCATCAGTGTGTATATTGTCTAGGTCTTGCTGCATATGGACATGGAGTACTTTGTTAACTGAAGAGTAACAAATGGTACTGAACATTGTACATCATTTGTGAACAATGTAGTGCAATGGGTTAATAGCTATGGCAATGAGTTAGTGATGTATATTATGATGTAACAGTAACATCAGTAGTCCTGTGTTAGAGACTCTGTGGAGAAGATGAAATAGTCTGTACTCAAGAGACATGTGCCTACCTGGTAGCTCATCATGTATATAGTGTATATAGTGCAAATAAAACAGATTGAAGTAACTACCTGTGTCAGACAAAAATTACTGAAGATAAAGTGGACCGATATAAAAACAAACATTGCCACTTCTGACCTTCTGATGAATGGAAGGTTTTTGATGATGCAGCTGAGCTTGAGACTAGAGCTACACTTAACCCCTGCAGTGATGTCCTGGGGTTGGGATGATTGGCCTCCAATAACGACAACCATCTACCATTGTGCTCGGTATGACTTCACTATGAGAGAATTTTCCCCCGATTCCCATTGACTTCAATTTTGCTAAGGCTTCTTGATGCCACACTAGATTAATGTTAAGATGTCAAGATCAGTCACTCATCACACCTCTTGAGTTCAGCTCTTCTGTCCATGTTTGGGCCAAGGCTATAATGAGGTCAAGCCTTGGTTGAGCCTGAACTGAGCATCAATGAGCACTTACTCCTGTGTAACTGCTGCTGATCACACTGTCAACAACACTTTCCAACACTTTGCTGATGATGGAGAGGAGGATTGGCATGGTAACTGGCCAGATCGGTCTTGTTCTTTTTTTTTTGCAACCAGACATAGCTTGGCAATTTTCCACTTTGATAGGTTGATGCCAGTGTTGTAATTGTGCTGTGGCTTGGCTAGGGAGGTGGCTAGGCCTGGAGCACAAGTCCTCTGCTGGGATACTGCTGCTGGGATGTTGCCAGGGCTCATAGCCTTTGCTGTATCAGTGCCTTCAGCCATGATATACCTGGAGTGAATCGAATTGGTTGAAAACTGACATCTATGATGCTGGGGACTTCAGGAGGAGGCTAAAATGGATCATCCGCCCAGCGCTTCTGGCTGAAGATAGTTGAAAATGCTTCAGCCTTGTCCTTTGCACTGATGAAACTATCCCCCCCCACCCCCCATCATTGAGTATGGGGATATTTGGATGTTTGTATAATCCCCTTCAGGTGTTAGTTGTTTAATTGTCCACTACCATTCACAACTGGATGTGGCTGCACCGCAGCTTAAGTCTGATCTATTGGTTATGGGAATGTTTAGCTTTGTCTGTCGCATGCTGCTTCTGCTGTTTAGCATGCAAATAGTCCCATGTGTAGCTTTCCCATTTTCAACTATCTTCAGCCAGAAGCACTGGGCGGATGATCCATTTTAGCCTCCTCCTGAAGTCCCCAGCATCATAGGTGTCAGTTTTCAGCCAATTCGATTCACTCCAGGTTGACATGCATGCCTGGTGCTGCTCCTGATGTGGAATCCCACACTCGTCATTGAACCAGGGTTGATCCCATGGTCTGATGGTACTCGCACAGAATTCATAATTACAAAATTGTTACAGCGCACAAGGAGGCCACTCAGCCCATTGTGTCTGCACTGGCTCTCCGAATGAGCATTATGACTCAGTGCCATTCTCCTGCCTTTTTCCCTTAACCTTACACATTGTTTCTAATTAAACAATCATCTAATGTCCTCTCAAATGCTTCAATTGAACCGCTCCACCACACTTCCAGGAATGCATTCCAGGCCTGAACCACTCGTTGTGTGAAACAATTTTTCTCACATCGCATTTGCTTCTTTTGCAAATCACTTTAAATCTGTGCCATCTCATTCTTGATCCTTTTACAAATGGGAACAGTTTCTCCCAATCTAACCCCCTCATGATTTTGAACACTTCTATCAAATCTCCTCTGAGCCTTCTCCTCTCCAAGGAGATCAGTCCCAACTTCTCCAATCTATCTTCATAATTGAAGTTTCTCATCCCTGGAACCATTTTTGTAAACCTCTTCTGTACTCTCTCCAATGTGTTCACATCCTTCCTGAAGTGTGGCGCCCAGAACTGTACACAATACTCCAGCTGAGCTCTAAATGGTGACCTGTACAAGTTCAGTGGAACCTCCCTGCTTTTGTACTCTATGCCCCTATTAATAAAACCTAGGATAATATATGCCTTATTAACTGCTATCTCCACCTGTCTGCCCACCATCAATGACTTATGCGCGTTTACATCCAGGTCCCTCTGCTCCTGCACAACCTTTAGAGTTGTACTCCTTATTTTATATTGACAGGATTTTTACCTCGTCAGGCAGGCATGGCGGGCGGGCCTGAGAGCAGTCGCGAAGCTGACAGCCGCCCACAATCATGCCCCGAGCTCGATTTCTTGCAGGCTGGCCAATTTTGATTTCAGATGTTCTATTCATCAAATTTAACCAGCTGACACTGTGAGATTTGAATTTGTGTTCCCAGAACATTAGCCTGACTCTTTTGGTTGACTAAAGTAACATTACCTCTACACTTAGCTTAGTCCACTCCCATTAAACAGCCTGCCAGCAAGGAAGAAGGCACAATGACCATTTAATGCATCACAATAGCATCAGAGCCCTGAATGCAAGGAAAATCAGGGAAAACGAGCCTGAAGTTTCCTGGAATGCACTAATGGGGTGTTAGCCACCACTGTGTGAGTCACAGCAAAGAAGCAGAGTGCAATGCAGCAGTACAAATGGAGGAAGCTGGGTTCAAACTGTAATAAGACCAATCACTTGTCACTTCAAGGGTAAAATTATGAGGAGAGATGACATAAACCAAGCTTGTATTCCCTGTTTTATATATAAAATGAAATGGTGATTTCATTGAAGTTTTTTGGGGGGAATCTAGGACAATAGATTAAACTCAAGCCAGGCCATTCGGGAGAGAAGTTGGGAAACACTTCTTCAGGCAAAGGCTGGTAGAAGGGAGAAACTCTCACCTATAAATAAAAGTCAATATTAGCTCAGTTAATAATTTTAAATCTGAGCTTGATAGATTCTTTTGTCAAGGGCACTAAGGGATATGGAACTAAGGGGCTGAATAGTGTTAGAATACTGGTTAGCCATGATCTTATTGCGTGACGAGCAGGACCTTCTTGAGGGACCAACTCCTCTTCCTATGTTCTTCTGCTCCAATAACACTGTCTCCTACTGTAATTCATTATTTCACACAAATTAATGGGCACGATGACAGTCAAAGCATGAATAAGATAAGAATATAGGAGAGCGGCTGTCATTAAAAAGAACTGAAAACAGAAATAAACTTTTCAGTGCCTTAAAAGAGGAAGTTCCGATACGCATAGGAAATTCACACCACTAACAGGTTTGCAATTAGCCAGAGAACCAACAAGAAATGTGTTTGTGAATTCACTACATTTCACAGGAATACAATTACAATGTGTAGGAGTTCTTCTTCTACCTGTTAAGTTGTATATGTATAAAATTAAAGAAGTTCTAATGTGTCAAACAAAATATTGGCCTAGATTTTATGTCCCTTCTCTTGCCAGTTATCCTGAGGGACCGGAGTGTAGTGGTGTCTTGTGTAGGCAGGGTCATACGTATGAACATACGAACTAGGGGCAGGAGTAGGCCACTCAGCCCTTCAGGCTTGCTCCATTCAATAAGATCATGGCTGATCTGATTATAACTTCCCACCTACTCCCGATAATCTTTCACCCCCTTGTTAATAGAATCTATCTTGCTCTGCCTTAAAATATTCAAAGACTCTGCTTCCATCGCCTTTTAAGGATGAGTGTTCCAAAGACTCACACCCCTCTGAGAGAAAAAATTTCTCCTCATCTCTGTCTTAACTGAGCAACCCCTTATTTTTAAACCATGACCCCTAGTTCTAGATTCTCCCTCAAGAGGAAACATCCTCTCCACATCCACTCTGTCAAGACCCCTCAGGATCTTAAAGGTTTCAATCAAGTCATCTCTTACTCTTCTAAACTCCAATGGATACAAGCCTAACCTGTCCAACCTCTCCTCATAAGACAACCTTCCCATTACTGGTATTAGTCTAATAAACCTTATTTGAACTACTCCTAACATGTTTACATCTTTCCTTAAATAAGGAGACAAGTACTATACACAGTACTCTAAATGTGGTCTCACCAATGCCCCGTATTAACTGAAGCACAACCTCCCTGCTCCTGTATTCAGTTCCCCTCGCAATAAACCATAACATTCTATTAGCTTTCCTACTTACTTGCTGTACCTGCATACTAACCTTTTTGATACATGCACTAGGACACCCAGATCCCTCTGAATCTCAGAGCTCTGCAACCTTTCACCATTTGATAATATGCTTCCTTTTTATTCTTTCTACCAAAATGGACAATTTCACATTTGCCCACATTAAACTTCATTTGCCAGGTATTTACCCACTCATATAACCTATCTATATCCCTTTGCAGCCTCTTTATGCCCTCCTCACAATTTACTTTCCAATCTGGCTTTGTGTTGTCAGCAAATCTAGCAACTATACCATCTGTCCCTTCATCCATGTCATTTATGTATAAATTATAAAAAGTTGAGGCCCCAGCACTGATTTCTGTTGCACACTACTCATTACATCCTGCCAAACAGAAAAGGACCCATTTATGGCTACCATCTGTTTCCTGTTAGCCAGCCAATCTTCTATCCATGCCAATATGTTACCCCTACACAATGAGCTTTTATTTTCTGCAATAACCTTTGATGTGGCACCTTATAAAATACCTTCTGGAAATCTAAGTACAGTACATCCACCAGTTCATCTTTATCCACAGCACATGTGACTCCGTCAAATAAATCCAATAAATTGGTTAAACATGATTTCCCTTTCACAAAAGCATGTTGACTCTGCCTGATTGCCTTAAACTTTTCTAAGTGCCCTGCCATAACATCTTTAATAACAGCTTCTACTGTTTTCCCTATGACAAACATTAAGCTAACTGGCCTCTAGTTTCCTGTTTTCTGTCTCACCCTGCCCTTTTTGAATAAAGGCTTTACATTTGCTATATTCCAATCTAATGGAAACTTCCCCGAATCCAGGGAGTTTGTAAAATTAAAAATAACGCTTCAACTCTCAGCCACTTCTTTCAAGACCCTAGGATGAAGTCCACTGGGATTTTGTCAGACCGCAGCTCCAATGATTTGCTCAATGCCACTTCTCTGGTGATTGTAATTTTCTTGAGTTCCTCCCTTCCTTCCATTTCCTGATTTACAGCTCTCTCTGGGAGGTTACTTGTATGCTCTATACTGAAAACTGATGCAAAATATCTGTTCAATTCATCTGCCATCTCCTTACTTTCCATTATCAGTTCCCCAGACTATAGAACCAGCGCTCACTTTGTTAACTTTTCTTAAGTAAATATCTATAGAAACTTTTACTATCTGTCTTTATATTTCTAGCTAGCTTTCTCTTGTACTCTAACTTTGCCCTCCTTATTAATCTTTTTGTCATTCTTTGCTGCTCTTTACATTCTGTCCAATCTTCTGACCTGCCACCCATCTTTGAGTAGTTATATGCTTTCTCTGTAAGTTTGATTCTGCCTTTAACTTTTTTAGTTAATCACAAATGGTGTGTTCTCTCTTTGGAAGTTTTCTTTCTCATTAGAATGTATCTATTCTGTGTATTCTGAAATATCCCTTTAAATATTTGCCACTGCACTCCTATGTATGTGTCCCTTATTCTCATTTGCCAGTTCACTCTATCTAGCCCTGCTTTTGTTCCTCCCAATTGCCCTTATTTAAGTTTAAAATACTAGTCTTGGACCCACCTTTCTCTCCCTCAACTAAATGTAAAGTTTAATCATATTATGATCGCTGCTACCTTGGGGTGCCTTCACTATGAGGTCATTCATTAATCCTTTCTTGTTGCACAGTACCAGGTCTAGTATAGCCTGTTCTCTAGTTGGTTCTGGAACATGCTATTCCAAGAAACTATCCCAAAAAGATTCTATGAGCTCCTCATCTAGACTACCTTTCCTGATCTGATTTTTCCAGTCTATATGTAGATGTAAATCTCCAAGATTATCGCTGCACCTTTTTGACAAGCTCCCATCTCTTCATTTATACTCTGTCCTACTGTGTAGTTACAATTGGGGGCCTCTACACCACTCCCACAAGTGGCTTTTCACCTTTATAATTTCTCATCTCAACCTAAACTGTTTCTACATTCTGGTTTCCTGAACTTGGGTCATCCCTCTCTAATGCACCAATACCAACATTAATTAACAGAGCCACCCCTCCATTTTTACCTAGCTTCTTGTCCTTCCTAAATGTCAGATACCCTTCAACTTTCAGAGCCCAATCTATATCACCCTATAGCCATGTCTCTACAATGGCTATCAGGGTCACACTCTACGACATCACTCCTTCATTTCTCAGAGGCTGTGCAGAATGCTAACTCTTTGAGAGTGAGGTAAGTTTACATCTCCCTCTACTTGAGTCATGTGGATACTGGGCACAGAGGGCCATCAGTTCATGCCAAGTGTTCAGCGTTGGTAGGTGTGCAAGGAAGTGGTTAGTGAATAGCCTCACACTGGTGCACTGGTAGCTCAGGGGCTGCTGACATCCTTCCCAGGCCTCCTACTGCAGCTTTGCATCCCTATTTTCAGCAGGACTCTCCACAAAGGCTGAGGAGCACAATTCCAGTATATAAATGACTCCAGGCCCTGAAATTCGGCAGGGCCTTGTCCTGTTTTTATAATGAAATAAAGGCACCAATGACTCATAAGGGGGTAGGTAAATACATTGTTTGTTAATTTTTTAAACTAGGCACATGAGAATGTATATACATGGATCGAAAGATTAAAGACATCAGCAGCAGGGCTGTGTGTGCTGTGTTCTGCTCACAGACCAAAGTGAAACTGAGACTGGATCACAAGACACATTTCCTTTCTAGAGATGGCATGCTGCCATCCCCTAAAGGCACATTACAACATATATTTCGATGTTGGCCGCTGTCTGGAGATATGTCCAATCAAAGTCAACCAGAAAATCCCAGCAAATGTATTGAAGGAATACAGCTAAGTAGCATTGAAGAAGAAAGAAATAAAAAAGCATGCAATTGTCTCACAGCTCACATGGGCTCAGGACATCCCAAAGTGCTTTATAGCCAATGAACTACTTTTGTGGTGTCGTCACAGTTACAATGTGAGAAATATGAGGCTTGAACGAATAATCTTCTAACTCTGACACAAGAGGGTTTTCAGCTGAGCCAACTTGTAGACAGTTTACTAGAATTGCACTTTTTGTTGCTTTACAATGATGAAAAATACTTTCTGCAATGACGATGGGGCTTTCTTTTGTGCAGCTGGCATTGTTTGTCAAAAACTCGATCAGGACCTGTACAGGAGTAGGGTAATGTTTGCAAAATGCCTGCCACATGGAAAAGTTTTGACACCTGTAGCTTAAGGTTGTAATTCATGTCAAGCTGTACGAGGAAGAATGTAATTTGCAGAGGGTGCTTCAGCTGAAATGGCTTCCACATACACTTAATTGAGTATGCACATACAAGAAATACTGAAAGATTCTAAGTATTCAACATCATTAATAAAAATTTCAAATAAGACCGTCGATGGAAGAATGCATTATTATGTGGGTTTGATCGAGGGGAGGTTTTGAGTGTGAGCTAAGGGCAACTGTTGAAAATCTTGTCATTTCATTATTAATAAGAATATTAATGCATGTAAATAGATCCCCAGAGTCTCAATCTTTAGAGATTATACTGATATTATTAAAAAATGGAAAAAATAAGGAGTGAAAGTGAATAGTGTGGCAAGACAATTTAATATCATTTTAACCTGCCAGTATGACAGCATAATTTCACCCCAGTAGAATTTTGTGTCTTCTGTTGTATTACAGGCTTCTGAAAAAGAGAGAATAGGGTGGAAAGGATTCAGTGGGAATAAAGCTTGGCTCTTCTACTTTGACCTTTTTTGCATCCCTTGCTCTCCTCTCTACCTTTGTTCATACAACATTCCTTACCCCACCTCACCTCACACTCACTGGGACATTATTCTGAAACCCTGTCTACTTTGCTAGCACCCAATCTTCCCATAAAAACCTTGTCAAAACAAATCTCCTTAATCATGCCTCAGATTATCTTCCCTAATTTATCTGTCATGCTAAGACCGGGATGGGAGGAGTGTGTGAACTATCAAGCCCCGCTACTCTGCAGTCTGTACCATTAATTTAAATTTTCAATTTTCTCATCGAAATGGCTAATTATGTACCTATATTTCTAGTACCCAGAAGAAAAAAGACTCGGGCCAGGCTTCTTGCAAAAACTCAGAATGATTATTTTATCTTAAAACAAAACTCCTTTTAACAAGTTGCAAGTACTGGTCAACACACAATTGAAATTGGGAAGTATAGCTATTTATCTCTTCCTAAAGAATGCCCCCAGCACATACACAGACACACACACAGGCAAACAAAGGACAGGCAGATAGAGTCTCACTGTAGAGATGGGCTTGGGAGGATGGGGGCTATAAAATAAAGGATAAAGTCCACAGGATCTCGACGCTGTCAACCCGGAGTTCCCTCATGTGAAGATGGGCTGGTGGTCCTGGTGGACCTCTGGGAGTTCTCACCACCATCTTTGCAGGTACAAATTTAGACTAGTTACACTCAGATGAAGGTTCTCTGGCTACAGGTTGATAGCCATACAGTTTTAAGCAAGGTAGAGAGAGGGAGCCAGTCAAGGTAGCCTTCTTTCCTCAGCTTGTTCACCAACAAGACTGCTTTCAAAACAAGGAGATAAAAACAAAAAAACTGCAGATGCTGGAAATCCAAAACAAAAACAGAATTACCTGGAAAAACTCAGCAGGTCTGGCAGCATCGGCAGAGAAGAAAAGCGTTGACGTTTCGAGTCCTCATGACCCTTCGACAGAACTTGAGTGAGTCCAAGAAAGGGGTGAAATATAAGCTTATATTTCACCCCTTTCTTGGACTCACTCAAGTTCTGTCAAAGGATCATGAGGACTCGAAACGTCAACTCTTTTCTTCTCCGCCGATGCTGCCAGACTTGCTGAGTTTTTCCAGGTAATTCTGTTTTTGTTTTGCTTTCAAAACAAGGTGAACTTAGGACCTTCTTTTTGTAGAAAATCCCAAGGTAAGTATCATGCCAAATCCTTCCATTTTGTAAAAGAAAACTTCCGTCCTGAGAACTATGATTCTAACAGTCACAATCAGTCAGAGTAATGTTCAATTGTTCTGTGTTGATTATGTGAGTCTGCTTACAATTGTTGCTCACTGTGCTTGATTGGTTAAACCTAAGTGTGGACTCAGAGAAAAGTAAACAAACTGTAGAAAGAGCTGGAAGCCAGAGCTGAAGCATGGAGTAGACATCTTAAAGCACTGTGAATAAAACCTGTTACACACATATCGAGATATAAAATATACAACACTCAGCATCTACATTTTATTCTTTTGGGACATTTTAGCATTGTAAACATTCTGTTTCTTTATGTTAGTTATTGTGTTCCTGCTGGCTGTTGAATTATGCAAGATGTTCATTCTATTTTGATTTTAAACCAAAAATTAAGGAATAAAGTTGAGCTAAAACAAAATTCAAACAAATTTGATACAATCTATGTGCTGAATCTACTTTCTGTAGAGCCAGCAACATTACCATGAAGAATAAAGGCATACATTTATAGAGTACCTTTCACAACCTCAGAACGTCCCAAAGCACATCATAGTCAATCAAGTACTTTTTGATAAAAGCAAAAAACTGTGGATGCTGGAAATACAAAACAAAAATAAAAATACCTGGAAAAACTCAGCAGGTCTGACAGTAGCTGCAGAGAGGAACAGTTAACATTTCGAGTCGGTATGACTCTTCAGCAGAAATAAGGAAAAATAAAAGAGAGGTGAAATATAAGCTGGTTTAAGGGGGTGGGGTGGTGGGACAAGTACAGCTGTATAGAGGACCAGTGATAGGTGGGGGTTGCCAAAAGATGTCATAGACAAAAGGACAAAGTGGTGTTGACGGTCGTGATATTAGTACCTTTTGAAATGTAGTTAATGTTGTGAAGTAGGAAACAAAGCAGCTAATCTGTTCACAGCAAACTCCCACAAACAGCAAGGTGGTAATTATCAGATCATACTTCTTTTTGGTTATGTTGGTTGAGTGAAAACATTGGCTGGGACACTAGGGAGAACCTCTGTTCTTTTTTTGAAACACTGTTATGGAATCCTTTATATCCCTGAGAGTGTAGATCGGAGCTCAAGTTAATGGTCGGGATTTTCCGCTCCCCCTTGTGGCAGGCGTCATGGTGGGTGCAAGGGCTAAATCTCACGAGAAGGCCCAAAACCAGTTTTACAATGATGTAAAATGAAAACATAATTGTGTGCTTCAGCCGTCAATGGTCGTGTTTCCCACCACTGAACATCGCAAATGTCATTAGCATAAGCTGTCCCAGTTTCTGCTGAGCTCAGCTGATTGACACTGGGAATGTTGGAAACCTGTTTGGCTGATGGCAGCGCTCATAAGCTCTGAGTATAGGCTCATATCATCAAAACCCTGCAGAGAGACAGTGAGCAAATGGAACTGGGCATTACATGAGCCTTCCCCATGTGTTAGCACACCTCTCCTTAAATACCGCACCTTTACCTGTCATTAATGCAGATGGGATAGGATTGTTCAGAGCCAATAATACACATGACAGGACCCTATGAAGAATGGGAATGAGATTCAATGCACAAGCACACTTCACTTGAAGGCGCAGGCATTACTGATATGGAGTATTATGTTGAAATGGGACACTCACTGTGGTGAGATAGTAGCGCACTGCACAGAAGGAAGTCCCAGGAGAGAGACCATTGCCATAAGTTGGTGCAGGAACCAAAGTATCAGATATGATAGACAGTAATACAGCTCATCGTAAGAAAGAGGCATAGACAAGAGGAGATATCAAATCATCGTGAGTCTATTTACATTTGTGAACATTATATACATGTGGTTAATACCAATGTTGTGCAACTACAGCTTCTTCACTTTCCTTACCCTGCCACTATATCTTGGTGCTCCACCGACATTGAACAGTGGAGGTGGAGAAAGCCTGCTGACTGTTCTTTTCTGTGATGACTTTGGAGGACATCCTCTGGAAGGCCGAGATCTGGTGAGCCCCAGCCTGCTTTGAATGTTCTGCTGTGGCAGGTGCACCCTCCTTGGCCTGTGGAGCTGGGGGTGATGGGGTCACAGGAAGGGAGGATTTGAATCAGCCGGTCATTCCCGGAGTCACCTGGATGGATGGCCCCGGGCTGTCGAGCTGCTGGTCTTCCTCCCTATGGTGGCTGAGGATCCCTGGTTGAGTCCATGAAGAGAAGGGGCAGCTGGAGTGAGACTGATCTGCCCCCCACCCCTCTTGCCCCTTTGATGCCACCAATGGCTACAGCAATGGAGTGCAGCTCCTGCAGCCATGCACAACCAATGTCCTGGACCGAGATCTCTACAACGGCCACCAACCTGCAGCATTGACCTCAGTGCATTGGCATGCCGGCACTGTCACTTCAGACTGAAGACAAACACACTCCTTGATTGTGCATTGCAATCTGAGGAGTGCAGCTGACATTCCTTCCTGATGTTCCCGAGCTTGTCTTTGCTGTTCCAGCAACTGATCTAGGACTGAGTCTGGAGGCTCATCATCAGACTCGGATTCAGCAGACTCGTGGCCTCCACCAGATCTCCAAGTACCAGTGATCTCCGATGCCTCTGCCTCTGCCTGCTGTGGAACAGATGGTGTGCTGCGCTCACCAGATTATAACACTGAGGCTACTCTTGAACTAGGTCCCACTGAGGCATGTGTCTCTGAGCTGGTGGAGGATGTGGGTGAGCGCTGTGATAGATCTTCAAAGATGCTGTCCTCAAGTTCCTCATCTGAGGTGTTGATGGGGCTGGCATTGAGGGTCTGGCTAGTGGATGTCCTCGGCAGCTTCCCAGAGGTGGCTATGAAAGAAAGATGAGACAATTAGTGCCTGGCAGGTGACTTTGAAACAGGAGAAATCACTCACAGTTTGGTCGTCCGATGGATGTTCTAGTGCAGGA
Organism: Carcharodon carcharias; assembly: GCF_017639515.1. Classification (NCBI taxonomy): domain Eukaryota; kingdom Metazoa; phylum Chordata; class Chondrichthyes; order Lamniformes; family Lamnidae; genus Carcharodon; species Carcharodon carcharias. Next base: position 107,657,818 of record NC_054470.1, read on the forward strand.
TCTTTACTTGGGTTTGCGCTGCCGACTTCACTGTCAGTGCAGGTCTGGTCTACGTCCTCTGCAGCCAGCTCCCGGCTCTGTTCTCGAAGTCCATGAGAACCTTGATCTAGGGAATTCCACCCACAGTATGGGACATCTCCTTTTTATGAGCCAGCTTCTCCTGCATGAAGACAGATGGAGAGAATGTGAGCAGCTGAGGGCAGATGATAAGGTGTGCCTGGCATGTGTGGGCGGTGAGTGGCCGGGATTAGGACACAAACTCCAGAGGAGATGAGATTGGATGGAGATGTGAGAATGAGCGATGATGTCCTTTGAGGTGGCAGTGAGTGAGATCCTTGTGAATGTGTGATGGGCTTGAGAGTGTATGAGAGTGATAAGATGGCTGACTTACCCTGACAGAACAGACGTGAACGTTCATGCCCTTCCTGCGCTCAGTGGCTGACTTCTTCCACAGGGCGTTTGCACTGACCTCCATTGGGACCACCTCCCAAGCTGGATTGGTCACCTTGGTGGAAGGCCTGTAGCCAGAGTGGAGGTAGATGACATCATGGTGGGACTTGATGAAGATGAAGATGAAGAAAGGAAACCTTTAATGTCAAGCAACAGACATTGGGGGTTCGGTTAAGTTAGCTGGTTAGAGTGTGGTGTAGAATGATACCAGCAACAAGGGTTAAATGCCTGTCCTGGCTGTAGTAATTCATGGAGGCCTGCCTCCTTGCGTTGCATGTGAAGTGGTGTCCCTCAAGCTATATAGCCAATTTGTCTCTCTCTAATAGTGAGAGATGCCTATGGCCCTTCATGGACTACTTTTCACCCTTAGAAAATGTTAGCTTGTGGAATAGTGCTAAGTTTTCTGTGTTTTTTTTCAGTGGAAAATAATGGAATATCCTGTGTATCATGTATTTATTATGATATAAAGGCACATATCACTCATAAGGGATTTGGTAAACATGTGGTGGGTTCATTTATTTAGATGAGGCACATGGGAACAAATACACATGGATAGGAAGCTTAAAGGCATCAGAGCTGCAGAGTTGGGTGTGTGTGTTCTGCTGAAAGCAAAAACGCCTATGAAACTGGATTGCATGACACACTTCCTTTCCAGTGATATCATGCTGCAATCCCTTAAAGACATATAACAACAGTGGGCAGATTCCTGATTTTATGGACACAAGAAGGAAAGGATATTGATACCAAAGAATGCAAGAAATGAGAATGTTTTGTCGAGTTCCTGAACACAGACCTGCGCAATGAGGATGGGGGATATTGGATGGGATGAATTGTCTTTATTCAATCATTCCTTTTCCTATTCTAATGAGCCATAAATACCAACAACATCTGGAAAATATTTATACAGATTACCTGTGATGTTGATTGAGGGATAATATTGATCAGGGCATCAGGTAGAACTCCCCTGCTCTTCTTTGAAATAGTATGACAGGATTTCACATCCGCTTGGGAAAGCAGTTTAACACTGCAGCTGAAAGAAGACATCTTTGACCATACAACACTGTCTCAATACTGCACTGGAGTGTCAGCCTAAATTTTTGCACTCAAGTCTGTAGCATGTGATGTGAAGACATAACCTTCTGACTCAAATGCAGGAACACTACCTAGTCAGCCATGGATGACACAATCTTAGTTAAAATTACAACCCAAAAATGAATCATGAACAACAAATATGAAAATGCCCTTCTTCATACAAATCAGATTCTTCCATTTCCAGGTATAGTGCAACACAATTTCCCTGAAATCATAATTTGCAGGTCAAGCAATAGAAAAATGAAAAAGCATGATCACATAGGTCAATTCTGCTACCATGTTGTGGACACGTATCTCCGCAGATTCACTTCCAAACCTTAATACCAAATTGCACTTGAGTGGCATAATTCTGTAATATTTGGTTGGATCCACAACATGTATTAAGACAGCAAAACATTATGACCTCTGTGGTCAGTTAAACTGTATAATAGGTGAACATTTTTTTATTACTGTGACCAAATATTTTTTCTTGACTTATCTTTAATGTCTGAACTATGCCTGACAGAATCTAGTGATGCGATTTGAATAAAATTATTAATATATATTGTAAGACGTATGGCAAAAGAGTCATAGCACATATCCATCCGTCCGTCCATCCATCCATCTTTCTGTTTGTCTATCTATCTATCCATCTATCCGTCTGTCTGTCTGTCTGTCCATCTGTTGGTCTATCTATCTATCATCACTTTCCCACCCACTTCCCATCCCTTGATTCCCTGAGAGATCAAAAATCTATCCATCCCAGCCATACTCAATAATGGTGCATCCAAAACCCTCCGGGGTTAATTCCAAAGACTCAGAACCCTCCGAGAGATGAAATTTCTCCTCATCTCAGTTCTAAATGATCCATCTCTTATCCTGATGCTGTGCCCCCCATTTTCTAGATCCCCCAGCCAAGATGTCTGTCCTGTCAATCCCCTTCAGAATCCTGTACATTTCAAAGAAATCACCTCTCACTCCAAGGTCGTGCTGGCTGCCGTGACAATAGTTAATCACAATTGGTAACCATCTGGCATCCAATTTTGTTTGGTTATGCTCTTATGAAATGTCTTAGAATGTTTTGCTATGTTAAAGGCACTATATAAATGCAGGTCCGTGCTTTTCTTATTAATATTCCAAAGTGGGCATGTTTTCAGCATTAAGTTCTAGCTCATGTGAAAGCTAGAAATATGTGACAGCAACTGCTAGGAAAGAAACTTGGAAAGTTGTCAGCCACAAAGGATTTAGGATTTTTGTGTGTTCTCTTAAAGGTATAAATACAATTTCTAAATCACTTGATTGCCATATTCCTGATATTAATAGTCACCTGAATTCATTACTTAAGACATAGTCTGCTTAATGCCAACTCACTTTGACATTTTCAATACTGTACGTGTATCTGTCACCAAGAAAGATGGCAGGTGAAAAATGCTGAAACATTAGTGAAAAAGAAACAAATTAAATTCCCCACAAACGCAGGTCTTGGATATTACAATTTATCAACAGTATTAGCAATTGGGAGTGCAGCGACGCAGATTAACATCACAACCATAAAAAAAATCAAAGTAAAACCAACAAATGGCATCTGAAAAATCCCATTCAGGACAGGAGCTGCAATTCGAAATAGAGAACAAAAAGATAATTATGCAGTTATGAACTTCAATCAAGCGCCATAAAGCCAAACTATTAAGGAAGAGATAAACACCTTCAACTGCCAATCATGAATGCTTTTACACAATGGAAGCATTCATGAGGTCCCATCCACCTTGACATTTTGAATTATTGTGCCTGAGTGTCCAAGATAGTAGCTGGAACATTCAGTGATAATCATGCTTTACATATGTTGAAGCCAAGAGAATTTTTGAATCCACTCACACTATGCACAACTCTGCTCTAGATAAACTCTAAACAATGTCAGTGTTGCATCTTGTGAAGTTTTCCATTTTGCTTCTACGTCTGTCATGTATGTCTACATGGGGGGGATTTTCCCCATGTCGGGCGGGCCGAGTGGGAGTGAGAGTGGGCGTGGGTGGGCGCGGACTTGATCACTGCCTGTGATCAGGTCTGTACTGCCATTTTATGCGGGCGGGCCAATTAAGGCCCGCCCAGCATAATGTGCAACTCCCGAGGATAGTGGGAGTGGGTGGGCAGCAGCAGGAATGCACTGTCCACCAGGTCCAATGGCGACCCGGCGGCCTGTTTAAATGAAGCGCTGGCAACCTTGGCAAGGCTGCTCACAATGGCAAGTAGAAGGGCTCATCAGAGGGCTTCCAGGCCAGAGGGTAGGGCAGCGGGGCAGTGTGCCCCTCAGTTTTTGTATGAGTGCCATGCTGCCCTCCTGGAGTGGGTGTCAGCACAGCCGGAGGTCCTGTTTCCGAGGGACGGGAGGCAGAGGACCCCCTCCCCCAATCACCTGACCAAACGTGCCTGGGAGGAGGTGGCCGAGAGTGTGAGCTCCCGTGATGTGGTGCGATGCACGTGGATCCAGTACCACAAAAGATACAATGACCTCCAGCGCTCAGGGAGGGTGAGTACCATGTTGGTTGAGGTCATTTAATGCAGCTGTCAGCCTTTCCCCACAAAGCTCCCCCCATTCCCCACCCCTCCCAACAACTCTGAGCGCATTTATAGCATTGAATCCTTCACGGCATGTTTCCCTCGCTGGGTGGGCCAGCAGATATTGCCCATGCCTAGTTCACCCTGAGACAGTTGTGCTGAGATGGGTTCTGCACCCACAGCATGTGTGACACTGACACCCAGAGTACAGATTTGTGGGCAAACTCAAAGTTCTGCATCTCGGCGCAGGGCTAGAACTGGGAAGCATGTCAAAGTCAGGGTGCTAACATGCTGGGAGGGGAGCGTCCAGGTGGCAGGGCACCAATCCATCTGTGGGCCTTTTGCAGCAGGGTATCCTGGAGAATCTGGCGGAGATACATGAGGCAATGTGTGGCATGGTGCCCATACTGGAGGAATCCACTTGGAGCATCACCAATGCAAAGAGCCTCATGGCCGAGTGCCATGCATTCTCCAGGAGACCAATCAGGGCCTCCTGAGGTTGTGCTCGGACCTGCAAACCCTCACAGCATTAACCTCAGCTGGTCAGTGCCAGTGTGGGAAATGGTTTGGGCACTAAGTATCCCAGCTCAGTGCCCATCCATCTACAGTGAGCAGGGAGGTCTGAAACGACCTCACATCGACGCATGAGCTGCCTGTCATCTCGGTGAGCTCCTCCCAGGGCACTCAGGGTGAGAGCAGCAGCTCCTCCGAACCCCTGCCAGTGACCATGGCATCCGATGAGGCTGCGGCGACTTGGGAGATGCCAGCTATGGAATGGCCACTCCCTCCCAGGAGGGGCCATCAAAGACTCTATGGGCCAGAGGATGGCTGCCAAGGTCATCAAGGCCAACAGGAAAGCACAGTGAGCAGGCTGTCTCAGATGCCAGTGCCAGTGAGGGGGGAGCACTTAGACATAGAACCTGGAAAGGTAAATTTAAGGCACATTAGGTACACCACGGGTTTCTCACTGGTGCTTTTATGTTGCCCCACTATTAGTTCATGACCACTTGGTTTGATGGGCAACACCTTTGTACTTTTTTCTGAATTGAATTTTGTTATATCATTAAAGTTTAATATGTAAGCATGGCTCAGGGTGACTCCTTTCTTCTGCAGGTGGATGGTTACCCATGATGTAATGAGTGCCTTGTGACATTGAGCTTTATTGACAAGGCCCTTAGTTAATGTTCCAATCCAAGCAGATTTTGCACTCAGGTATCGAGTATGGAGCCTGCAGCCCTGGCCTGTGTTGGAGGTCCATCTGTGGTGGGCTAGCTGAAGGTTTGTTGGATTAAAGCCTCCTGGGTGTCCCTGCCTCCCTGGAGTATGCCTGGGTCAGCGTCTACCCACTCAGCGTTCTTCTGTGCGTGCTCATCCTCAGACTCACTGCTGGACACATCGTGTGCAGCCGCAGCCACTGTGTCTATGTCTTCTTCATCCACTGTGTCACCCCTTTTCACTGCCAGATTGTGGAGAGCGCAGCCTGCAACCCTCTATCAGCAACACATGATCTGGGGGGGTATAGCAGTGCGCCCCCTGAACGGTTCAGGCATCGGAAGCGCATCTTGAGAAGAGCGATGGTTCTCGCTACCACGGCCCTTGTGGAGGATGGCTCCTATTGTACCGCTGCTCAGCTTCTGTTCTTGGATGGCAGAGAGGTGTCATGAGCCAGCTTTTGACGGGACAGCCCTTGTCACCTAGCAGCCATCCATCCAGCCGGGCTGGAGCACTGAAGAGCCCCAGCGGCACCTGGGAGTGTCTCAGGATGTAAGCGTCATGGGAGCTGCCTGGGTACCTTGCACAGATTTGCAGAATCTGCATCCTGTGGTCACACACTATCTGCACGTTCATGGAGTAGAATCCCTTCCTGGTCACAAAGGCACCCGGCTCACCTGTTGGCGTCTTGATGGCCATGTGTGTGCAGTCTATAGCACCCTGGACACAGGAGAACCCAGCAATCGCTGCAAAGCCTCTGGATCGCTCAACCTGGCTGGCCTCAACCCAGCGGTAGTGAGTGAAAGTCAATGCATACCTGAACAGAGCATTTGTGACCTGCTTGACACAACTGTGGGCAGCTGCCTGGGAAACTCCGTAAAGATCACCCACTGACCTTTGGAAAGAGCCAGAGGCATGGAAGTTGAGGGCAGCCATGACCTTCAGCGCCACTGGCATGGGGTGCCCACCCACACAGCTGGCGCAGATCTCAGGGCCTAGCATCTGACAAATGGGGGTCACTGCCTCCTTTAAGAGACAGAGCCTCCTTCAGCACTGCACCACAGACATATTGAGGTAGCTGCTTCGCTGCCTGTAAACACTGGCAGCAGGATAGTGGCATCTTCCGTGGCCCCTTCCGCCTTAGGCTTCCTGTTGGCCCTGCACCCCTTGTGCCTGTGCTTCTCCTCCTAAAGGTGGCTCCCCTGGAGCACGAATGTGGACTCCTGGCCTCCTCCCTCCTCTGGCCCTCCCGACCTCCTCAGAGGAGGTGCCTTCAGTGGAGAGCACAACTCCCATTCCCAGTCTAAGGGAAGGCTTCCTGAAAGCTGCAGGCCCCAAAAATGATCTTTACTGTAGAGTCCTGATCTGATGGCTGTTATTCCTGTCCAAGCAACTGTGAAGAGTTTTGAAGTATTCCTGCTCACATAGGCGAGTGTCAGTAACTTTCACAATTAAATATTTAACAGATACCACTTGCGACCCCACTCATCCCTCTTATCCCACCCTTGGATGAGGTTTATATAAATATATCCTAGCCACCTGCTGGTTGCGCCCATGCAACGTCCTGAAGATCGCACAGGCCCTGAAGAATAACAGACAATTGCTGCTTCAAGCGTCTTAACTGGGTGATTAATTAATGGCGGGTGCACATTGGAGAACATCACGCGCACGCCCACCTAAATATCACGATGGCGCACGGTGACATCAGGACCCTCTCCCGACATCACGCGCATTTTACATGTCGGCGTGCAGGGCCCACGCCAACGAGAAAATTCTGGCCTATGTGACTGCAGGGCACTGGTCCAAAATATTTCATGACATTGCAAGATATGGTACTAGAATAGTTATAGAATGTATGTATTATGCCTTGCCAGTGATGTTCACATCCCAAGAATGAATTTTAAAAATGCATTCAGTTTATAGTAGATGTGCAAGTTAAGACTAGGACCTTTTCGACTTTACTAAATGTATTTTGATCACTATTTATCACTCAATCAACACCTATAACATTGTCAGCCATGACTCGGTTGGTAGCATTCTGACTTCTGAGACAGTGGATTCAAGTCTCACTCCCGGTCTTGAGCATAATAATCAATGCTGACAATCCATCTCAGTACTGAGGGTAGCGCTGTCGGAGGTGCCATCTTTCAGATGAGATATTAAACCATGTTCCACCCCAACCCCCTTCCCTGCCAGGTGGGTGTAAAAGTTTCCATGGCACTGTTTTGAAGAACGATGGAGGAGTTATCCTTAGTATTCTGGCCTATATTTATCCATGAATCAACATCACAAAACAGATTACCTGGTCATTGTCACATTGCTGTTTGTGGGTTCTTGCTGTGCACAAATCGCTGCCACATTACCTACACTACAACAGTGACTACCGTTCAAAGTACTTCATTGGTTATAAATTGCTTTGGGATGTCTGGCGGTTGTGAAGGGTGCTATACAAATGCAAGTCCCTCTTTTTCCTTTATTACAACCGTGACTACTTAATTGGTTCTAATGTGCTACAACCCTAAGGCTGTAACAGATGCAAAAAAAAAGTCTTTCTTTCTCATGCTACAAAATGTACAAACTTCAGCTGTAATTGTGCAAAATGTTAATGCTTCATGAGCACCTGCCTGTTTTATCACACTATAGATTCAGAACAACCAACTGCATAAAAAGCCCACAGAGTTTTCCCGATTGTTATGCATTCCAGATTTTAATTGCTCCACTACTGGGGGCAATGATTTCTGCTACCTCGGCTGTTAGCTCTAGAATTGTTTCCCTAACACACTCTCCCGCTCTATCTCTCGCTTTCTCATCCTTTAAGATGCTCCTTAAAACTTACTTCTGACCTCATCTCTCCTAATGTCACTTTGTGCAGCTTAATTTCAAATAATGTCTGATAACTCCTTGGTATGTCTGACTATGAAAAAATTGTTATTTAAATACAAGTTGTTATCAATACTCCAGAACCAGCATTTTTCAGCATCTTGCCCTAGTTGATGTGGGAATATATCAAAGTGCTCAATAATGTGGGCAATGAGCTTGGAAAAGTGTCAGTCCAAGAGCTCTTTACACACAAATTAGTAAAGGATTATTTTTTGCATGTTTTCTTGAGTGCATGAGTAATACTTATAAATCACTTGATTGCTACATTCCTGATATAACTAGTCACATTGCATAAGATAGAGTCAGCTTAAAGCCAACTCACTTTGACATTTTCATTATTCTACATGTATGTGTCACTGAGGAATATGGCAGGTGAACAATGCTGAAACATTCGGTGAAAAAGAAACAAATTAAGTTCCCTACAAACAAAGGTCCTAGATATTATAATTTATCAACTGTATTAGCAATTCTATAACACTGGGAGCTCAGAGACACAGATGAGCATCACAAGAATATAAAAAAAATCAAAGCAAAACCAACAAATGGCATCTGAAAAATCCCATTTACAGCAGAGACTGCAAACTGAAATGGAGAACAAGAGCACAGTCATACAGTTATGAACTTCAAGCAAACACCTTAAAGTCAGCCCATTAAGGAAGAGATAAACACCTTTAACCGTCAATCAATGAATGCTTTTACACAATGCGAGCACTGATGAGTTCTTGTCCAATTTGACATTTTGAATTATTGTGCCTGAGGGTTCAAGATAAAAGCTGGAACATTCTGTGATTATCATTCTGTGATTTGCATACACTGAAGCCAAGAGAATTTTCAAATCTGCTCAGACTTTGCAGAACTCTGATCTAAGTAAATTCTATACAATGATGAAGCATCGCATCCTGTGACACCTTCCTTTTTTGCTTGTATGTCTGTCATAGATATCTGTGAGTATTGTAAGGCACTATGTTATTCTGGATTAAATGGAAAATTAATAATAACAGGAAACATATTCTCTTGCCTCAGCTGTTGTAACAGAATTTGTACTTCTATCAGAATTCCCATATTCCAAGAGATCACTGGACAAAGTGCTAGAAATGCACAGCAGGTCAATCAGTACCCGGGAGATCAAGAAGTCAATTCAACCCCATTAGAGTAAGAGTTCACAATCCACCTCCCTACTTCATCTAGCGTTTTCTTCATTGAAGTAACATAAGCTGGTGTCTCAGTGGGATCTTTCATGAGAACTGAAGATCGAGATGTGTCCAATGAAGGGCATGTCTGAAACATTTCATTTTCAGATGTTGACTGGCCTTCTGGATATTTCTGGCATTGTCCGTCTTCCAATTTCATATTTCCAGTATTGACAGTTTTTCTTTTCACCTCTTGCAAAAAAGACCCTAGATTTAGGGCGGAATCGTCCGTGCCCGCTGGCGATGGGACTGTTCGGTGGCATGAGCGGACAATATGGTGGGAAGGCCAAAAATCGGTTTCGCAATGTCGTGAAACCAGCTTGTGATCGTCCGCTCATCCTGTCAATGGCGGGCCGCATTTCCCACCATCGGATGTTGGGAACTTTATTGTAATACATCTGCATATCATTATAAGGCCAGCCCACCATTTGGATCATCCATCCATCACAGCAACTTGTTTCACAACTGAACATAAGCGATGTGCACCTGGCAGGCTGCACTTCATTCGGGACTTCACGGTTTGTTTGCCGACCTTGCTTTAGGCAGCACTCGTGGTCATCAGCGCCAGGCTTCTCAGGCAGCACCACATCACTTTTAGGGGGCTCACGGGCAGTTCTCTACCTACCAGACCAGCCATAAGGCGGGGGTGGTTTTGTACGGCTGCAGGGCTAGGGCTAGCTTGGGGAAGGGGAAGAAGTGGCCTCAGGCAAGGGAAGAGGCTGCAGGGCGAGGGCTGTACTGGGGAAAGGGGGAATCCCAGGGTGTGTGTGGGGACATAAGCTGATTTGTGCAAGTGGCCTCATGATGGTGAGGGCTGAAGAGGCAGTCTCCAGAGGAGATGAGTCATTTCAACACTCCACCCTGCTCTCATGCCTACATGTCCGTCCTTGGCCTGCTGCATTGTTCCAGTGAAGCTCAACGCAAACTGGAGGAACAGCACCTCATCTTCTGACTAGGCACTTTATAGCCTTCCGGACTGAATATTGAGTTCAACAATTTTAGATCATGAACTCTCTCCTCCATCCCCACCCCCTTTCCGATCCCACTTTTTCCAATAATTTATATAGATTTTTCTTTTCCCACCTATTTCCATTATTTCTAAATGTATTTCCATCCATTGTTTTATCTCTATCTTTTAGCCTATTTTGATCCCTTCCCCCACACCCCACCCCCACTAGGGTTATCTGTACTTGCTCATCCTGCTTTCTACCCTTAATGTCACCATTAACACATCTCTTAGCTACTATCACCACTGTCAACACCACTTTGTCATTTTGTCTATGACATCTTTTGGCAATTTTCACCTATCACTGGCCCTCTATCCAGCTCTACCTGTCCCACCCCCCCACCCCTTTAACCAGCTTATATTTCACCTCTTTTCTATTTTTCCTTAGTTCTGATGAAGAGTCATTCAGACTCAAAACGTTAACTGTGTTCCTCTCTGCAGATGTTGTCAGATCTGCTGAGTTTTTCCAGGTATTTTTGTTTTTGTTTTGGACATGTGAGGGTTTGTGTGAAATAGTGAGTGGTGATGCCTCTTGAGCTGGCAGTGAATGAGACGCCAGTGAATGTGTGATGGCTTTGTGAGTGTGTGAGTTTAGAGTGATGAGATTATTGCTGTACCCTGGTAGCACGGTGAGATGATTCATCCTCTACCTGCTTTGGATGGCCAACCTCTTCTATGCAACATTGGCACTGATCACCACTGCCGTCGCCTACCAAGTCGTTGTAGTAATGTAACTGGCCCTCCTGAGGCCAGAGCAGCGATGGATGACATCACAGCAGGCCTCCACAGCGTCCAAAAGGTACTTGAGGGATACGTTTCTAAACCTGGGGGCTGCAGTCTCCTTGCCTTTTGGGGCCATGTCTTATTTGCAGCAGCCCTTGGCTGGAAGCACTGGTGGGCGCACAGCTGTACTTTAAATGTGGCATCCAGCGCAATGAAGCGGCAAGATAATGGCGTGGCAGGCGAATTGGAGCCTGCCTGCCATGGAAACGGTGTGTTTCCCAGGAATGCATAATTACTGCAGCTGGTTTGGGATGATATGGCATAAGAAGCTGCTATTGCTGCCCCCTGGGACGATTCCACCCTTGGTGTCTATGAAAATTAATTAGTTAGGTGCTTAACATATTTCTCTAATGGACAGGAGGGGAATCCTTCAAGCCTTGCAGTTAGCCTGCCCTGTTTAAACTTTAATGGGTCTTGACCTCAGCATGGGGATCAGTGAAAAGGACACATGCCCGTGTTTATTTTATAAGTTGACTCTCCTGTTCCAGTGTTCTGCGCAACAAGAACACACAGCATAAATTCAGATGCCAATGCATTCTGTCTAATCTTCTAGCCATTAAAATGAGTGGGCAGTAAAACCACTGACCGCCGCCCCCACTCAACCCCTTCACCCACACCACCCCCCCCAACATCCCCACCCCCACCACCTGCCCAAATTCTTACTGTGTGGAACACTGCACCGAAAGGGCTGACAATAAAACTTACTCCACAGACCTACGTTTCTGAATGTAACGCTAGTTATTGTAAAGGAGATGACCTCAGACTTTTTACGTTTTCAGAATGTCTGACTGCTGATGCACAGCTTCCTGAATGAAACGGAGTTGCTGTACAAACAGTTCCATTGTCCTTCCCATCTCTGGCATCTTTTCCCATCTTAAATGGGGTGACCAGGCGTTGGTTGATCACCCCTCATATGAACCAACATCTTCGGATTTGACTTTTCAGAAATTGGTACTTCAATTCGAAGTCCGAATTGGTTCACACTCTGGCATACGTAGCTCACGGTCTAATCTCGGCTCATTCCTCACAGGCATCATGTGATCCACGTGGACATATCTCACTTTTCCACCAATTTCATTGAAGTATCTCTTCGTGCCACAAGCTTCTATGGCATTTCCCATGTCCCACTGGTGTGGTTTCTGAGGGGATCTCACAATACCCACAAGTTCGTTTCTGATACTGCATCCCCTGTCTTTGTATTGCCCTGACATTTCTGAACAGTTCTTTTTTTCACAATTTTAGCAGTTGCATTTAGTAGAATTTAATTCAAGTGCGTCCTTAATCTTTGATTCATTAAAAGCTCAGCAGATGTGTAGACTGTACTGGGGTGCAGAGTTGTTCTACACTCCAGCAGAAAACTAGCTTTTCTCTGTTTCAGGCTGCAACTTGAATATCCATGCAGCGTTTGGCCCTTGAGTGGCTCTTTTACTTTTCTCACAGGTCTTTCTGCTGCTTCATTTGATGTTGGATGATACGGTGGAGTGAGGGTATGTTTGGTACCATTTTACTTCATGAAATTCTGGAATGGAGTAAAAGAAAATAGAGGGCCATTATCTGAAACAAGTTCCTCCGTTAAACCACAACAAGCGAAAATGGACCTTTAACTGGTCTATTTTTCTTTCAGCATTGCTCTTTAAGCCCATAAGCTTTACTTTGAGCCACTTCGAGTGACTGCTCATAAGCACCAAAGAATTGTCATTGTCCTTTTTTGGAAAAGCCTACATGCACTTTTTGAAATGGATTACAGTGGCTGAAAAAGCCATTTTTATCAGCTTATCCCTGCGATTTGGCAAACCACCATCTCGACCAGACGAATAAACAAAAGCTACGTTAAAAGCAAAATACTGTGGATGCTGAAAATCTGAAACAAAAACAGGAAATGCTGGAAAAAACACAACAGGTCTAACAGCATCGGTGGAGAGAAAAACAGAGTTAACGTTTTGAGTTGTATGACTCTTCTTCAAGCCTTCTGGTTATAGATTTGATTATGAACTATACTAGTGTGCTCAGTATGGAGTTCTGCCAGAACCTTATGGATTAGGTATGATGACTCTATGACCCCACTTAATGCGGCAATGTTCACATGACAGCTCATTATGTCAAATGGGGAAAGGTTTCAGTTCCTTATCTGTACACCGGTCAAACTCTGTCCAACCGTTCAAAGTCTGTTGGTAGGCTCTTTTTAAAACTAGGTATCTCTGAGTTTCAGCTGCATTTTCAGTTGCAGTGATTGGATAGTTCTTATCCACAACTCCTATTCTGAAGATTGCACCTTGTACGTCTGAGTCTTCAGGCAGTAAATGTGACAGTGCATCAGCTGTGACATTCTCCTTTGAACTTCGTTATTCAATGTTGTAATCATACTGGGAGAGAAGGACAATCAATCACTGCATTCTTGACATGGCTATTGTCGCCATTGTAGTCTATATAACAGTCTCTGAAAATGTTGCTGTAGCTATTCAATAGCTGATCAAGCTCCTAGGTTGTCTCAACTTGAAAAAGATGCTCCCAGTCGAACTTCAACTTGTGAAGTAAGTCTCCACCCATTACCATTGGTTTGTTAACATTTCTCAACACAGCAAGGTATGGCTTGAGTGACTTGCCCTTATATTGGACTTTGCACTCCATTTGTAGGGTGACCAACTATCATGAAATCAAATAAAAGACTCTATGACTGAGGGACCGGGCTCAGGGTGGGTGTGGCGTGGGGGGTGCAGGGGAGAGCAGTGGTTGCAGCTGGTAACTATAAGCGTTCTCTTTCCTGCTTTGATCTTCGCTCTGCAAGCAGTTTCACTATGGCGTATCTTTTGGCAGTTAAAGTATTTGACATTTCTGTATGAACATGTTTGTATCATGTGGTTGCCATTGCAACAATGACAAGTTACTAAACTTCTTAATAACTGCACTCTTCTGATCAAGTCTCCCCACTTTGGTCTTGGCTGAAGCCTTCTGACAATGGGCAGAAGCTATACTAGTCACTTGCTTAATTAGGACGAAATTCCCAAACATTCTTTGCTGCCACCTCCATGGTAAAAGACAGGTTAGCTCAAAGGTAAGATTTTATGCGTTTAATAACTTTGACAGGACTCTTTCATCCACCAATCCCCACAAAAATCTGCCTCATAATGCACAGTCTAAAAATATACCAAGGTTGCAATGTAATGATAAATTATTCAGTGCCACAATGTACTTGCCAACTTTCCTGGTTTCTGATTCCTAGGGCAAAATTTTCAGGTTGGCGTGCAAGTGCACGCCCGACCTGCTCGAGTGTAAAATTGCACGGGATGACATCAGGCGAGCGTCCTGATGTTGTCCCGTGTTCATGCGATATTTCGGTTGGTGGGCACGCACAAAAGTCGGAAGCGGGCCCGCCGACAATTGAGAGGGCAATCAAGCCTATCAAAGGTCCTATCGTCCCCGATTTTCCGTGGTCCATCCAACCATATGGCTGGTGGACGGACGAATCTGCCAGGTGGACTTTGAATTTTTGATGAAGTCTCATCCAGGGGCCGGATGACTCCGTTGTTACATTAAAAAAACCAGAATTTTCATCACGTATATGTTCACATGCGTGGACATTTTTTTCCGGATTTCAAAATCTTCATTTATTGGTTTTTAATTCTGCAGCTCCCCGAAGCAGCTCTCTGTCTTTAGGGGGCTTTCATTCTACGTTCCCCCGGGCCCGTGCTTGCGTGAAGCACCCGCCATCCTCCCGCTCCCCCCCACCCCAGCAGCGCTGAGCATTTCAGCGCACGCTTCACGCAGTTTGCCCGGTAATTGGCCAGCCAGCCTGAAATCGCGGTCGGGGACCAATCGCGGGCAGCAGTCCATTCCCCAGCCACTCCTGGACCCGCCAATGGCGCCCACACACCGACCTAAAAATCCTGCCCCTAATGTATAGCTTTCTGCTATCTCGTATGGCTTAGGATTGAAATGTTCCTTTACCTTGGTGATAATTATTTTGAATGGCACACCTTCTGCCTTTTTGGATGCCAGATGGTTTGTTAACTCGTCATACACACCTGGGCCAACCTCTATTACCAAAATTTCCTTTTTAGATCTCAACAATTGCCTTATTCTGAGTCTGGACCTCTTCCCTTTCACCTTTCAGTGTTAATATATTATTAGCTCTGAAGAACATGTCCATTGCTCCAATGTATAAAACTGAATGGTTCTCGAGCTCTCTCACACATTCCTAGCTTTATGATGTGCCCCATGCGCGCAACCATTTGTCCCATTTTCAAATGTAACAGTGACCCAGTAAACACTTTACCATGGCTGTCTGTAACAGTGATAAAGAAGCTAAGTCAGCCTAATCAGAACAAACTCACCAAAACCAATCAGTCAGGAGCTGAATCAGATGGATACTCAAACCCTGCAGCAGCTCAACTGAGTGCAGCCATGCATTTCCAGAAACAATTCAGGCTCAACACAATTTAGCCAAAATCTTTACCCTTCTAACAAGTATGTCACTGGAAGCTAGATTATTTTATTCACCATGGCTGCTACAACCATTCGTTGCAAAAGATTTTGTACTTTAATCCTATTTCATTGCTCCAATCTGTTATGTATTGGGAGGAACTTGTAGAGAGAAACAGGCACAAAAGATGTCCACATTTTATGTCCAATGATATCATCATCCATTGGACATCCTCATATGAATCCTCATATTCTTGGGAATGAAGGGCTTATCTTGGGAGGAAAGGTTGAACAGGTTAGGCCTCTACCCATTGGAGTTTAGAAGAATGAGAGGCGATCTTATTGAAACATTTAAGATCTTGAGGGGCCTTGATAGGGTGGATACCTGGAGGATGTTTCCTTTTATGGAGGAAACTAGAACTCAGGGACATAGTTTAAGAATAAGGGGTCTCCCTTTTAAGACAGAGATGAGGAGAATTTTTTTTTCTCTCAGAGGGCCATTAGCATGTGGAATTCCCATCCCCAAAACGTAGTGGAGGCTGGGTCTTTTAATTTATTCAAGGCTGAGTTAGATAGATTTTTGTTAAACAGAGTGTCAAGAGTTATGTGGGTGGGGAGGGGGGGGGGGGGGGGGTGCGGCGCAGACAGGAAAGTGGAGCTGAGACCAAAGCCAGATCAGCCATGATCTTATTGAATGGTAGAGCAGATCCAAAAGGCCGAATGCCCTACTCCTGCTCCTAAGTCCTATGTTCCTTTGAATTCATCACAATCATGCAGCACTTAAGACAATGTTCTACACTTTTACTGAGTACAATTCTAAGAGGATTTTAGTGAATTCACTTAGAGATAATAGGGACATGATAACACAAAGCAATTACAGGGATAGCTTAAAGGAATGGATAGACAGAGGATGGGCGTTATTTCGGAAGGAGAGTCCCTGGTTTTAATAAAAGGAAAAGTAGAAAGATAAAAACATGTCAGGGATGAAGGCAATCATTTAGAAGATTTAGCAGAGCAACAGATACCAAAAAAAGGTTTCAACCTAAATCAGATTCAAAAAAAGTGGTTAATTGATATCATATTGATCCAATTTGATTCAACATTTTGGATTTATTAGACAAGCAAATGAAAATCTGGAAATCAGATGAAACTATGATTTGGTGCATGGTGTGAAGATTCAGATTGGCATGCTATGCTGGAAAGCATTGCAAGTAAAGTGGCATCGTTTCACAACAGGTTCCAGTGATATCGACATCACCACTGCTACCTGCTGCCAATGGTAAACTGATGGAGTGGAATCAGTATGCTTGTTGGAGAGAGCTATGCATAAGGAATTCTTGAATTTTCTGAAGATGTTAGTCAGGGAATGAAGAAGGGTTGCGAGTTACATCAGACACTTCAAGCACAATTGCAGGGAAAGTAGTTTCTCACTATGTGGCTGCATGTGTTGCAGAGTCCATTGTTAGCTCATGATTTCACCTTGAATGAAGAATCCTTTTTTGTACTATTGGATTTGAATGAGACCTTGTTCATACAGAGTCTTGTGTTACAACAAATAAAATTATGACCTGCAATGTGGCATCATATTGTCAATTTGGCAGCTAACATTTTAGCCTCACACCAACTGAAATGACTGAATTAGGGATAAGACATTTGTCTGTCAGGTTTCACAAATAAACATTACCATCCCAATAGAAGCCTTTCAGGTGGTTGTAAATCTTGGCTGCAATGTTATACTGAAATGTTTAATTCAAAAAGCAGATCATGTAGAGCTTGTTAAATTAATTACAGATGATATAGTCAGGGATCAGACATCAGATGTCTTCACTTCCAAGGTGTGAACTGTAAGATATACCTAGAACGCTGATGCCCATCTCAGCACAATGAGGCAGGTGAGTGGCCCCAGAAAAAATTAAGAGATCGCAAATGGACAGGGGAACAATTGAAGAATTGACAGAAAGTTATATTGAGGATAAGGAAAACATTAAGTATATATTTCCCAAGAATGCCAGTGCTTCTTTGGAAGTGCCATACAGGGTGTGTGCAGTATGTACAGAACCTTAACAAAAACAAAAATACCTGGAAAAACTCAGCAGGTCTGACAGCATCTGCAGAGAGGAACACAGTTAACGTTTCGAGTCCATATGACTCGAAATGTTAACTGTGTTCCTCTCCGCAGATGCTGTCTGACCTGCTGAGTTTTTCCAGGCATTTTTGTTTTTGTTTTGGATTTCCAGCATCCGCAGTTTTTTTGCTTTTATGTACAGAACCTTTACGTAATCACAAGTCCAGAAAGGCTTGGCTGATCTAGAAAGTGGGAATACTCTGGAATGAATGACAAAAGACCAGTTGTAAAAGTGGCAATTTTAGTAGTGGGCAGGATCATCATTGTGAGCACTGAAGGTTAGGAAGTATAATCCCAGGGAAATGATAATGGCACCATCCAGTTAATGAAGCTGTGGAGCCTCTACAATCCTTTAAATGCAACCAGAATGCTGAGATATCTGTCAAAACCTGCATTAAATGGAAGACGACAATGAGAAAATAAGAGATCTGATGAAATTCACGTAACAAGAGATCCCTTTTTAAGATTGGCCTCATGTGGTTTTCAAATCATTATCATCCTAATGGTAATAGTAAGCAATTTTCAACGTGCTTTTTGGAGATTGGCTGATAGACAACAGCATTATGAATTGGATAAGCTAATCAGGAGATAATAATTCTGAAAGACTGGCACTGGTAATACCATAATCCCAAGTGGCAGACTGCAAGGAAATATGGATTTGGAAGTATTTGAGGCAACTCAGCTCAAAAGGATTAAGGGACTGTAGCTTTGGCAAGAACAGTTGTTCCATGATATTAAACTGTTTAAACTGTCAAGAGTTTCCTATTGTCTCAAACTGGAAGGAACACTAAGGCCAGAATTTTTACTTTGTCAGGCGGGTGTGCGCCCGACCCAAATGAGCGTGAAATGACGCGCAATGACATCAGGCGAGCGTCCTGACGTCATCGTGCACCAGCGCAATATTTTGATCAGCAGGTGCGCGTGGGAGCTGGCAGTCCGCCCACCGACAACTAACAGGCCTATTGAGGCCATTGAAGTACCAATTAAATGTAATTTTTCACTGCCCATCCAACCTTACGGTTGGCAGACAGGCGAAAAGGACAAGCGGCCTTTGCATTTTTTATGAAACCTCATCCACGGGTGCGAGGAGGTTACCAACAGCAATTAAAAATAAAGTAAAAATTTTAACTTTTCATTCATAACGTGTCCCTACTCATGAGGGGGCATGTTCTGTAACATTTTTTAAAATCTTTATTTGTAATTTTTTTTATGCCTTCATCTCCCTGAGGCAGCACAGTGCCTCGGGGAGCTTTTCCTGTGCCCACCCACTCGCATGCGTGAAGTTCCCAACTTGCCCTCCTCCTCCCCACCCACCAACCCACTGCAGCATGCGTTTCATGCTGGGCGGGCCTTAATTGGCTCGCCGGCGTGAAATCGGGGTCACGGCTTGATTGCAGGCGGTGGCTGACTTCCTGACCTTTCCCATTTGCCCCCAAGTGCCCGCCCAACGAGGGCAAAATTCTGCCCTAAGATACAAAAATTGCTATCTCCAGCTAAGGCGATGTGCACTAAAGAACTCTTCTCACTTGTCAAATCATAATTCCTTTTAATTAGTTTCTAAGTATTGGGCCTTGCTGGAATGCAATATATATTAAACTTTTTTGGACCGGATTTACATTTATTCCTTTACCAGAATTAGTAAAGAGATTGATGTTTGCCTTAGGATTTCTTTGCATTTAGAATTTTCATTTCTTCCAAAGTCTACAGGAGCTAATAACCTCAAACTGAGACTGAAAATAGAGTTGGTCTGGATCTGGATCTGGACATGTTTGCGCTGACCCTAGGATTGGGTAGACTAGTGGCTGAGTCGGAGAAAACATGACTGGATGAATTTTGTCCCAGTGCTGCCTTTAGAGACATTGTCTAGGGAATTTGAACCTCCTTCAGGGGAGCAGTCAACAGAAGGCAGTAGGCAGGTGAATGAGGATTAAATTGTAGAGAGTACATGGAACGAAGTTATAGCTTCCCTCAAAGGACAACAGGGTAATATAATTCCCAATTCCCACTTGTTTTTTGTAAACTACTGCTTAAAGATTGTAATATGTAGGCTCGGATTTTGCAGTAGCAATGATCGCAAAATTGTCAGTGTTCACTGCGATTACTCCTCTGAAACTGATAGAAACGTCTGGAGTTCACACATGCACAGTTAAATGTGGAAATTCAGAAATTGCTCTTGATGATTCTATGCTTCTCCAGAGGATGTTGAAGACTCCCCAGTTTGCAATTAAAATTGAAATCACTGAATGGACAAGAACTTGTCCTTCTACATACACTATTAGTTTTGCTGTATAAAACCTTTAATAAATTACACCTTGTTGAATGAGGCATAACTGGATTTTTAACAGTATCCTAAGTTCAGAGTTACTGTTAAACAGCCACATTAGTTCTGAAAAAGTAATGTTAAATTTATTGAATGTCAGATTTCTCCATAACAATAAGAAATTCCCTACATTTTTAAAATAAACTCTTGCAAGTTTGTTATCATCTACCTTAATCCCATATGTAGGTCCCAATCTTTTATTTTACCTGTAATCTTTAAAATTAACAGCAGAGATTCAGCAGTTATACTTCCTGGTTTGCAGCCTGTGACAATGCTTCAATATGATTGGCTGTTTGCCTTATTTGATGACAGGATGCCTGGAGATCCCCTTGCTTCATCACTGACTACAAAAGCCAGCCCATTAATTCTTTCTTATGCTAAAGTAAAGCTATGACTACTACCAAGATGGTGCCAGCATTGAACAACTAGATAGAAACTACATTGCGGCTCACTTTTTAAAGTCAGCATTTTCTAACCTTTATTTATTCTTTGCAATTTACAGTAAAGTCCCAGTGAGTCAATCACAGGGGATCCACCTGCCAACTCATGTTAAGTGGAGTTGCGTGATGCCGTGATACTCATTCCCGCATGAAGGTGTCTCTGTGTAACCTGATATGCCTACAAACATGGTCTATGTAAAAAACAACAGGTTCAAATGCCAGGCATTCATCGGGCCCTTCAGGGTCATCGGTCTCTTCAGGCTCTTCGGATGAAGAACGTGCTGCATCTACAATTGCATAGTCTGTCATTCCATGGTGCAGTGTATGGCATTGCCCTCCTCCATGTAATTTTCCACAGTTGTCTCTGCTGGAATTTCCATGCTGGCCTCCTGCAGGTGAGCGAAACATATCTCGTTGTGAGGTTGGTTAGCCTCTCCCTGATCCTCCTTGTTCTCATTGTCTCGTGCAGTCATAACCTGTTTGAACCCAGCATGGTGGATACAGTTGGAAATTGTGGATTCTGTCACCCACCTTCCACGCTCTTTTCATCATGAACATGGCCTCTAGAACAGTTGGATTGAACTCCTGCCTCTTATTGATGGTTTGATAACCTGAGAGATCAGCTGCTATTGATAGTGGGTTTTCAGGTTCCTAATCTACTCCTGATCCACTGGTTGGAACTTGGTCGTGGTGTTGGGAGGCAGGTTTCACACTCCTCAGGCTAGCAATGTCAGGGTGCATGATGCAGTTGTCTGTAATGATGGCCATTTTCCTTTTCTTTGATTGCTATTTTCTGTCCACTTTCCTGACCCACACCTCAAAAACACCAGTGGTCACTCAGGCGGTTTTGTTAGCCTCATTATGCGTGGGTAGTGTCTTGCCATTCATGAAGCAACGCAGCTTCCTGGACTTTCCTATCACAGGAAGCAGCAGCTTTTCGATGCCATCCATGTTGGCAAAGACCACAGCATTCTGATGCGGTCCTAGCTCTGCTTCCCACCATTACATGTTTCACCTTTAAATGTCAAAGAGCGGTCTGGCAAAAGATGGTAAAACAATTTGGTTTCATCCGCATTAAAAATGTCTCATGGTGCGTACACATTCAATAAGTGGGTAAGACCATTTTGGAGACAATTATCAGTCATTGCTACCATAACCGCTTAACCCTCACTGCTTACCGCGCTGAAGACAATGCCATGTCTTGTCTTGAATCGGACCAGCCATCTGTCACTGCAGGTGAACTCTATGTGACCCAGCTTCTTTACCATGGCAACTCTACTTTCCTGCAGGATTGGACCAGAGTTGGGAACCTTCTCGTCTTGAACCACATTAGCACAGCTTCTTCAATGTCAGGATAGGCAGCCGTTTTCATCCTGTTCCTTCCCAGAGAGAACGCCTGTTTGTTGAACTGTTCCAAGATGTTGACCTTGTGTTTCCTAATGGTGGGCAAACTCAATGGCAGAGTCTACCACTCCTTTACAATTCTGCTTTCCATTTCAGGCCACAGTTTTCCACTTGCTGTATCAACTTCACCTTCTCCTCGATCAACAACAATTTAAACTTCCTCACAGGTTTAGCCATACTTGCGGGTTTTACCTGTCCTTTCACTAGGGGGTCTTGATGTCAAATGGTGGCTTGCCCAGCGCTCCATGATTGTGCAATCTTGTGTGGTCTAACTCCACCCCAATCAGTCATATAACAAGCTTAGACAAATTCAACTAATCTGGAGTTGCCAATGTAGAATGTCAGCTTATCATGAGTATCGTTCCATGGGACTTGATATTCTGCCAGTGGAAATAGTTGACGACATCGACATGACTGGAATTTTGTGTCATCCGAGTTTGATTCATTGTGATTTTATTGTATAATTATTTGAATAAGCTAGTTTAAGAAATTAGTAATTAATCACAATGGAGACAAATAGCAACATTCCACTATATTTTCAGGGCCAGATGGGTTGTTCATCAGAGGCTATTACTCAGATCACATTAAAAATCCAGATAAGGTCACTGAATAAAACTTAACCATGGGGTTTCTAGCAGTGTTATAAGGGCAGAAAAGGGGAAGCTATTGCCAGATCAATTGATTGTGCTGATGCTGCCTCCGGGGGAGGGGTCCATAGCACAGCCAGTAGATAAACAGTGAATAACAGATGCTAACTTCAGGATTTTACTGTTAATCTGCACCTTCACTAAATCCTGAAGTTGCATCGGATTCAGGGGGGCAGTGATGGCAAACACTGCCAGTTCACTGTCAAAATCTCTGCAAATAATGGATCAATAAATTCAATATGCATTTTTACAACACATTGCTTTCTAATAATACAATTGGGAATGTTGCACATGAGAAACACTGTTCATTACAGCTGCTTGCATAATGCAGCTCATAACTGTTGGGATGGCACTGGGTAAAGATACTAGTGGAATAAAATTTCAGGCCATCCTTTGAAACTGGAATTATAAAATTCCCAAAAGGCTTTGGATCCGATGGTACTGTCTGAATCAATTTACTTCTCATTCTTGTTGTGTCTTTCACCATCAATTTCTCTGTTGCTGAAATTTTACACATACCAGCTTGAATGGTTTCTGCATTTTTTTAAAAACTCAATTCCCCTTGTAGCTCGAGGAGCACAAATGATAACCAAGTGGCTTGCACTTGACGTGAACCATCTTTCTCAACAGATAACCTTGCTTCATGCATCTTGCTGGCAGCTACCGGTTGGATATTTCTCCTTGGTTTCCACAAATGAAGAAGTGGAACTAATTTAGCAAAGCTTATCGGGTAGATGATCGTTTGACTTTATTGGCAGGAATTTCCACTCGGCATGCGGGTGAGCGCCCGACATGCCTGAGTGTGAAATAGCGCGCGATGATGTAGGGCGAGCATCCCAACGTCATTGCGCACCCGCACGAGAATTCGGACAGTGAGCGCACCCAAGAGTCGGCAGTGCACTTGCCGACAAATAAGAGGCCTATTAAGGCCATTAATTAAATGATCAACTTGTATTTTTAGCAGCCCGTCCAACGGGCAGAATTTTGCCTTCGGCGTGCGGCATTGGCGGGGTTGGGCAGGGATGGGATCCACCCAGCGTGATACACGAGTGGCAGCGCTGAGTATGAGCGGGGAGAGGAGGGCGAGCAGGCCTAGTGCACAATTCACGCATGCGCGCGAAAGAGCACTGAATAATCTCCCCAAGGCACAGAGCTGCCTCAGGGAGATAAAGAATGTATTGAAAATATTAAACAGCACAGTAAAAATTAATGAAACATGTCCCCTCAGATGACTTTGTCACGTGAGCAGGGACATGTTAACCATACTAGTTTTTATTTCATTTGTAATTGATTTTGGAAACCTCATCCTGCTTCAAGCTGCATTCTTGACGATGGGTTTTCCAAAAAAATGCAAAGGCCACTTGGCCTTTTCGCCTGCCCGTCAACCGTTAGGTTGAATGGGCAGCGAAAAACTCAGACTGAGCACAGTTATTGACTTAATGGCCTCAATAGGCCTTTTAATTATCAACGGGGGCGCAGCTGGCTCCGACGTGCACCCACTGACTGAGCTAGCACGTGACTGCTTGTTGACAATGGCACGCTCGGCCGAAGTCTTCACGTGTCCTTTCATGCTCGGTGAGGTCGGGCGTGTGCCCACCCGCCAAGCTAAAAATCCTGCCCACTGTTAAGGCTGGCAGGCGGGCAAGCTGGTCAAGCGGCCTGTGGAATTTTTAGGAAACCTCATCCACGGTCAGGATGAGGTTTCCAACGTAAATTTTAAAAAGTCAGAATTTTTCAAATCTACATGTTACGTTGAGTGAGTCTGCTGTGTGGACATTTATTTTTTCAGGTTTTTAAAAACTTTATCCATTGGTTTAAAATACTTCAACTCCCTGAGGCAACTCTCTGCCTTCAGGGAGCCTTTAGTGCGCATTCCCTTGTGCATGTGCAGACTTTTGCGCTCACCCTCCTCGCGCCCCCACTCCAGCAACGTTGAGCTTCGCAGCGCACCTTTCACGTTGGCTGGCTGTTAATTGGCCGGTGTGAAATCGTGATCGGCAGCCAATCGCAGGCAGCGGGCCGTTTCCCAGAGGCCCCCGGGCCCACCCACTACGCCTACCCGAGGGCCCAAAAATCTTGCCTTATGTGTGCGTGAATGTGTGCACATTCATTTTTTTTAATTCATTCACAGGATGTGGGCTGGACCAGCATTTCTTGCCCATCCCTAGTTGCCCTTGGGAAGGTGGTGGTAAGCTGCCTCCTTGAACCACTGCAGTCCACATGGTGTAGATACACCCACAGTGCTGTTAGGGAGGGAGTGCCAGGATTTTGACCCAGTGACAGTGAAGGAATGGTGATATAATTCCAGGTCAGGATGGTGAGTGACTTGGAGGAGAACCTCCCGGTGATGGTGTTCCCATCTATCTGCTGCTCTTGTCCTTCTAGATGGTAGTGGTTGTGGGTTTTAGAAGGTGCTGTCTAAGGAGCCTTGTTGAATTCCTGCAGCGCAACTTGTAGATGGTATACACTGTTGCTGCTGTGCATTGGTGGTGGAGGGAGTGAAGGTTTGTGGATGTGGTGCCAATCAAGCGGACTGCTTTGTCCTGAACAGTGTCCAGCTTCTTGAGTGTTGTAGGAACTTCACTCATCCAGGCAAGTGGGCAGTATTATGTTACACTCCTGAATTGTAAATGGTGGACAGGCTTTGGGGAATCAGGAGGTGAGTTACTCATTGCACAATTCCTAGCCTCTGACCTACTCTTGTAGCCACAGTATTTATATGGCTTGTCCAGTTCAGTTTCTGGTCAATGCTAACCCCAGAATGTTGATAGTGGGGGATTCAGTGATGGTAATGCCATTGAACATCAAGGGGCGATGGTTGGATTCTCTCTAGTTGGAGATGGTCATTGCTTGACACTTGTGTGGCATGAATGTTACTTGCCACTTGTCAGCCCAAGCTTGGATATTGTCCAGGTATTGCTGCATTTGGACATGGACTGTTTCAGTGTCTGAGGAGTCACGAATGGTGCTGAACATTGTGCAATCATCAGCAAACATCCCCACTTCTGACATTATGATGGACGGAAGGTCATTGATGATGTAGCTGAAGATAGTTGGGCTGAGGACACTACTCTGAGGAACTCCTGCAGTGATGTTCTGGAACTGAGATGACTGACCTCCAACAATCACAACCACCTTCCTTTGCACTAGCAATGAATCCAACCAATGGAGAGTTTTCCACCTGATTCCCATTGACTCCAGTTTTGTTAGGGCTCCTTGATGCCACACTCGGTCAAGTGCTGCCTTGATGTCAAGGGCAGTCACTCTCACCTCACCTTGGGAGTTCAGCTCTTTTGTCCATGTTTGAACCAAAGCTGTAATGAGGTCAGGGGCTGAGTGGCCCTGACAGAACCCAAACTGGGAATCTGTGAGCAGGTTATAGTTAAGCAAGTGCCGCTTGATAGCATTGTTGATGACCCCTTCCATTTCTTTATCAATGATCGAGAGTAAACTGATGGGGCGGTAATTGGCCGGGTTGGATTTGTCCTGCTTTTTGTGTAAAGGACATACCTGGGCAATTTTCCACTCAGCCGGGTAGATACCAGTGTTGTAGCTATACTGGAACAGTTTGGCTAGGGGTGCGGCAAGTTCTGGAGCACAAGTCTTCAGTACTATTGCCGGAATATTGTCAGGGCCCCTAGCCTTTGCACTATCCAGTGCCTTCAGCCGTTTCTTGATATTGTGTGGAATGAATCGAATTGGCTGAAGGCTGGCATCTGTGACCTCCGCAGGAGGCCATGTATTCGCATGTATATCTGTTTGTGTATGTTTGTGTCTGTGTATGTTTGTGTATGTTTGTGTCTGTGTATGTTTGTGTCTGTTTGTGTATATTTGTGTCTGTTTGTGTCTGTTTGTGTCTGTTTGTGTCTGTGTCTGTTTGTGTCTGCTTGTGTATGTTTGTGTCTGTGTATGTTTGTGTCTGTTTGTGTATGTTTGTGTCTGTTTGTGTCTGTTTATGTATGCTTGTGTATGTTTGTGTCTGTTTGTGTCTGCTTGTGTCTGCTTGTGTCTGTTTGTGTCTGTTTGTGTAGGCTTGTGTATGCTTGTGTATGTTTGTGTCTGTTTGTGTATGCTTGTGTCTGTTTGTGTATGCTTATGTATGTTTGTGTCTGTTTGTGTATGTGTGTGTATATTTGTGTATGTTTGTGTCTGTTTTTGTATGCTTGTGTCTGTTTGTGTATGCTTATGTATGTTTGTGTCTGTTTGTGTCTGTTTTTGTATATTTGTGTATGTTTGTGTCTGTTTTTGTATATTTGTGTATGCTTGTGTATGTTTGTGTCTGTGTATGCTTGTGTATGTTTGTGTATGCTTGTGTATGTTTGTGTATGTGTGTGTATGTTTGTATATGTTTGTGTATGTTTGTTTCTGTTTGTGTCTGTTTTTGTATATTTGTGTATGTTTGTGCCTGACCCTGTGTTTGCCCTCGTCGAGCAGGCGTGGTGGGCGGGCGGGCCCCGACCGCGATTACACGCTGGCTGGCCAATTAACGGCGAGCCAGCGTGAAACACACGCCACAGCGCTGCCGGAGTGGGGATGGGAGGAGCGCGAGCGCTGAAGTTTGCGCATGCGCACAGATGCACGCAGTAAAAGCTCCCCTAGGCACAGGGCTGCCCTCGGGGAGCTGAAGGCTTTTAACCATAAAAAAAAGACATTTAAAATCATGACTCTGTCACATGAGCAGGGACATGTTAAATAAGGAACGTTAAAAAGTCATTTCTTTTTTTAAATCACTGGTCAAAACCTCATCCCGCCCAAGGATGAGGTTTCGCTAAAAATGCGACGGCTGCTTGGCCTTTTCACCCACCTGCCAAATGATAGGCTGCTTAATTGTCAGAGGGTGTGCTGCCAACTTTCGTGCACGTCCGTCAACCAAAATATCGCCCGAGTGCGCAATGGCGTCAGGACACCCGCCCGATGTCATTGCGCGTCATTTTACGCTCGTTCAGGTCGGGCACGCGCCCGACCAATGGGAGAAAAATTCTTCCCCAGGTGTTAGGCCCCTTAAGAATGTAACCTAGAAGCCTAATGCCTGTTAAGTGGCCCCACTGACAAATTTATCCATATGGAGACGTGACCAGCTCTAGGGATAGGTTGCCCCAGTTATACAGGTGAAGCTCAAGAATCAATTTCCATCACTCCAAAGGCCTTTTGCTTCAGGCATGCGCTGCCTTTAGAGCGCCAATTTGAGGGTTGAAAGTAGATCCATATTAATTGCTACCTCGTAATATTTACACAGATATTTTTTGATTGCAGGACTAATTTTTGTCGTTGCTTGATTACAGCTCCCTGAAACTTTGGAACCAGAGTGCAATGGCCAACTCCTCTCATTAAACAGATGGCTATGTCCTATTAAAGCCCACAGCGCCATAGGAACCACCTTCGCTTCAAAACATCAGTGGCCACCTCTTTAGAATTGAATCATACCTCCCTTCTTACTACAGTATAAATAAAAATCAATAGCATGCATTAGTGCTGTTCAAGTCAGTCCGATTAACATGTTTCTTACAGTAGGCCATCATCAACTTCCCAAAGCAATTAAAAATTGACAATAACTGTGCCCTTTCCAGCCTCACCATAACTCAAGTACAATTTTTTTTTTTTAAATTGCAGCAATTTTATCATTTATTTAGTAAGGTCTTGACTCTGGCCTACATAATCATCAAGTTAGAAAATGTGCTGTTGGAATTAAGATAGAGACGGTGACTTTGTAAAATAGGAGGTTTTTTATCTTCAATTCTATTCAAAATCCAGTTCCACACAATCAGCAACAATGGATCTTAATTGGCTTCTTATCCCTGGTGTGGACTGTTTTTGTTTGCATGTTCTATTTAATACATTATTCACTGGCATTTCTTGATTGGTAGCTGGGTTATGAGCTGCAAAAATGCTCCCAGACAAACTGTACATTTTCATTTCTGAGGGGTTTAAGCCTGAACTC
Source organism: Carcharodon carcharias (assembly GCF_017639515.1). Taxonomy (NCBI): domain Eukaryota; kingdom Metazoa; phylum Chordata; class Chondrichthyes; order Lamniformes; family Lamnidae; genus Carcharodon; species Carcharodon carcharias. The sequence goes on from NC_054470.1 coordinate 107,686,259, forward strand.
CCTCTCAAGTTTGAAATCCTCCACTTCTTGAAATCTTAATATTTGCTTCCTCCCCTCTGCCGAAGCCGTTGCATTTTAGTAAATGAATAACCATAGCAGATGTTCGTCACAAATCAATACCACTGCATATGTAAATTCTCAGAAATCCACAGATACATAGCTAAACACAGCTTTACACAAGGCATGCTTACACCTTGTGATGGCCTTTACCTAGTCTTCAAAGTTCAGTCATTCAACTTCAAATGGATTTGCTTTTACTCATCATTCTCTTATATTTATTCGAAAGATAATTACCTCAACACTCAGCTCAGGAACTGGTGGTCAAGTTAAGTTTCTGAAAAGCACTTAAAGCGGCATAAGTGCCGCATTGCTGCAGATTGGTGATAAATGCGTGCCCTTATTGTAGTAATTCAATTTTGTGCATGATTCTCCAAAAATATTTTTTACATTTAAGTTATGCACTTAGTTGTAAGTTGTTTTCGGGTAATTTCTGAATAATTTGCTCCAAAGTACCAATTTTGTATTGCAGAAGCAATTGTGCAAAGACAACAGACATACATTTTCCTAGTGACAAGTTTGAACGGTCTTATTTGTTTATAAATTGATTGATCTTTTCACTTTCTGAACAATTAATTACTGACTAAAAATCAATTTTCTCTCGGCATTGTTTTGGTAAATTTTCTCTGTCATTCAGGTTCAGGCTAGTAGAGTTAAAGAATCTAACCTCACAGAAAGAAGGAAAGAACTTGCATTTCTGAAGTGCCTCTCATGACCTCGTGCTGTCCCAAAGTGCTTTGCAGCCAATGAAATACTTTTGAAGTGTTGTGACTGTGACTGAAATGATCCTGCCTATTTGCGCACAGCCAGGTTGCACAAGCAGCATTGGGGTAATGGCCAAATTATCTGTTACTAGGTGTTGTTTGAGGGAGAAATGTCGAGCAGGACATCGTGGCGAACTCCCAAGTGCTTCTTTAAATAGTGCCATGAGATCTTCTCTGTCCACACACAAGGGCAGCCAAGGCCTAGATTTAATGTCTCTCCTGAACGATGACACCTTTAACAGAGTAACACACTCCCTCAGTACTGCCCTGAAATGCCAGCTTAGAATTTATGCTAAAATCCCTGCAGTGGGGCTTGAACCTACTATCTGCTGATACAGAGGCCAAAGGGGCTGTGCCATTTCATTTTATGCACCCATTAGAGCAGTGATAGATGTTAAACCCATGTCGAGATGGGAATAATCTGCTGAACAGTATGGAAATTAGAGCCAGGTATAAAATAAAGTGGCCTTCCACTGGCCCCACAAACTCTTCCTGGTTGAAGAATGAAGTTCAGGAAGCAGCAAGCAAATAAGGAAACGAGCTGGGCAAGGTTTTTGCCAGCTAGCTTGACTGGATGTCTCATGAGTGTTTTACATGGAAGAACATGGCAAAGCCAGCTAAACAGTGTGAGAGAATGTGACATTGATAATGAAAAGAAAATGCCACAATATGACCGAGTCTGACCTACAAGACATCTTCAACGAAACAGTACACAGGAGAGGCAGAATGCTGGGTGTCTATGGCAGGAATCGTAACAAAAACTGTTACTCATGCCATGTAATGGGGCTGGCACTGGCACTGGCTGCCAATTTTTTCATCCCAAGGACTGCAGAGCAATGCTTTGGAAAGTTCAATGATGTGACCAGAGCAGACAAGGTAACACATCATCCACTCTGCCTTGGACCAACCAAATGCCCTTCGTCATTTAAAAATAACAGCTGTAGAACTCATTGCAGTACACTTTGGTTAAAAGGGAATTTAACTTGAAATCTTATTGTATAACCGCCTATTTCCCTTAACAATGACTTGCATGCAAATTCTAAAACCCTTTCCTTCCTTTAACAAGTGATATCACCACATCCCTCGATGCAGCGCTCCCAATTGCTTCACATTTCTCAACTGCTTTACCAATCCAGCATGGATTTATACAGGGTAAGTCATATCCAAGGAACCTAGTTGTATGTTTTGAGGAGATAACAAACAAGGTAATTAAGGGAGTGTCTATGCATGTTGTTTATATGAATTCACAAAAGGCAGCTGGCAAGCTTCTAATTAAGAAATGATTACAAAAGTGATAGCACATGGAATTGCAGTTAAACTATTAGCTTGGATTAGGAATTAGTTAGGACGAAGCAGAGAGAGAGTAGGGATAATTGGTATGTACATACATTGGCAGGAATTGTTTGGCAGTGCCCCCCAATGACCTATACTGGGGCCACAGATTTTCACTACATTTACAAATAAAGGAATAGGGAGCCATATATCTTAGAATGCTGATGACACCAAGATAAGGGAAAGGTCTAGACGGGAGCAAAAGGTTGCAAAGGAATATTACTAGATTAAGTGGATGGGCAAAACTCTGGCTGATGGAATTCAATATGGGAAAGTATGTGGTTGCCCATTTTGGACCAAAGGAAGATAGATTAGCGTATTTTATAAATAACATGAAGGTAGGAGCTGTAGATATGTGCAAAAAAAAATGGAATATTTGCCTTTATCTTAAGAGGGCTGGAATAAAAAAGGGTGAAAATTACAATTGTTACAATTATACAAAAATCTGATTAGACCCCCTCCAGTCCTGGGTATCACATTTAGGAAGAATATACTGGCCATGGAGTGGGTGCAGCACAAATCCACTAGAATGATCCTGGGGCTAAAAGGGTTAAATTATGAGCACAGGTCTAAGACCAAGGGCAGAATTTTCTGCCTGTCGGGCAGCTGGGCCTGACCCAATCTCCGGCGGGCGGGGAGCCGATCCCCGCTGGAGAAGTGGGCCATGCCACCATTTTACATGGGTGGGCCTTAATCGTGACGTCCGGAGAGAAGCACTATGTATTCCCCAAAAGCAAGAGTGTGCTCTTTCACGCATGCACGTGAAAGAGCTCACATCTCCCTGAGACTAAGTGCTGCCTCAGGGAGATCGCTGAAAGTTTTAAAAACGTTAAAAGTAGAAAACAAAAAATCCTTTGCATGTCCCCCTCATGTGACAATGTCACACGAGATGGGACATGTTCATAAATTACACTAAAACTTTTTAAACTTTTTAAATCCCTACTTGAAACCTCATCCCGCCGGTGGATGAGGTTTCATGTTTTCTCTATTTGCCGCTGGGACTCCTGGCCAACCCGCCAACCTTAAGGTTGGACGGGCAGGTCCTTTAATTGCTTAATTGATCCTGTCAATGGCCTCAATTGGCCATTGACAGGTCGGCGGGCCCACAGCTGATTTTGCTGCACCCCAGCCTTCCTGAAAATTTAAATGGGGCGCGGTGACATCGGAGGTTCCGCCTGACATCATCCCGTGTCATTTTACACGTCGGCGAGCGGGCCCCGCTCCCTGTTCACCGACGGCAAAATTCTTCCCCAAAGTTTGTGTTGCCTTGTATATAGATGAAGTGGTGAACAAGTTGCGTTTACGGTGATTAGATGATGTGATAGAATAGATAGAGAGAAACTATTTCATCTGTTGACAGAGATCAGAACAAGGGGGAATAATGTTAAAATTAGAGCCAAGGGGCAGAATTTTCAGTTCAGTGGGCTGGCACTGTCAGCGGTCCAAGGATTGGCCGGGAAATGGGCCGCCACCTCCAATCAGCCCCCAATCGCGATTTCACACTAACGGGCCAATTAAGGCCCACCCAGCATGAAACTCGGCTCCCCATTGGTCAGAAGGGCAGGGCTGGGGCGGGGGCCTGTCAGCCACTGGGTCGCCATTGGACCCGGCAATCAGTTTTCAAACAGCTCAAGCAGCCCCTTGAAGGCTCCCAGGGAAGAACGTCCCTTTTGTCTCTCGTTACCTAACATGATGGAGTCGAATGGGGGCTGGAGAGGCCAGGCAGGAGGGCAGGTCGAGTGGGCACTCGGCCCCTCCCCCACTTTTTGGATGAGTGCCTCGCTGCCCTCCTGGAGTAGGTGGCTGCCAGGAGGGACACCCTTGTCCCCAGAGATGGGAGGAGGAGGCCACCGCACCTCACCAAGAGGGCATGGGGGGAGGTGGCAGCGCTGTTGAGCAGCCATGACATGGTGTGGCACCCCTAGGTCCAGTGCCGGAAGCAGCTCAATGACCAGCTGCACTCAGGAAAGTTGAGTACCGTGTTGGCATGGGTCACTGTGCAGAAGTGTTAAGGTGTGGCTGTCCCTCCCACCCCCCTGTGGAGCTCAGGGGTGCTGGACTCTGAGTGCCAACTGTCAATGAGGCCAGAGCTGGCCAAGGGGGTGAGCCCTGGCTGCTTGAACTGAGTGCCTTGTGGTTCGAGGGCCACAACTCGGATGTGCCCTGCAAGGGGTACCTCAGGAGAAGACGGGCCATAACCAGTCAGAGAGGTCATGGACAGGTGGAGACATGCCCAACCTGCTGCTGCTCACCAGGTTCGAGCAGGACGCCCTAGAGCTAGAGAGCTGGCACACTCCACATGCAACTGAGGCGTGAAGGGGCTGGGGTGCCAGACGATGGTAAGAGTGCAGTGCACAGAGGTGAGACTTTAGGATTGTGCAACCATTCTAGTGTAGTCCCTCCATTAATGTGAGCCTCAAACCCGGAGTCCCCATTAATCATTGAAAGACAATGGCATCATGATGCAGATTTCCATGGTCTCACCAGGGTGCCTGGCATGCACAGTGACAGTGTGATGACTTTAACTAATGACGCCCTTGTTCTCCCTTAGATTCGCCAGCACGCACTTGGTCTCTCGACCCTGAACGGCCACCCCTAATGCCAGGGGACCGCCGGTCTTCATTTGCACCTGCACCACACCCATTCTCTGACCCAGGAAACAGCACAGGTACCCACACCTCGGTGGGCATTAGATTGGTGACTAGAATGTCAGTGCATGTCGGTGAGGGTACTTCACAACCGCTTGAAGTGCAGGTGGAGAGTGCCCACGGGGGCAGCAGTCAGAACATTGCTGGGGACCAGGATGATGCTGAGTTGAAGGAAGATGACGAGCCTCTGGAGTCGTCCATTAGGCAACAGATGCTGGATGTCCAACGGGATGTGAGGGAGGATCTGGTGGAGATCCGTAAGAGTCTGCGTGTCATGGTCTCCATTATGGAGGGGTCCATGCGGACCATGAGTACTGCATTGACCCTCATGGCCGACCACACTGCCTCCTCCATGGAAAGAGTGGTGACTCTCATAGAGAGGCAGCTCCAGGGACAGAATCAGGGGTTCCTGGGGTTGTGCCTGGACCTGCAAGCCCGCACACAGACACTGACCATCCATCAGTGGCGAGCAGGGAGGTCCAGAGCAACCTCATGTTGGCGCACAAGCTGCTTGTCATCTCTGGGGGCTCCGCTCAGGGCCCTCTGGATGATGGCAGCAGCTCCTCCGCCCCTCCACCAGCAATCATTGCATCTGATGAGGTTGCGATGACTGGGGAGATGCCAGGCATGGCACTGGCTGCTCCCTCCCAGTTGGGGCCAACATAGGCTCCACTGGCCAGAGGACGACTGCCAAGGTCATCAAGGCCAACAGGACTGCAGAGTAAGCAAGCTGTCTCCAATGCAGCTGCCAGCAAGGAGGGGGCACCAAGATGTGGCACTCGCAAATGCAAGTTAAAGGCACCATGAGCGCAAGAAGGACAGTTCACAGGTGATGTTCTGTTCATTTATGTTTTGTTTATATGTCTACAGGTATGGACATCAACACCAGTAATGGTAATGTCATTATGCATTCAATGTATTATCAGCATTAAATTTGCTTTTGTTCTAATGGCCTGAGCATGCTTCACCTTTTTTTCTGGTGTAGAGTACGTCAGTATGTAATGCTGGACATGAGTGACTCGCTACTTCATTGTACAGGCACTGAGTGGACTTTGTGTTCAAATGACGGGATCATTTCAGACATCTGGGGTGGAGGCAGCCCTGGCATGAGGTGGAAGCGGATCTTTGGCAGCCCAGCTGAAGGAGCATTGGATCAAGGCGTACCTGGTGTCCCTGCATCCCTGAAGCTTACTGAGGTCTGCCTCCACACCCTCAGCGTTCTCCTCACCGTGTTCCACTTCTGACTCACCACTGGATTCATCATCTGTGGCTTGTGCAGTTGCGTCAACATCCTCTTCCTCCACTGGGTCCCCCCTTATCAGTGCCAGATTGTGGAGAGCACAGCATGCAACCACTATCAGTGACACCCGCTCTACCAAGTATTGTAGTGTTCCCCCTGAACGGTCCAGGCATCGGAAGCACATCTTCAGAAGACCTATGGTCCTATCACCGCCCTTGTGAAGGCGTGACTCCGATTGTGCAGCTGCTCAGCCTCTGTTCTTGGGTGGTAGAGAGGCGTCATGAGCCACCTTTTGAGGGGATAACCATCCATCCAATTGGGCTGGAGCACTGACGAGCCTCAGCACCTGGGAGTGTGTGAGGATGTAAGCGTCATGGGAGCTGCCTGGGTACCTTGCACAGGCTTGCAGAATCTGCATCCTGTGGTCACACACTATCTGCACGTTCATGGAGTGGAATCACTTCCTGTTGACAAAGGCACATTGATGGCCACATGTGTGCAGTGGACGGCACCCTGGATGCAGTGGGATCCAGCAATCACTGCAAAGCCTCTGGCTCACTCACCCTGGCTGGCCTTATCTGTACAGTAAAGAATAAATGTCATTACCCGCCTGAACAGAGCTTCTGTCACCAGCTTGACACACCTGTGGACAGCTGATTGGGACATTCCACAAAGACCATTCACTGACCCTTGGAAAGAGCTGGAGGTAAGAAGTTGAGGGCCACTGTGACCTTCAGAGCCACTGGCACCTGCACAATTGGACGTGATCTCAGGCCCAATCATATGACAGATGGAGGTCACAGTTCCCTGGAGAGGAGGAGCCTCCTTCGGCATTGCACCTCGGACATTTTGAGGTAGCTGCATCGCTGCCTGTAAACCCTGGCAGCAGGATAGTGACGTCTTCTGCAGCTTCTTCCACCCTGGACTACCTGCTGACCCTGCGCCCCTTGTGCCGGTGCCTCTCCTCCCACAGGTCTCTCTCCTGGAAGCTGCATTGGGACACCTGGCCTCCTTTCCCTTCTGCCCCTCTCTTCCTCCTCAGAGGTGATGTCTCTAGTGGAGACCACAATCCCCATTAACAGGACAACGGAAGGCTGTCTGATACCTGGAAGGGTCCACACAGTCAAAATCCTCCAGGGGCCTCGGAGACACCAATAAGTCCTGAAATGAAGCTTGTAAATGCTAAAAATGAAGCCCTGAACAGAGATGAAGCTGCCAAGTACCAATAAGCAACCAGCAGCAAACTACCTCCCAAACTCTTCACGACTCACACATGCATTGCTGCTGACCCTTTTGATCCTGCCCTTGGATGAGGTTTAGCAAATTGTCGGCACCTTGACTGCCTGTTTTGCCTGTTCAACGAGCGCAAAATCGCGCGGGCAATGTAAAGTCGCGAACAATTGCCTTTTTAATGGCCTTAAGAGCCTCCTGATTGATGGCGGGCACGGTTTCAACTTCTGCGCACGCCCGCCGACGAAATATCGGGCGAGTGGCGATGACGTCGGGACTCTCGCCCGATGTCATCACATGCCATTTTACGCTTGAGCAGGTTGGGCACGCACCTGCCCACTCAGCGAAAAATTCTGCCCAAGATGTTCAGGAATGATTTGAAAAAGCACACCTTTACACAAAAGATGATGGGCCATAACTTTCAAGCTCCCCAGCATTGTATTTGAGGGCTTACCCCAAAGATGCGCTGGGGGAATCCCCTTCGGAAGTTCCCAGGTAAGGGTTTGCATGGCCATTGCCCAGAATTGCAAACCTCCTTTGGGCAATTTCCCTACACTGGGAACCACCCAAAAATGCGATTTAAATCCAAACTTCGCATGGTTCCAACTGTGTTACACCAATAGTTACCTAGAAAACATTAGAAGAAATAAAACCTCTTCTAACTATTGTACAGACCCAGACCTTTCCCCACTCCCGACCCCCCACCTCTGGAATCCTACCACCCACAGGGGACTTACTCCACCACCCCCCCACCATTAACCACCACCCCATGGTATTCCCCATCACTCCCAGACCTCTGTAAGATTCCCCACACCTGCATGGGGCTCCTCCTATTTGACCGCCTCTGTGTTCACCATCCAATTAAGGGCAGTGGGCAGGCTTCCCATGCTGCAGGCCCAGGCATGTTGACAGGAGCTTGCAACCCACAGAGAGGACTCATAAGACTGGCACCTTTATTTAACCAGCTGCACTAGCTATTTAGAGCGATGCATGTGGAACTCACTGACACACTGGTGGAGATACTGCTGCTGCATGAAGTTAATGGGGAGAGGGCTCTCTTGTTTGACACTCCAGGGCACCTTCCTCAATGTCAACAGTTCAGAGGATCTGGCAGGAGGTCACTGATAGAGTTAGTGCTGCTGCCAGCAGCCAGAGGAATTGAACACAAACGTGAAACAAAAAGGGAAAATTGAGCACAGCTGCCAATGCACAGTCTCAAAATAGTTCCTTGCACCAGGTACATGCTCCAAGGATATTTGGCAGAAAGTGTTACTCATTTACTGCTGCCCATACAAAGCATTCAGACAACGTTACAGTTCATTAAAAGCTTACCATCCATAGCCATAATCCAACAAGATCCACATTTCAGTTGTAATTTCCCGTTGCCTTCACATCCAAAATCCATCAAATAAAAGTGAGCACGTTAATTTTTTCAGATAAATGTTAGACAGGGGGACAAGCAGTTTAGTGTCACTGTACACGCTCTTGAAGTTTCCAACATTTTAAGAACACTTTGTGCTTTTAGGACAAGGTAGCTTATAACAGGAAGGAGCAGAGTCACAGGAGGACAGTGCAAAAATTCAGGCCATTGATCTGCAACAAAGGAATTGAGTGTGAGTAAATGGGAAGTCTTGTGGTGCAATGATAACATCCCTACCTCTGGGCCAGAAGATCTGAGTTCAAGTCCCATTTCAGGACTTGATGTCTATGGAAGGTGCATTCATAATGTGACAAAATAGTTTGATTATCAGACTTTAAATCCTTCCAATATACTTGATGGCAGGCAGTAAAGAGCAGGAGAGTTTCCTGGTCAGGCATACTGCAGAAGGCATTGGAAAACCACTGCACTATTTTACCAGGCATAATTGGGACCAATCCAGTGGAAGTCTATGGTCGCCAACACCCTCTTAGGTCATGGTACTGGGAGGAGTGGTGGGGGGCATGATGGAAAATTGCCTGGATGGGTGCAGTTCTGACAACACACAAAGTCCTTGGCATCATCTTGGACAAAGAAATCCACTCGATCCCATCCACCATCTTGAACAGTCATTCCATCTGTCACCAGTGAAATGTGGCTACAGTGTATAACATCTACAAAGATGCACTGACAGCAACTCACCAAAGCTCCTTCTTCAGCACCTCCTAAACCCACAACTCCTACCACTGGGGAGGACAAAGGCAACAAGTTCACATGAATCACCTCCAAGATCACCGTCCTAATCACATACCATCCTTACTTGCAAATACATCACCATTCTTGGAACTTCTTTTCTAATAGTACCATAGATGTGCCACAGATTGCAGCAGCTCACTACCACCTTATCAAGGGCAATTAGGGATAGGCAATAAATGCTGGCTGTTTATGGCAGGAATGCTGCATTGAGATATCAAATGCAAAAATTAACATGCCTGTTTCACTGTCTCACAGTCTTCCAGCTCTAGGCCACTTCAAACTCTTAAAAGTATCTCATTGATTCATGCCATAAGATGAGGCCAATAGAGAAGATAGAGCAACCAATAAAATATATCATTTCAGATTTTTCCAAGTTATTACGCCTATATTCACACAATGGGAAATTATGCTTTTGAAATTATTACAATCTCTATCACATTTGGTGCAACCATCCATTGTTCACCTGGATCACTGCTTTTTATCATTTCTATGACACAACAGAACAATTGATCAATTTGTACACTTCCTTCAAACAAAGTATAATTGGATATATATTATGTATCTGGCACATAAAAAGACATAACATGCTTAATAAAATATTACCATTAAATTATTTAGGTTATACATTTTTTTATTCTGAAGCACAGCTGAATTACCCATAGCATTATTCTTTGTAATTTATTTTTCTCTGCCGAGCGTCATTCACCTGTGGAGCTAGTTGACAGTGTGGGCGGTAGGTGTAGTTTCACTGCACACATTTAGATTGCTACCATGAGTGGAAGGCATCTCCAGTAATAGATTCATTTCCAGAGGGATAAAATTGAAAAGCAGCGACGTTATGATAAACTTGTACAGAACCTTGATTAGACCACGCTTGGAGTACTGTGCACAGCTCTGGTTTCCATATTAGAAAAAGGGTGTACAGCAGCATTCCCTAATTTTTCTTTCGCATTGTGCAACCTAATCATTTAAGTGTGCAGGCCTTTTATTTTCTTTTTTTAGCGCAGCCATGCACATGTGGTAACAAAGCGGCAGACTTGTGCTTGGCCTGTGTAGAAACTTTCATGTTGCTGCACGGCTGTGTAGCTTAGAAGTAACATTGATGTTGAGGTGTTGGAAAAGGGGAAATAAAAAGATTTTAAGAGATGACAGTGATTATAACTAGCAGGGAAGATTGAACAGGCTGGGGCTCCTTCCTCTAACGAGAAAGGAAGCCAAGGCTGAGCAGATAGAGTTCTTTATGAAAGGGTTTGATGTAGTTGATGTTAGAGATGACGGTTCCACTTGTGGACCAGACTGAACCAGGGACCATAGATAAAATCTAGTCATCAATTAATCCAGTCAGGACTGCAGGAGAAACATCTTTACCCAGAAAGTGGAACTCGCTACCGCAAAGAGTAGTTGAGGCAACATGGACAATCTTGAGAAGCACATGAGGGAAAAAGGAAAGTTATACTCGAGGAAACAAAGTGTGAGGAGGCTCATGTGGAACGCAAATGCCAGCATTGAACTGAGGGGCTGAATGTACTATCTCTGTGCTGTACATTCTGTGTAAGGATTGACAAGGTAGTGATCTCATTTAACTAGCTTGGTTTTCTTTTATTCATTCATGGGGTGTGGGCTTCGCTGGCTAGGCTAGCATTTATTGCACATCGCTAATTGCCCTCAAGAAGTGGTGGTGAGCTGCTTGCAAAGGTCAGAGAAGGAATTCCCTGAGGATTTAATTTCCTCTAGGAATAAAGGGAGTTGTGTAGGAGATTCAAGTTAACAATTTATAAGCAAGAAAAAGACTGAGATAAAGGGGGAAAAAAAAGCGATGTTAACTTAGATGTTGATGGGATTAGATAAAGAAGTATGGGAGGAGGTTTCTCTGGCCCATTGACTCCAGCAGTGACCCAATTTGCCAAATGGCCTGTTTCTATGCTGTAAATATTATGTAAGACTAACAAAGGGAAAAGGAGTAACTATAAGATACAAAAAAAGTATAGAATGCATATATTTATTGATCAGAATATGGGAAACAAACTGGAAATATTAGAACAAGGGGGCATAACCATTATATTAGAGACAGGCCCTGCAAGTGTGATGTCAGGAAGTTCTTCTTCACAGGAAGAATTAGCAGAAATCTGGAGCTTTCTCTCTCTCCACAAAGTATTGTTGAAGCTTGGGGTCTAACTGAAAATGTCGGAAGTGAGATTAATAGTTTTTTTGTTGGGCTAAGATATTAAGCACAATGGAACCAATGTGGGAATTAAAATGAAGACCAGCCATGATCAGTTTGAATTATGGAACAGACCTGCCAGGCTGAATGACCCCTCCTGTTCCTATGTTCTGGCATATGCTGAGAAATTTGAGAAACGCAATGCAGAGACACTGCTACACCATCATTGAACAGGGTGGATTGCCAGTGCAACAAGCTTACATTGGCATTTCTCTTTACAAATGCTGACCTAGGAATTTAAGACTGCAAACATTGACACAAATGTACAACAGAACTGTGACAACAAGGAGTACGGTTTTGCGGATAGGAAAAGCATCAGAGGTTAACAATTATGTAATTACACTCATTCACCTAATGGCTAGGCCCATGTCCAAATTGCGTGAGTGCCTTGACCATAGCTAAATTCAGCAGGACCCATTTTTTAGGCTGCAAAGACAGCTGCTTGAAAGGAGCACAAGCTTCCTTTCAATAATGAAATGAACCTCTTGTGCCTATTCCTGGAACCTTGGGCAAAGTTTTCTAGCCCCATCACAGCGGGGGCAGGGCCAGAAAATGCAGCGAGCCATTCAGAAGCCCACTGACTTCGGCGGGACTGGAAGATCCCGCTGGCGGGTAGGACTGGAAAATTCCAGCTCTTGTCGCAAATCCTTGCACTGGTCATTGGAACTTGCCTTGCTGCAAGGTCAGCATACATTTTCAGACTCTCTTGTGGCCTAAAAAGCACTTTTTAAAGGGGATGCTGGAGGTCCAGGGGAAATCTGCAGGCACGTTTTTTTTATCATATCATAATGTGGAGTCAGGAGGAGTGGCATTGCTTGTGACCCCTCCTGATTGCTCCACACAACAGATACCACCCTCCCACACTGAAACACACCCACCAAACCCCTCTAGCCCTCTCCAGGATTCACCTGCCTGCTATCCAAGATGGCCACGTTTGAATACGCATTATGCTGTCCAATCGGCACGCACATCTTGTTAGAATTATGATAATAAGATGGAGGGCCAATTGCTTACCTCATCACCTTTCCATTAACCCATTCAACTTTCGACCATCTTCTTACTCCCCCTGTACTGCCACCTCTCTCTCTTTGAATGGCCCAGTCAGTCCATGTGATTTCCCCCCGACTCTTTGCTCTGCTGTCACCCACTTCAGCCATAACCCTTTATCTATCACCCTGTATTCCAGCATCCCCCAGCCACCCCAAGCCAAACCAACAATCTGTGGCCAGAAACCAGAGCTTCCTCACCTTCAACCAAGTTAAGGTGATTGACAGAAGAGCCAGAGGTGGCGTGAGGACTTGTGTTTTTATGCAGTGAGTGGTTAGGAGCTGGAATGCACAGCCTGAGAATGCGGCGGAGGCAGATTCAATCATGGCTTTCAAAAGGGAGTTGGATAATTATCTGAAGAGAAAAATATTAAAGGGCTATGGGTAAAAGACAGGGGAGTGGGACTAACTGAGTTAGCACACTACCTCAGCACTGCAACCACTCTATGATTCAAGACTGCAATTTCATCCTCACCTCTTATTCCTAACTGAAACTTTAGTTTGCCTCAAAGAGGTTTTATTCGCTTTCGACATTCAGCATGATTTTTTTTCAAAAGGAATCAAATTAGATAGAGTAAAGAAAATGCCGAAGTGCCTATCTCTCTCTCTCTCTATCTGTTTTTGTTATCCTCTCTGGCTCTTTATTATGTTGGTATTAGAAATTGGACCCGCTTTCTCGTGGATGTGAGCAATCAACCTTTTCTAACCATCAACAAAAAGCAAGTGGAGATAATTAGTTGACTTCAAAAGTCAGTTGGTGCTTTTCCTTTGAAAATTGAAGCAACATTAAATACAGAAGACTCTCACAAGCACATATACACTCTCTGGCAATGTTCACACGTAATACTCCTATGTTGCCTTACATTCCCAAGTGTCACTCTAGCCATAATTAGAAATGTTCCAAAATGACATAAATAATGAAAAATATGATTTGCAGTGATGAAGAAATATCAAAATTGACAAGATGATTTACTGAACCTAACTCGGTAAAATATTAAACTAATAATTAACTGTGTTCGTTGAGAAAAATTTGGAAATGATGATTTATGAAATGTTGCATGGGAAGTCGAGAAATGATCAATCCTGTAATTTAACTCAGCAATACAGTAAAATTGTCATTTTAAAGATTAATTGTGATGTAAAATTCGATGCATATTTAAGAACGGATAATTGAAAATATGTATATTTATTTCAGTTTATTCAATGAATATTGATGCATTGAAAAGTTGAAAATTAAATGGACATGGGAAAAATTAAATTGGAGAAACAATTGGAGTGAAAGCGAGTATCCTGCGGGCCCCACACAGAATTTCCCAGGAGGCAGCAATCAGGGCTTAGTAGGAGTAGCCCAGTTGTCCATCACAGGCAGGCAGCAGAAGAATTGGTAGAGCACCAAAGCTGAATGCCAAGGAGCTGAAAAACAATAAATGGGCCTTAATTTGCTGTAATTATATAATGCATATAACATTAGTCAGACTTGCCTTTGCACGTTTCATTTCTTACATTTTTCTTTGCTCGGCAGTTGTGAGTTGATAACAGGGCAGTGTGGGAAGCTGGGCCTGGAAACACCTGAACAAACATCTAGCAAGAGACAACCTAATCACCTCCACTTGACATTCAACAGCATTACCATCACTATCAACATACTATTGGCCAGAAACTTAACTTGATCAGCCACATACAGACTGTGGCTACAAGAACAGATCAGAGGCTGGGAATTCAGTGGCGAGCAATTCCTCCTGACTCCCCAAAGCCTGTCCCCCATCTACAAGGCACAAGTCAGGGGTGTGACAGAATACTCTCCACTGGCCTGGAATGGTGCAGCTCCAACAACACTCGAGAAACTCAACACCATCCAAAATAAAATTTAATTGGCCATCCACCCCTTTAAATATTCATTCCCTTCACCACGGGCGCAATATGTCTCCAGTTTGTACCATGTACAAGATTCACTGCAAGCCCGCCAAAGTTCATTCGACAGCACCTCACAAACCTGAAGTCTTTACAATCTAGAACAGGGATGGACAACCTCCAGCCCGTGGGCCACATGCAGACCATCAGGGATCTGAGTGTAGCCTGTGAGGCATTTTGTTGACCATTGCCCATGCGCGTGGTTGCCTGATTCTGCTGGTTTCCATCTGCGTAGTTTTCTCAGCTGTTATTACTAAAGTGATACGTACACAAAGCAAGGGCACATGAAGTGAAATGCGTGCTGGTTGCACACAACATTGACTGTGAGAGCCGTGTGTTCCCTCTCTGTCCAATCAAAGTGCTCCTATGGGTTCAATCGGCATGCCATGCATATTCTTACTCATGGGGTCATGGTTAGTGTACATGCCCGATTTCAGCCTTGTGGCTCACTGAGATGAAGGAGGGCCATTCCTGTGGGCCACTCAATAGCCTAGGTTGTCCTATGAGGACAAGGATAGCAGATGTACGGAAACATTGCCAACTACAAGCTCTCCTCCAAGTCACACCATCCTGACTTGGATATATATCGCTGTTCCTTCACTGTCACTGGGTCAAAATCCTGGAACTCCCTCCCTAACAGCAGCACCACATGGACTGCAGCAGCTTCAAGAAGTCCTTTCCCCATAGTCCTCTTCATTTAATTATACTCACCACCATCTTCTCAAAGGCAATTAGGGATAGGCAATAGATGTTTGCATTGTTAGCGAAGCCCGCATCCCTTGAATGAAACAAAACCTATCTCCTTCACGATTAGATTGAAAGATTGCGAATTACTGACACAAGAAATAAAGAGAGAGGAAAAAAGATTGGATTAAGCAGAGCAAGCAAAGAGACCAAAAGGAAAAGCAAAAGAAAAAATTGTTACTTTTTTTCACATCTCCATAAACAATTAATCCTTAAATGAATGAGACTCCACACTCAGAATAGTTAATTTTCAACACAAGACGGGTTTATCACCAGTAATTAACACTGTCACATTATTGCTAGGATACTTCTAAAAAGAATCATGGAATCATTGAATGGATGCAGCACAGGAGGAGAACATTCGTCCCTTTGTATCTGTGTTACCTGTCTACAAGAACAGATCACCTAGTCCCGCAGCACCACCCTTACTCTGTGGCCCTGCATTTTTTTTTCTCTTTTAAAAGCCACATTTGAATCTATCTCAACTACACTCTCAGGCAGGGCATGACAAATCCTAACCACTCACTGTATAAAAAAGCTTTTCCTCATGTCTCCTTTAGGTCTTTTGCTAATCACCTTAAATCGGTGCCCTCTGGTCCTCAACCCTGCTGGCAATGGAGGCAGTTTCATCTTTCTCCTCTGTCCACACCCCTTCACGAGTTTGAACAAATCTCCCTGCAACCTTCTATTCTCTGAGTAGAACATCCTAAGTTTTTCCAATGTATCCACGCAACTAAAGTCCCTCATCCCCGGAACCACTCTCAGCAATCTATTTGTACCATCTTCTAATACCTTCACATCCTTCCTGAAATGTGATGCCTAAAATTGGAGACAACACTCCAGTTGAGGTTGAACCAGTGTTTTATGAATGTCCAGTGTAACCTCCCTGCTTTTTTTTTACCTTATACCTCTATTTATAAAGCCCAGGCTCCTGTATCCCTTATTAACTACTGTCTCAACCTACCCTGCCATCTTCAATAATTTGTGCACGTGTAGCTCCCCCCCACAACCCAAGGTCCCTCTGCTCCTATACCATCTTTTAGAATTGTACCCTCTATTTCTGGGTGTCTCTTCTCGTTCTTCCTAACAAAATCTATCACTTCACACTTATCTGCACAAGCCTCGACAAGACTTAGGTTTCCATGGCAAGTTGAATTCTTATTTACTGTGCAAATACATCATCTTCAAACTGTAAATGGTGAGAAGCATTGGGCTGCAGGAAATAAAGTAAACCATAATTCCAAGTTTGGTACTACAGAACTTGAGTATTGCTGAAAAAAGAGACATGGCTAAGCTTTTTGTCTCATCAGGACATCTCGCAAGCATACCAATATAAGAGGACAACAGCAATTTATACTGCATGTGAAGATAGTGCTGATTGGTTGGCAAATAGCATTCCCATGGAAAAAGCACCACTGATGGTGACTGACTGTTAGCTCCCAAGCATTGTTTAAAATTTAAACTAGGCAGCTTTACCCTGATATGTCAAAGCATTGCCCTGATGCATTGCTAGAGTTTGGAAGATGGTGGTGCTGAGCTCTCACTGCCAGACTCGCTTGGACCAATTCTGTATCAGTATGGAAACCTGTCCCATCATCCCGGTGGAGCTTAATTTTCAGGTTTCCCACCCTCCAAGATGTCTCAATTCCTCCTGTATTCCTTGATCCCATCGTGATTGTGGTGGATATCCATTTGTTAGCTCCTGAACATTTTGAAGTGGATGTACCTATGCTCTCCTGTGGACCTCACCCCTCCTCATCTGGAGACTGCTTGCACAGTTAAACATATACCTCCCCAACACACACTAGGATACCCGCACAATGCCTTTTCCCCATCAGTAAGCTGCAGATGCCTCCCTTTACTATGTATGCCATCTGTTGCCCAGTATGATGCCAGAAACCCCACAGACTGAGGCATGTGATGTTACAAAAATGCCCTGCATACAACATTTTGGGCACAACTGAGATTGGACTGACACGCACCCCCCTCCTCCTTGCACAGGGACAAGGATCGTCTTAGCAAGCTCAACAATGTAAACTGAAGTGCTTCTTTTTTTTTATTCATTCATGGGATGTGGGCTTCACTGGCTGGGCCAGCACTTATTGCCCATCATTCAGTGCTCCTCCCATTCTGGCCCCATGTAGCTTATGTCAATCTGTAACATGCTCTCTCCCTGTCCTGGAACTGAGGACGCTAGCACTATGCGTCCTCCCCGTTGTCATGTGTCTGAGTGCAACCTTCCCCACTCATACTCACCAGTGCAGCCCTAGCCCTGCAGCCCATTAAAAGACATCCCTGCCTTACCACTGGTCTCGCAGGTAGAGACTTACCTCTGACACTCCCCCCCCGAGCGCGAAGCCTGGCGCTGATGACCACGAGTGCTGCACGGTGCAAGGTAGGTGAACGAACTTCGAAGTCCCGAGCCAGGTGCATGTAACTTATATACCACTGTGAAACACATTGTGCTAATTGTATGCTGATGTGTCCTGATCATCCAATGTAGGGGGTATGATTCCAGTGAAGATTCCTTATATCGTGATACAAATATATTGAAATTACGTTCCTGACGTGCCGCAGCAGGAAACGCAGCCTGGCATTGAAGGCTGCAGCGCACAATCACAAACTGATTTTACAATGTGTAAAATTGATTTTTTGCCTTCTCGCGATACTCTCTGCTCCCGCACACCATGATGCCTGCTGTGAACGTGAGTAGAAAATCCCAGCCATAGTAGGAGATCAGGAGAACCTGATGAAAATTCACAGCCATGGTGATAAATTCAACATATTGTACACTCAGTACGTATTGACACAATTGCCTCAGCCAATGAGTTGGAGTGGGGATGGGATTTATGGCAGTATTGAGAACAAGTACTTTTTCAAAAGACAACTTTGATGTAAACAGCAAAGTCTATTTTTCTGCAAAGAACATAATCTATTTAAACAGAGTCTATGCACTACAACAAAGCAGTTTATTTACTTAGAAACCAACAAACAGTGTCTATTTAAATACATCTGTGCACCTGAGCAAAAAAAAAGGCAGCTAAATTGGAAGCAGTGTTAATATCGCTGTTCATTGGCCATACATTTTAGCTGACCCTAAAATCTAGGACCAGTTAAGACTAGCCTGCACTGCTTAAACTATCGTGCACCTCTTGAAGGGGAGGTGTACTGTGGTTGTACAGGTGGAAGATTTCAGCGAGAACCTCCTTAGTAAAGCACCGACATTTCACATATTGTTCATCACTAAGGTTCAGATAGGAGAATTGTTCCCGAACACCTGAGTAGATATCGACTTCTGCTGAGGGCCTTTCTTCCCTTCCTCCTCCTCCCTCTTCTAGGAGTTTGTCCTGCTCTGCGTAACCTCTATTTGTTCTCCAATCCTTTTGTATTCAACAGGGATGCATACTACTGCACTCTGAGAGAAATCGATTGGCACAAAGTCCTTGAAGTCAGGGCAAAGTCCTTCAGCACTAGCCACACCACTTTCTGGAGAGTTTTGTAATTTGAAACAACTACAAAAAGCAGCAACACTTGTGCAGTCAAAGCAGCAACCAGAAGAAATCAACCAGCAACTAGCCTGGTAGCATGTGAGGTTAAGAGAGTGAGCTAAAGAGTTCAGCTCAAAATGGCCATGTTAGTACCTTACCTATCAGCGTTGTCTGCTGATTGATCTGCCTGCTCAGCATCATTCTGGCAGACATTAGCTGCATACAAGCTAACATACGCACCAACATGGCTTCTGGTATGATGTGTAGCAGAAGCATGCGTGCATACATCAGATGCTATCTTTGTCCCCGAACAGCAACCCATAGCAGCCGAAGAATGGACAGAATCGAGTCCAGTTATGTACCCTGTATATTTACTCAACAAACAGAGTCTAGTAAAGTAGAACAAAAACAAAAATACCTGGAAAAACTCAGCAGGTCTGACAGCATCTGCGGAGAAGGATACAGTTGACGTTTCGAGTCCGTATGACCCTTCATCAGAACTAAGACATATAGAAATGAGATGAAATATATGAGTTTTTCCACGTATTTTTGTTCTTGTTCTAGATTTCCAGCATCCGCAGTATTTTGTTTTTATTCTAGTAGAGTCTCTACAAAGTACAGCAAACAGGGCACATGACTGAAACTATGGCAAAGACCCCCAATTAAAGCAGGGTTATTCCTCTAGCAAATGCAGTCAGTGGAGGATAGTTTCATAACACAAATTATGTACGTAACATTAAGCCCGGTCACATACAGCAGTGCAGTCTGAGACATGAATGATGAGGGAAGTTACCCCATCATCTTTCTTCTGGTCAGCAGAAGTGGTGTCACGTTATGTGATCTGTTGTGTATTTCTCTCTAAGATGCAGTGACATATGGGTCGGGATTCTCCAAGCCCACCAGCGGCAGGCATGTTTGGTGGCTTGAGTGGACAATATGCGCGATCAGTTTCACAACGTTGTGCAACCAGTTCACAATCGTCCGCACAGCCTGTTAATGGCGGACCACATTCTCTGCCATCGGACGTCAGGAACCTAATTGTAATACATCAGCATATCATTATTAGGCCAGCCTGCCGGAATAATCCCCCCCACCAGCTTGATTGTCTGCCCATGTCGGTGGGAAAGCACACCAGCGTGTTTCACAACAGCACATAAGCAACATGCACCTGGCAGGCTGCACTTTACTCGGGACTTCAAGGTTTGTTTGTCTACCTTGCTTTGGGCAGCACTCGAAGTCATCAGCGCCAAGCTTCACAGGCAGCACCACATCACTTTTAGGGAGGCTCACGGGTAGGTCTCAACTGATTAAATCAGCCATATGTGGGGGGCTTTTCAATGGCTGCAGGGTGAGGTTTTGCTTGGAGAAGAGGGGAAGTGGCTTCAGGCAGGGGAAGAGGCTGCAGGACGAGACCTGTACTGCGGAAGGAGGGTATCCCAGGGTGTGTATGGAGCACATGTTGATCTGTGGAAGTGGCCTCAAGATGGTGAGGGCTGAGGAGGCAGTCTCCAGAGGAGAGGAGGTCAAATGGACATGTGAGGGTATGTGTGTGAGAATTGGTGGTGATATCCCTTGAGCTGGCAGTGAGTGAGATGCCAGTGAATGTGTGATGGGCTTGAGTGTGTGAGGTTAGAGTGATGGGATGGTTGCCTTACCCTGGCTGCATGGATGAGATTATTCTTTCTCTATCTACATTGGCCAGCCTCTTCTGTGCAGCATTGGCACTGATCACCACTGCCGTCGCCTACCAAACCGGAGTGATAATGTAGCTGCCCCTCCTGCAGCCAGAGTGGGGGTAGAGGCACAATGGGCCTCCATGGCTACCAAAGGGTGATCGAGGGCTGAAGTCTTCTTGCCTTTTGGGGCCATGTCTTCATTGCTGCAGTCCTGGGCTGGAAGCACTGAGTGTGGCTGTACTTTGAATGTGGTGCCTGGCATGATAAAGCAGTGAGGTGATGGCATGGCAGGCAAATCGGATCCCACCCGCCATGGAAACAGCGTGTTTCCCGGGAATGCATAATTAATGAGTTTTGGGATGATACGACTTGAAAACCCACCATCATGGCTGACAGGTAAAATGTCGTACTTCCAATTTCCAGAGCATCGTAACTGGGGGGGTACCCCAAAGATGCACCGGGGAACCCCACACCCCACCCTCCCACCCCAGAAGTCCCATTCCCTGCAATGGGAAGCACCCGAAACTCCAGTATAAGCCACAAGCTTCGGATGGTTCCAACTGCCCTACAGTAATAGCTACCCAGAAAAAGTCGGAATTAAAATCACTTGTAATTCCTGGGTAACTATGGCCTGAATGTTCCCCTCATTCAGGCGCGTGTGATTGGCCGGGAAACAGGCCAACGACCGTGATCGACCCACATCCGCGACTCCATGTTGGCTGGCCAATTAAGGCCATATCTTCCCAATGGTCGGGAAGGGCCGGGCAGGCGCTGGGTCCAATGGCAACCCAACTGGGCGCTTTAAACCCGGCAGAGGCAGCTCCCCAGAGGCTGCCAGGGGAGAATCTTTCTGCGACCTGGAGACTGGAGCAAGGGCCGGAAACGTGAGACAGGAGGGCAGACCCCCCTCACCCTGGGTTTTTCCGACGGGTGCCTTACAGTCCTTGTGGGGGAGGTGGGTGTCAAGCGGGACACCCTCGTTCCCAGGGGTGGGAGGAGGCGGCAGCCGAGGTCAGGGGCCACAACGTCGTGAGGCACGCATGGGTACAGCACCGCAAATGTTTCAATGACTTGCTGTGCTCGGCGAGGGTAAGTACCATGTTGGCATGGATCAGTGTGGTGAAATGTTAAAGGCTGGCCTCCCCCTGTGGAGCTCAGGGGTGTTAGAGTCTGAGTGCCAACTGTCAATGATGCTGGATTTGGCCAAGGTAGTGAGCCCTGGCTGCTCAGACTGAGTGTCTCGTGGCTCGAGGGCCACGACTCGGGTGTGCCCTGTGTGGTGCTCCTCAGCTGGGGTTGGCTGGGCTGCAATGGCACTGCAGGTAGAGAGTGGACTAATCAATGGTCCTCTGTCCTTTCA
This sequence comes from Carcharodon carcharias, assembly GCF_017639515.1. Lineage (NCBI taxonomy): Eukaryota > Metazoa > Chordata > Chondrichthyes > Lamniformes > Lamnidae > Carcharodon > Carcharodon carcharias. Next base: position 107,708,149 of record NC_054470.1, read on the forward strand.
GGAGGAGAGCAGCCATAACAACATCGAGAGGTCCAGAACACACGGAGGCTTCCCAAAACCTCCTAATATTGACAAGGTTTGAAATGGATGCTTTGGAGCTGGAGAGCCGCAACCCACCTCAGTCAGCCGGTCGTGGAGATGCAGGGGTCTCTGATAAAGGTAAGCGGGCAGGGCACAGAGGTGAGTGTGTCGGATTGTGTAAACATTCTTGTGTAGTCTCATCATTAATAGGACCCTCAAACCTCAAATCATTGAAAGACGAGGGCATCGGGATGCAGATCTCAATTGTCTCACCAGGACATCTGGCATGTGTGATGACTTAAACTAATGACATGTCATTGTTCCTCCCCCTTAGCTTCGGCAGCACAGACTCACGTGCAGGACTCTGAAGAACCACCCTTGATGCCAGAAGACCACTCAGCTTCAGATGCACCTGCATCACACTTGCTCTCTGAATCAAACACAAGCTCAGATACCAGCACCTTGCTGGCCATTAGATCGTTGGCTGGTATATTGGTGCACTTCACACTTGCTTGAGGAACAGGCAGAGGCAGAGAGTGCCCAGGGTGCTGGCAGTCAGAGGAGTGCTGGAGACCAGGACAATGATGAGTCAAAGGTAGATGATGAGCCTCTGGAGTCATCCATTAGGCAGCAGATGCTGAATGCCTGGAGGTATGTGCAGAGAAATCCATGAGGGTATGCATGCCACAGGCCTGAATTTTACAGGTGGTGGGTGGGCTCAGCGGGAGCAGGCAGGGGCAGTCGTGGAGCCAATTATCACCCGTAATTGGCTCCACACTTCCATTTTACGCGGGCGGGCCAATTAAGGCCTGCCCAGCATGATACGTGAGCCTGTTGCCTACTGAAAATTCCTGCCCATAGACTCTGCTGTTGAGGAGTCCATGCGGAGAATGAGCATTGCGTTGACCCTCATCACCGAGCGCAATGCCTCCTCCATTGAGAGAGTGGCGACCCTCATGGAGAGCCCTGGTGAGACAATGGAGATCTGCATCATGGGTGCCATCGTCTTTCAATGATCAATGGGGGCTCCAGTTTTGAGGCTCCCATCAATGATGAGATTACACAAGAATGTTAACACAATCTGACACTCTCACTCCCTGTGCCCTGCCCTCTTACCTTCGTCAGAGACCCCTGCCTCTCCACGACCGTCTGACTGAGGTGGGTTGCGGCTCTCCAGCTCCAAGGCATCCATTTCAAACCTTGTCAATATTAGGAGGTTTGGGAAACCTCCAACTGTCCTTGATCTCTCGATGTTGTTATGGCTCCTCTCCTCCTGAAAGGACAGAAAGTCCATTCTCTACTATATCGCATGAGGTGGGAAATGTTTTGATATTTATGAAAAAATTTTGATTTATTTAATAAAAGCTTTAGGAAACCTCATCCCGCTCGTGGATGAGGTTTCCTGAAAAACGTAAAGGCTGCTTGGCATTTTCGCCTGCCTGCCTAGCTTAAAGTTGGATGGGCAACGTTAACAAGTACTTCAATTACATTCTTAATGGCCTTAATAGGCCGTTTACACATCGGCAGGCGCACAGCTGACTCCAGCACATGCCCGCTGAATAAAATAACGCAACACAGAGCGGTGAGGTCGGGACACACCACCGACATCATGTGTCATTTTACACGTCAGCGTGTCGGGCCCACCCCCTGTTGCCTACTGAAACATCCTGCTCATAGACTCTGCTGCTGAGGAGCCCATGAGGAGAATGAGCACTGCGTTGACCTTCATCACCGAGCGCAATGCCTCCTCCATAGAGAGAGTGGCGGCCCTCATGGAGAGACTACTCCAGGCACAGAATCAGGGCTTCCTGGGGTTATGCTTGGGACCTGCAAGCCCTCACATAGGCAATGACCCCAGGTGGGCAGTGTCAGTATGGGAGATGGATGGGGCACCCAGTATCCCAGCTAGGTGTCCACCCATCAATGGTGAGCAAGGAGGTCCAGAATGACCTCACATTGGTGCACGAGCTGCTTATCATCTCTGCGGGCTCCTCTCAGGGCCCTCTGGATGATGGCAGCAGCTCCTCCACTCCTCTACCAGTGACCATGGCATCCGATGAGGCTGCAATGTCTGGGGAGATGCCCTGCCCCACCAACTGCCCTCCCCAGCCCTTGACTACATTCCCACCCCACCGACCAACCTCTCCACCCCGACTATGCCCCCAAACACCCAACTACCCTCTCCACTGCCCCCCGACTACAATTCCAGCCCTCGATTACCCACTGCCCACTAACCATCTGACCCCCCCCGCCCCATTGACCACCTGACTCCCCCCCACTGTTCATCAAAGCCTCCCACTGACCACATAACCCCACCCCTACTGGCCATCCAAACCCCCGCCCCACTGACCACCCCCACATGACCACCTGACTTCCCCGTATTGACCATTGCCCCTGTTGACTACGCGTCCCCCCACTGATCATCTACCCTACTGACCACCCAACACACCTTAGCCCCCCAACACCCCATGAACCCACCCTACCCCTCCCCCAGTCCTATTCACTTACCTTCTCTCTGGCTTCTCAAAGTGGCTGGATCTTTAAACTTACCTGCTCTGTGGCAGCTAGTGCCATAAAAAGGGGTGTGTCTTCAGTACCTTCAACTCAGCTGCCCTTGACTACAAGGCCCCAGGAACTTGCTGCTCTGTGCCTTTCTCACCAGGCCTGAGTCAGAAGGTTGATGCTGGAAAGGTTTTCTGGGTAAGTAACTAGGCACGAAGTGGCAATCTGACTGCGTTTGCAACTCCACAGAATTTATAGCCCCATATGAATTTTGGTACTGAGGAAGCTGTCAGCTTTAATGCTTTCTTTGTGCTGAGGTAGCTAGCTACCGAAAATGAACCGCAACTACACCTGGCACCTCCAAGCTGGGAAAGAAGTGAAGTCAGCTCGGATTCCTGCCCTTCATGTCTCCAGCGGCTCGTATGGAAGCTTATGTGGGTGGATGGTGAGTAAGGAAACAGTCCAATAATCTGCCAACACCCACTGTCAGGCTGGCACAGGAGAAATGCCCAGTGTAATGAAGTACCAGATGCCATGACATAACGCCCGCAGGCCAGATGGGGCAAGGGGAAGTTGGAGCCGAGGAAGATAGCTGCACAATGAAAATTGGACTTGGCAGCTTAATATTGAGGGGGCTTCGGGGACTAATCTTTCTGTAACAAACAGATTTCATCTGAGTCTAGTGTGATTGACTGAGCACACCATGGGGGAGCCAAGGAAATACTGAATGGTGCAGACCCGAGATGAGACCCCACCAGCCGGCAGCAGGCAGGAGTGGAGTACTTCACAACACGTCATGTCATGCACTGCACCTGCTGCAAACACCATCACAAATCCAAGCGTCCCAGGGCTTTTCGATAGTGATCATCCTGCCACTTAGAGATATCTAACTCATACGTACCAGCCACAAACTTTTTGAACTCCCTTCGGCGTTTTGACACATGTATCAGCCTTTCAGCGTGTTACAAGAAAAATCTGCTTTTCTTTCTCAATGGAATACAGCCGTACAGCAGAGAAGGAGACCATTCAGCCCCTCGTGCCTTCGCCTTTGAAAGGCTATCCAATTAGTTTCTCTCCCTCTACTGTGCTTATAATCCTGCCATTTTTTCCCCTTCAAGTATCTATCAAATTCCTTTTGTAGGTCACTGTTGAATCTGCTTCCACCACCCTTTCAGGCAACACTGCAGGTCACAACAACTGTCAGTGCCCTCATCTCCTCGCATGGCCCTTTTGCCAAATACGTTAAGATCAGCAGATGTCAATATGGACTAATCAGAAAGGTTGGATGGTATGACTGAAGGCTATTAGAAGTAGTATGATGTGACAGTACCCCATAGCCTGTTATGCACAAACTTAACTCATTTTTGTTTTGAGCAGAACAATGGTTTCTGAAAGTTGCAACTAGAGACATATTTCTTTAGAGTTGAGAAGCAGGAGCTAGATCCATCAATTTTTACCATTTTTAAGGCAATTTGATGGGATAAACTCACTAATCCTGTTCCCCCTGTGGGGAGCAGCAATTAGAAAGAGTGCGGTTCGGAGAATTAGTTACAATGTTGTAGCCCATATGCCTCCAACTGGCACTTCCCTTGAGCACGAATATGGGATTGATGAATTTGTCCAAATAAAAAGAAATACCTGAAATGTGAAGAGAAAGAGAAACAAAAAACAATGGATATAATAAAGATTCTACAATCATACTCCTCTTACCACAGCTCAACATGAGCATCACTTTAGAAACAGCTGAAAATACAAATGCCTATCCTTACATTAAGAATCATTTCACTGATAAAAAAGAAAGATTTGATGTAGTGCTTTTCTAAACCACCAGCTATCCCAAAAAACTTTACAGCCAATGAAGTAGGAAATGCAGCAGCCAAAATGCACACAGTAAACTCTTCCCAAACAGCAATGTGACAATGATCAGATTATCTGTTTTCATAATGTTGATTCAGGGGTAAACCGTGGTTCGGAAACCGAGGATACCTCCCCTGCTCTTCTTCAAAATAGTGCCAGCCACGGAATATTTTACATCCAGCCAAGCAGGCCGATGGGGGCGTCAGTTTAATGTCTCATCCAAAATTCGGCACCTCCGACAGTGTAGCATTCCTTCCCCACTTCACTAAAGTGTCAGCCTTGATATTTTGTTGACAAGCCCCACAGTGGGACTTGAACCTGGAGACTCAGAGGCAAGAGTGCCGCCAACTGAGCAATGGCTGACACACCTAATTTCGTTTAATTTAGTTCCCACAGTTTCCAATTTTGGCTGCAATGGCAAAGCAGGGCAACCAAAGGGAAACGGTGGGCATGATTTTCCTGCCCCGTCCACCACCGCGATTGTCCGGTCCCGACGAAAGTCAATGGACTTTAGGCTGGACCACCGCATCTCCTGCAGTGGGTCCCACAATGACGGGGCTGGAAAATCCTGATCAGTGACTCTGATTTGTGATGTCACAGAAGATAAGGGTGATCCCATGCTATGACCGAGAAGCCATGTTGAAACTGCTACAGATAGCACTGATGTTCGAACCTGTGCCCCTTTTAGCAATGTCGCCCATAGGGTTTTGACTCCATAGAGAGCAATTTCTCTCAATGAATGATCGAGATAAGTTACTAATCTCACTTTCTCAGTGAGAACCTATGCTTGGGAGTGAAGCAGTGGAGGAGAGATGAAGAGGAATAGCACTCCACTGGCATGAAAGAAAGTAAGAGAAAGAAGTTGCATTTATATACAGCCTTTCATAACTACGGGACATCTCAAAGCACTTCGCACACAATGAATTACTTTCCAATTGTAGCTCCCATTGTAATGTGGAAACATGACAGCCAATTTGTGCACAGCAAGCTTCCACAAACAGTGATGTGATATCTCTTTCTCAGTGACAATGGTTGAGGGATAACTATTAACTTGAAGAACTACCCATCCCCTGGGATCTTTTACAACCACTTCAGAGGGCATGCAGAGATTTTAAGGACTCTTCCGAAAGACACCTCTGGCAGTGTTATCACTCCCCAGCACAGCAATGGAGCGTCAGCCTAGACTATAGGCTCAAATCTCTGAAGGGTGGCTTGAGCCTATGTGTCCTCTGGCTTGAAAACTGTAAGTTTTATCCACTGAGCCAACACTGACAGACTGCAACTAGAGTCTCTGACTTATAGCGTGCAACACCACGGGAAATCGACTAATATCTGTTAAACAGTCTGGAGCATGGTTTGAAAAATTACATGCTTCTTTTCAAGGAGATCTATCTGGTGGCCTTCCCTGTTCTGTTCTCTCTAAGTCTAGTCTTTATCATTATCTTTGACATCATCTCTGATAGATCCCCATGAGCATCTTTTAGGCCGTGTCAGAAGCTATTTGAGCCATTATTATTCATTTTGACTCTCAAAATCTGACTGAGTTGTAATTATTGTGATCAAATTTTCACCATACATTTTTACATTTATTGGTTTCTCAGTCCCCTTTAAACTGTGCAGAAGCTTATCTCCGCTCTCTGGTGTAAAATGAAAACGATCTCAAAACCCAGACTGCCAATTGCACTGTTGGCTTGAAAGGAAATAGGAGATTTCAATATTCCAATTTGCAAAACAAATTCTCCCATTAGAGCAAATGATGCTTCATAAGAGATATATATTATTCCCTCTTCATTAAAAAATATCTACAGTTAAAACTAAGTATGATCTTCATGTTATTTCTGGATTATTAACTAAACTTGTCCTAACTTCAAAGATTGAAGGTGTGAAATTTGGTTACATCCTGTTTTCATATATTTAAAAAGTAAGAACATAGAAGGATATGGGGAAAAAGCAGACAATTGGTATTATAGCAAATAGCACCAGTTGAAGATTTAACACTGTCATACCTGTCATGGGGCAGAAGCCTGCTTTTTATGCCGCAGTTTCTATGATTCATTGACCACATCATTCTTTTAAACTCCCTTTTAAGTTTAAAGCATTGCTTCCAGCAAGTTAACCAATCAAGCCATCATCAACTTTGTCGTTCCCAACAGGAACAGGAAGAGGCCATTCAGTCTCCATGACCTGTTCCGCCATTCAATTAGATAATGGCTGATCAGAATGCTAATTCCAACTGTACTTAATATCCATCACTTAACAAAAATCTATCAATCTCAGCATTGAAATTTTCAATTAACCACCACCCCCCCAAACTCCCCCACCCACTCCCGCACCCCCCACCCCAGCCAGAACAACTTTTTGGGAAAGACAGTTGCAGATTCCCCTACCCTTTGTGTGAAGAAGTGCTTCCGGACATCACCTCTAAATGGCCCAAGTCTAATCATTAGGTTATGCCTCACCTCTGGTCTCACCAGAGGAAATAGCTTTTTTCCATCCACCCTATCAACCCCTTTAATCATCTTAATCACTTCAACAACATCATCCTTTAATCGTCTATACTCAGTGAATACAAGCTTAATCTATGCAATCTTTTAACCCATTTTATCCCAATATCTTTCTAATGAATCTGTGCACCTGCTCCAAGGCAAATAAATCCTTCCTGAGTTGCAGAACCCAGAACTGAAAGCAGAACTCGAAATGGAGTCTGACAAGATCTTTATTTCACTGTAGCATAACTTCAACCTCTTTGTATTCCAACCCTATTGTGATCAGGGCCAACAGCCCATTAGCCTTTCTCGTTGTGTTTTGTTGTAACTATCCAATAATTTTTCGTGATTTCAGTACTTGGGCTCCTAAATTGCTCACTGTGTAAATTGAAACAAACACAATGCTCAAATAAAGTTATTCTTTCAAAGATCTTCCTGTGTGCTTTTAGCTGATTGGTAGAATTATTCTTCCTGTTATTGATGGTGCAGTTTCATGTCTCCACATGCAAAATGACCATTCAAACATTCATCAGATTTGGAGTTCAAGATAGAAATATAGAGCCAGGAGTAGGCCATTCAGCCCCTCAACCATTCAATTAGATCCAGTGGTCCTGTACCATTAAAGGATGGCAAACAACTGATCGAATCCCAGCTAATTGTTTTAGCATAAACAAGGAAACTGTGCCAAAATTTCCAAGAGCTTTTGTATAACCATTAATGATATCATATTGGGTTTACCACAGTTTTTCCTATAATATTATTTACCGCAAAGGACAAAGTATCTGTCAGGTAGGGAACTCAAGAAATACAGAACATATACAGAATACATTTGAGTCGTAAATAAATCAAGGCCCAATAAGTAAAAGTTTGTACCCTGGAATTTAAAGAGTATGTATGAGTTCACTATAAGCTCATCCAAGTTTCTGAAGAGATTGCACAATAATAAGCTGTCCAGATCAGAAAGTTCAATTCTGGTCTTTGCTGAACTCAGTCTTTGGGTCATCTGATAATTGATTTAAGCACTCAGAGGCATTGAAAGGGACAACAGCACGGTGCCAATGGGAAGTGTATGTGTGGATGTAGACTTAGTGGAATGTTCTCCACAGTTGGGAAAGTTCACATACAATTTATATAGTGTTCTGATCAGACAACCATTTGAACACTGTTTCTGCTCACCAAGATTCAAGCCCTGGATGTAGTCCGGAGAGAAACAAAAACTGCAAGTCTGATCCTAGTCACCAAAATTTGATGAAGAACTTGAGAAACTTGTGCTTTTCAACTTTAACAAGAACACTCAGTAAAGGTTTATGAAATAGTAAGTAGTGCAGAAAAGGTCAAGACAATATTTCAAGTTAAACCATGATCCAGATGATGGAGCCCAGGTTCAAACTAGTACAAGAAATGTTTAGGACTGCTATCAGAAGGTTCTTCACACAGAGTTATCAAGGAATGGCATGGGATTCTGGTTGGTAAGTAGCTTAATCACTTGAAAGAAACAGGGGATGCCATGTTGAGTATCGTGTTCAATGGTTTAATTGTCCTGAGTTTGATTATGTTTGTCAGGTAACTGATCTATGCTCACTGTGCTTGATTGGTTAAGCCTGGGTGTTGACTCAGAGCTAAAGTCATCAGAAAGACCTAGAAGCTGAGCTGTGATAAGCATAAGTGCAAAACATTTTGTGACTGTAAAGATACTTAAAAACACTATAAATAAACCTGTTGCACACTTTAGAAACTAGTGTTATCTCCATACTGTTCCGAAGTAAATCTGGCATATAAAGTATACAATAAACTGGAATAACACAGTAGTGAGGAGATTATAGCTCCTTTGTAAATGGATGAAGTAGGGTGGCATGGATGGCCTTCCTCATCTAACCTGGGATCTATGGTTCTTCCATGCGCAAATCCGAAGAAAGAAAATTGGTGAAATTGTAACTTAACCCACCTGTCAGGTACTTGACACGATTGGACAAAATGCTATTTTATTGCCCATCCAATTTTACTCCCATTGAAATCAGTGGAGAGCAATGTTGGATTTGCCATAAGATCACCTTCTTGCCTGATTCCCTAGAATTCCCACACAAGTCAGATAAAATGTTTTAAAGAGTGCTTCACTGTTACCAAATCTAAAATAGGACTGCATTCAATAAAGATGCCAATACATTGTTGTCAGTGCCTCAAACTCCTGTCCCCTATGGTCTGTGTAACTATTGTGCAGGAAAGCTTCTTTGCCTTATTTCACTCTCTGGGCGGAATTGCCCCAGTTTTGCACAAAGTGCATTAGCAGGTGGGAAAGATGTCACTGTACCTGTCGGCTGGAATGGTGGATTTTCGCGCCGTTTCATCCCATTCCTGCCTCATTAATTATGCAGCCACAGAAAACACACCATGGCACTGGCGGGTGGCCTCCGATTTGCCCGCCATCCCATTACCTCACCACTTCCTCATGTAGAGCGCATTTTTAAACTGCAGCCGTGTGCACACTTCTCAGCCCAGGACTGCTTCAGTGAAGACACGGCCCCAAAAGCCAAGATGAGTGAAGCACCCTGATTCAGTGGCGCATCCCTGGGATGCCTTCTAGGCCCACCATGATGTCCTCTACCACTGCTCCAGCCGCAGGAGGCCCATTAATCTTACCACTCTGGCTGGGGAAGTGGTGTGGAGGTTGTCAGCGCCAACGCTGCACATAAGAGGTCGACCATCCAGTGCAGAAAACAGATGAATGATCTCATCTATGCCACCAGGGTAAGTCCACCATCGCAGCACTCACACACTCACCAGGTCATCACATATTCACTGGCATCTCACTCACTGCCGGCTCAAAGGACATCACCACTCAGTCTCTGACATGAACCCTCACATCACCATCTGGCCTCATCTCCTCTGGAGACTGCGTTCTCAACCTTTACCATCTTCAGGCGACTTGCACAGAGCAACATGTGCCCCCACACAAGCCCTGTACACCCCCACTTCCCCAGTACAGCCTTCGCCCTACAGTCTCTTCTCTTGCCTAAGGCCACTTTTCTCCCTTCCCTAAGCAAGCCCTAGCCCTGCAGCCATTCAAAAGCCACCCCTGCCTTACAGCTGGTCTGGCAGATAGAGATGTGCCCATGAACCCCCCTAAATATGATGTGGTGCTGCCTGCGAAGCCTGGCGATGATGACCATGAGCGCTGCCCGAAGCAAGATAGGCAAAGAAACCTCGAAGTCCAGAGTAAAGTGCAGCTTGCCAGGTGCGTGTCGCTTATGTCCAGTTGTGAAACAGATGATCCAGCGTGAGGGGTGGGGGGAATGATTCCAGCGAGCAGGGCTTATAATTAGATGCAAATGCATTAAAATGATGTTCCTGACATGTGCCGATGGAAAACACGGCCTTCCACTGACAAGTGGAGCCGACTTTAGATGCACAGCAAACTAGTTTTTGTGTTACTACTCTGACGAATTGTCCAGCCAGCTGAACTGTGCACTAGCTTTTCCATCCATCACTTGATGTGTCGTGGTATAGCAGTTAGGCATGACTGAGACTCTGGTAAGGCTTTGGTGATGACAGTACGCAACAAAACAAATTAACAAGAACTTGCATTTATAAAATAGCGCCTTTAACATAGCAAAGCATCCCAAGACTCAACAAGTGTGTTATCAATAAAAGTTTTGATACTGAGTAACAGAAAGAGGCACCAGGACGGATGGCCAAAAGCTTGGTCAAAGAGGTAGGCTTTAAGGTGCATCTTAAAGGAGGAAAGAGAGGTAAAGAGATGTAAGGAGGGAATTCAAGGGATCAGGGCCCAGGAAGCTGAAAGCACAGCCACCAATGGGCGAGGGATTAAAATTGGGGATATGCAAGATACCAGAATTGGAGGAGCACAGAGATCAAGCAAGGACTGGAAGAGGTTACAAAGATAAGGAGGGAAGCCATGGAAGGATTTAAAAACAAGGATAAGGATTTTAAAATTAAGACATTGTACCCAATGTACGTTAGCAAGCAATGAGAGATATTTTATGATAGGGGTAATGGTGGGGCTAAGACACTCCTCGTTATTAAAGTGACAACCAGACAGCAACATCAAGGAACTACAGCTGCTGGCACTCTCGAGGCCTTCCGTGCTCGGTGGGCACCGTGGGGACTGGGGTGTTTTGTTGACCCCTTTAATCACATTTTGATTTAAAGTTTGTAAGGTTCCTTTAAATTTTTGTCCTTGGTTTTACAGCTGACCTGAATTAGGGGCTGTGCCTGATTTATCCCAATTTTGTTGAGTTGGTTTTCATTTAAAAGATTATCAAGGAACTACAGATGAAAGGCAAAATCAGGAAGTTGTTCCCTCAAAAGATGCATGGTTTTGATGTTTTACTGAGAGATTCATCATTAAAATGTATGGAACTGCATCATGTTGCTGTATTTATCTGATATCTACATCGTAAATTCAGCAGAAAAAGTTAGGACTTGTCCATTCCAGTGTAAATATCTTGCTAACAGCATGATAAGTTTTATTTACTGCCAAGATACCTCTCTGGAACTGAAGATTAATTCTAATAAGGATAGAGTCTTGTTCCTTCAGATTTTAAAATGTAATCAATGGACTCACCCTGTGACTGGTCACTCCCTGTAGTTAATGGACTCTCCCTGGAACAGGTCACTCCCTACAGTTAACATGAGGTGCCCAATCATATACCCTCCATGAAAAAGGTCAAATAAATTAAATGCAAGGTAGGTAATCCTTTGCTCGTCCTTTAACTCCCCTTACTAGCTTCAGGACAGCCTCATTTTACCTCAGAGACACCTACCATTTTAATAGGAGATTCCCTCAAAGGTAGCGGGGTCCCACCAGTGGCATTCACTGAATGCTTGGCAGTGATCATCTTGTCCTTCGTCTACTGATAATGGTTATTAATGCATGTTGTACACTCTTCCTCATTCTATTTGACCTGGAAGAGAGCTTTGACTTTGTTCAATGTCTCCAATAAGGCTCACTTTACACCCACAGGAGATAATAACTAGTTCCAAATAGTAATTTCTTGCAGATCTTGGCTTTGTTAATCTTAAGTAGCCTCGCAGTGATCCATAAAACTGTATTTTTGTTGCCTGTCACTTTGTGTTAGACTTCTGTCTGCTACTGCTGTGCATCTTCCCTCAAGCATTGGCAGCATGGTTCACTTTCATGCCATCTTTAATGTTATTTCTATCTAATTTTTATGCATCTGCCACTGAGATGCATTTTACTAATACTACAAACACCTCCAAGTACACGCATGAATGAGCTTGATTACAGTTCATGGAAACGTTAATCTGTTGTGATCTTTTTGTTTGATTAAGAAGTACAACAGGTTGTTAACTAGGGGAAAAGTGACCCAGGAAAGGTTTCCCTTTAGGGTGTGTCAAAACATCATTGACACTAAGATCTTTTAATTCAATGTTGAATGTTTTTGTCCTTGACTGATCATATTTGGCTAGTTTTGAAGCTGTCAGCAATGCAGCACTCATTCCCAGTAGAAGCAGCAGGTTTATTTCTTTGCATATGGCTTGCTGAATATACAGCCAAACACCTGGATGGCAAATGAAGGAGGGTGAATGTTGGACGTGGAACAAACAGGTTGCAGAAACGCATTACATCAGGTTAGTGATGCTGTTACGGAAGGGGAAGAAAATCAAGCCCATTATTTTCTTCGATTCATAACATCAATAAAATGACCCCCAAATGCCAGTTGTTCTCATGCGCTACAGGAATCAAAAATCAGACCGTTTAAAATAGTCCCCAAGACCAAAACACTGCAGATGCCAGAAATCTGAAATAGAAACAGAAAAGGCTGTACATTCTCGGCAGGTCAGGTAGTATCCGTGAAGAGAAAAACGGAGTTAATGGGTGGAATCGTCTGGTCCTGTTGGCAGCAGGTGTCATGGCGGGCGTGAGCAGGCAATGTGGCAGGAAGGCCAATAATCGGTTTTATGCCATTGTGAAACCAGTTTTGTGATCATCCATTCCACCCATCAATGGCGGGCCACTTTTCCCACCACACATCGGGAACCTAATTTCAATGCTTTAGCATTTCATTATAAACCCTGTTTTCCGGAATCATCCCCCCTATGCTGGATCACCCAGGCATGTAAGCGTGATTGACGTATTTCACAACTTTACATAAGCGATGTGCACCTGGTGGGCTGCACTTCGCTCAGGACTTCGAGGTTTGTTTGCCTACCTCGCTTTGGGCAGCACTCACAGTCATCAGAGCCAGGCTTCACAGACAGCACCACATCACTTTTAGGGGGTGCTCACGGGCAGGTCTCTACTTCTCAGACCAGCTGTAAGGCGGGGTTGGCTTTTCAACAGCTGTAGGGCTAGGGCTTGCTTAGGGAAGGGGGAGAAATGGCCTCAGGCATGGGAAAAGGCTGCAGGGAGAGCTGTACTGGTGAAGTGGGGTATCCCAGGGTGTGTGTGGGGACACATGTTGATTTGTGCGGGTAGCCTCAAGATGCTGAGGGCTGAGGAGGCAGTCTCCAGAGGAGATGAGGCCACATGGAGATGTGAGAGTCTGTGTGAGAGACTGAGTGGTGATATCCCTTGAGCTGGTGGTGAGTGAGATGCCAGTGAATGTGTGATGGCCTTGTGAGTGGGTGAGTTGAGATTGATGAGATGGTTGACTTACCCTGGCAGCACTCTATCACAGACCTTCCCTTTTCTTCTTCATACCACCTTTCGTCCTTTCTATTGCTGAAAACAAACTACATTTCTAACTTTTCTCAGTAATGATGAAAGGCTGCAGACCTGAAACATTGGGCGTAATCGTCCTCGGTTTGCACGAAATGCTGTAGTGAGCATGATAAAAGACGTTTTAGCCGCTGGCCGTTTTAAAACCATATCGTTCCCTCCCCACCTCATAAATTATCCAGTCACGGGAAACACACATGATCACTGTCGGGCGGCCCCCAATTTGCCTGCCACACCATTACCTCGTCGCTCCCTCACACCAGGCGCTATGTTTAGACTGCAGCCACACATACAGTTCTCAATGCTTGCAGCCCAGGACTGCTCCAGTGAAGACATGGCCCTGAAAGACAAGAAGAGTGCAGCCATCCCCAACTCTTATGTGCAGTATTGGCACTGACCACCCCTGCCACTGCCTCCCAAGCCAGGGTGGTGAGGCTGATGGGCCTCCTGCGACCAGAGTAGGGTTAGAGGATATCACGGTGGGCCCTCCATGGCATCCAGAAGGTATCCCAAGGATGTGTCACTGAATCGGGGGGCTGCACTCTTCTTGGCTTTTGGGGCCATATTTTCACTGGAGCAGTCCTGGGCTGCAAGTAGTGAAAACTGAGTGTGTGGCTGCAGTTTAAATATTGGGTCCTGTGTGAGGAAGCAGTGAGGTAACGATGTGGCAGGCAAATTGGAGGCCGTCAGCGATCCAGCATCTTTCCTGTGACTGCATAATTTATGAGGCTGGAAGGGGACCATTGTGGCTAGCTACTGCACTTAGTGCCAGTCTGGGACGATTTCACGCCCGCTACTGCACTTGGTGCCAGTCTGATATTTCCACGCCCGCTACTGCACTTGGTGCCAATCTGGGACGATTTCACACCTGCTACTGCTGTTAGTGCCAATCTGGGATGATTCCACCCTATGTTTCAGATCTGTGACCTTTCATTAGAACTGAGAAAAGTTAGAAATGTAATAGCTTTTGAGGAAGGGAAAGGAGGAAGGGTGGTATGAAGAACAAAAGGCAAGGTCTGTGATGGAGTGGAGGGCAGGAGAGATTAAATGGCTGATTAAATGTCCTATCCCCCAATCCATCACAGACTTTCCATTTTTCTTATTCTTCCCATGGGAACAAAGTTATTAATTAAAATATTTGTGTGTAGGAAAATAATTAAGTGAATTGTTGACTGAAATCTGTCAGGTATATGAATGCTTCAAATAAACTACTTCATAGAAATATTTTCACGTTCTGACTTACTGCTTTAATATCTATCTCATTCAGCCCATAAACCCATTACTCAGTTTAGTAATCCGTAAAAACATTTCCTTTATCTTATTTTTTAAATCTTATTTTTAACTTTCACCCCTTTATTTCTCTGACGTGGGACAGGTGACCCAGCTTGTACTGAAGTAAACCTCTGAACTAAGGGAGAGCAACAAGCTTCCTGAATTTAATTTTGTAGGGGCATGAATTATTAAAGCATTCTGTGAAAAATGTTATTGTTGGTATTCGTATAGATTTGTGCGTTTTACATTTATACTATTGAGATTTCGCAAAGGTCAATTTGCCTGCATGCAAATATTTTGAAAGACTTTAGTTGTGACAAAACATTAGGGAGAATTTTCCCTCCATTAGGGGTGTTGTGCTGGGGCAAGCAGGGGTGGGCACAGACCCAATCGGCACCCCCGATCGGTTCTGCACTGCCACTTTACATGCGAAAGAGTGCAGAAATCTCCCTGAGGCACAGAGCTGCCTCAGGGAGATTAGTTTAAGTTCCCAAAATTTTAATAAAGAAAAAAAAATTTTAAGACATGTCCGCTCATGTGACAGTGTCACAATGTCACATGAGCTGGGACATGTCAATGAACATTAATGAAAAATTTTATTTAATTTATAAACCCTTCATGAAACCTCATCCCACCCGTGGATGAGGTTCAATGATAAATGCGAAGACCGCCTGGGCTCTTCACCTGTCCGCCAATCTTAAGGTTGAATGGGCAACTCACGTTTATTAGTTTAATTGATATTTAAATGGCCTTAATAGGCCTTTGATAGTTCGGCGTGCTGCAGCCAACTTGGCTGCGCATCCGCCAAACTGAAAATCTAACTGACGCACGGTGAGGTCGGGACACACGCCCAACATCACCACGCATCATTTTACGCCTTGGCGAGCAGGCCCTGCCCCTGCTTGCCAAGCTGAAGATTCAGGCCATTGTGAAAATCTCTCAAATTGCAACAGATCAGATCTCTAAGATCATATACCCACTTTAGCTGATGTCGCTAAAGCAACAAGGTGAAAGGGAAAGGTAGACTGGCATTTATACTGCGCTTTTCGCAAAAAACAGATGTCACAAAGTGCATTGTAGCCAATGGCGTAATTTTGAAATGTAAACACTGCTCTAATGTAGGAAATTTGCACACAGCAAACTCCCACATACAGCAATGTGATAATCACCAGATAATCTGTTTTTTGTGATGTTGGTCAAGGGGTAAATATTGGCCCAGACACAAATCTATACGAATGCTAAAATAACATTTTTCACAGAATGCTTTAATAATTCATGCCCCTACAAAATTAAATTCAGGAAGCTTGTTGCTCTCCCTTAGTTCAGAGGTTTACTTCAGTACAAGCTGGGTCACCTGTCCCACGTCAGAGAAATAAAGGGGTGAAAGTTAAAAATAAGATTTAAAAAATAAGATAAAGGAAATGTTTTTATGGGTTAGTAAACTGAATAATGGGTTTATGGGCTGAATGAGATAGATATTAAAACAGTAACTTCAAAATAGTGCCATGGGCTCTTTTACGTCCTGCCGAGCAGGCAGATGGGGCCTCGGTTTAACATCACATCTGAAAGACAGCACCTTCGACAGCGCAGTACTCACTCAGTCTAGTTAGGAAACACAGATGCTGCCCTCTGCACTCCCCTCCACCCAACACACAGGAAAAAGTGTTTCATCCACAGATATTTTTTCTCAACTGACTTTTCATGAATAAGAAAAGTAAGGGAGATTTTAAGTCCTGTCAGAAACAATTCACTGTGCATGAAAGAAATAGCAGATAGGTTTGTTGGGCAAGGGTGTTAAGGGTTACAGAGCTGAGGCAGGTAGATGGACATAAGATATAGATCAACCATGATCTACTTGAAGGGTGGAAGAAACTCAAGGGCTGGTTCTGCGTTCCACGTTTTTGGGATTAGGCTTTTCAAATTCCTGTGGAGTATATGTGGACTATGAACAAGGTATCCACGTTGAACGTTTCGAGTTCTGCCAGCAGGATCATTGTTTTCTTCAGACAGTCAAGCAATAACAGCGACAATCAGGAGTTCAAATAAACAGCAAGCTTGAAGCCAATCGATGTAATGTAATTCTTTAGATTATGTTTTAAACAAGTTCTAGATTGATTGTATCACCTCTAAGCATTACAACTGCAATCTACTTTTTTACTTAAGTACACATCCAGAGACAAAATGATCAATTCTCAAGTGAATGAAGAGAACCAAAGATTTAGACAACACAACTTACAGCCTTTGTGTTGTTTATCTATTAACATAGCATTAAAAAGACACACACACACACAGCTAATTCATTCAAGTGAATTCACATGTCCCTTGAATTATCTTTCCATTATTGCTTAAACCTTTTGAATGGCCAATCTCCAATGGTCATGGCATCGAACCTCATGAGTCTCAGCCAAAATCTCTGGACTCTAGCTGGCATCTTTTCTGGTTCCTTGGTATTTAGTAAGGTGACCAAAAGCTTGTGGTCCGTCTCAATAGTGAACTGCAGGCCTAAGACGTAGCTGGTGAACTTCTCTCAGCCCCATGTGGCTGCCAGTGCCCCTTTCCCAATTGCAGCGTACCTTTGTTCTGTTTGAGTTAATGACTGAGATGTGTAATAAACTAGTCTACGTGTTCCATCTTTCTGGATTTGAAAGCTCCTAGTCTAGTCGCTGACACATCCACAGCAACTAATGCCGCCACTCTGGGTCATGGTATGCCAATATGCTTGGTGAAGTGAGCACCTGTTTGATTTTTTTGGAATGAGATTTGTTGATGTTCTCCCAACACCATGCATCAACTTTCCTGAGCAACTGTCATGGTGGCTCATTCACATGTGCCAAGTTAGGTAGGAACTTCCCTACTTGATTGAACATCTCCATGACGCAGCATTGAAGCTCTGCAATATTGTGGGCTGGGGGAAAACCCTTGATTTCCTTGGCTTTTTGGGGACCAGCCCTGATACCTGATGCCTGGATGATGTGTCCCAAAAGCACAATAGTTGGTTGTGAGAATTCGGGCTTATTGCTGAGCGTTAGCCCTGCTCCTTCCAGGCATTGCAATACTGCTCTCACTCTTATCTCACGTTCCAGGGAGGTGGACCCATGAAGCAGGATGTCATCCATGTGGCAGGTGACCCCCCCACCCCACCTTCTAATTCCTCCAAAATGCCTGACATTGGCCCTTGAGAAATTGCTGGAGCCGTTGTGATTCCAAAGGGCAGGCGATTGAAGCAGTGCCTCCCGAAGGCTGTAAGAAACGTAGTCAGTAGTTTGGATTCCTCGTCCAAGGGTAGCTGTCTGAAGCTACTGTTTGCATCCAGCTTTGTAAAAATGGCACTTCTTGCAAGCTTTGCCAGATGCTCAGCTATGGATGCGATTGGGTGGATCCCTTCCCGCCATCCACTGCTTTGTTTAACTGTGAGAGATCAGCACAGATTTGTATTGATCTATTCAGTTTCAGTGCTGGAACCATGCCTGAACATCAGTTTGTAGGTTTGCTGACAGGCAAGCTGACACCCTGATGCAGCATTGACTCAATCTCTTGCTTCACTTCCTGCAAGAGTGGGTGTGTGGAGCCTTCCTTGAGGTGAACAAGCACACAGGTTTTGCATCTGGTCTCAGTGTGATGCGGTAGGCTGATTTCAGCTTCCCCAGATCTCTGACTAGTTTTGGGAATTCTGTCCCTAATTCCGTGACTTTTCCGAGCTTTCTAGTTCATCAGCTTTGTAGATGAGTTGCAGGTCTGTGCAAGCTGTTTGACTTAACAGGCGAAAATTCTTAGTTGGGGATCAAATGCACAGTTTCTGCGATTTCTTTTACTTTGTACTGGTGTTGAGCAGCCTACTGTCCCTTGACCTTCAGCAGAATACCTCCCAGGATGTGGAGTCTTATGGCTGATGGCTGGAGGAAGTCTGGTTTCAGCATTGTTTTGTGTCTGAAAGAATTGAAACTCATGTTCCAGTGTCTAATTTGAAGTTTGTTTTGTGTCCATTGACCATAATATGTGTTCCAATAGTTCCCATTTGATCCTGTGATTTCTCCCAAGAATGGCACCTCACTATTTTTCAGCTTCTTGGATGGTGCCTAATTTTTGTTGTTTCTCCTATAATTTTGGCAGTAGGTGCTTTTTGCTGAGACATACCCATTTTAAATGGCCTCTCTTCTTGCAGGAATGGGATTCTGCATTTTTTGGTGGGTCAGTCTTCATGCCAATGTAGCTTTTTTCCACCAGAGCAAGAACATTGAATGATGGAGGTCATCGTGCCCTCTTCACTTTTTCCTTGTTATGGATCAGATGCCTCATTACCTCTATATGCTACAAATTGCAGCGCATCACCTGATTTTTCTCCACGAGATTTAATTTTCTCAAGTAATCAAGTAAGAACTGGATTCTATTTCGTGCCTCATTATCTGCACAGACTTCAACAGGATCAAACCTTCCCTTGACTGCATAAAATCAGATAAAATCTCTTCTAAGGCTCCTACAAACATGCGATCCCAAAATAATCCATCTTTCAGGGCTCTGATTTGCAATTTTCAGATAATTGATATAAATCATTAACGATCAAGGAATCTATGCTCTCTCCCAATCCTACGGTATGCCTATTGCATTTTGCTCTGTGTATAATGGTGTTCTTTTGATGACTAAAATAAGTATCAAAGGCTTTAATAACTTCTGTGCCTTTGAGCAGAATCTTCTGCCTGCCGGGTGGGCTGTTCGGGAGCGGGCACGGGCAGGCACGGAATCAGCTGCGCACCGCCATTTTGTGTGAGAAGGCCAAGTAAGGCACAGCCAGCATGACGCATGCCCAGTAGCAGTCAGCGCGGACAGGGGGGAGGAGGGAGAGTCGGGGCCTGCGCTCTTTCACTCCTGTGCGCAAAGGAGCACAGAAATCTCCCGGAGGCAGAGAGTTTCAAAGCTCAAAATAAAGAAAGTGAAAAAGCATTTACACATGTCCCCCTCATATGACAGTGTTGCATGAGCTGGGACATGTTTGTCAAATGTTTGAAAAATATTTATTAATCCTGCCCATGGATGAGGTTTCATGAAAAATGCAAAGGCCACTTGGGCTCTGCGTCTGCCCGCCAACCTTAAGATTAGACGGACAGTGTTCAGAATTAGTTTCATTAATTTATTAATGGCCTTAACAGGCCTTTGACAGTTCAGCGGGTGCGCAGCCACCTCCGGCGCACGCCCGCTGAACGGAAGATCGAAATGACGAGCGGTGATGTCGGGATGCATGCCCACGTCACTGCATGTCATTTTACGCGTAAGCATGCACGGCCGTCCCCCACATGCCAATGAGAAAATTCTGCCCTGTCAGACCATTACGTTATCTGCATTACTGCCTATGGCATAGAATAAGGTACTGACCTGTTCCTTGCTTGTCTTCTGTGCTAGTCCCAAGCTCTGTACCTGGTAAACCTGCTACATTAGTTCTGCCACTTCTTGGCTTGATCTGGGCCTTCTAGATGGTCGAAGTACTCCAGTAGAGGTAGGATTTTATCCATGGCTTTCTTTAACTGTAGACTTTTCTGGATTTCCATTGAAGATTTCCCCATGCTGTCCCTGTCCGCAATCATTTCTCTTGTTGCTTCTTCCAGTCATTGGGCCCTTCACTGATTGCTTCTTTTATCATGTTTTCCGCTGTCACCATTTGTTATCATCGTCATGGGCCTTCAATGGGGTTGGTCGTGGTTTGTATTTACAGGTAATGATGAAGGCAAGGATGTTGGTAAATTCTACATTTTATTTAACATAATAAGAACTATGTACAATACAGACTTGGCACGAGGCTCTACATAGAACTATCCCTCTCCCTGTTCAGTTGTCATGCAATCTTACATCACTGATGATGTAGATTATATACTTATACATTTACATGACATTTATATCAAAATGCTAAATTATTTTAACTTTATTTTAATAGAATAATATTTAATTCTATATTAAAATATAATAATCTTAATATTATAATAAATATAATGTTTAAATTAAATATTTTAAATTTATTAAATTTAATTTAATACTTTAATTTAATTTAATTCCTTTATTAATTTAAAATAAACAATTAAAACTTTTTAAATTAAATACATTTTAGTAGTTTATTATGCTTAATGATTTAATTATTAAATTATTTTAATAAAACTAAATTATTTTAATTATACAAAGGAAGTAGCATTTCTACTGTATTATTTGCAATTACTAGACATTAAGTTAACTGTTTTGACAATGTCACTATTAATTTTATTTATTTTTTCAGATTAATTTTGATTTATCTTCAAAATCATGAAGTGTCTGGACAGAGTTGCTGGGGCGAAACTCCTCCCGAGGAGGAAAGGCCAAGAACCAGAGGATTGGCTAAAGAATCAAAGGCAACATGAGGCAAACTTTTTTATGCAGCATGTGGTTAGGACCTGGAATGCACTGCCTGAGAGCGTGTTGGAGGCAGATGTAAAAGTGTGTTGGATAATTATCTAAAGAGAAAAAATGTGCGGGACTACAGGGAAAAGGTGGGTGAGTGGAACTGTTGCAGAGATCCAACAGGGACATGAGAGGGCCAAATGGCCACCTTCTGTGTTGTAACCATTCTATAATTCTATGAATTCCAATTGCCAGGAGCGATCTCTAAAACTGAAATTTTGAACCTAAGAACAGCTTCTGAGCCATGTGGCCTGCGCCGTGTACCTGTACTACCTTTTTGAATTTATAACGTACTTTCTTGCACATCATGGACCTGATTTTGCGCTTGAAAAACCCTATAGGTAAATAAGTATAAATGAATTAGATTAGCTTGGTCTGCCATGTTCTCCCACATCAGCATGAAACTGAGTGAAGCTTTCTTTCAGTTCCAATCCTGTACAGTCAGTATTTGTTTCCTCATGATTTCAGTGATCAGTTTGGGAATCGTACCCCAAGTGGAAGCTTCACTATAACATATGACAGTGGTACCTGTGCTACAGTGTCACTAGTATCTGTGGCATAAAACACCACTGAAATAGGTGGTCACAATTGTTTTATTTCCTCTCATTATCAGGGCCCACGATCGACCAAACACTCTGGCACTCCAATTATGCCAAGGCTGAACCCCACCAATGCAATTTTGGTGTTTACAGCAATATTTTGCCAAAATTGCAAACATGATTCTGCCCGTCTGAAGTAAGTATAGCTCAACAGCACAAAACAAGAGTGGCCAACTGCTTGAAAGGGAGTGATCCCAGGTCACTGAGAACACTTAAACTGGCAGGCATGTAAAATTTCAATTCTCTCTGATATCTACGCAGCAAAAAGCTGTGTCCCCTAATATAGCTTTTGCGCATTTTTCAATTATTGCTCAGAATATTCTTGATTTAGAGGAGATAGTTATGGGCCAGGGTGTTCGTTGGCACCTAGTTGTTCAGATTCAGGCAGTGGCATGTGTGTCCCAAGACAGAAAGTGCACGCCACGATATTAGATCGGGTTTGCCTGTAGCCATTTAAGACTCACACGGGAAGTATTCAAAATGCTATTGAAATATTTTTCTGCACTTGCTGGACCATTCTTTGAAATTGGGCTGTCCCAGCACTTGACTCACCATGTTCAATGCTGTCAGTAAACGAGGGCAGGATGTTATCCCCTGCAGACGGGCACAAGTGAGTGTCCCGACGTCACCACACACTCTTGTAAAATTTCAGTCGGCAGGCACCACCAGAGTTGGCAGCGCGCCCGCTGACAATTAGGAAGCCTATTAAGGCCATTAATTAATTAATTTAAAGCTATTTTTCGCTGCCTGTCCAACCTTACAATTGGTGGGGCGGGTGAATCAACAAGGTGGCCTTTGGATTTTTTAGGAAACCTGATCCATGAGCAAGTTGAGGTTTCCGACATTAATTAAGCAAAACTAAAAATGTTTTGTCAGCATTTGTACAATGTCCTTGTTCATGTGTGAGTCCTATATGGGGACGTGTTTTATACATTTTCAGAATCTTTATTTCTGATTTAAATATTCTTCAGCTCCCTGAGGCAGCTCTCTGCCTTCAGGGAGCTTTCAGTCTGCGCTCCCCCTGCTCGTGCGCAGACTTCAACGCTCGCCCTTTTCCCGCTGGTGGCTCCAGCAGCGCTGAGGCTCTAAGTACGCCTTTCACGCTGGCTGGGTGTTAATTGGCCAGACAGTGTGAAATCGAGGTCGGGGACCGATCATGGGTGGCGGACCGTTTCCCAGCCGCTCCTGGGTTCGCCCACTGTGTCTGCCCGACGACCCGAAAATCCTGCCCTTAGGATACGTCAGCACATCTATTTACAGACTACATAGGCCAGGACTTTCCACCCCGTTGTGGCAGGACCTGCCGAGGGAGATTCGGCGGCCCAGCCAAAAGCCCATTGACTTGCGGTGGGACCGGATGATCCAGAAAATCCAGCCCATGGTGTTCCAATTTCCAATTTTCACCCTTTTCTCTCACTTTCGCCTGGCCTAATTCTGACTCTTCCCTTCCCTTCCTCGACTTCTCTGTCTCCATTTCTGGAGATGGGCTATCAACTAATATTCAGCACAAACCCACAGACCCTCATAGCCACCTTGAATATGCTTCCGCACACTCTGGGCAGAATTTTACAGCCCTGTTTCGGCAGTGACGGGGCCATAAGATGCGGCGAGGACATTTTAAACCTCATTGGCCTCAACTGGCACGTAAAATCCTGCTGCCGTAAAATTTCACCCCCTGTTTCCTGTCAGGACTCCCTTCCATTCTCCCTGCTTGTCCACCTCAGTCACATCTGGTCTGGTGATGCAACTTCCACACCAAGATGCACTGCAGGAATTCACCAAGGCTCCATTGACAGCACCTTCCAAACCCACGACCACTACCATCCAGAAGGACAAGGGCAGCAGGCACATGGGAACACCACCACCTGGAAGTTCCCCTCCAAGCTACTCACTACCCTGATTCCTCAGTGGAAGATTCCTACCCAGCGTGGTTCATAGTGCCTTCCATGGTGGAATACATTTGAACACAGTGGGTATCAGGGAAGCAGGCCCGTTGTCATCCTGAGAAAGGAAAAGAGATGCCTCGCCCATGGATGAACAACAACTCTTCTCAGCATGTTGTGCACAACCTTCTGCTGCAAGTAACTTTTGATGGAATTGTGTTACATTGGGGAAAAATTAATTGGTTTATAAACAAAATGTCACTTGAAAAGTGTGATGGGCTGTAGGGGTTTGAAGCTACTATTAAAGAATGACCTTTGCCAATTGCTATATTTTTTATGTTCAAATAATTGGTAAGCCTTGTAATGATCAACCATTTAGTTTACTATTGACGTTCTACCACTTTAACTCTTCAATCTACACTGCTTGTGATGCTGAGGATTTTTTTTCTATATCTCCATTAACATGGAACATTACCTGAATATCATAAAGGGTGTACCTGTCACATAAACAGTTATGCCTGGTTATAAAAAAAAAGGCCAAAGCAGCCAGCACTATATTATGATGACTGTGTTGTCCCTAGGGTCAGAATATAGTTACATTCTTTTTTGTATTCTTATCTTTTCATGGGATGTGGGCTTCGCTGACTGGGCCAGCATTTATTGCCCATCCCCAATTGTCCATGAGACGGTAGGGCTGAGCTGCCTTCTTGAACCGCTGCAGACCATGTGGTGTAGGTATACCTACAGTGCTGTTAGGGAGGGAGTTCCAGGATTTTGACCCAGCGATAGTGAAGGAATCGTGATATATTTCCAAGTCAGGATAGTGAGTAGCTTGGAGGGGAACTTTCTGGTGGTGATGTTCCCAATGTGCCTGCTGCCTTTGTCCTTCAAGATGGTAGTGGTCGTGGGTTTGCAAAGTGCTATCAAAGGAGCCTTGGTAAGTCGCTGCAGTGCATCTTGTAGATGGTACACACTGCTGCCACTGTGCATCGGTGGTGGAGGGAGTGAATGATTAAGGTGGTGGATGGGGTTTAATCAAGAGGCTGCTTTGTTCTAGATGAAGTTGAGCTTCCTGAGTGTTGTTGGGGCTGCATTCATCCAGACAAGTGGACAGTATTCCATCACACTCCTGATTCCTGCTTTATAGATGGTGGACAGACTTTGGGGAGTCAGGAGGTGAGTTACTCGCCACAGGATTCCCAGCCTCTGACCTACTTCCGTAGCCAAAGTATTTATATGGCTAGTCCAGTTCAGTTTCGGGTCAATGGTGACAACAAGCTGCTTTTGGAATTCATAGCCGAAGTAGAGATTACACAATGGAAACGGAAGGTACAGAGGGAAGCCACTTAGCCCATTGTGTCCGTGCCAATTGAAGAAGAGTTATCCAGTCTGATTCTACTTTCCAGCTCTTGGTCCGTAGAAAACAATCCCAACCTGTCCAATCTTTCCGTGAGGGAGAAAAAGCAAGCTGGTGAAAGTGAGAATGAGGATAAAACAAGGGGACAAGACTAATGCAAAGCTGTGGTCTTATGAACTAAAGCCGGAATCTTAAGGCCCCGTCATGGTGGGGACATGGACGTAAAATGCAGTGAACCTCTTTAAACTCCATTAACTTCTGCGGGACCATAAAAGCCCGCTGTGGTAAAATTCCACCCTAAGATAAACGAAAAATGCTACGCATGCTGCTCCGTGCGGGGGTTGAGTGGGAGGATAGTGGTGGGGAAAAAAGATTGGAAATAGGATAAAAGGTAGGGATAAAACAATGAATAAAAATGAAAATAAATAAATATAAAATAAGTGGATAAAAATAAAAAATGAACATTGAAAAAAAAGGGATAAGAAAGAGGCGAGGATGGAGGAGGGAGTTCATAGTCTGAAGTTGTTGAACTCAATGTTAAGTCCAGAAGGCTGTAAAGTGCCTAGTCGGAAGATGAGGTGCTGTTCCTTCAGTTTGCGTTGGGCTTCACTGGAACAATGCAGTAGGCCAAGGACGGACATGTGGGCATGAGAGCAGGGTGCTGTGTTGAAATGGCAAGCGACAGGGAGGTCTGGGTCATGCTTGATGACAGACCAAAGCTGTTCCAAAAGCGGTCACCCAGTCTGCATTTAGTCTCTCCAATGTAGAGGAGACTGCATTGGGAGCAACGAATGCAGTAGACTATATTGAGGGAGGAGAAGTAAAATGCTGCTTCACATGAAAGGAGTGTTTGGGCCCTTGGACGGTGAGGAGGGAGGAGGTAAAGGGGCAGGTATTGCACCTTCTGTGATTGCATGGGCAGGTGCCGTGGGAGGGGGTTGAGGTGTTAGGGGTGATAGAGGAATGGACCAGGATGTCCTGGAGGGAACGGTCCCTACGGAATACCTACAGGGAGGGTGAAGGGAAGATGTATTTGGTGGTGGCATCATGCTGGAGTTGGCGGAAATGGCGGTGGAAATGATGGAGGATGATCCTCTAAATGCGGAGTCTGGTGGGGTGAAAAGGGAGGATAAGAGGGACCCTATCATGGTTCTGGGAGAGAGGAAGATGTGAGGGCAGAGATGGGTTGTACACAGTTAAAGGCCCTGTCAACCATAGTGAGTGGGAAACCTTGGTTAAGGAAGAAGGAAGACATGTCAGAAGCGCTGTTTTGGAAAGTGGCATCATTGGAACAGATGCGACGGAGGCGAAGGAACTGAGAGATTGGGATGGAGTCCATACAGGAAGCGGGGTATGAGGAGCTGTAGTCAACATAGCTGTGGGAGTCGGTGGGCTTGTAATGAATATTGGTGGACAGTCTATCACCAGAAATTGAGACAGAGACATCAAGGAAGAGAAGGGATGTGTCAAAGATGAACCATGTTAAGGTGATGGATGGGTGGAAATTGGAAGCAAAATTGATAAATTTTTCCAAGTCCAGACAAGAGCAAAGGGTTAATGGCCATGTTAATGAGACAATAATGTGAATGATGATGTAAGCATGACCAAGAGGCTCCAAGAGAGCAAGACACAGATAGAACCATGTGCTTACTATGAGGTCTTTGTAAATAGTTCTTAATGAATAGTTCAAGAGAAATGATATACTGACTAGCTCAAGTCACTCATAGAGTAAGCAAAACCTCATCAAAACAAATGAGACAAGAGTTTTAAAGATGATTTTACAAATCATCAGTACAACATAAGTCAGATGTGACAAACTAACAAATGAAAAATATAAGAACAAAGATGAATCAGCTCCGTGGGCCTCAAGGGCTGGATTGCATAGTCGGAAATTGGACATTTCTGTGTTAGGGCACATGCCTATCACCTGTAGGATCGTTTATAAATCCAACATAAATTGATGGGACAAAGTGTTCTTCTCCCTGTTGGCTGTGAGATTCCCACAGGAAATAAGCTCAGGCAATCTCAACCATCTTCTTCTTGGACATGGGCCCACAAGACAAAAGCTCACAAAATTCAACAAAATTGACACTAGATTATTGATCTGGACAAGTAAAGTCACATTTCACCTCAGGGGAATTCAGTGGCTCATTTTTCTGAACCAAAGAAGTGCAAAACATGAAGCCTGAAGGTAGCACATAAATCAATGCACCTGTTAATTTGTAGACATCTCAGGTGACCCTGCTGAAATCTCAGAACGACAAGCTTGGAGTTGTAGTCTCTGTGCCAAAATTAAGTGTTCCAGATGCAGAATAATTTGTTTGTAGATTTATTAGAGGAGATGGTATGACAGTGTGAAGGCTCCTATGGATCTCCCATGACAGATGCTGAACACAGTGGCAGGGTGATCAGAGTCTGTAAGGTTCCCTGACCTTAACTAAGTACTTGGAACAAGCCAAAAAGGCAACAGACAATGCTTTTGTTGCAACAAGTTAACAGAATTTATTAAGTAAATGATTGAATCAAGATATTTAACAATATAGGCAAGAATAGACAAACTGCTTTTGATCTTTGCTCCTCAAAGCTGCATGGACACAGGTGACATTGTCTTTGGTTCTCTTCGGTGTCTTCTCTCCTCTCTTTCCTCCTCCTGTGATGTTGTGTGCTTATATGCCTGCGTCTGGGGGACCTCGAGTTCCCTATTTCTATACCCTGCCAGGGGCTGCCTACGTGCATTCTGCACATCGTCCCCTACCTACATGCGACCTGGCTACCTGACCCCCTTGACGATGTGGGGCCTGGCTGTCTAGGCCCAGGCTCGCTGATGTCACTTTCACGCCATTTGCCGATCATGAGACACCGAGGCCTGCTTTCAGTGACAAACTGGCACGCAGCAGCTCTCTGTGGAAAGCGCACTTTTTTTAAAAAAAATTTAAACCTTTAGCTCCTTCGTAGCTGCAAACAGTACAATCAAACACCGTTACAATTAGAACTGTTCCATAAATATTACCAAAAAAAATTAATCAGAATATCTTCATAAATGGTTCAAACAGTATATTTACAACTTATTACACAGTCCTGGATCTTCTCACCTTCCACATCACAGTTGTCTTGCTTTATCTCTCAACTAATAGGCTACTATATCATGTCCTCTGTTAACATTAGCTTTACTCGCAGTTTACATCAACTTACGTCACCTCAACAGTCCAATGACTGTTATTTTTTTACATGGTACCTGTGAGTGAAAGTGCCATGGCCTTTCTCATCTATGCTTATGAAGGCCTTAAGGCGATAACATAGGAAAGCTTATCTACTCAATAAAAACTCAAAGAGCAAGCAATCATTTTTATCACCCCAGCTGTACCAGTCATGGAGGGTTTTGCATGCCGAGCCTGGGTATTTTTTTTGGACAGCTTCCAGGAGGCAGTTGCCCAGATTCTGTTAATAAAATGTAATCTTCAACATAAAATGGATTCCTTAATACAACCTTTGCCACTGGTGTTCCTACGAGACGTGAACTGATGCTGCTGTTCTTATTAAGGATGTATCCACCAATTGACAACACTGCTAACAAGAGCACTTCCCAAACAGTCACGCACACAACATTCAAACAGGATATGGCAGCAAATAAGAAATATAAGCACGAATCTAACTGAGTTTCCTGTGTGTTAAGGAACAGATTTCCCTGAGTTGGCTGCATTCAGGCAAGTATGGGCCTTAAGGTTTTGGCCATCACCGAGGAGGTAAGTTTAACAAAATTTACCTGCATATGGAGACAAGGACCATTGGAGACTGCCAGTTGGCCCCCTCTCAACTATTTGCCTCTCTCTCCCTCTGTCACGTAATCATCCCTCACCTAGTATGCCCAGTGCCCCGGCTTTACTCACTGCCCCCCTCCCTTCCCTCAGCAGCCCCGCCTCTTCTCAACGTCCTCCCTCACTTCCCCCAACCACCCCCACTGCCCCCTCCTTTCCCTTAGCAAGCTTGCCTCCTCTCACTGACACCCTTCCCCTCCCCAACATCCCCACCTCTTCTCACCATCCCCCCTCGCTTCCCCCACCACCTTCACCTCTTCTCACCGCCCCCTCCTTTCCCTCAGCAACCCCATCTCTTCTCACTGACACCTGCTCTCCAACACCCCCCAGCATCCCCCTCTTCTCACTACGCCCCTCCCTTCCCCCACCATTCCCGCCTCTTGCACCACCCCTGTCCGTTCCCTTGGCAGCTCTGCCTCTTTTCACCACAACCACTCACGCCCCCCCCCCCCAACAATTGCCCCTGGACCCCTGTCTACTCAGTCCTGCCCAATATCAGGGAAGAGGCAGGGGTGATGTAGGTGAAGAGAGGGGGGATGCTAGCAGAGCCGGTGGTGGAGGTGTTGGGGTGGGGGGGAGGTAGTAAGCAGAACAGGAGTTGAGGGATGGAGTGGGCAGATAGATCGAAAGGTAGAATAAAGAAAACATTTGGAATAATTAAAAACACTTATCTGTCATTGAGCTGATGGCAAACTTCAAGGGGCGTGTCTTCAGCTTGTGATGCCAAACTGGGATGGGGGCGGTGGTGTGGCTTCACTGCTGTTGTCCCCTCACTACCAGCCTTTTCAATTGTTCACCAATGGATCCACACTGCAGGCAGAAGAGCAAGCTTCCCCTGCAGCAAACAAAAGAGGTAAGAATGTATTTCTAAATGCAGTCACTGGCATATGCTTCAGCATCGCCACTGACCACAAGATCCAGGTCATTGTCTGCTAACTGGATGAGACTTAGTCGGTCAGCAATTTTCTTTCCACATACTATCGATGCCACCGCGATCCCTTCAGCCAGACAAGACTTTCGCCAGCATGAGATTTTCAACCTCTTGCTAATTAATACAGCGCAGCGGAAGATGCTTCAAGTGCTTTGGCAGGGGGAGCACAGCCTTCTTCAATGACTTTCATCCATCTTTTCAGTTGAAAGAGCAATGGTTTGAAAACATTCCTGGTGGTTTACCTTCGAGGGCAGCATGCTTGGTTCCCCGCGGTGCATTCTTGATTGTCTGGTTTCCAGCTGTTCTGAGCAAGAACCTCAGCACAGACAAGTCAGTGCAGTCAAAGGCTTTTGTCCAAACCAGGAAATGTGCATCTCAAGTCCAAGTAAGAACGATCGCACTTTCTGTTTTCCTTTTGCACTGCTCTGCTTGCTTGTTCTACAGGATCATCTTCGTAAAGTTTATGCATCAAACAGTGATGCATTCCTTCAGAATCATTGTTCATCAAACATCATCCATTACATAGTGCATGAGAGCTAAGGGACACCAAGTGGTCTGGGTACTTGAACTTGAAATGGCACCTGAGCGCAGATATCAATTCAGGCCAGGATTATCATGAATGGTAACAAACTCTAATATTGTCAAAAGGCCCTGCTTACCTGGTGGAATGCCTACACATTCCAAACCTGCAGCTTCACCCCACTCACCCCCACCCCCAGCTTCCTACTTTACTACAGTAGGCAGGAATCAATCTCACCAATTACTAGGTAGCAGAAGCAGCACCTTCTGCGTTTACCAATCAGTGGTAGTTCAAACATCCTGTATTGGGATCGCCCAATTCCAGGCCATATCAGCGTATACTTTTTCTATGAATTTAAACTTAAATTTGTTCAGTTTCTTTAAGAACTGAAGAGGTTAAAGAAATTTGATAAATTGCTGAAAAAAGAGACACGTTGAAGCTTTTCATCTTGCACTCATCAGGGCACTTTGCAAGAATACCAATATAAGGGGAAAACAATAATTTCTACTGTCTGTGAATTGAGTGCTGATTGGTTGGAAAGTAGACTCTGATTGGTTGAGGCTTTGCCATGGAGAATGCAGCTCTTTTAGCTGTACAAAGTTATAATGATAGCTCTGCTTCTTGGCCAACCTGTTCCTCTTGTGCTCACCACCCCAACTAATTGCATCCACAGCCAAGCAAAGGCAATCCTACAATTCTGGAGAAACAAAGCAAGATATTGGAGAGGGTGGTGCCATCGACTGTTTCAAAGGATACAAAAAGGTCAGGGAGGACTAGGAGGGATAATACTTCAGCAATGAGTATTGGTTTGAAAACATTCCTGGTGGTTTATCTTCAAGGGCAGGATGCTTGGTCCCTCGAGGTGCTTTCTCAATTGTTTGGTTTCCCGCTATGCTGAGTATAAGACAGCTGAAGTAAGATTATGCTGATGAATTTCATGCCAAGAAGCAGCAAAGAAATTCATCCCACAGCCTCAGTGCTGAAAATCCACCTGTTAATCCCTGTGGAATTTCCCAGGTCAACTCAATATCATAATTATGCACAGCTCCAAGTGCAGATTTGGATGCCTGCAGGGAACACGTTCTTGATGGGAGTGGAAAATTGTTTCTTAATGAATTGAAAGTGTTGATACAATTAAAGAGTAATGCATCAATACACTGGCAAAATCCCTGCAAGTCATTAACAATATTTTTCAAGACAGAAGGTGGGGGAAGGAAACTAGAAGTTGCCTGGCAAAAGTGAAATGAAGAAACTAGGTGCATAGGGCTCGGAGAAGAGAAGCACCCAGCTTCCCCTTATATAATGCCTGACCCTGGGCTCCCAGTGACCTGCCACCTTAATTCTCCACCTTGCTCTCACACCACGCCATAAATAACGGAAGGCTTCATGAAGAAAATTTGCAGGGTAATGGAGAGTGGGGCCAATTGTATATTTCTTTCTAAGAGCTTTCACAGGCATAATTGGGGAATCAAGTGGGCTCCTTTTGTGTAGTTTGACCATTCTATGATCTCACAGGTACATGGGTTATCCACTGACAGATACGTAGCTTTTGATGTTAACTTTTTCCAATTCTGAGATCTTGGGAGGAAAAAAAACCCCTCTCATTTATTATTAATGACTAAATTCTAGCTTTGGCTGCTTAAGAGATGAATTGCATTGAAGTGGCGGGGTACATGCCAGAACTTGGAAATAACATTAATGAGGTGCCATACTACAGGTAAATGTGGGACTGTTCACCAGTGACCCAACCAAAGGCCACTGGGAAGTTAGACAGGGTTCATTGAGAGCTGGGAAATAGAGACCAACTGATACTCAGGGAAGCTAAAACCAAAGCATGGACACGTGGAATGGAGTTAACTATTTCCTAGTAAGTGAGATGGACCAGGAGTAAGGAAATTTGAATTTTGATGTGGGTTATATAACAATGTGGTTAAAGAACTGTCATGATAGCTGCATGCAATCGAATGCACTCAAAAAATAACTCAGCCAATCCAAACTGATATTGGAGAGAGGGTTTGGGCATCTAACTGGT
Organism: Carcharodon carcharias; assembly: GCF_017639515.1. Lineage (NCBI taxonomy): Eukaryota > Metazoa > Chordata > Chondrichthyes > Lamniformes > Lamnidae > Carcharodon > Carcharodon carcharias. The sequence goes on from NC_054470.1 coordinate 107,740,541, forward strand.
TGAATGGACAGTCTGAAGAGACAGCAGTCAGTGATTCTGCAGCAACAACTTACACTTACGTCGCACCTTTAACCAAGTAAAATGCCCCATAAAGTATCAGAGGTGAGCTGTGAAACAAAAAGCTTGAAGCTGAGCCACATGGGAGATGTTAGGATGGGTGTGCAAAAGTTTGATCAAAGTTTTATAGAGCTTCTTAAAGAAAGAGAGAGGCAGCGAGGTTTAGGAAAAGAAATCCAGGGCCTAAGGCCTTTGGTGGTCGCAATGGAGCATATTAAATTAGAATACTATTTCCATACAGATGTGACACATTCAAAACATAAATATGTATCAATAACTTTGATAGTAAAATCTTGGAGTCTATAGATTAACTATTTCTGCAAACCAAAGCTTTGAGCTTAATATATTATCAGTGTTGTCCCATTACCCGGCGTGCTCAAATTGGTCCAACTTGAAAATGTGTTTTCCACAATAACTCAAAAATTATTAAGTTTCGCACTATGACTTGGAGGAAAGTATTAGTTATGTAAATTATAGGCCAAAGGAAGTTAATTGGAAAATACTGAATTTGTCCCTGCCTGAATTTTATTTTGAAAAAGTCTTACAGGTTTCCAAATTAAGTCAGAGCTGAAGTCATTATTTGTGTCACCCAAATAAATACAAATGTTTTAATTTTTACACATAAGGGTATCGGATAGGTTGGTATTTTTGTTACCTCCATATAAATGAAAATTTTAGAAACCAATTTAAATCTGCACTCATTATACATGCTGGTTTTAAATGAAGAGTTGTTTGTCAGAGGATACTTTTATTTTACTATGGTTCCAGCACAAGTTGCATAGAAACTTTCTCAATAATGAGCTGTTCAACCTTTTTCTATGTTTCAACAATCAGATGGATGACAGAAGAACAAAAATAACATGTAAAAACAGGTATGATCTTCTCGGCCAATATGAAACATGGAATAATGATGTGTAAAGGAACTATTATATTTTTCCTGATATTACTGTGGGATACTTTAAAGCAGGCTTATGGGCAGGATTTTACGTGTCAGTGAACGGGGGCAGGGCCTGCTCGCTGATGCATAAAATGACATGCAGTGTCATCGGGGGAACTCGCGACGCCACTGCGCCCCATTTAAATTTTCAGGAAGGCCAGGGTGCAGCGAAATTAGTTGCACACCCACCGACCTGTCAATGGCCAATTGAAGCCATTGACAGAGTCAATTAAGTAATTAAATGGCGTGTCCGTCCAACGTCAATGTTGGCGGGCAGACCAGGAGTCCCATTGGGAATTAGAAAAAGCATGAAACCTCATCCACCGGCGGGATGGGGTTTCATGTAGGCTTTAAAAAACATTAATAAGGTTTTTGTGAAAATTATGGACATGTCCCAACTCATGTGACAGTGTCACATGAGGGAGCATGTTAGGGAAATTTTACTTTTCTAATTTTTTCACATTTTGATCCGATCTCCCAGAGGCTGCACTTAGCCTCAGGGAGATGAGTGCGCTCTTTCGTGCGCATGCACGAAAGAGGGCACTCTCGGTTTTGGGATTCCACCTCCCCCTGCCTGCACAGGCTGTGTACCGAGCCTCTGTGCGGACATCATGCTGGGTGGGCCTTAATTGGCCCGCCCACATAAAATGGCACTGTGCCCCCAATCGGGGGCGCCGATTGGAAGCACGTCCATACGCGCCTGCCCATCAACTTCCCCCCTGACAGGGGGAAAAGTCAGCCCTATGTGCATGTGTGTGTGAATAATTTAAGTAAACTGCAGACTGTTAGACTGCAAGGTTTAAATCATCAAAGGGGTTCAGTGTAAAAAAATAGATATTTGAAATGCTAATGAATGAGCTAAGTAAAATTGAATTTGCATTTTTAGATAAGGGTTGTTGGCTTTTCAAAGGGCTATGGTAAGATGAATATAACTGGCAAGATAAATAAGGCAAAGTTATTACATTTATTTTTCCCAAAAGTGCTGACCATAATGACAACATGAAAGATTTTTACACTCTGGGAAAAGTAACTCCCGAAGATAGATTGGAACAATGGAATTTACAAATCAAAAGGGAAAAATATATTTAAAGAAAGATGTAAAGCTGAATGAGGTGTGGTCATGTGAGATCTTGAAAGGGGCACTGTGTGAAACAGTCTTTTGGAAAAAGCCCTGAGCCTCCCCGGAGGAGTTTGCTGTTCTAGTAACCAAGGTTGTGTTTAAAGCCTTTGGGCTTTCACTGACGAGTGAAAGGGACAAAGAAGCTGTGAAATACCTCCCTTATAGAAACAGTGGGTGCTTGTGGTAATCTTGCTGGATGTTTTACAGATTCTGAATCTATTTGAACCATTGCCTGAAATAGAGTGTGTAGCTAGGAGTCTAGTTAAGTAGGAGTTTTAGGGACTGTTGTAAGACTAAATAACCATTTAATGGAAATCTTCTGTGTTTAAGTTTTCTTTTCTTTTGTTAATAAAAGTTTTAATTTAATCTTTAAAATCTTGAATGGTGGTGGTGGACTCATTACTTCTGACTTCAGTGCACAAGCCTTCTCGTAATAAAGGCAAATTGCAAAATCTTTGTGATAGCTTGGCCAAGTTTCTCTTTGGAATTTGGTCAGCCTGGCAAATACCACCTGCCATATCACAATAGGTGCAACAGAGAAAAGTTATTAATATTTGATCTCATGTATTTTTAAGTGAAGAAACTTGGGTGAAAATCAAATTTGTTATTTATTTAACATGAACTCTCCAGTTAACTAATTCACTATTCATAACATATTGAAGTTCTTAGATTTGTGATGTTTGCTGTGGTTTTGAATATGAATTTATTTTGTCCAAAGTTATAATGGAAAAGTTCCAATGTAAGCCTGTGGCATCACATTTCCACCTTGTAACCAAAGGCAATGTAATGGTTTAGCATCTCCCAAGTCCACAGTTTTTACTATAGAAAAGGTCTTCTTCAGAAATCAACTTGACTTCTCTGCTTCTCAAATTGTCATACATTTCATCAAAGGGTTACATGGAAATAAGGATAGAGGGCATTGCTTGAAAATGGACCGAATTATATCTGTATGCCCTGATCCTGTTATTCCTCTTTTCTCCTTTCACCTAAATACTTCACTTATTCTTCACTCTGCTTTGTTCGATGTCCTAGGAGATCAAACTGTTTTTCTTTTCGAAATTAGTTCAGGCAAATTCAACTATGTTTTTTCATGTCAATTCCTCAAACAGGACTCAAAGATTGTTACTATAAATAAGTTACTTTTACACTGATATGCTTAAACCTGTGACGTGATCCAACAATACAAAGCTTATTGAAATATCCAGTAACACAAAGCTACACCAAAATCATTTATTTTTCTAATATTTTAGAAGATATTTCTCAGCTGTGTTTATGATGATTGTGAGAAGTATTTTCAAGAGCCTCTTGTTAAAAACAGAAGAAATGGGAGCAAGACTGGACCATCCACCATTCAATATGATCATGACTGATCATTGGCTTCAGGTTCACTTTCTCAACCACTTTCCATATCTCTTTATTCCCTGAGAAACCAAAAACGTGTCTATCCCAGCCTTAAATGTATTCAACAATGGGGCATCCACAACCATCTGGGATGGTGAATTCCAAAGATTCACAACCCTTTGGGTGAAGCAATTTCTCCTCATCTCAGTCTTAAATGCTCGGCTCCTTATCCTGAGACTCTGCCCGCATGTTAATCATTGGGCGGAATCGTCCCAGATTTGCACTAAGTACAGTAGCAGGAGGGGCAAATGACGTTTAACATGCCGGTTACAATGGTGGCTCCTCACTCCGTATCATCCCAAACCCGCCGCATTAATTAAGCATTCCCGGGAAATATGCCGGTGGGCTCTCAAGTGCCCGCCACACCGTCACCTCACTGCTTTATCATGCCGAGCGCCATATTTAAAGTCCAGCCATGCACATACCTTTCAATGTTTCTAGCCCAGGACTGTTGCACAGAAGAAGTGGCCCTGAAAGGCAAAACGATTGCAACCCTCAGGTTTAATGATACGTCTCTCAAGTGCCTTTTGGATGCCGTGGAGGCCCGTCCTGATATCTTCTACCTCTGCTCTAGCAGAATGGGCAGCAACATAACCAATCCAGCTTGGGATGTGGTGGCAGTGGTGGTCAGCGCCTATGCCCTGCAAAAGGGGTCAGCCACCCAGTGCCGCAAGAGGATGAATGATCTCTTCCATTCTGCAAGGGTAAGTCACTCTTCTCATCACTCTCAATTCACACACTCACAAACCCTTCACTCATCAAAAGGCCCCTCACTGAGTGCCAGTTCAAGGGACATCACCATTCACACAGCTTAATTGTCCTCATCCCATCCATGGGACCACACACCACCCACATATGCCAGGCATACATATCACCTGGCCTGGCAGGCATCCTGCTTACACTCTCTCCATCTCTATCCACGCAGGACAAGCTGGCACTCAGCAAGAGGGAGAAGTCCGCCACTGACCGAAACATCGTGCGAGTGAGCGATGACATCAGGACGCATGCCCGACATCATCGCTCATCATCTTACGCTCAGTCGAGTCGGGCACGTGTTTGCCCGCCGAGCTAAAAAATGTTCCCATACAGCGTAAGATGAAAAGGAAAAAGTGTACTTATGACAGATGTCAGGTGGACAATATAACTGAGAATTGGGCTGAATATAGAAGGTTCAGAGGGGAAGTGAAAAAGCAAATAAGAAAAGGAGGGAGTGTGGAAAGAGACTGGCACATAACAATAAAAGGAACCCTAAAGTCTTCTATCAATATATAAATAGAAAAAGGGAGGTGAAAAGGGGAACATAGCCGTTTAGGGACCATAAAGGGGGTTTACGCATAAAGTCGAGGGCATGGCTGAGGTATTAAATGGCTACCTTGTATCAGTCTTTACCAAGGAGCAAGATTTTGTGCAGGTCATAGTGAAAGAGGAAGCAATTCAGGCACTTGAAGGATTTAAAATTGATCAGGAGGAGGTATTGGCTAGGCTGTCTGTGCTTTGAGTTGATAAAACACCAGGACCAGATGGGATGCATCCAAGGAGGCTGAGAAAAGTGAGAGTGGAAACCACAGAGACACTGGCCATAATTTTCCAATCATCCTTAGACTCAGGGATGGTGCCAAGGAACTGAAGAATTGCAAATGTTTTCCCCTTTTCCAAAAAAGGATGTAAAGATAAGCTCAGTAAAATTACAGGCCAGTCAATTTAATCTCGTTGGTGGGAGAACTTCTAAAAATGCTAATTCCAGACTAAATCAGTAGTCACTTGGGCAAATGTGGGTTAATTCAGGGAGGCCAGCATGGATTTGCTAATGACAAATAGTGTTTAACTAACTTGCTGGAGTTTTTTGATGAGGCAACAAAGAAGATTGATGAGGGTAATGCTGTTGATGTGGTGCACATGGACTTACAGAAGGCATTTGATAAAGTGCCGCACAACAGATTTGTAAGCAAAATTATAGCTCGTGGAATAAAGGACAATAGCAACATGAATCTGAAATTTGCTGAGTGACAAGAAAAAAAGAGTAGCGGTTAATGGAAGTTTTTTGAACTGGAGGAAGGTTTGTAATGGCATTCCAAGCAGTCAGTACTGAGACCATTGCTCTTCCTGATATATATATTAATGACTTAGACCTTGATGCACAGGGCACAATTTCAAAGTTTGCAGATAATACAAAACTTGGAAGTATTATGAGCTGTGAGGAGGATAGTATGGAACTTCAAAAGGTTGGTGAAATGGGAGGAAAAGTGGCAGATTAAATTTAATGTATAGAAGTTTAAAGTGATATATCTTGGTAGGAAGAATGTGGAGAAACAATATAAAATAAAGGGTATAATTATAAAGTGGGTGCAGGAGCAAAGGTGTAAATGTACATAATTCATTGATCATGGCAGGACAGGTTGCGAGTGCTGTTAACAAATCATAGAGCATCTTGGGCTTTATTAATAGGGGCATAGAGTATAAAAGTAAGGAAGTTATGTTAAACGTGTATAGAACACTGGTTCAGCCTCATCTGGAGCATTGTGTTCAGTTCTGGGCACCACACTTTAGGAAAGATGTAAAGGAAGTAGAGAGAGCACAGAAAAGATTCATGAGACTAGTTCCAGGGATGAGGAACTTCAGTTACATAGATAGATTGGAGAAATTGGGACTGTTTATCCTGGAGAAGAGAAGGTTGAGGGAGATTTGATAGAGGTTTTCAAAATCATGGTGGGGGGGATGCACCTAGACAGAGTAGATAGGGAGAAACAGTTCTCAATGGTGGAAGGATCAAGAAACAGAGGGACACAAATTTAAAGTAATTGGCAAAAGAAGCAATGACGACATGAGGAAAACCTTTTCATGCAGCCTGAAAGTATGGTGAAGACAGGGTCAATCGAGGCATTCAAGAGAGAATTGGACTGCTATCTAGAAAGAAAGAATGTGCAGGACTACATGGAGAAGGCAGGGGAGCGACACGAGATAAGTTGCTCCTTTGGAGAGCTAGTGCAGACAAGATGGGCTGAATGGCCCCCTTCTGTGCTGTAGCAGTTCTTTGATTCTGTAATTGGCAGAACACAATCAACACACCAATTGTACTCTGAATGCATATAACCACAACCACAGTAAAGATTTCAGATAGGTTTCAAAACTTTGCTCGTTGAATAATTTATTTTAATTTGATCTGATTACTAAACAAAAAAGAGCATCTTGTTTTTGAAAAAAAAGATTTACAATTGAAAATAAGATTAAGGCAGCAAAAGTTCCAATTTATTCAGGTTAATGAATATATATGCTTGAAATTAATGTTCCCCATTGTTGTCTTTAATGTACAATTTGTATTCTATAAGAATGGTTCTGAGTTGTCATTACTAAAGAAACAAGTTTGAGAATTTAATTAGCAATTGAACAAAGAAATTCTTAATGTGTGATATTTGAATGTTCTTATTGTTGCAATATGATTTTTTAGCATGAAACTTCAAAGGCAACAGAGGTAGACTTGGCATCGACCTTCTAAATAAAGACCCAGAATTATCTCAATCTCGGATTACGCAGCAATTAAGTCAAAATCTACGTTTATTTATCCGCTGATTTTGCCCAATCCAATCAAATAATTGCAGGCATCACATGGTAATCATAATGAGTCACTTGTGTGAAGTTTTCCTCAATCCTTTGCTCTGAATATCAGCAATATGCCATACTTACACTTTGTTACTATTCAAACATTAGGCAAATCAGCATCAAATTGTTCATATTTGATCGTATTATAAGTGAAGTTCATGACAAAAAAGTTAAAGTTAATGATAGAAACTGGTTAATTCATCCTGACACAATGTAAGTTTTTAAAAAAGCAAAGCAATCAATATTTAATTATAGTGTTGGCCCATTGACCATTTCCATATTGATACAAAGCTTTAACACTGCCTTTCATGGCACAGTAATGCTACACGTTGCATGCAGATTAGCCAATGAGCAGGCAGCAGGATTAAATTTCACAGCAAGGATTTCATTGGAGTAACCTACAATTATCCATTGACACTCAACGCTGTCAGCAAGTGTATTTTAGTTAGTTGAATTAAATATTTGGTGATATATAATTAAATATAACAACTCAATGATGTTTCCCTATAGTACTCCGAGATCTGTGTTCCTTGAAGTCTGGCCTTTTGCTTTTCCAAGATTTTAATCATTACACCATTGATGGTTATGCATTCAGCTGCCTAGGCACATAACTCTGGAAATCTGTCCCCACACCTCACTATCTCTCTAGCTCTCTCTCCTCCTAAGATGCCTCTTAAGACCTACCTCCATGTCCAACTGTCCTTTTAGCTCCTTATGTGGCTTGGTGTCAAATTTTTTTTGGTAATGGACATGTGAAGAGCTTTGAAAATTTTACTATGTTATAGGTGCTGTATAAATGTAAGTTGTTGTTGTTACTGCAAAATCAATAGAGGGTTGTGTGGAGGGTTGTTGGACACTGGAGGGCCTTTGGGACTAGGCCTTGTATGAGAGTCAGCTGCACCATATCAGAATCGCAGTGTTCTGCTGCTACGTCTTGGTGCTCCCCTGACATCCACAGCAGAGGTGGAAGCAGCCTGCTGACTGCTACACCCTGTCTGTGATGGCTTTGGCGGGGCTCCACTGGAGGGATGAGACCTGGATGGCCTCAGCCTGCTTTGAGCATATTGCTGTGGGCCAGCTGCATCCTACTCAGCCTGTGGAGCTGGAGCTGTGGAGGTCACAGGAAGAGAGGATTTGGATCGGCCAGACATTCCCGGAGTCACCTGGATGGATGGCCCCGAGGCTTCGAGCTGCTGGTTCTCCTCCCCCTGGGTGCCTGACAGCCCCTGGCTGACTCCTTGAGGAGAAGGGGAGTGAGATCAAGCTGCCCCGCACCCCTCTCACATTGACACTGTTGGACACCAGCTATGGTGTCAGCAATGGAGTTCAGCCCGCGTAGCAGTGCAGGACTGATGTCCCGGACCAAGGTTTCCATGTGGCTGCCATCCTGCCAGTGTTGATCTCAATGCTTTGCAATGCTAGCACTATCACCTCAGACTGAAGGCAGACAGACTCCTCTATCGTCCCTTGCAATCTGAGGAGGGCACCAGACATACCTTCCTGATTGTCTTTGCAGCTCCACCAACTGATTGAGGACCGAGTCCAGAGACTCATCATCTGACTCGAACTCAGCAGATTCCTTGCCTCCAGCAGTCTTCCGAGTGCCAGTGACCAAGGATGTCCCTGCCTCCGTCTGCTGTGGAACAGATTGTGAGGTGCTCACCAGATTGTGATCCCGAGGCTGCTCTACACTTAGGTCCCACCAAAGAGCATGTCACTGTGCTGGTAGAGGGTGTGGGTGAGCATTGTGATGGGTCATCAACAGTGCTGCCCTCAGGCTCTTCATTCGAGGTGATCTTGGATCTGGGGTCCGGGTCACAGTTGCCTGAGGGTGATGTGTCAGATGTGCCTAGGAGAGAAAATGGAGATTATTAGTGCTTTGCAGCCGCATTGAACACAGAACAGTGGACTCAGAGTAGCGGTGAAATAGGGATGATGTGGTGCAGGATCCTCACATGGGTATTCACCGCCGACCTCACTGTCACCGCAGGAACAGTTGCATCCTCTCCAGCCAGCTCCAACATGTGGCTCTCGAACAGAGTGAGGACCTTGATGTCCGGCATTCCACCCCTGGTCTGAGACCTCTCCCAGTGATTATGCATGATCTTGTCCTGCATAAAGACAGATGGAGAGAGTGTGAACAAGATGCATGCTGGGCCAAATGAACAGAACAGGATGCCAGGTGTGCGTGTGTGCTGAATGGAGCTTTGAACCAAATGTGGAGGCAGTCTCCATAGGAGATGAAGCCAGATGGAGATGTGAGGGTGTGAGGGTGTGTGTGAGAGAGTGAGTGGTGATGTCCCACTGAGCGGTCAGTGAGTGAGTGAGATTCCCGTGAATGTGTGATGGGCTTGTGAGTGGATGAGTTGAAACTGATGAGATGGTTTATTTAACCCGGTGGCATGGATGAGATCAGTGAAGTGTTTTGTGATTTCTTAACAATTAAGAATACACAGACACACACACCACACACACACCTATCCACTCCTGAACCTCCAACTTCCTGTGTGAAAAATAGAGGGTTTCTTCATTCCTTATTCTAAACCAAAGGGCAATACATCTGGGACTTAGCACACCCTACTGGCAGGTTTTTTTATGTTACACTTCCATTTACAAAAAATCATAAACATTAAACACAAACATCATATCCCTTCCACTTCAGCCAGGAACAAATCAGTCAGGCGGTTTGCAGATTCACTTTAGTCTAGAGAGGAGTGCTGGCTTAGGTATCTCTGATTGTTTGCTTAGAAATGGAAGGTTCTGCTGTTCCACTTGTCTCTGTTCAGGTTCAACAGTTGCAGCTACAGGTGCTACAGGTTTCTCAGTTGAATCAAGTCGGGCTTCACCAACTGAAGCAGATGTTTCCCAGAAATCTTCCGCTGTGACTGGAGATTCTTGGAAATTTGGTTCCTTGGATTTGGCTTCTGTAATGTGTCTCTTCCAGATTCCACAGGAAGATTCAACATCATGGATGTCCCACTGTAATTTTGGACCCAAACAGACTGATCCAGGTTAAACTCACGAGCTGGTTTACTTGTGTTGTGTGACCTTTTCTGATCAAGTTGCCTTGAACCAATCTTTCCTTTCAAATCCGGACGCAGAATATCCATTCTGTATGCATTCATCTTCCAAACATCAGCTCGGCAGGAGATACGTCCGTTGTTGAATGTGGAGTGTTACGATATATCATCAAAAAGTGCTTCAGCTTCAACTTCCAATCTGTTTGCTTCCTTCCCTTCAGTATGACCGTTTTGAATGTCTGGACAAAGCGCTCTGCTCCACCATTTGAGGATGAGTGATGAGGCGAGATGAGAATTTGCTTGATCCCATTGTTTTTCAGGAATGTTTGAAATTCACAAGATGTGAACTGTGTGCCATTGTCAGACACAGTCTGCTCCGGCAATCCAAAAGTAGTGAACACATTCCGGAGAGCATCAATGGTCTTTGCTGAAGTAGTCGACTTCATGGGAATAACATGAGGCCACTTTGTGCAGGCATCCATCACAATCAGGAACATATGTCCAGGAAGTGGTCTGGCAAAGCCCACATGAAGTCTCTGCCATGGGTGGTCAGGCCAAGCCCACGATGTAATGGGGCAGATGCAGGAGAAGACTTCATTTCTTGGCATGGAAGGCAATCACTGACCATGCCTTCGCTGTCTTTATCCAGGTGTGGCCACCATGCATGTAGACAAGCTAATGCTTTCATTTTGATGATTCTCATGTGACTGAGATTCTCATGTTTGGAATTATGGAGGAATAACTACTTTGATACCCCATAACAAACAATCATCTTGCAAAGTCAGCTCAAATCTACATATATAGTAGTCAGTTCTTGAGGTGCACACCAACCCTAATATGTGTATAGCTAAAATTTGGACAGCACAGCATCTCTCTGCATTTCAAGTCGAATTTGATCCACTCTAACAGATAGCATGTCTATCTGGTTCACATTGAAAGCAGTGGCTTCACTTCCGGCCAAGCAACCAGGTCAAAGGTTTATGGTCTGTAATTAATGTGAATTTATGCCCATACTAATATTGGTGGAACTTCTTGACTCCATAGGTTAGCCCAAGAGCTTCCTTCTCAATTTGGGCATAATTTTGTTCTGCCTTGGACAATGTGTGTGAAGCGTATGCAATGGGCCTTTCACTGCCATCAGGAAATGTGAGGGAGAACAGCTCCAGCACCATATCCAGATGCATCACAAGCCAAGCTGACAGGTAACTTTTCATTGAAATGTGCCAGGACTTTAGCAGAAGTAAGTTCTTGTTTGAGTTCCTTGAAACTTTCCTGACAGACTTGTGACCAATCCTATTTTGCATTCTTCTTCAGCAGGTTATTCAGTGGTGCTGCTTTGGTAGTCAAACTGGAAACGAACTCACCATTGTAATTCACAAGCCCCAAAAACGAAAGAAGCTCCTTAACATTTTTGGGCTGTGGCGCATTCACCACTGCCTCCACCTTTCTAGGTGAGGTTGAGAGGCCAGTTTCATTGGTCGCGTGTCCCGGGTACTCCACTGAGGGCTTCGGGAATGAGCATTTGGATTTCTTACAGTGGATGCCATATTTTTCCAGTCTACGCAGTGCCCTGCCTAAGTTCTCTAAATGAGTTGGGAGATTTTTCCCGATGATGAGCATGTCATGTTTGAAGCAGATTACACCAGGGAGGCCCTGCAGTATTTTGTCCATGGCCTGCTGGAATAAGACTGGTAATGATGCGATGCCAAATAGTAGTCGTTTGTATTGATATAGATCTGAGTGTGTGCTGATGGGTCTGTGATAGGTCAAGCTTTGTGAATAATTCACCTCCATTTAGAGCAGCTAACAGATTCTCAATTTTCGGTAGCGGGTACTGATACACATCCAGGAAAGGGTTTTATAATCACCACATATTCTGATAGACCCTTCATCCTTCACTACTGGGACTGTTGGAGCTGCCCACTCTACATAATCAAATTTCTCAATTATCTGAAAGTTTTCAAGTCATTCTAGTTCCTGTTCGATTTTCTGCTGCATTGAGCAGGGAACTGGATGTGGTTTGAAGAACCTTGGAGAAGCTTCAGCCCTCACAGCAAGTTTGCCTTCAATGTCTTTAATAACTCCAAGACCTTCTTTGAAGACACCAGTATGCTTGTATAAAAAGGACTGCAACATGGGATTGGAATGCATTTTATTTATTTTATTCCAGTCCAGCTGAATTTCTTTTAGCCAGTTTCTGCCCATAAGCAATGGACGATTTCCATTCACAATGATAAGTGGCAAACTTGCTATTTGATCTCCATATTTAGCTTGAACAGATATTTTTCCAAGTATATTCAAAGGCTCACCAGTGTAGGTGCTAAGTTGGAGGAGGGTTTTTTCCAATGGGCATTTCTTGAAAATTTTCTTCCATGTCTTTTCTGGAGCAATAGAAACAGATGCTCCAGTGTCAACCTTCATTTCAACCATTTTACCATTTAAGGCAATGCTGATTTTTAGTCCTTCATCTAGTTTCAGATCAGACTGAATGCAACACAATTGCTCTTCTGCATTGTCACTGTGAGTTTCACTTTCTGTCTCGTCTGGATTTGCGTTTCTTTTGTATTTTGTTTCCAAGCAATGCGTCTTTTTAAACTTGCTGTTTATTTTCAAGCACAACTTGTCTGTGTGCTCCTCATGATGCCTGTTTCTTGGCGGTACTGCTTTACTGTGATCAAACTTTGATCTATATACACTCTGTATGTGTGCTTTTTCTCCACAGTAGTGACAATCAGGGTTTTCCACTTACAGTTTTCTGCATTATGCCCTATTCCATTACAGCAGTAACGTGTTTGAAAGCGACTATACCCTGACTTTACTATTTTAACTTCGGCATTGCTAGAATGTGTTTTCAAACCTTCAGCTTGTTTCTCTGCCATTTCTATGCTTTGTGCAATTTTGAACGCTTTCTTCAGTGTCAACTCTTGCTCCACTAACAATTTACACTGAATTCTTTCATTTCTTAGTCCACAAACCAAGCGATCATGCAACACTTCTTCCAGGTAACCTTTAAAGTCACAATGTTCTGCTAATTTTCTCAACTCAGCCAGGAACTAGGAAACTGATTCACTCTCATGCTGTTCTCTTCGGTGAAACTTGAATCTCTCGGCAATAATTGCTGGTCTGGGATCGAAGTGCTTTTTCAAAATGTCCACAAGCTCTTTAAAGCTTTTATCTTCTGGCTTGTCAGGAGCATGAGATTTCTCAGCAAAGTGAATTTTTTCATTCCGATGACTGTAAGAAACACTGAGGCCTGATTTACCTCTTCAATGTCTCATGCTCTCATTCACAACGAATGATGTGGTGAGGTAACGGTGTGGTTGGCCAATCAGAGGCCTACCACCAGAGTTCTGGCATCTTTCCCATAACTGCATAATTAACGAGGAAGGGGATGATACGCAATGAAAACCCGCCATTGTAGCCAGCCAGTAAAACGTTTCTTCACACCCATGACTACACTTAGTGTAAATCTGGGAAGATTCTGCCCTCTGTTTTCTCCCCAGCGTAGGGGAGACTTAATTATGAGCAGCAATTAAGTAGACTTTAAATTGAAAGAAGTACAAGCAAATTCCATTTGCTCGACATAAACTACAAAGTCCATAATAGCTAGAACAAAAGCCTCTAAAGCCCCTAATAATGATGATCCCATTGTTGTCACTATTTGAAGTGTTTTGTCATTATTAACAATTAAGAATACACACACACAGCTATCTGCTTCTGAACCCCAACCTCCTGTGTGAAAAATGGAAGGTTTCTTTATTCCTTATCCTATACCAGAGGGCAATACATCCAGGACTTAGCACATCCTACTGGCAGGTTTTAAATAACAATTCTTTTTAACTAAAATGTCCTTTTACAAAAAAGCATGAACATTAAACACAAACATCACAATCGTTCATCCGTTTTCTGCACTGGATGGCCGGCTTCTTGTGTGCAGCATTGGCACTGATCACCTCTGCCACCGCCTCCCAAGCTGAAGTGGTGAGACTGATCAGCCTTCTGCAGTCAAAGCGGGGCTACAGGACTTCTCAATGAGCCTTCATGGCATCCAGAAGGTAACCTAGGGATGTACCACTGAATCAGGGGGCTGCAATCTCCCTACCTTTTGGGGCGATGTCTTCACTGGAGCTGTCCTGGGCTGCAAACATTGAGAAGTCTGCATTTGGCTGCATTTTAAATATGGTGGCCAGCGTGATGAAGCGGTGAGGTAACGGTGTGGTTGGCCAATCAGAGGCCTGCCACCAGAGTTCTGGCGTCTTTCCCGTAACTGCATAATTAACGAGGCGGGAAGGGGATGATACGCAACAAAAACCCGCCATTGTAGCCGGCCAGTAAAACGTTTCTTCACACACATGACTACACTTAGTGTAAATTTGGGAAGATTCTGCCCTCTGTTTTCTCCCCAGTGTAGGGGAGACTTAATTATGAGCAGCAATTAAGTAGACTTTAAATTGAAAGAAGTACAAGCAATGCACTGCTTCACCTGCAAGGAGTGTTTGGGCCCTTGGATAGCAACAAGAGGGGAGGCAACGGAGCAGGTGTTATACCTCCTGTGATCAGATGGGAAGGTGCCGTGGGAAGGGGACGAGGTGTTGGGGTGATAGAAGATTGGATCAGGGTGTTGCAGAGGGAATTCCCCCTTCAGAATGCTGTCAAGGAAGGGAGGGGGAGATGTGTGTGGTGGTGCCGCAGGTAGTCCTGCACTTAACCCTTATTCCATCATTATCATGTTATGTAATGTTTGTTTCGGCTAAAGTATCCTATTTTTCTTTAATTAGCTTTTGCCGGTATTGAAGTTAGTTACATCTGTCCATGTTCCTATTAACTTTACTTTCCATTCCTGTTTTATAAGCCAGTTATTTACATTCAGCCATATTCAGCCTGTCTCCCTGGTTGGCCTCGACACATTTTTCCATAAGTGTCCTGTAGCTATTAACTAACCATGAAATTCTTCACTTATATTAAGTTATTATATGGCCCGACATCCTCCAGTCTCCATGAGTGGAAAGAAAAGTTGGACAAAACTGTGATATACTGCAGAGGTAAGAAGAGAACTACAAATAAAACAGGAGATTGTCGAACTGCATCAGCATTTGAAAGAGAAAGAGAGAGAGAGAAGTAAACAGTTTGGGTGGATTTCATCATCAGCTGTGGCAACTCTCAAAACATTAACCTCTATTTTCCTTTCAGATGTTTGCGAGCATGCTTCGCGGATCATACACTTTGTTTCATTTTGATTGCCTAAGCTGTGTGGCATTTATATGATTGCTATGATGACAATGAGTTTGTTTGGTACCACAGCATGTTACTGGAAACAAGTTTGTTGCAAGCTAAGTAAATGCTGGGCTGCTCCATTGTGCGATTTTATATTGTACTCTTGATGCTGAGGGCTGCATTTGGGAAGTTACACGGCCATTAAACTGCTATTATTTCATTTGGCACTAACTGATGATGAGATTAAGGACACAATTATTTGAAATACACTCTCAAGCTGCTATTAATTCATGGTAAATGAATGCCAATTGAGTTGTTTTCCCTTATACCTGTATAAACTTGATAATCCTTTTACACGATATCAAAATAAATATATTGTGCCCTTCTAGTCCACATGCATAAAATAATATACATTTCTGTTTTGGAGATGCAACTGGATATATGAAATAAAAATGGGATACTTGAAAGGGTGCCAACAGTGTCTAAAATAGAAAAACAGGCAAACATTTTGAATGAAGACCTCTGTCAGAACTAAATATCATGCTAATCCTTATGAAATGTTAATTTATCTTTCTCCTGCAGATGTTGACCACTCACTGCTCTGTCTGTCTTCATTTTGCATTTAGTTTATGAATCTTATTTAAGATTTGAAATAAGCTTTCAAACCCCAGCCTGCATCAATGGAAATCCCAACCATTTGAATCTGACACACTCAAGGGAATCCCCATGCTGCTTGCCTAATAGCATCACTGTGCATCCACTCCACATGTGGCTGCCTGAAGTGAATGCCTGAGGGAGAAATTTATTCCCGGCATAAACTTGGAAAATAATTCAAAGGATTCCAAATGTGATTATCTACCAGTGGTAATTGTCGATGGAGCTAGCTCGTCTTTCAGCCACTGGTGAAATATTACAAAAGGGCAAGCTATATTTTCCCCATTAAGCAGGACATATTTAATGCTCCTCATTTTTGCTTGGGACTTCCCTGTGCTTCCATCTCCGTCATTTAAAAACAAAATCATTCACAGGATTTGGGCATCACTGGTAAGGCTGGCATTTATTGCCCATCTTTAGCTGCCCTGCAAAGGTGATGTGCAATCTGATACCACTGAATGGCTTGTCACGCCAATTCAGAGGGCATTTAAGGCTCAACCACGATTGGCGTGAGACTGGAGTCAGGTATAGGCTAGTTCAGGTAAGGATGGCAAATCCTTCTGGAAAGTAAATTACTCATGTTCTTTGTGTATATTAATCCAAGCTGTGAGACACCTGCTATTCCTTTCACTTTATTGCCCAGGTCAATTCATTGAATTTCTTTCTGCATTACTGGCGTTCTGAGGGGCTAAACTGCAGGTACTTGCACGATCAGCCACCTCGCACCAACATGCCATGGCAGTGTGGAGGGACACTTTCTCCCATCGTTTGGAAATGATCTAATCTTCATCTTCTATTCTTTCTTAATGAAAACTTGCTGGGCACATTAGCGGAGAACTTTGACATACCCATGGTCAGAATTTTCGGCTTAATTTCCAGTCCACAAGAAGCCTTCAGCTGAGCTCCAAACTGTGCACTTCCCTTTTAAGAGGCTCAGGCCCCCAGTCATTGACATTGGGCCTACCAAAACCCACTGCCACCCCACCACTAATGTGCGAGTTGTCTAGTTACCAGCGTGAATCACACAGATATCAAACTTAAATGAGGCACAAACCTCAATGCCTCATCCTTTCATTATTGATTGAGTGGCAGATATTTATGCCTATGTTGTGCCCATTTCTGGCACATATTTAATGCGTTCACCCCTTGTCTTTTGTAATATTTTGCCAGCAGTTGAAGAAGAAGGTTACTCCTTGGGAAATTACATTAAAATAGAACTATCTATATAAAGCTCTGGTTTGAACCATCTGAAGTGTTGTTTTTAGTCCTGGGCAACTCAGAAAGGATAGCTTGGCCTTGGGCCAGGTGTAATGCTAATTCACCAGAATGATAACAGGGCTTAGCTGGGGCCCTTCTCCTTGGACAACAGAAGGTTAAGAGGAGATTAAAATGATGTGTTTTAGATCATGGGGCTGGACAAAGTAAATGGAGGGAAACTGTTCCCATTGGTGGAAGGATCGAGAACCAACTAACACCGATTTAACATGATTGGCAAAAGAAGCAACAGAAACATGAGGAAAAACTTTCTTACGCAGCGAGTGGTTGGGATTTGGAATACACTGACTGAGAGTATGGTGGAGGCAGGTTCAATCACAACTTTGAAAAGACAATTGGGTAATTAAGTGAAGAGAAAAAATTTGTAGGGCTATGGGGAAAGGGCAAGGGAGTGGGACTAGACAGGTTGCTCTTGCAGAGAGCCAAGATGGACACAATGGACCAAATGGCCTTCTTCTGTACTGTAACTATTACATGATTCTGTGGGCTGAAATTTCGGGATGCCAAATTACGTTCTAACCAGCTGCGATTGGCATGAGGTGGGACTTCCTCCCTTCACTCAGGAGGAAGTCCCGCCTTGGAGAGCTGCCGGCTAATCTGATTGGTCAACAGCTCTGAAGTCCCTCCAGACACAGTGCTGTCATGGCTGGAAGAAGCACTGCAGGCAGCTACCTGGCACTAAGTCCAGGAATTGGAGGACAGGGTTCGCAGAACGGGGAGGGTAAGGAATGCCTGGGGGGTTGCTCGTGAGGTGGGTGATTGGGGTCCCGGGGATAGGCTGGTAGGGGAGAGAGGTCCAGAGGTAATAGGGCCTTAAGGAGAGGGTGCTCCAGTCAGAAGGGGACTTTTGATGGAGGCACCACCCTTCTTCCTGCCCGAGATCAAACTTACTTTATTTTCACATTTTCCCCCATAAGCTGTCATCCACCCACCAGCCTAAAAATTGAAGCTGGGCAGGAAAAGGCCATTAAGTGGCCATTTAAGGGCCTTAATCGGAGCAAGGGTGGGCTTTCATCCAATGCCTTGCCCATCCCACCTTAAAATCGCAACCAAGTTGGGGCATGCAGGAACCCAAAAGGAACCCTGTCGATACAATTTCATACTCCCACCCACAGCCCCCACCCACCTCAGAACCTGCAGGGAGGGACGGGGAAGTGTAAAATTCTGGCCTATGATTCTGTTAAAGGGTTAACTTATGAGGATAGATTCTATAGACTAGGCTTGTATTTCCTTGAATATAAAAGAGTAAGGGATGATCTAATTGAGGTGCTTGAAATGATTGAAGGATTTGATGTATTTTCTATGGTGGGAGAGTTCAGAACAAGAGGGCATAACCTTAAAATTGGATCTTGGCCATTCAGGAGTGATTTCAGGGAGGACTCCTTCAGGCAAAATGTACTGGGCATCTGGAACTCTCTCCCCCCCTCACAAAACTGCGGAGGTCAATTGAAAGATTAAAAACTGAAGTTGCTAGATTTCTGTTAGGCAAAGGTATTAATGGACAAGGTACTAAGATTATTTGATAGAGCTAAGATACAGATCAGTCATGATCTAACTGAATGCCGGAACTGGCCCAAGGGAACAGCAAAAATTCATCTCTAGGAAGAAGAAGCATACTAAAGGGAGGTCGAGGCAACCATGTCTGACAAGGGAAGTCAGGGACAGCATAAAAGCTAAAGAGAAAGCATACAATGTGGTGAAGAGCAGTGGGAAACCAGGGGATTAGGAAGCCTATTAAGACCAACAGAGGACAACTAAAAAAGAAATAAGGAGGGAGAAGATTAAAAATGAGGGTAAGCTAGTCAGTAATATAAAAGAAGATTTCAAGAGTTTTTTTAGATATATAAAGGGTAAGAGAGAGGCAAAAGTGGACATTGAGTCACTGGAAAATGACGCTGGAGAAGTAGTAGTGGGGAATAAAGAAATGGCGGAGGAACTGAATAGGTACTTTGCGTCAGTCTTCATGGTGGAAGACACGAGTAACATCCCCAAAGCTCAAGAGAGTTGGGGGGCAGAGGTGAGTATGGTGGCCATTACCAAAGAGAAGGTGCTAGGAAAACTGAAAGGTCTGAAGGTGGATAAATCGCCTGGACCGATGGATTACATCCCAGAGTTCTGAAGGAGATAGCTGAAGAGATAGTGGAGGCGTTGGTGGTGATCTTTCAGGAATCACTCGAGTCAGGGAGGTTTCCAGAGGACTGGAAAATCGCTAATGTAACCCCCCGGTTAAGAAGGGAGTGAGGCAAAAGACGGGAAATTACAGGCCGAATAGCCTGACCTCGGACGTTGCTAAGATTTTAGAGTCCATTATTAAGGATGAGATTTCAGACTACTTGGAATTGCATGGTAAAATAGGGTAAAATCAGCATGGTTTCATCAAGGGGTGGTCATGCCTGACAAATCTGTTAGAATTCTTTGAGGAGGTAATGAGTAGGTTAGACTAAGGAGAGCCAATGGATGTTATCTACTTGAACTTCCAGACGGCCTTTGGCAAGATGCCGCACAGGAGGCTGCTCAGTAAGATAAGAGCCCATGGTGTTAGAGGCAAGGTACTAGCATGGATAGAAGATTGGCTGTCTGGCAGGAGGCAGAGAGTGGGAAAAGGGAGTCCTTCTAAGGATGACAGCAGGTGACTAGTGGAGTTCTGCAGGGGTCAGTGCTGGGACCACAACTTTTCACTTTACACATTAATGATCTAGATGAAGGAACTGAGGGCATCCTGGCTAAGTTTGCAGATGATACAAAGATAGGTGGAGGGACAGGTGGTATTGAGGAGGCAGGGAGGCTGCAGAAGGATTTGGACAGGTTAGGAGAATGGGCAAAGAAGTGGCAGATGGAATACAACATGGGGAAGTGTGAGGTCACGCACTTTGGTAGGAAGAATAGAGGCATAGACTATTTTCTAAATGGGGAGAGAATTCAGAAATCTGGAGTTCAAAGGGGATTGGGAGTCTTGGTCCAGGATTCTCTTAAGGTTAACTTGCAGGTTGAATCGGTAGTTAGGAAGGCAAATGCAATGTTGGCATTTATTTCGAGAGGACTGGAATATAAAAGCAGGGATGTGCTGCTGAGGCTTTATAAGGCTCTGGTCAGACCACATTCAGAATATTGTGAGCAATTTTGGGCCCCGTATGTCAGGAAGGATGTGCTGGCCCTGGAGAGGTTCTAGAGGAGGTTCACGAGAACGATCCCAAGAATGAAAGGCTTAACATATGAGGAACGTTTGAGGACTCTGGGTCTATACTCGATGGAGTTTAGAAGGATGAGGGGGGATCTGATTGAAACTTACAGAATACTGAAAGGCCTGGATAGAGTGGACGTGGGGAAGATGTTTCCATTAGTAGGAGAGACTAGGACCTGAGGGCACAGCCTCAGAGTAAAAGGAAGACCTTTTAGAACAGAGATGAGGAGAAACTTCTTTAGCCAGAGAGTGGTGAATCTATGGAATTCATTGCCACAGAAGTCTGTGGAGGCCAGGTCATTGAGTGTATTTAAGACTGAGATAGATAGGTTCTTGATTGGTAAGGGGATCAAAGGTTACGGGGAGAAGGCGGGAGAATGGGGTTGAGAAACATATCAGTCATGATTGAATGGTGGAGCAGACTCGATGGGCTGAATGGCCTAATTTCTGCTCCCACTTTTTATGGTCTTATGGACCAAATGGCCTATTCCCCATTCTATGTTCTAAACTATTCACCCTATAGTTTTGTTTTTTCTTTCACTTCCTGGGGGAAAGTGCCCTGATTGCATCCACCAATAGCCAACAGTGACTGAAATCAGCTCACTCTGTGGGAAACGGCCCTTGTTCTATTAACGATCACCATCAACAACAAACTGTGTACCAGCCACACCCAGCGAGTCACCGTCATGCCCAAAGGCTTCCAGCTGGCTTGCTGCATCCACAGGGAATGCTCCTAAAACTCGGCTGTAACACCAAGTGCATCAACAGCTCATTTAAGAGGCACCGAATCAACAAAAGGAAGGAACTGCAATCTCTTGTTCCCAAGTGGGGCCCACAAGCAAGATGTTAATTGTGGTTGTGACTCTCTACTAAAGGAAACCTTGAATAAACTGCAACAGACACATGTAAAAATGTATTCCTAGTAGTCACATCAAAGTTAATTAGTGATATTTGATTCATATTTTCATTTCTTACTGGTCTTTATACATTATTTTATTAAGTGCTGAGAATAACATGACTTATACCATGGCACAGAATGTACCAACACTCAAAGCACTATTCGCTTAAATGTTACAGGCTCTATTGACCCCCGTAGCAGTCATTTACATACCTTTCGTTGTTTAAGGAAGTACTGTAATGATTGATGTTGTATCTTTTTTCTGTGCAAGTACTGCAGTACATCATTCTGGCAGCGATGATAAAATCACTGGGGCCACCAAATCTATATTTCTTTTTTTACACAACAGTTTGGCTTTTCAGCACTGATCTGTACAAATAGACTCCTTCAAAAACATACAGACCCTGTTCGTCTTAATTACTTCAGAACTTGTGTCACAAATGCAATTCTATTCCCATCCTTTACAAATTAAATTCAACCAAAAAGTTTTTTTTTCACTTCAACATTCTTTAAAAGGGTTTATTAATTTAACAGAATGAGCACTTAAAAAAGTGCAGTTTTCATCACGTTGCTGCCCCATTTTTCAGCATAAGCTAGGTAGAAGCGAGACAAAAATTGGAAAGGAAAATACTTGAAAAGTTCCAAACGTAGCTGGATAGATTTTGTGGAGACAAGGCGAGTAGACAGTGTTCAGACACAGATCAGTCATGGTCTAATTGAATGGTTTCTGTCCAATAAAGTCCGAGTTAGCATCACATCAGAAATAGGTGGGAGCTTCACCTATATACTCATTGGGGGCTCTTTGTCATAACACAGAGGGTCCAGGCAATTTTTAAGTTCAACTGAATGGAGTACACAATTTGCGAGCCCTGCACAGTGGAAGTGGTAATCGAGCAACCGAGCCATTGGCTCCTAAAGCGGAAGTTGGAGATCACTTGGAAACACTATGTGTGTCTCCTGCCAATACAAGATGGCCACAAAAATCAATACTAATGACTCTATGCTCCAGTGTATGGCTTTGATTTATTTAACCATGGTCTGTAACCCTAATTACAGAGCTGATTCTGACCTGCACTCCTGAACTGTGTGTAATTCATCATTAAAATTTTGATATGGGAGTGAAATAGGATTGGGATTCATCTTATCGTCAGGATTTTGAGCTGAGGTTAGGCTATGATATCCGAATGAGAGAATCACCTTGTGCCATCGAGTGCCCTTTGTTCAGTTTTCTGCAGAGATTGGCTAGACAAAGTCATTCAGAACTAAATTGAAAATATCCAGCCATCTTAGTTCAAGCGTTCCAGGGATGTGGCAGATATGATGATCAAAGTACCTTCTAAACAACCTTTGAAAATACATTTTAAAAAACTATTTTATTTCTACACTGTGGCATCGCAATGATGTCACAGAGTAAAACAGCACCGCTGGTCATGCACGGCATTGGCAGCAAGCGTAGCCTCTTGGAAAACAAGAATGTTCTATCTGGTCTAAACATTATGAGAGCATGGGCACTGCAGGCCATTCAGCCCCTCAAACTTATTCAATTAGATCATGGCTGATTTGTATCTTAACTCCATCTACCCACTTTGGTAACCTTTCATACATTTGTCTGACAAAATTATGTCAATCTCAGTTTTGAAGTTTCCAAATAACCCATCAGCCCCCCCTGCCCAGTCTCAACAGCTTTTTGGGAGAGAGTGTCCCACAGTTAGACTACCCTTTGTGAGAAGAAGTGCTCCCTGACATCATTCTGAATGGCTTTAATTTTAATTATATGTCCCTTTGTTCTGAACTCCT
Source organism: Carcharodon carcharias (assembly GCF_017639515.1). NCBI lineage: Eukaryota > Metazoa > Chordata > Chondrichthyes > Lamniformes > Lamnidae > Carcharodon > Carcharodon carcharias. Next base: position 107,763,692 of record NC_054470.1, read on the forward strand.
TCACAGTCGGCATCTTTTCTATTTACCTGATCAAACCCTTTAGTCATCTTAAACGCCTCAATTAAATCATCCCTTAACCTTCGATACTCAAGGAAATATAATCCCACTCAATGCAACCTGTCCCCTTAGTTTAATCCTTTTAATCCCAATATTATTCTGGGGTGAATCTGTACTGCATGGACACCAAGGGGTTTTTTTAATTCATTCATGGGATGTGGGTATCACTGGCTATGCCAGCATTTATTACGCATCCCTAATTTCCCTTATTCAGAGGGCAATTTAAGAGTCAACCATATTGCTGTGAGTCTGGAGTCACATGTAGGCCAAACCAGGTAAGGACGGGAGATTTCCTTCCCTAGAGGGCGTTAGTGAACCAGATGGGTTTTTACAACAATCAACAGTGGTTTCATGGTCATCATTAGACTTTTAATTCCAAGTTTTTTTTATTGAATTCCACCATGTACTGTGATGGGATTAAAACCCAGGTGCCCAGAGCATTACCCTGGGTCTTTGGGTCGCCAGTCCAGTGGTGATACCACACACCACTGCCTCCCATAATCTTTCCTGAGGTGAGGCGAGTAATCTAAATGGAGTCTGATCATTTTGCATGCTAGCTGCATTTCACTGTTTGTTGAGCACATTTTTAAAAAGAAAATTAGAGTTAATCACTCGTGACATTGGGCGAGTGGTGCAATTAATCCTCCACCAACATATACTAATCACCTCTATCCTCTAGCTTACCTTCGCTTTTCCATCCCATCGCCATATTCCTTAATTCCCTTAATGTCCAATCTTTCAATCTCTGTCTTGAATATACTCAGTGACTGATCATCCACAACCCTCTGGGGATGAAAATTCCAAGGATTCTTAACCCTTTGGGCAGTATTTAATGGAGACAATGGGAGTCTCAGTGGCAGCTGAAGAGCCGGCAAGAACCCTGCTTCACCTCTTTTCAGGAAGACCCACCTCATCAAGTGCCAACCAGGCGCTTAACTGGGCAGCAGCAAGACTTCCCCAGGATCAAGGACCCCAGGGGAGGATTCCCTTATGCCAAGAGCTGCCAGCCAATCAGAAGTTGGCAGCTCCTCAGTGCTCAACAGCGCCACCAGGAAGATGGTGGCTGCTGCCAGCATCGCACCCACTCAAAGCCCAGGGTTACCAAGGCACCCAAGCACAGGTGAGAGATGGCAGGAGGGAAGTCGTGGGGTTGGGGTCAAGGGAGAGCAGGAAGGAGAGAAGCAGGTAGAAGTGGTTGGCATCAACTGCCTTTTGGGCTTTCAGCATGACGTGTCCTTTGCCTGCCACTGGATGGTGGCGAGATAAGTTCCTTAAGCGGGCAGTGTTTAATGGAGACATTTGCCTATTTCAGGACTTCAGTTGGCAGTGGGGCAGGGAGGCCATTCACAGGCCTTCCCACCATGGATTTAATCAAAGCAGAGGCAGGAAGGCAGCAGGGTCCCCACCTGTCACCCTCATACTCGATTGAATGCTCCTGCTATCCCAAACTTGCCACGGGGAAGGGCATTAAACTCTGGCCACTGAGTGAAAAAATATGTCTTCATTCCAGTCCTAAATGGCCTGGCCCTTATCTTGAGACTATGAGTCCCTAATTCTAGACTCCCGAGCCAGTGGAAACAGCCTCCCGGTTAATCACTCTAAGAACTATATATGTTTCAATGAGATCACCTCTCATTTTACTAAACACATGAGAATATAAGCTACTCAATCTCTCCTTCTGGTACAGCTCTCTCATCCCAGGAATCAATATAATAGTTTGACAAGTTAATGCATCTACCAAAATAAATGAACATGAAATAATGTTTTTATCACCAAGCGGAAGGAAATTCTTTGGTTGCTGTATTTAGTACCATCATTTGGAATGCAGTTAGTATTGCTCACCTAATATTCAGGGCAGTTCTTCCTCTGATCTCAATACTCTGCTTGGAATGGATGCAGACGATGGACCTCTGCAAGATGTTGTGTGTAACGCATAATAACTGGAGGTTTTATAATTCTCGCTGTGCTGCAAGTAAAGACTGTAATATTTCTTCAGCTTTATCAGTGTGCTCTCTTAGATTCAGATGAACCTGAAGCAGTGAGAAAATATCAACTGCTTATTCACAGCAACAGATGTAATCAATGATAATCTTGTAGGTGATTCCTGTACAAGGCAATATACAGCAACCTTTATGTCAAGTTCATCTATCTTTCTATTCACCTCTGTGCTGAGACTAGCAGTGGTTCTATAATGGAAACATTATGAGGACCCTTGGGATATGAATATATCCCACGAGTGGGCCGAACTAATAACTCACAAGTGACAAAAGTTGCAAATGAATTATGGCGCATGCCACAAGAGAGATAAAAATTATGTCCCATGTGTTTCCTTATACCTATTATATCCACTAAAATGAAACTGGTTAAATTAGATAAAACTCAAGTGGACGTAAAGCATATGGTTAGTGGTGCATTATATTCCTTTGTGGTTTGGCTGCAGTGTTGAGTACTAATAATTCTATAGTTGCTAATAAATCTCTTGTGGCAATTATCAAGAATAATCTGATTTCTGACAGCACGATCCCACAGCAACATAAATGCAAAAAGCTCTTCACATTTCACTGTAATCCAGCACTTCTCCATTTATGAAAAGTACTTAATGGAGATAGCTTGGTATAAAGCCTATGCTCCGGGCCAAGTTGTAAAACTTGCGTTGTCCTGATTAAAACTTCACTCAGATCTGCTCTTTACGGACCTGGGGTGTTCCTATTTATTCTCATTCCATGGAAGTGTTTTGGGTTTGCTCTCGCTGATACGGCAGTTTGAGGGGAACCAAGGACCTGACTTTAAAACGGATGGATGGTGTGTCTATCTGGTGTCTATGAAAACTCTTGGATCTCAGGCTATTTTGCCTTCGATCTTGGTTCAGTCTTTAGTTAGGAATTCAAGAATGGACACATAGCATTCACTGCAGGACTGGTTTTCCTTTTGTAGTCCCCTGGCATGAGCATGTAAAGAACTGGTTAAAAAAGGAGGGGTGAAAGGAGAGAGTGAGAAAGAGAGGGAAAGACTCCCACCATTTCCTCTAAAGGGGACAGAGCATTCAAGTGTCCTTTTTTAAATGTTTGGAGTCTTACAAAACCTTTAAGAGACTAGATATGATAAATAGTTATGTACTAAATGATTTGGGAAGTTTCACACACTCAAGTCTCTTCAGGCCAGGTTTGTAGATACTCTTAGATCTGAGCAGAGGAGAATGCCTGTGTTGTATTTCGATAGAAATTAATGATGTAGGTGCAGTGTAAGGGTCTGGCACATATAAGGTTAAGTGGGACTGAGTACATGAAAGAGAGCATGTGATGCACACCCAGAGTCAGTCTAGTTTCCTCCTGGTGTCCTCAAGCATGTCACTGCCTCCTAACACGCTCTAACCATTTCTCCCCAAGATTCCAGTTTAAATCTCTGCAGTTGGCTTCCACCCATGTCACTGCACTGAGATCAACCTGGCCAAAATCACAAGTGGCATTTTTTGTGGTTGTAGCATTAATGCATTATTCTTCCATGTCCTATTCAAATATTTGGTCTCTTATGGTTGGGTAAACTGCCCTTATGGCAGAGACTTGTTGAAATGAGTAGATGTTGAAATAATGGCATCACTACAGGACATAATTACAAATATATAACGTATGAGTTCCTTGGAGATTTTGAAGTCTTCCTGAGGCTAATGTAAGCACTTAATGATGACATGCTTACAATCGCCTGGAGGGAGACCATGGCACAGATAAGTGAAAAATTATGTTATAATTAATACCTATATCTCACATGGAAAGGATTATGTTTTATTATCTCATTCACTTGATGTAATAAATGTTTAATACTAAAGTTTCAATGTTTCCTGGTTCTCAAACTTATATCAGGGCAGAAGGGATATATAGTATTTAAGATTATATAGGATTTAGGAACATAGGACTTAGGAGTCCTAAGGCTCCATCCCACGCTCAAATTCACCTATGAAACAGAGCAAATGAACTCCCCTTCATGGACATAATAGTTGAGAAATCTGCCAGGGGATTCTCTACTATGGTCTACTGCAAGCCTGCCTTCACTAGTCAATATATGTCTTGGGATTCTTACAGTTCCACACGCTATAAGATTGGTCTTATCAGCAACCTTGTAAATAGGGCCCGAGCCATTTGGTCACCATGCAAGCTTGATGTTGAAATAGGGAGCATCAAAGGCATCCTGCAGGATAATGGCTACCCTTATCAGATCATTTTGCACTGTATCTCACACAAGCTCATGAACAGACTTCAGACTTTCAGCTCTGAAAGGTGCCCAGTCTACCTCAGATTACCCTGGAAGAGCAAGGTATCTCAAAAATTTGAGCAACAGGTGAAGCTAGCTGTTTCACACTGCTACAATGCAGCAGCAACACGAGTGGTATTCACCACTAACAGGATGCTGCCGTCAAGCCAAAAAGACGTTCTGTCCATCACACTAATAGTAATGTGGTATATGAATTTCAGTGCCAGTGTAATTCTAGGTATGTCCCAAAGACTGGTGGATCATATCAAAAAGCATGTCCCAGCCACAGCTTGCAACAGGCAGGGTACGGACGATACCCAACCAGCCTGTGCTTGCAAAACTCAAAACACAGTGTCCAACGTTAGCTGTGATTCCACGACTGGACAACATTTGCTGAATAACCCTCCATGTGCTAAGAATTACGCTGATGACCAATTTAAGATTGTCAGTCACGCTCTCAAAATGGTGCATCTGCATGTACTGGAAGCTACATATATTAATACACAGGGCCCTATTCTTTGTAGACAGAAAAAACGTTCACACATTGCACATGTTTCAACTAAACAAAATAAGTGACAGCCATTTACTAACTCATTCCTCAGGGCAATGCCTTGACCAATCAGGGTCAAGCTGCCTGGTTTAAATTTCAAACAATGTTTGGCAGTTAACTGTCAGTCACAATGAGTGGTGCATTCTCCATGGCAACGCCACTTGCCATTCAATCAGCACTCTCTTCACGTACATTCGTACGAAAGAACATACATTCTTTTCCTGTTTACACTGGTATTCTGGCGAGTGTCCTGATGAGTGCAAGACAAAAAGCTTAGACATGTCTCTTTCCCTTGCCTATCAAAAATCTATCTAACTCAGCCTTGAATAAATTCAATAACAGCTTCCAATGCTCTCTGGGGAAGAGAATTCCACAAACTAATGAACCTCAGAGGAAAAAAATTCTCCTCATCTCCATCTGAAAAGGGAGACCTCATTCTTAAACTGTGTCCCCTACTTCTAGTCTCCCCCACAAGAGGAAACATCTTCCTGGTATCCACCCTGTCCAGTCCTCTCACAATTTAATATGTTTCAAACATCACTACCTCTCATTCTTCTAAACTCCAATGAGTATAGGCTCAACCTGTTCAACCTTTCTTAAGATAAGCCCTTCATCCCAGGAATGAGTCCAGTGAACTTTCTCTGAACTGCTTCTAATACAATTAGATCCTTTTTCCAAAAAAGGAGGCCAAAACTTTACGCAGTCCTTCAGATGTGGTCTCACCAAAGCCTTGTACAGCTTTAGTAAAATTTCTCTCCTTTTATACCCTACACACCCTGCAATATTTGCTAGCATCCCATGTGCCTTCCTAACCACTTGCTGCACCTGCATACTAACCTTCTGTGATTCTTGTACCAGGCCCCCCAAGTCCCTCTGTATCACCGAGTCCTGCAATCTCTCTCCATCTGAATAGACCATAAGACCATAAAACCATAAGACATAGGAGCAGAAATTAGGCCATTCAACCCATCGAGTCTGCTCCGTCATTCAATCATGGCTGATAAGTTTCTCAACCCCATTCTCCCGCCTTCTCCGCATAACCTTCGATCCCCTTACCCAATCAAGAACCTATCTATCTCAGTCTTAAATACACTCAATGACCTGGCCTCCACAGACTTCTGTGGCAATGAATTCCATAGATTCACCACTTTCTGGCTAAAGAAGTTTCTCCTCATCTCTGTTCTAAAAGGTCTTTCCTTTACTCTGAGGCTGTGCCCTCAGGTCCCAGTCTCTCCTACTAATGGAAACATCTTCCCCACGTCCACTCTATCCAGGCCTTTCAGTATTCTGTAAGTTTCAATCAGATCCCCCCTCATCCTTCTAATCTCCATCGTGTATAGACCCAAAGTCCTCAAACTTTTCTCATATGTTAAGCCTTTCATTCCTGGGATCGTTCTTGTGAACCTCCTCAGGACCGTCTCCAGGGCCAGCACATCCTTCCTAAGATACGAGGCCCAAAAGTGTTCACAATATTCTAAATGTGGTCTGACCAGAGCCTTATAAAGACTCAGCAGCACATCCCTGCTTTTATATTCTAGTCCTTGCGAAATAAATGCCAACATTTATCCCAAGTCCCTCTGTATCACCGAGTCCTGCAATCTCTCTCCATTTGAATAGGATACTGCTTTTCTATTTTTCCAGCCAAAGTGGACGAGTTCACATTTTCCCACATTATACCTCATCTGCCAATATTTTTCCCACTCACTTAACCTGTCTAAATCCCTTTGTAGATTCTTTACCTCTTGTTGACAACTTACTTTCCTGCCTACCTTTATGTTGTTAATATATACGGATATACAGCACAGAAACAGGCCATTCTATGCCGGTGCTTTTGCTTCTGAGCCTCCTGCTGTCTTTCCTCATCTAAATTTACCATCATACCTCTCTAATCCCTTCTCCCTCATACACTTGTCTGGCTTCACCTTAAATGCGTCTGTTCTATTTGCTTCAACTACTCTCTGTGGCAGCGTGTTCCACATTGTCACCACTCATTAGGTAAAGAAATGCTTCTGGATTCCCTATCGGGTTTCTCGGTAACTATCTTATATTGATGCCTCCAGTTATTCTCTTCCCCACCAGAGGAAACATTCTCTCTGTATCCATCTCTCAAAACCTTTCATAACTTTAAAGACCTCTATTAGGTCACCCCTCAGCCTTCTTTTTTTCAAGAGATAAGAGACCCAGCCTGTTCAGCCTTTGTTGATATGCATGCCTACACATTTTTTGAAAACATCCTTGTAAATCTTCGCTGCACCATCTCCAGTGCCTCCATATCCTTTACATAACATGGCATTTATATCACATTACCTACAGATACAGGAACAAGGAGCAGGAGTAGGCTATTCGGCCTCCCGAGCCTGCTCCGCCATTTAATAAGGAAATGGCTGATCTGATAGTAACCACGAATCTGCATCCCATCAACGCGATAACCTATCACTCCCTTGCTTACTAAGAATCTATCCACCTCTGCCTTAAAAATGTTGAAAGACTCTGCTTCCACCAACTTTTCAGCAAGAGTTCCAAAGACTCATGACCCTCTGAGAGAAAAAATTTTGCCTCATTGAGTTTTGGATAACAAACAACTTTCATTATATTGAACATAAGGAATACCAATATAATCATTCTTGGACAAAAGCAAAATACTGTGGATGCTGGAAATCTGAAATAAAAACAGAAAACACTGGAAAAACTTAGCAGGTCTGGCAGCATCTGTAGAGAGAGAAAAACAGATTTAACATTTCAAGTCTGTATGACTTCTCAATCATTCTTGGAGTTTCCCACAAACATCATTCCCTTGACACCAATTCCAATCCTGTCCCTGGTTTCTCACTCAGGTTGAAGAAGACCATGCAAAAACTTGGTGTCCTATTTGACCCAGAGCTGAGATTCAAATCCTCTTCTTCAACATGACTGCTTAACTCCATTGCTGCCCTCTGTACCCTTAACTCAGATCCTTTGCCACTGAAGCCTTTCTGCAAGCTTTTGTCACCTCCAGACTCAGTTATTCCAATCCTCTCCTTGCTGGCCCCCCCTTCAACCATGCCCTATAAACTCTAACTCGTTCAGGGTGCAGCTCCCCAGATCATCTCCTGTACTATACCTGATTCAATTATCACTCCCAACCACATTAGTCTGTGCTAGCTTGCTGTACTTCAACATATCACAGTTAAAATCCTCCTTGTTATCAAATCCCTTCATGGTGTCACACCCTCCTATCTCTGCAACCTCCTTCAGACTGATTTCCCCTCCCCAAACTCTTCAGTCTTCTGACTCTTGCCTGCTGTGCATTCCCCCAATGCCCTCACTGATTGATCAAGAAACCGTCAGCAGCAGCGGTTTGAAATAAGCAAACAGCATAAAAGTTCAATGTGTTGGGGGCATTAATTGGAGGTTCAGTGACTCAGCCAATGATCCAGAAGAATGGAGGTTGTCAGCATTGATGCACTGCAATCTGACGGAAGTTGATGGACATGAAGGGCAATCATCAGGGGAAAAAAAAATTGAGTGCAGAGATTTGGATGATGAGTCAGTGATGTGATAAAGAAGCATGATAGGAAAGAGAACCTAGCACTGGGAAATGCCTGAGGAAACAGATAGAGTCACAGAGGCACCACAAGACCATACAACAGCAATTGCCAACTTCAGAAAGCAAAAGACAATGGCTTATGATTCAACAAAGTATTCATGAGCAGGGTTGCCGTAGCATGTAGCACATCAACCAGAATGTTCATGGTGCTGCTTAATTAGCAGCTTGCGTTACTCAACTAAGTAAATAGGACAAAGGCTTATAAGTTGTTTTTATTTACCCACAGTGTGTGGGTGCTACTGGTAAGGTCAGTATTTATTGTTCATCACTAATGGTCCTTGAGATACAACTGGGTAGCTGGTTAGGCCATTTCAGAGGGCAACTAATAGTCAACCATCTTTCTGTGAGTCCGGAATTATGCATAAGCCAGACAGGGTAAGGGTGGCAGATTTCATTCCCTAAGGGACATTATGGAACAAGGTGGGTTTTTATAACAATCTGTTGCACGTTACATGTTCACCATTGCTGACAGCAGCTCTTCATTCCAAATTTATTTAATCAGCTGAATTTAAATTCATGGTTGGAATTTTACAGCCCTGTCGCGGCGAGGGTGGGACTGTAAAATACACTCAGCCATTCAAAAGTCCATTGGCTTTGGTGGGACTGGAAAATTCCGCACTTAGGAGGGACCACAAAATTCCATTCCGTGTCTCCATATCATTGGTCCAAGCCTCAGGATTACAAGGCCAGTAACATAATCAGTATACTATCATACCCCAAAAGTTGAGGACACCATCAAGAGAATGTAACGAATAGGAACAGGAGGAGGCCATTCGGCCCTTCAAGCCTGCTGTGTCAATCAATAAGATCATGGCCTCAACTCCTCTTTCCTGTGTACCCCCCATAACCAAATTTTAAAATTGTCAAATCTCCATTTTCGAATCCCCTCCATAACCCTTGATTGCATTAATTGTAATTCAAAAATCTAACTAATTCATCCATGAATATGTTTTCCTTCATGCTTTTTTTCATGTGATGTGGGTATTGCTGGCAAGGCCAGCATTTGTTGCCCATCCCTATTCCTTTGAATTGAGTGGCTTGCAATGCCATTTCAGAGGGCATTTAGGAGTCAACCACATTGCTGTAATTCTGGAGTCACATGTAGGCCAAACCAGGTAAGGGTGGCAGATTTCCTTCCCTAAAGGACATTAGTGAGCCAGATGGGTTATTATGACAATCAATGGTCACTATTACTAAAACTAGTTTCATATTCCAGACTTATTAATTGAATTTAAATTCCACCAACTGCCATGGTGGGATTTGAACCCATGTCCCTAGACTATGTCCCAGTTCTGGTGAAGGGTCATGAGGACTCGAAACGTCAACTCTTTTCTTCTCCGCTAAAGCTGCCAGACCTGCTGAGTTTTTCCAGGTAATTCTGTTTTTGTTCCCTAGACTATTAGCCTGGGCCTCTGGTTCACTAGTCCAGCAATATTACTACTAATACTACATCACCCTCTCCCCCAAATGACCCAGCTGCCTCTGAGTTACAGAATTCCAAAGATCAATGACCCTCTGAGAGATTAAATTTCTCTCCACCTCCATTTTAAATGGGAGACCTCTTATTCTGAAACTGTGCCCCCTAGTTCTAGATTCTCCCATGAGGGGAAACATCCTCTCAACATCTACCCTGCCAAGCCCCTTCAGAACCTTACATGTTTCAAAAGATCATTTCACATTCTCCTAAACTCCAATGAGTATAGGCCCATCCTGTCCAACCTTTCCTCATAAGATCAGCATCTGCATTCCAGGTATCAACCTAGTGAACCTTCTCTAAACTGCTGCTAAATCACGTATGTTCCCCCATACATAAGGAGATCAAAACTGAATGCAGTGTTCTAGGTGTGGTCTTACCAATACCTTGTACAGCTGCAACAACACTGGGAGGGAGGGAGGAGGGGTGGATGGTGGAGTGGGAAGTGTGATCGAGCCTCAGGAAGGGGAGCAGGTACCATGGTTGGGAAGTGGTGCAAGGTTGATTGTGGGGTGGAGGGAGGAAATAGGCGGTTGGATGGGGAGAGGGGCTCAGGATTGATTGTGGTAACCATCCCAGCTTATTTTTTTGTAGACTTGCTGGAGGTTTGATTTCCCAGAAAGAAAACAGCATTTGATACCCAACTATCATCTGAAACAGGATATTTGAATATTCAGATGGCCTAATACCTGGTTCAGGCATGGGTAAAGGACCCCTCTGATTCAACCTTCCCCAATATGGTGGATAGCACAATTTTGGTCAAAAGTATTCCTGCTTCCTGTCCGTCATTTTGGAGCCTTAAGAAGCTGCATATCACCTGAACGATGGATGCCAGGCTGCCCTATATAAGTTTCTACAAGCAGGTGGTTAGATATAGCCAGCTTACAATGCGAAAAGGCGGTCATGCTTGACAAACTTCACAGAATTTTTTGGAGAGGTAATGGACATGGTTGGTGGGGAAATTTCTTCAATGTTATGCGCATGGACTTTTAGGAGAGTCTTTGATGATACAAGAGGTTACTGGAGAAGATTATGAGAGATGGAATTAGTGGAAGGATAACAAACCTGATCAAAAACGGATTAGAAGGCACAAGCCAGAGAATAGAAGCTCAAGGTAGCTTTCATAGAGGTTGAAGTTGGTGGTGGTGTCATACCAGGGTCATACCTGAGCTCACTATGTAGGTCAACGATTTGAATATAAAGTAAAAGGGAGTGGTGTTGGAATTTGTGGATGGTACTAACATAGGAGGTACAATTAATTATTTGTAACAGTGAAAAAAGTCTCAAGGGGGCATTGTCAAGATGGCAGAACGGGGAAAAAGCGGTGCTGCTGGAAATCACTTACTGACAAGTGTGAGGTGATACATTTTGATAAAAAGATAGCAGCAGAAAATATATTCTGTACAGCAGTAAGCTCAGGGCTGTAGAGGAGTAGAAGGATTTGAGGCTGAGGAACACTAAAGGCAGCTTTCCAGTTTGATAAGGCCAAAAAGGCTAATGGAATTCCAGATTTTATCATGACCATACTGAGTATAAAATCCAAGAGATAATGATAAGCTTAAATCAAATCTTAATAAGACACCAGTTACAGCACTGTATGTTATGTTACTCATACAGAGGAGTTACACTTCTATGTTAGTACCATCCAGCATTGGGCTCCATGCTACAGGAAGGATAATGAGGCTTTAGAGAGGGGACACCATATATTCACTAGAATTTCTCAGTTATAAGGAATTACAAATCGAAAGAAAAACTTGAAAAAAAATTCTTTTCATCATGCATATTATGGAGTGATATGATGGAAGTATTTAAATGAGTAGATAGAAGCATATTTCTAGTAGTTGAGGTGTCTAGCATGAGGCATTATAGACATAAGTTTGAATGTAGCAGACTTACAACAGAGGATAGAAGAAAGCTCTTTACACACAATTGCCAAGTTGTGAAACTCACTAAGGGGGATGGTGATTGAGTCAAGAACTACGTCAACCTTCAAGGTTAGATGGGATAGGTAGATGACGGAAAGGGAATAAAATGATATGGGAAGAGGGCAGGGTAAAATGTGACTGGAACTATTTGGTCACTTTGGTAAGCATCAACATAGGCTAGTTTGGCTGAGTGGCCTATTTCTGGGAGGGATCATCGATGTACTTCTATTCCTCATTGGCCAGAATTTTCTTCACTTAAGAATTTGGGAGACATTTGTGTGTCCCAACCCCACTCGTGTCAGAGGTGCACCCAGCAGTGTGATCCTACAGGAAGCTGCCTCTGTGTTCCCCATCCAATTAAGGATGGCGTGAGGGACACAAACGTGGAAGGCCCAATGGGAGGGCTTGCAGGAGTAGCCAGCCGGCTGCTTCACTGGGAGAGCTTGCTGCTGCTGAGGCAGAGGGAAAGTGCGAGGGTGCGTCAAAATGGAGGCACTGTCAAAAGGCTTGGATTAAGAAAAATGGAGGCCGAGTGCTGTTAGAACCATCGGTGTGGAGGAGAAAACACTCGACAAGGCTGCTTTTGGCCATAGCTGTTGTGCCCGTTCAACCTAGTGGCTCACTGTAAGTGGCATGGACAGTAGTCTCTGATGCCCCTCTAACTTCCTGCCATGAGGTTGCCTCCCCTGTGTTGCCAGGCTCCTGACATGATGAGGGGCCCACACACCTTCCAAAAAATTGCATTGCTGCACAGAATTAAGGGATAATTGTCCTTTTGAGCAGCTCACTTGGCTACCCACCACCGATAGACAAACAGCTGCTGGTGCATGGAGCACATTTCTGGGACAATCTCCTGGAGGTGGGAACACATCACACCTCAGCCCAATTTCCCCACCCACCGCCTATAAAGTCACCGCCACAGGGTTGGGAAAATACCTCTCATTATGTTAATTAGCTGAGCTGCACCATTACGTAATAGTCACAGGTTTGAATCATTTATACTTCCAGAAATTACGCACTATCAATATGCTAATTCAGCCCAATATTCTTGGGAGGATGTGGTGGCATAGTGGTATTGTCACTGATATTCTATGCAACCCAGGGTAATGCTTCTGTGACCAGTGTTCAAATCACACCACAGCAGGTGGTGAAATTTGAATTCAATAAAATTAAAAGTCTGACAATGACCATGAAATCATTGCTGATTGTTATAAAAACTCATCTGGTTCACTGCTGTCCTAGAGGGAAGGAAATCTGCTGTCCTTACCTGGTCTGGCCTACATGTGATTCCAGACCCACAGCAATGTGGTTGACTCTTAAAAATTCCCTCTGAACAAGGGTAATTAGGGATGGGTAATAAATACTGAACAACTAATATTAAAAAAAATTCCTGATGGATTTAGGACTCTATGTTGTTCACACAGTGGGACCAATGTGTGTATAAGGGCTAGATTGGTAGAGAGAAATGATAAAATATTAATTTTCTATTACAGTTCACCCATATGGTTAAGGAAGAGATTCAAAAGATATATTTACCCAAATTACTGCCAGCAAACATTGATGGTTTCAAACAGATATCATGAGTACTTCTCTACAGATGATGAGGCCACCCTACATGTGGCTTGCTAAGTCATGGTGAAATCTAAAAGGGTTTTGTTTTGTATGTCTGTTTTAAGTTCATTTATTTTCCCTTTCCACAGACCTAGAGATAACAGTTAATTACACAGAAAATGCCTCTTCTGTTTAATTACTGAGAGACACCTTTTTTCCTTTAATTTCTAAATTAAATCTCCCGATCTTAAAAATCCCCTTCCCAGTTAACATGTGAATTCCCTCTATAGTAGCAGATGCAAGTTGCATGATATCATTACTGTAGAACTAAAGACTACAAATAATCCAACCAAAGTAATCAACTGTAACTAGGGAAAAAGTATATGTGTGAATCTTTTACTGCGCAAATGAAATCATAATAATCCATTAATGTTGCATTAAGTATCGGGAAGTGCTTGATGTCTATGAGTAAATAGAAGTTGTGTATGAGCTTGCCATTTTATCTAATAAATGGATTGACCCATGTCTCTCTGATGAAAAGCCTATAAATGCCTCCAGAAATGTCACATCTTTTACAATCAGAGGAAAGAAAGTTTCATAATTGGGTAAATAAAAACTATTCTGAATAATTCGGGTGGCAAAATTACCCAGAAGAGAAGATTTATCCTGGTTGTTATTATGTACTATGGAGGTGTCCACTAGTTCTCGTGACTTCCTTAATACTTGCATTTTACTCAATATAAATGAACATAGGAGATTTTACCAAAAATTTTTCAACGTCTCCTAAGTCATAGAGTAATAAAGCCATAGGGTTATACAGCACATAAACAAGCCCTTCGGCCATTCGTGTCCGTGCCGGCCATCAAACACCTATCTATTCTAATCCCATTTTCCAGCACTTGGCCCGTAGCCTTGTATGCTCTGGAATGTCAAATGCTCATCTAAAGGGTTCCTGCCTCTACCACCCCCTCGGGCAGTGTGTTCCAGATTCCAAACATCCACTGGGTGAACAAGATTTTCCTCAAATCCCCTCTAAACCTCCTGCCCCTTACCTTAAACCTATGCCCCCTGGTTATTGACAGCTCCGCCAAGAGGAAAAGTTTCTTCCTATCTAAATTACCTAAGCCCCTCATAATTTTGTATACCTCTGTCAGGTCGCCTCAGCCTTCTCTGGTCTAAGGAAAACAACCCTAGCCTATCCAGTCTCTCTTCATAGCTGAAACGCTCCAGCCCAGGCCACATTCTTGTGAATTTCCTCTGCACCATCTCCAGTGCAATCACATCCTTCCAATACTGTGGCGACTAGAACTGCACACAGTACTCCAGCTGTGTCCTAACTAGTGTTTTATACAGCTCCAACATAACCTCCCTACTTTTATGTTCTATGCCTCAGCTAATAAAGGCAAGTATCCCATATGCCTTCTTAGCCAGCTTGTCTACCTGTGCTGCTGCCTTCAGAGAACTATGGACAAGTACACTAAGGTCCCTCTGATCCTCTGTACTTCCTAGGGTCCTACCATTCATTGTGTATCCCCTTGCCGTGTTAATCCTCCCAAAATGCATCACCTCACACTTCACAGGATTAAATTCTATTTGCCACTGCTCTGCCCATTTTACCAGCCCATCTATATCATCCTGTAATCTAAGGCTTTCCTCCTCACTATTTACAACACCACCAATTTTCATGTCATCTGCACTTACTGATCATACCTCTTATATTCACGTCTAAATCGTTAATGTACACTACAGACAGCAAGGGTCCCAGCACCGACCCCTGCAGTATACCACTTGTCACAGGCTTCCAATCGTAAAAACAACCTCCAACCATCACAATCTGCCTCCTGCCACTTAGCCAATTTTGGATCCAATTTGCCAAATTTCCCTGGATCCCATGGGCTCTTATCTTCTTCACCATTCTCCCATGCGGGACCTTGTCAAAAGCCTTACTGAAGTCCATGCTGACTATCTCACTTGCACTACCCTCATCTACACAACTAGTCACCTCCTTGAAAAATTCAATTATACTTGTTAGACATGATCTCCCCCTGACAAAGCCATGCTGACTATCCCTGATTTGTCCCTGCCTCTCCAAGTGGAGATTAATCCTGTCCCTGAGAATTTTTTCCAATAGTTTTCCCTACCACTGATTTTAGACTCATTGGCCTGTAATTACCTTGTTTATCCCTACTATCCTTCTTGAATAATGATACCACATTTGCAGCCCTCCAGTCCTTTGGTACCTCTCCTGTGGCCAGAGAGGATTTGAAAATTAGTGTCAGAGCCCCTGCAATCTCCTCCCTTGCCTCACATAGCAGCCTGGGATACATCTCATCTGCGCCAGGTGATTTATCCACTTTTAAGCTCACTAAAACCATTAATACCTCCTCCCTTTCAAAGCTAATTTGTTTAAGCAAATCATAGTACACCCTTCCCCCCCCACCCCACCCTCCCTGATTCGTACACCCACAATGTCCTTCTCCATAGTAAACACAGATGAGAAGTAATCACTTAAAGCCTCACCTACGTCCCCTGGCTTCATTGCCATTTTGGTCCCTAATGGGCCCTATTCTTTCCCTAGTTATCCTTTTGCCCTTAATACATTGATAAAATGCCTTGGGATTTTAAATTATCTTGCCCACCAAGTGTTTTTTCATTCTCCCTCTTTGCTCTCCTAATTACTTTTTCAAGTACCCCCTACACTTTCTATATTCCTCTAGGGCTTCCATTGTTTTCAGCCCTCTGTATTTGCCATAAGCCTCCTTTTTTTCCCTTATCCAATCCTCTATACCCCTTGACATCCAGGATTCCCTGGACTTGTTGGTCCTACCTTCACTTTTACAGGAACATGGCCCTGAACTCTTACTGTTTCCATTTTGAATGACTTCCACTGATCTGATATAGACTTTCCTACAAGTAGATGCTCCAGTCCACTTTGGTCAGATCCTGTCTTATCATGTTGGAATTGACCTTCCCCCAATTCAGCACCTTTATTTCCAGTCCATCTTTGTCCTTTTCTATAACTACCTTAAATCTTACTGAGTTATGGTCACTATCCCCGAACTGCTCCCCCACCGACACTTCTACCACTTGCCCGGCTTCATTCCCTAAGATTAGGTCCAGTATCGCCCCTTCTCTTGTAGGAGTATCTAAGCACTGGCTCAAAAAGCTCTCCGGGATGCATTTTAAGAATTCTAGTCAATGCCCTCAATTCAACTGCCTTACTCGTAAGACTCCTTGCATTAAAATAGACATAATTAAGTATTCCATTATTCTGATATGTCTTAACAGGTCTATATTTGCTCTGCCTTCCAGACTGATTTAGTTTCTCTTCTATATTTGGCTGTGCATCACCCCCTACAGTGCCTCCACTCTGTATCCCATCCCCCTGCCATGTTAATTTAAACCCCCCCACAACAGCACTGGCAAACCTCCCCGCAAGGATGTTAGTCCCGTTCCGATTCAGGTGCAACCCTTCTGACTTGTACAGACCCCATCTTCATGGGAAACAGACCCAGTGATCCAGGAATTTAAAGCCCTCCCTCCTCCACCATTTCTTCAGCCACACATTCATCATTTCTATTCCAATATTCACCAGCACATGGCACAGAGAGTAATCCAGAGATTACAACCTTTCAGGTCCTGCTTTTTAACCTGCTATCTAGATCCCTAAATTCCTGTTGTAGGACCTCATCCATCTTTCTACGTATGTCGTTGGTACCAATGTGAACCACAGCCTCGAACTGTTTGCCCTCCCCCTTCAGAATGCCTTGTAGCTGTTCTGTGACATCCTTGATCCTGCCACCAGGGAGGTAACACACCATCCTGGAGTCATGTCTATGGCCGCAGAAGCACCTGTCTGCACCCCTCGCTATTGAGTCTCCAACCACTATTACTCTTGCACTCTTACTCCTCCCTCCCTTGTGCAGCTGAGCCACCCACAGGGCCATGAATTTGGCTCTGTCTGCACTCTCCAGAGGAATTTTCACCCTCACCATTTTCCAACAAAGAAAAACGGTTCTTGAGTAAGATGCGCTCTGGGGCCTTCCTGACTGCCTGCCTGCCTCCCTTCTTCTGACTGGTGGTTCACCCATTCCCTCTCTGGCTGCACTTCCTTAAGCTACAGAGTGACCACATTTAAAAAGTCCTATCCACGTAACCCTCAGCCTCTCGGTTGCACCGCTCTGTTTCCAGCTTCCGCTCAAGCTCTGAAACCCGTTGCTCAAGCTGGTCAAGCTGGAGGCATTTCCTGCACATGTGATCATCCAGACTGCAAGGAATTTCTAAGAATTCCCACATGCTGTAGGCCGTACAGCACACGGGACAGAGCCCCCTTGCCATACTTTTTATTTATTTTTAATTAAAAGGCCATTTCCTTAAGTTTAAGCCCCACTCTGATCGCTGAAGTCTCACTCTTCACAGGCCCACTCTGTTCGAAGTCTCGCTCTTTACAGGCCCACTCTGATCACTGAGGTCTCGCTCTTTATAGGCCCACTGTGCCTAGCGTAGAGACCAGAGGCACTCTTCCACCAACTAGCTAAGCATTTTTTGGTGACATTATCATAGGAATGAGCATAAGAACAATAGTCAGACAATCAATTCCTTGAACAAAAACAAAAAATGCTGGAAAAATGCAACAGGTTTGATAGCGTTTGTGGAGAGGAAGACAGAATTAACATTTCGAGTCCGTATGACTCTTCTTCAGAGCTAAAGGGAAGTAGAAATGTGGTGAAATATATACCGTTGAATGGGGGTGGAAAAGGTGAAGCAAAGGAGAGATTACAAAAGATGTCATCAACAAAGGGTTGTTAACATTAGTGGTTCTGGCTAAAGGTGGTGCTAATGGTGACATTAAGAGTGGAAAGCAGAATGTGATAATGGCAGGATCAGGGTAAGCATTCTGGAAAGTGACAGATGGCCTAGTGGGTGTGGGGTGGAGGGAGAGGTTAGTGGTGGGAAAAAGGATCGAAAATAGGGAAAAAAACAATGAATAAAAATGGAAATAAATTTTATTATTAATAATAATAATGAAAATAAGAGGGAATAAATAAATAAAAATTTAAAAATAAAAATAAATTTAAAAAAGGAGGGAATCAAAAAGGGGTGGGAATGGAGGAGATAGTTCATGATCTAAAATTGTTGAACTCAATATTCAGTCTGGAAGGCTGTAAAGTGCCTAACCGAAAGAAGAGGTGCTATTCCTCCAGTATGCATTGAGCTTTGCTGGAACATTGCAGCAGGCCAAGGACAGACAGGTGGGCATGAGAGCAGGGTGGTGTGTTGAAATGGCAGACCTGCTAAGTTATTCCAGCACTTTTTGTTTTTGTTTCAGATTTCCAGCATCCGCAATATTTTGCCTTTATCTTAGTGTTTAATTCACTGCCACTTCTCTTCCAGGAATGCTTACCTTGAAGAAGTACTGCTCTTCTCTCCGACAGGATTTCCACATCACTCTTTTGCCCAGCTCACCTTCATTACTTTCCATTTCTCCTCTGGTGTTTGACAAGGTGTTTACTAAACCCGCTTTCACAGCCATATTTCCTTCCTCGGTAACTGTCTCCATCTCCGACTTACCCCACATGAATTTCAACTGAAGTTCCATCCCTCATGTTTCGAACGCACCCAGGATTACAGGTATCTCCTGGACATACAACGCTCCTCAGATTGCTGTTCTCGCCACATCCTGAGATCCACACTCAGTGCCATGTGCCGCCATATGAACATACTCAACCTCTCCCTCCAGCAGCACTGACTCACCCTTTTTCAAAGCTGCGTGTGCCCCCAGTTTCATTTTATTCTTCATCTCATCCGACGCCTTAACAGGAAACTTTGTCTCTTTCTTTCATGTGCTAAGGAACGGAAGCTCCAACAACTCATCGACACCAACACCCCTACCCATCCCTCTGACCCCATCCCGTCTTCTGATCCCAGCCCCGGCCATGTATTCCCAATATCCCCTGATCTTCCCCTCTCCGACGCTGAACATTCAGTACTCAGTAAAGGACTCAGTTTCATACCCTTATACCCTCACCTCAATGAATTCCGGGCTCGGCACGATGCTGAATTCTTCTTCCGCCGCCTTCGTCTCCGTGCTCACTTATTTGGGCAGGAGTCCTCTCCCCATTCAACGGATCCTTTCACCCGCCTCCAGTATTCTCCCTCCACCTGGACCCCTCCCTCTGGCCTTTTACTTGCCCTTGATCTTTTCATTGAGAACTGTCAGTGTTACATGGGCCATCTCAATTTCTCTGCTCCTCTCACCCATTCTAACCTGTCTCCTTCTGAACTTGCTGCACTCTATTCTCTCAGGTCCAATCCTGACTTTGTTATCAAACCTGCCGACAAGGGTGGTACTGATGTTGTCTGGCACACTGACCTCTACCTCACAGAGGCTGAGCGCCAGCTCGCAGACACTTCCTCCTACCTCCCCCTGGACCATGACCCCACCACCGAATATCAAGCCATTGTTTCCAGGACTGTCACTGACCTCATCTCCTCTGGAGATCTTCCTCCCACAGCTTCCAACCTCATAGTCTCCCAATCTCAGACTGCCCGTTTCTACCTCCTCCCCAAAATCTACAAACAGGACTGTCCCGGTAGACTGATTGTGTCAGTCTGTTCCTGCCCCATGGAACTCATTTCTTCCTATCTTGCCATCGTTCTTTCTCCCCTTGTCCAGTCTCTTCCCACCTACATCCACAATTCCTTTGATGCCCTACATTATATCAACAATTTCCAGTTCCCTGGCCCTAACTGCCTTCTCTTCACCATGGACGTTCAATCCCTCTACACCTCCATCCCTCACCAGGATGGTCTGAGGGCTCTCCGCTTCTTTCTCAAACAAAGGCCTGAATAATTCCCATCCATCACTACTCTCCTCCATCTGGCTGAACTTGTTCTCTCACTAAACAATTTCTCCTCAAACTTGTCTCACTTCCTCCAAATAAAAGGTGTGGCTATGGGTACCTGCATGGGTCCCAGTTATGCCTGTCTCTTTATGGGGTATGTGGAACATTCCTTGTTCCAGTCCTACTCAGTCTCCCTCTGACAATGCTTTCTCTGATACATCAATGACTGTATCGGTGCTGCTTCATGCTCTCGTCTGGACCTGGAAAAATTTATCAATTTTGCTTCGAATTTCCACCCCTCCATCACTTTCACATGGTCCACTTCCAACACTTCCCTTCCCTTCCTTGACTTCTCTGTCTCAATTTCTGGTGATAGACTGTCCACCAATATTCATTACAAGCCCATCGACTCCCAAAGCTACCTCAACTACAGCTTCTCACACCCTGCTTCTTGTGAGGACTCCATCCCATTCATTCAGTTCCTTTGCCTCCGTCGCATCTGTTCTGATGATGCCACTTTCCAAAACACTGCTTTTGACATGTCTCCCTTCTTCCTTAACCACGGTTTACCATCTACAGTGGTTGACAGGGCCCTTAACCGACCTATCTCCTGCGCCTCTGCCCTCACATCTTCTTGTCCCTCCCAGAACAATGATAGGGTCCCCCTTGTCCTCACTTTTCACCCCACCAGCCTCCACATTCAAAGGATCATCCTCCACCATTTCCACCAACTCCAGCATAACGCCACCACCAAACACATCTTCCCTTTACTCTCCCGTCAGCATTCTGTAGGGACCGTTCCCTCCGGGATACCCTGGTCCGCTCCTCCATCACCCCCAACACCTCAACCCCTTCCCACAGCACCTACCCGTGCAATCGCAGAAGGTGCAACACCTGCCCCTTTACATCCCCCCTCCAAGGTCTCAAACACTCCTTTCAGGTGAAGCAGTGCTTCATTTGCACTTCCCTCAATTTAGCCTACTGTATTTGCTGCTCCCAATGCAGTTTCCTCTATATTGGAGAGACCAAACGCAGACTGGGTGACCGCTTTGCGGAACACCTTCGGTCTGCCCACAAACATGACCCAGACCTTCCTGTCGCTTGCCATTTCAACACTCCACCCTGCTCTCATGCCCACATGTCCGTGCTTGGCCTGCTGCAATGTTCCAGTGAAGCTCAGCGCAAATTGAAGGAACAGCACCTCATCTTCCGACTAGGCAATTTACAGCCTTCCGAACTAAACATTGAGTTCAACAACGTCAGACCGTGAACTCTCTCCTCCATCCCCACCCGTTTCTGATCCCACCCTTTTTTCTTATTCATTTTTATTTTTTAATTTTGATTTATTTTTTCATTCATTCTGTGCTACTTATTGTCATTATCATTATTTTTTAATTACTTCAATTTTTATTCATTGTTTTATCTCCAGTTTTTAGCCTTTTTGATCTATTTTTCTACCACCATCCCCTCCCCCCTATCCCACCCCCACTAGGGCCATCTATCACTTTCCAGAGAGCTTACCCTGGTCCTGCCATTATCACATTCCGCTTTCCACTCTTAATGTCACCATTAGCACCTCCTTTAGTCAGTACCACCACTATTAACAACCCTTTGACCTTTTGTTTATGACATCTTTTGCAATCTCTCCTTTGCCTCCACCTATCACTGGCCTTCTATCCAGCTTCACCTGTTCTGCACCACTGCCCCTACCCCCCTTTCAACAGTATATATTTCACAACATTTCTACTTCCCTTTAGCGCTGAAGGAGAGTCATACAGACTCGAAACATTAACTCTGCCTTTCTCTCCACAGAGAGAAAACTCAGACCTGCTGAGTTTTTCCAGCATTTGTTGTTTTTGTTTCAGATTTCCAGCATCCGCAGTATTTTGCACTTAAATCAGTTTCTTGAGCCTGTTCAGTTAGTTTATGTTTGTTCTGTATCCAAACTCCATTTAGCTTCCTTAGTTCCACCTACCCTCAATATCCATGCATAACAGCATGCTATTAATCGTGCACTTGCGCATCTGAGTCAGAAGGTTCTGGATTCCAGTCCCACTCTAGAGATTAGTAAGAAACTCTTGACTGACACTCCCTGTGAAGGAGTGCTGCAGTATCAGAGGTGCCGTCTTGCAGTTGAGACATTTAACCGAGGCACCATTTGCTCTCTCAGGTGGATATAAAGGTGCCATGGCACTATGCTGAAGAAGAGTCTGGTAGTTATCCCCAGTGTACTGGCCAATACTTAATCCTCAATCAACATTACTTAAACAGATCATCTGATTATTATCACATTGTTTCTGAGCATTTGCTGAGCGCAAATTGGCTACCATGTTTCCATGTTTAAAACAGTGAATCCACTTCAAAGTGACCACTGGCAAAATGCTGCAGATGCTGGAAGTCTTCAGAGAAAATGCAGGGAAATACTCAGCAGGTCAGGCAGCATCTGTGGAGAAAAAAATAGAGTTAACATTTCAAATCAATGATCTTTTATCAGAATTGGAAAAAAGTTAGAGATGTAACAGGTTTTATGTTAAGTACAAAGACAGGGAAAGTGGGGAGGGGAGGAAAGAACAAATGGGAAGGTCTGTGATAGGGTGGAAGGCAGGGGAGCTGAAGTAGTGAAAGGGGATGATAGCGCAAAACCGAAGGAAATGGAATTGGAACAAGTAAAAAAATCAAAAGATGGGTCTAGGGAAGGTGTAAATGGGAACAGCACAAATATCAGCAACAGCTGCTGTCCAAAGAAATGGGAACAATAGCTATGATCCAAAATTATTGAACTCAATATTGAACTTGGTTGGCTGTGAAGTGCCTAACTGAAAAAAGAGGTGCTGTTTCTTGAGCCTCAATTGAGCTTCATTGGAACAATGAATGGAGGACAAGCTTACAGTGGGAGTGGCACAGGCCATTAAATTGACAGGTAACTGGAAGTTCAGTTTCATAACTGTGGACTGAAGGGAAATTTTCTGCAAAGGAATTACCCAATCTGCGTTTGATTTCGCCAATGTAGAGGATACCACATTATGAGCGGCCAATACAGTATACCAAATCGGACGCAGTACAAGTTTCATCTGAAAGGAACATTTGTGGCTTAGAATAGTGAGAAGGAAGTAGAAGGACCATTGTTGAACCGCTTGAGTTTGCATGGGAAGGTGCCGTGAGAAAGGAAGGGATGTCATGGGTGATTGAAAAGTGGATCAGGGTGTGCCGGAGGGAACAGTTCAATCAGAATGCTGAAAGGAGAGGATAGGGGAAGATGTGTTTGTTGATGGCATCACATTGGAGGTGGCAGAAACATCGGAAGATGATCCATCGAATGTGGAGACTGGTGGGGTGCTAGTTAAGGACAAGGGAACCCCTATCGCGATTCTGGGAAGGAGGGCAAGAGTTGAGAGCAGAACTGTGGGAAATGGAACAAACATGGTCGAGGGTCCTGTCTACCACAGCACAGGGGAATCCTTGATTGAGGAAAAAGGAAGATATCTCAGCATCAATAGTGTGGAAGGTGGCATCATCAGAATAAATGTGATGGGGTGGCAGAAACTGGGAGAATGGAATATAGTCCTTACAGGAAGCAGTAAGGGGAAAAGGGTCATCAAGGTAGTTGTGAAAGTCTGAAATAAATCTGGATTTCAGATTTCTAGCATCCACAGTATTTTGCTTTTGTTGTATTTGTGGACTTTACTTGGTTGACTACCTAGCTCCAGAAATGTGGATCGAAAAGTCGGAGAAGGGAAGACTTAGACATGGACAATGAGAAGACCAGGAAGGGTGTAAATTTGAAGCAGATTTCCTGAAATTTTCCAGTTAAGAGTGCCAGCAGAAAATGGCACCAATAGACTCATCAACAAATGGGAAAAACAGCCGAGGAGGAGTCCTGAGAAGAACTGGAACAAAGAACATTCCCATGCATCCTGCAAAAGGGCAAGTATAGCTAGGATACCTATGGGTTCCCATAGTGACACCTTTTATTCGGAGAAAGTGAGAGGCATTAAAGCAGAGCATGTTCAATGTAAGAACAAGTTCAACCATATGAAGGATGGTGGTGGTGGATGGGGCAGTTTGGACCTCCATTCAAGGATGAAGAAAGAGCCTGTAAGCTATCTTGGTGGGAATGGAAGTGTAGTGGGACATGACATCCACGGTGAAAAGGAAATGATTAGGGCCAGGAAACTGGAAACTTTCAAAGTGGCAAAAGGCATCTAAAGAATCACGGACGTATGTTGGAAGAGATTGGATAAACAGAGAAGAGGCAGGGACACGATAGGAAGCCATAAATCCTGTAGAAAAAGAATAGGCTGAAACGATAAGTCTACCAGGGCAATCCTGTTTGTGGGTGTTGGGAAGGAGGTAGAAGCAGGATGTCTAGGGTTGGAGACCATGGGGGTAAGATCTCCAGACGATACAAGTTCAAAGATGGTCTGCCAGAAGTTGTCGTCTAGGGAAAGGAAAGAGTAAGTGTCAGAGGGTTAGGGTTCAGCCTACGCAAGTTAGAGGCCTGACCACCAAAGGCTAACAGTTCTGCATTTGTCAACAAGTTTAATGACAATGTCAGCACTGGATCTGAGGGAATGTAGTGCTGCAAGTTCATAGAGGTAGGATAGAATAAGGGGAGTAGAGAAATTGTAACAGCCACTGTCAAGCCAGTGTTCCTAACGGAAAGATCTAGAGAGTGAAAATAGAGCAAAAAGTGAGCTTGGAAGGAGGGATCAGAGGCAAATGAAGGGGAAGAATGATCCAGAGACAGCACTGATATCTTAAAAATTGTTGAAGCTAGTGGTCCTTGACCCCTGAAATCAAGAAAAAACGGTTTATTTTTAAAAGCGATAGATGAGATGAAAGATGAAGTGGAACTATAGACCAGGGCAGCCTTGAGATAGAGTGAGTCAGTGCTACTGAAGAGAGAAAATGAGAGTGTGGGTGTGACAGGCATGCTATTGACTGTGGATCTCGGAATACCGAAAGGAAAACTGAATATCATGCAGAAATGTAGAATCATGGATAGATCCAAGAGTGGAATTTCAATTGGAATCCACATGGAATAAGTTGGAAGGAGAAACAATTGTTGAGGAAGGAGACTGGGCTGTGAAAGCAAGTTTTAATAGATGCCTGAACAAAGGTATTTCATTGGTTTTAAAGCTCTTTAAGACATCCTGAGATTATGAAAGGCACTATATAAATTCAAGTCTTTATTTTCTATTTTTAATTGACCCCAGCTTCAACAGCTTTTGGCAGGAAGAGGAGAAAGCCTTTGGATGAAAAGTGTTTCCTGACAGCACCCATGAAGACCCTGGCTCTAATTTTAATGTTATTCCCCTTTGTTCTAGACTCCCCCAACTGGAAGAAATAGTTTCTCTCTATCTAGTCCATCAACTTATTTTGTTATCTTAAAGGTCACAATTAGATTAACCCTTAATCTTCCATATTCAAGAGAGTACAAGCCAAGTCTATTCAACACGTCCTCGTAATTTAATTCTGCGAGAATCATAGAATGCTTACAGCACAGAAGGAGGCCATTTTGCCTATCATATCCATGGAGAAACACAGTTAGTCTGCACAGGAGTGCTGTGTTTGGCTGCAGTAGAGAGCTTAAATTGGAGATTGGTGACTGAGGGAGTTTAAGGGTTAAATTAATGGTTAAATTAAATCTAAAGCCTGGTCTTTCTTTAATTTAGCAATTAACTAAAAGTTGCTGCTTGGGTTGAAAGAAGATGAGCTTTAGACTGGACAGGAGAGGCCAGTGAGAGCAGTACAAAAGGGCATGAAAAAAAGAGGCCAAGACCAGAGAGGAGAGGCATACCCTCTGGGCCTTCAGGCAGTGGAATTCAAAGTGAGGTCACAATTCAAAAGGAGACATGACGCAGCGGAGGCAGGTGATTGGTGACTACGGTCAGGTGAGTACTTCACTTCTACTTTTTCTACTAAGTAAACTGCTGCAGTCCATTAGCTTAAACAAAGTAAGTTGAGGACTTTGGACTGTAGTGGGAGTGTTTGGAATGGAAAAAGGCCCCTAGCGTAGTTAGTACTTTTCAAAAGGAGTAACTGATGAGCTTAATCTATAAGGAAGCCATGGCAGCATAGCTCCCAGCCATGATATGCTCCTCCTGCACTATGTGGGAAGTCATGAACACTTCCATTGTCCCGGGCAGCCATCTGTGCAGGAAGTGTATCCAGCTGTAACTACTGGCTAACCGCATTTTGGAGCTGGAGCTGCAGGTGGGTTCACTGTGGAGCATCCGCAATGCTGAGATTGTCATGGGCAGCATGTTCAGCGGGGTGGTCACACCACAGGTAAAGACTGAACAGGTAGAAAGGCAATGGGTCACCACCAGGCAGAGTAGAGGAAGGCAGGTAGTACAGGAGTCCCCTGTGTCTGTTCCCCTTTCTAACAGATATACTGTTTTAGATACTGTTGGGGGAGACAACTTCTCAGGGGAAAGCCGCAGAAGCCAAGTCCATGGCGCCACAGGTGGCTCTGCTGCACAAGAGGGGAGGAAGAAGAGTGGCAGGGTTATAGAGATAGGGAATCAATAGTAAGGGGAGCAGACAGGCATTTCTGCAGCCGCAAAAGAGACTCTATGGTGGTATGTTGCCTCTCTGGTGCCAGGATCAAGGATGTCCCAGAAAGGCTGCAGGGCATTCTGAAGGGGGGAGGGTGAACAGTCAGTGGTCATGGTACATATTGGTACCAACGACATAGGTAACAAAAGGAATGGGGTCCTACAAGCTGAATATAGGGAGTAGGATGTAAATTGAAAAGTAGGACCTCAAAGGTAGTTATCCCAGGATTACTACTAGCGTCACATGCTAACGAGAGTAGAAATAACAGGATATATCGGATGAATACATGGCTGAAGAAATGGTTTCGAGGGGAGGGATTCAGATTCCTGGGACATTGGGACCGGTTCTGGGGAAGGTGAGACCGGCACAAACAGGACAGGTTGCATCTGGGCAGGATCGGGACCAATGTCCTCGGGGGCATGGGGGGCGCATTTGCTAGTGCTGTCAGGGAGGGTTTAAACTAGAATGGCAGGGGGATGGGAACCTAAGCAGGGAGGCAATGGAGGGGAAACAAGGATAGAAATGAAAGACAGAAAAATAGGAAGCAAAAGTGGAAAGCAGAAAAAACAAGGGCGAGAAACAAATGGGGTCATAGTGCAAAATAAAGCTAAGATGACTATCAAGGTTAAAAAGAAAAGTATAAAGGCATTGTATCTTAATGTGTGGAGCATTTGCAATAAGGTAACTGAATTAACAGTGCAAATAGATTTAAGCCATTATGATATAGTTGCAATTATGGAGACATGGCTGCAGGGTGACCATGGATGGGAACTGAACATCCAGGGATATTCAATATTTAGGAAGGATAGACAAATAGGGAAAGGAGGTGGGATAGCACTGTTAGTAAAGAATAAAATCAATGCAATATTGACAAAGGGTATTGGCTCAGAAAATCGTGGTGTGGAATCTGTTTGGGTGGAGATAAGAAACACCAAGGGGCATAAAATGTTGGTGGGGGTTGTCTATAGGCTGCCAAGCATTAACAGAGATGTAAGGGAAGGCATTTAACAGGAAATTAGAAATGCATGCAATAAGGGTACAACTGTAATCATGGGTGACTTTAATCTACATATAGATTGGACAAACAAAACTAGCAATAATACTGTGGAGGAGGATTTCCTGGAGTGTGTACATGATGGTTTTTTAGATCAATACATTGAGGAACCAACTGGAGAGCAGGCTATCCCAGACTGGGTATTGTGCAATGAGAAAGGATTAATTAACAACCTTGTTGTGCGGGTTCCCTTGGGGAAGAGCGACCACAAACTGATAGAATTGTCCATTAAGATGGAGCGTGAAGAAGTTGAATTCAAAACTATGGTCCTGAATCTAAATAAAGGGAACTACGAGGGTATGAGATGCGAGTTGGCAATGATGCATTGGGGAACCTTATGAAAAGAGCTGATGGTTGATAGACAATGGTCAACATGTAAGGAAGATATGCATGAATTACAACAATTATTCATTCCTGTCTGGCGCAAAAATAAAACAGGAAAGGTGGCTTAGCCATGGATTACAAAAGAAGTTATGGATAGTGTTAGATCCAAAGAGGAGACATATAAAATTGCCAGAAAAAGCAACAAGAGGATTGGGAGCAGTTTAGAATTCAGCAAAAGTGGACAAAAAGGTTGATCAAGAAGGGAAAAATGAAATATGAGAGTAAACTTGCAGGGAACATAAAAACTGACTAAAATCTTCTGTAAATATGTGAAGAGAAAAATATTAGCAAAGACAAATGTAGGTCCCTTACAGTCAGAAATGGGGGAAATTATAATGGGGAACAAAGAAATGGCAGAAGAATTGAACACATATTTTGGTTCTGTCTTCATAAAAGAGGACAAAAATAATTTCCCAGCAATGTTAGGGAACCACGGGTCTCGTGAGAGGGAGATATTGAAGATAATCAGTATTACTGAAAAAATGGTGCTGGAGAAATTAATGGGGTTAAAGGCTGGAAAATCCCCAGGGCCTGATAATCTACATCCCAGAGTTCTAAAGGAAGTGGCCCTGGAAATATTGGATGCATTGGTTGTCATCTGCCAAAATTCTATAGACTCTGCAGCGGTTCCTACAGATTGGATGGTGGCAAATGTAACGCCACTATTTAAAAAAGGAGGGAGAGAAAAAACAGAGAATTACAGATCAGTTAACCTAACGTCAGTAGTGGGGAAAATGCTAGAGTCTATTATAAAAGATGGGGTAACAGAACACTTGGAAAGCATTAACGGGATTAAACAAAGTCAGCATGGGTTTATGAAAGGGGAATCATGCTTAGCTAATCTACTGGAGTTTTTTGAGGATGTAACTAGTAGAATAGATAAGGGAAAATCAGTGGATGTGGTGTATTTGGATTTCAAGAAGGCTTTTGATAAGGTCCCATGTAAGAAGCTAGCGGGCAAAATTAAAGCACATAGGATCGGGGGTAATACACTGGCATGGACTGAGAATTGGTTGACAGACCGGAAACAGAGAGCGGGGATAAATGGGTCTTATTCCAAATGGCAGGCAGTGACTAGTGGTGCACCGCAGGAATCAGTGCTTGGGCCCCAGCTATTCACGATCTAGATAAATGACTTAGATGAGAAAACCAAATGCAATATTTCTAAGTTCACTGATGACACAAAACTGGGTGGGGCTGTGAGTTGTGAGGGGGATGCAAGAAAGCTTCAGGGTGATTTAGACAAGTTGTGTGTGGACAAATGCACGACAGATGCAGTATAACATGGATAAATGTGAAGTTATACACTTTGGTGTGAAAAACAGAAAGGCAGAGCATTACTTAAATGGTGATATATTGGGAAATGTGGATGTACAAAGGGATCTGGGTGTCCTTCTACACCAGTCAATGAAAGTAATTAGGAAGGCAAATGGTATGTTGGCCTTTATTGCAAGAGGATTTGAGGTCAGAAATAGGGATGTCTTACTGCAGTAATACATGCCTTGGTGAGACCACAGCTGGAGTATTGCATGTAGTTTTGGTCTCCCTACCTAAGAAAGGATATACGTGCCATAGAGCGAGTGCAGCAAAGGTTCACTGATACCGGGGATGGCAGGACTGTCATATGAGGAGAGATTGGTTCAACTAGGTCTGTATTCACTAGAGTTTAGAAGAATAAGAGGGAATCTGATTGAAACATAAAATTCTAACAGGGCTAGAGAGGTTAGATGCAGGGAGGATGTTTCCCCTGGTTAGGGGGCCTAGAACTAGGGGCTACAGCCTCAGGACACAGGGCATTTAGGACTGAGATGAGGAAAAATTTCTTCACACAGAGGGTGGTCAACCTGTGGAATATTCTATCTTAGGAGGCTGTAGAGGCCAGGTCACTGAATATACTTCAAGAAAGAAATTGATAATTTTTTGGATATTAGGGGTAATCAAGGGGTATGATGAGAAAGCGGGAATATTGCGTTGAGATAAAGGATCAGCCATGATCATATTGAATGGCAGAGCAGGCTGGAAGGGCCGAATAGCCTACTCTTGCTCCCAGTTTCTATGTTAGCCCCAATCCCTGGTCCTTTCCCTATAACCCTGCACATTTTCTTTCTTCAAGTGTTTATCCAGTTCCCTTCTGAAAGCCACAATTTAATCCATCTCCAACACAGTCTCGGGTATTGCATTCCAGATGCAATTCACTGTATAAAAGTTGTTCCACATGTCACCATTGAATCTTATGCCAATCGGCTTAAATTAGTGGCCTCTTGTTCTTGAACCTTCCACAAATTGGAACAGTTGATCCCTATTGACTCTGTTTAGACCTCTTATGATTTTGAAAGCTTGGCAATTTATTCAAATGATTTGATAATTTTACTTGAGGTCTTAATCTAAACTGACTTCAGTTAAAGCTATTCTAAAAATTGTTTTATTACCAAAAAGCAGAATACTGCAGATGCTGGAAATCTGAAAGAAAAACAAAAAGTGCTGTAAATACTTAGCAGATCAGGCAGCATTGGTGGAGAAAGAACAGAGTTAACATTTCAGATCAATGTCCTTTCATCAGAAATTTGTCAGGTAGAATATAATAGACTTTGCTATACAACTAGAAAAATAATAGATTTCTCCTGTGTCATGAAACTAACATTTTTTGTTATATTATTGTGGTTATTGTAAAGTAGATATATGGGTGTGAGTGTAGATGGTTCTGTCTTTGTGATTTAATTGAATTAGAGTCAGATAGACTGCAAGCTTGAAGTTATCAAAAGAAGTTAGGGGTAAAAGGCAATTGAAATGCTAATATTAAACATGGATGAGGGCTTAGCATGTAGGGTGTGAAGAAAATTTGCATTTTTAGATACACGAAGGGGTTGTTTAAGTTTCAAAGTGATGATAGGATGTTTACAGCTAACAAGATAAGCAAGGCCAAGCAGTGTGTTTATTTTTCCCAAAGGTACTGACTAGATTGACAACATGAAAGATTTTTATATTATGGGAAAAGTAAATTTCCAAAGGCATATAGAAAAATGGAATTTACAGGTTAAAGAGAGAGAGAAACATATATAAAGAGAATGGAAGGCTATGTTATGGGGCTATGTAAGATCTACAAAGAATGTGCAAAGCAGCCTTGGGGAAGCCTCCAGCCACTTTTGCAGAAGCCTGCTGTGTCCAGGAAATAAGGGTGGAGGAAAGCCACTGTCGAGTGGGTGCCTTGGTAAATTTTCTGGCTTGCCTATATAAATTTAAAATCTATTTTGGACTGTCAGGCTAATTCGGTATTTTGGGATTTGTTATGGTAATAAGTAATTATAATCTTATGTATGTGCTTGAATTTTTTTTTGTTAATAAATGTTTTAATTTAATTTTTAAAATCCCTAAAGGTGTGAGTGGACTCATTACTTCTGAATTCAGTGCACAAATCCTCTCCTAATAAATACAAATTGCAAAATTGATGTGATAGCTTGGCTAAGTTTCCCTTGTGGATTTGGTATGTCTGGCACACATTACCTGCCATGTCATAACACCTGATAATCAATTCCATTATTTTACACACAATTAAAGAATAATAACCACCTAGTTACCTTTGTCAGTTTTGTCATCTTTTTTGAATATGGGAACCATATTAGCGTCTTTTCGATCAATTGGAACTTCTGCCCATTGACTTCCTTATAACAATTGGCAGTGCCTCATAAATTTCCCTGTCAGTCTCAGCATATGAAAATTACTTCACCTCTTAGAGCTGTTTGCCTAAATTACAATGGTTGAGGCACTTCAATGAAATCTATTGTACGTCAAGGTGTTTTGATCTCACTCAGGATCAACAAGACTGTAGAAATTTGGTGTCCTGTTTGACCCCCAGAGATAAACTTCCCATGCCCTCTCCTTTACCAAGACCAGTTAGTCCCACCTCCACAACATTGGCTGTCTCAGCCCCAACATCAGTCTCTCCAATTTCTCCTAAGATGCCCAAGCTCACAGGAGGACTGTACTTCCCAAACATTAGA
Source organism: Carcharodon carcharias (assembly GCF_017639515.1). NCBI lineage: Eukaryota > Metazoa > Chordata > Chondrichthyes > Lamniformes > Lamnidae > Carcharodon > Carcharodon carcharias. The sequence goes on from NC_054470.1 coordinate 107,795,922, forward strand.
CTGTGTTACCAGGCAGATTAGAGGGTTTCTGGCTTGGAATACAGTATACATACAGAACCCATGGCTGGGTGTAAAATTTTAGAGTTCCTAGCCAGCATATCACACTTGGACAAGAGACTAAGGATAATGGCTGGGATTTTCCATGCCCGCCAACGTTGGGTGTGTTCGGTGGTTTGAGCGGACAATGTGGCACAATCAGTTTCACGATGGCATGAAACCAGTTTGTGATCATCCACTCAGCCTGCCACTCCCACCATCAGACGCCAGGAACCTCATTATAATATGTCTGCTTATCATTACTAGGCCAGTCCGATGGAATCATCCTCCACCCCTGCTGAATCCATGTTGTGCAGCGCTCGCCAGGGTCGCCTGTTGGAATTCAAGCTTGAGGTGCATTGGTGGGGGGAGGGAGGCGTCAAGGGCTGCCCTGCCATTGAGGTGACTTGTGGGAGGGAGAGGCAAGGGCTGCCTTGCAGTTGAGTATAGCACACAAGCTTTCGGGATGGGCGTAGGGTGGACGAGAGAAGTGGCCACACATTAGGGACACCTTATATAAAGTGACTATTCCTCTGCAGCTGAGACAGTTCAAGAGCAACCACTGACATGATTGGAGTCGGGCCTCCAGCTTATCTGCCCACTCAAGCAATGCAGAGGCATCAAAGTGCCACCAAGTGCTCCAGTGATTTTTATACATCCCCACTGGCACGGACTGCAAAGTAATGAACATTTTAGTAGATTGCGAAACAGTTGGATGACTGGACATGTTGTATTATCTCCTCACTGAAGCTGGCCATGGAGCAGTCACTGGTGGAGGTGCTCACAGCCCCTTGCAATGTCATCATCCCGGTTTGGATCAGTCTCTCCCATTGTTCAAGCTAACAGTGCTGCCTTGCAGGGTTAGGAAAATACTTGCACCTGAGCTGAGAGCACAGCATGCAGTCCAATGGGCAAATCTGCAGCCAATCGTTTGGGTGGAGTGGGGTGGAAGTGGTTGGGATTTTGGGCAGCCATACGGCACACTAATCTCTGGCCATTCATGTGGTGGCCAGCACTCTCTGGGAAGTGTTAAGAGGCCTACAGGCTTAACCAGGCCAGGATCTTAATACACTCATGCTAACCCATGTGTCTCTCTCTTTCACCCTGCAGGACCATGGAGCCTGGTGATCTAGCTGTATGCCTGAAGGCCTACAGAGAGCGAAGATGATGGAGTAAAGAGCGACTGACACTCTTGGCTGACCAGAGCAAGGAGCAGCAACCTCTGGAAGAAGGGGTAGTTGGGGCTCCCATAGAGGCTGCCAAAGAGCTACACTGAGCCGTCACTTATCAGTGCCTAGTGACGCCCAGGGCCTATAGACGTCGCCTTTCATTCCTGCAGATAACCGAAAACCAGTGTTGCCTAAGAAGGCGCATGTCAACTGAATTGATTGTCGCATCTGCCAGCTACTGCAGGATTTGGTGCCAAGGGGACATGGAGGGCATCCACTGCCAGTGACAATGAAAGTGACAGTGGTGCTCAATTTCTATTCCCATGGATCCTTTTAGGGCTCCACAGGGCTCTGCAGGATCTCACAAGCTTCCATCCACAAATGCATCCATGAGGTCACAGATGCCATCTTCACAAAGGCACACAGCTTTGTGCATTTCGCTGGGGATCAGGGCAGCCAGAATGCAAGATCGATTGGATTCTCCCAGATCTCGGGTTTTCCACAGGTGCAGGGTGCATTTGACTGCATTCAGTTGGCGCTCAGGTCTCCGTCACAACACATGGCAGACTACATCAACCGCAGGGATTCCACTCATTGAATGTGCAGTTGGTGTGCGACCACCACAAACACATCCTGTAGGTCTGCACACAGTTCCCAGGGAGTGCACATGACTCCTACATCATCAGTCGCTCACATATCCCTGTGGTCTTCCAGGGTCCACAGAGGCTGCAGGGATGGCTCTTAGAGAACAATGCCTACCCACAGAGAATGATATCCGTTCGGTGGCCTCAGACTGCAGCAGAGCGAAGGTATAACGAGGCTCATGCTGTAGCTCACAACTTGGTGGAGCAGACCACTGAGATGCTGAAAATGAGGCTTCAGTGCCTGGACTGGTCTGGTGGAGACCTGCAATACAGTCTGCAGAGGGTGTCATGCATCATCATCATCTGTTGAGCCCTTTACAACCTGGCACACCAATGGGGAGAGGAGCTGGCTGAGGATGTGATGGAGGAGCTGGAGGTTTCCTCTGATGAGGAGGACATTGATGGGAATGAGACATCGAAGGCAACGATGGCAGCAACGAGGCCCTTGCACTGGCTAGACAAGAAAGGCGTGTTCAGGAGGCCCTCATAGCTACTAGATTTGTGGAGAATGATGACGACATGCAGTGAAGAGACACCATCGATCCTCACATTGCATCTGTGAACATTTGACTCCAGTCTGGCTTAAGGAGTGCACATACCCTCTGTGATAATGCTCCTGAAATGGAGACGCAGTGGAGGCCCTAACTGTCTCTCGATTGCCAGAGGAAGATGACGACATGCGGTGAGGACACTCCATAGATCTTCACATAGCCTCTGAGAATGTCTGCCTCCTGTCTGGCTGAGGGAAGCTCGCTTGCACTCTGTGATCAGGATCATATCATAGAGACGCAGCCATGAAACTTTAGATGCGTCTGATGCTGTGTCCACCTTCAGCACTTGAGCCCTTCAGGAGCACAGTGTCACTGGTCACAGATGCTCACGAGATGGGGGCCAGCCACACCTTAAAGCTGCTGAGAGCACAAAGAAAGAATGCGGGAACTTTGTGATGTCTGCCCACTACATTCTGGCAGCAATGACCAGCACCATGAAGGTCCAAGCATCAGTAATGTGTCCAGGGAATGTGAGGCCGAACCATCACTTTGGTCTGAAGGCTGCACATAACACAGGGAAGAGGAGCTGGACTGAGACACCTGCCCTTATCTTGTGCAGAAATGTTTCACATCTGAGTGACATGAACGCTGCTCATCAGAACAAGGAGCCATTCTTGGGAGTTTATCGACAATAGTAAACATTATGTACAAGGGACTAACATCCATGCCCAAGCTGTGTAACTGATTCTTCTTAACCTTCCTAACCCTGCTGTTACATCTTGGTGCTCCTGAACATCCATAGCGGAGGCAGAGGCAGCCTGCTGACTGCTACACCCTGTTTGTGATGACTTGGGTGGACATCCTGTGGAGGGCCGAGACCTGGAGGACCCCAGCCTGCTTTTGGGGTCTGCTGTGTGATAGTGCCACCCTCCACGGCCTGTGGAGCTGGAGCTGCTGAGGTCACAGGAAGAGGGGATTCAGATGGGCAGGACACTCCCGGAGTCACCTGGATGGATGGGCCCGGAGTGTGCAACTGCTGATCCTCCTTCTTATGGACGCCCGTGGGCCCCAGACTGACTCCTTGAGGAGAAGGGTTAGCTGGAGTGAGATTGAGCTGCCGGGCACACCTCTCACATACACACTGTTGGAGGCCAACTATGGCATCAGTGATGGAGTTAAGCCCACGCGGCAGTGCAGGACCAATATCTTGGACCATGGCCTCCATGGCGGCCGCCATCCTACCAGTGTTGACATCAGTGCGTTGCAATGCCGGCACTATCACCTCAGCCTGAAGACGGACAGACTCCTCCTTCATGCCTTGCAATCTGAGGAGTGCAGTGGATGTTCCTGATGTTCCCAAGCTTGCCTTTGCAACTCCAGCAACTGTGACATGGCCGAGTCCAGAGGCTCGTCATCTGACTCAGAGTCAGCAGATTGCTGGCCTCCAGCAGTCCTCCAAGTGCCGGACACCTGGGAAGTCCCTGCCTCCCCCTGCTGTGGATCAGACAATGCAATGTGCTCACCAGATTATGATCCTGAGGCTACTCTAAAGCTAGGTCCCACTGAGGCGTGTGTCTCTACGCTGGAGGAGGGTGTGGGTGAGCGCTGTGATGGAACTTCAGGGAGGGTGCCCCCAGATTCCACTTCAGAGGTTTCTTCGGGACTTGATTGGAGGCCCTGGGTCGTGGACACTGTCGTCTGTTTGGCAAATGTGCCTGCGAAAGCGAGGAGAGATAATTAGTGCATGACAGTGGCCTGTGAAACAGGATACATCACTCACAGCTTTGTTGTCTGATGGATGTTGCACTGCTGGACCCTCACTTGGTAGAGCACTGCTGACCTCACTGTTAGCACAGGACTGTTCCAGATCCTTGCCAGCCAGCCTGTGACCTCTCCCTCTTGTTGTGTGCCAGTTTGTCCTGCATGAATAGAGATGGAGAGTGTAAGCAGCACACCTGACAGACTAGATGATAAGTATGCCTGGAATGTGTGGGTGGTGAGTGGTCCCATGGATAGATCAGGACAATGACGGTGAGTGTGAGAGAGTGAATGATGATGTCCCTTGAACTGGCAGTGAGTGAGGGCCCTGTGGATGTGTGATGGGCTTGTGAGCATGTGAGATTAGAGTGATGAGAAGAGTGACATACCGTGGCGGAATGGAGGAGATCATTCATCATCATACAGCACTGGGTAGCTGTTCGCTTTTGAAGGGCATTGGCGCTGACCAGCGCTGCCACCATCTCCCAAGCCTGGTGGTCACATTGCTGCCCATCCTGTGGCCAGAGCAGAGGTAGAGGACGTCCCAGCAGGCCTCCTCGGCATCCAAAACACGTTCCAGTGAAGCGTTCGCTAAACCCGCGGGCTGAAGTCTTCTTGCCTTTCGCGGACATCTTCCCTGCAGCTGTCGTGTGCTGGAAGCATTGAGACGTGTGTGAATGGCTGGACTATAAATATGGCGCCCAGCTTGATGAAGCAGTGAGGTGATGGTGGGCAGACGAATGAGAGCCCATCCACCATTGAAATGGCGTGTTTCCCGAGAATGCCTAAATAATGTGGCAGCTTTGGGACAGTATGGCGTGAAAACCCACCGTCACAGCCAGCAGGCATAGTGTTATTTTACCTGCCAGCTACCACACTTTGTGCAAATCTGGGACGATTGCGTCCAATGGTTTGAAATAAAATTCTTGAAATATAATGTGGATTAGAACATTGTGGTGAAGATGAATCTGTTTTCTGGCAAAGGGTTATATTTTGCATATGCAGGAGATGGCATCGCAGTTGGTCACACTACACAATTCTCATCAAGAACATCTTTACCCCCAGCAATATCAAAAGTATATAATTCCTGCTTATTTAAGAAATAAAACTGTGCAGCAACTGTGAAGCAGGCAGGAAGGTGGAGTTGAGGCAAAAGATCAGCCATGATCGTGTTGAGTGGCGGAACAGGCTCAAGCTCCATATGGTCAACTCCTCCTCCTATTTCTTATGTTCTTATCAGTGTGCTGTTAATGCTGGAATACCTCTTCTAAATATCACATTGGTAATCTGGAGCCATATTACATTCAGTTATCAGAACATGGATTTAATTGAATTATTTAAAAAATCCATGACCAAATTTTTTGCTCGGCATGCGGACGATGCCCGATACACTGGAGCGTAAAGTAGTGCGAGATGACATCGGGTGAACGTCCCAACGTCATCGTGCACTCACGCGATATTTTAGTTGGTGGCAGGGAGCAAGAGTTGGCAGCACGGCTGCTGACCATTAAGAGCACTATTAAGCCCATTAACGGTGCAATTAACTGTGATTTTTCACTGCCCTTCCAACGCTATGGTTGGCAGGTGGGTGTATCGCCCAGGCAGCCTTTGCATTTTTCAGGAAACCTCATACAAGGGTTTCCGAGATTAATTTAAAAGAATGATGAAAATGTTTGGACACAAATTTAAGCATCCTTATGTTTAGGCGACTCATTCTGATGCCTGGGCATTTTTTCCAGATTTTAAAATCTGTTTTTAATAAATTTAAACACCTCAGCTCCCTCAAGCAGCTCTCTTGCCTTCAGGGAGTTTTCATTCCGCACTCCCCTGTACCTGCGCTGACTTCAGCCCTCGCCCTCCTCCCTCCTCCACCCCGACAGTGCTGAGCCTTTCAGTGCACCTTTCACACTGTCTGGCAGTTAATTAGCCAGGCAGCGTGAAATGGCGGTCGGGGAACAATTGCGGGCGGAGGTCCATTTCCCGGCCGCTCCCGGGCCCACCAATCGCGGCTGCCTGCCGACCTGAAAATCCTGCCCTTTGCTTACCCATCACAAGAAGGGATCAAGGGGCAAATGAGGTAGGGGTTAAATGGAATGATTTGACTATCTCTCAACCACACGTGTGCACGTATGCATGTGCTTCCAAAAGGCACCCACCGGAGGGTGCAATCATTCCTATTATGAATTAAGATTTACCACCTTGCTTGTGATCAACAAATATCAGTTTGCCTTTTGTTTCCCTGAGGACCAAAATACCTGCTGCACAATTCTTTCGAATATGTTTTCTTCACAATTCAGTACATACCCTGGAGAAACGTGGAAACTGAAATCACAGGGGCAATTGATGACAATCTTCCACCAGATGAAAGAAGGCAGGGGAGGAGACTCCTTTGCGCTGTCAACACCACCACTTCTAAAGGGAAGGAGAGAGAAACAGATTCACCTTTACTCAGTACCACAACTAATAAAACCTCAGATGAAAAATGACCTTGAGGTGGGCACGGCACTGTTGGTTTTAATCAGTTATGGACAAAATGAAGGAATGGCAATGTACTCCAACTTGAATAGTTATCTATCACAGCTGGGTACTGCAATGTTGTGGATCTTAATTCTTGTAGTCATTAAATTATTAAATCTGACCTTAATAAATACCCAGCCTCTGATGCCACAACACCACATATGTTTGGTTTCAAATTTAAATGGAATTTCTAATGAAGCTCTGTAGTTTAGTTTAGTGTCTTGATTCCATCTGGCATAAAATTCTCTACTAGCAGGAGAAGCACTTTCTTAGCTTCTATTTTCTGACATTTACGCCCATGGCTATTGCTCACCATGAGTGAAACAGCCAACAATGAACTTTAGATGTCGGTTCTGTGTTTGCGGCCTTCTTTCGTGTACTGTGTCACTTGTTCACGCAGATACATAGAAAGAACCTACAAGCCTATCTATTTGAAATTCATTCAAAAGCAGCAAGAAATGTGCTTCACACCATCTGGACCTCTTCTACTGACTCTACAACCAGGATTTAGGCGACACATCTCCATGAATCAAGCAAGTTCAGCAGTGAACTTTTGCCACATAAGAGAAATATAAAGGATGATTATGTGAAGTTTTCTAAACCAAAAGTTGCTTAAAAGATTTTGTTTGTAGTCACAATACACAGACCCCATTTTACTTTCCACAATGCTGCATAAATATCCACAGATGGTGCATTACAGAGTGCAAATGTGGACAGTGATCAGTTAACAATGGAAAATTTCTGGTGATGATGAATGACAAAGGAAAGTCCTGCCACATCATTTTAGACAGCAACATAATTTTCAGGCTTTACGTCGAAGAAACACTGATTCTTCATTTTGTCTATATGCTTTCAGCTGCAAGACTGCAATATTCAACACAGAATTATTTAAAACGGACATGGTGTAAGTGTTAAGTGGTCTTTTTCCCCCTTTTTACATGCAGCTAATCCTTTGATCTATGCTGCACTCATTCTTGTAACAAGCAATTCCTTGAGACAATGGCAGTCCATGTAGGAAACCCTTTATATCTATACTTCTGAAGGAAAGAGGAGAATGAGGAATAACAGAGAGATGCCGCTATGTCAGAAAACATTGCAGAAGCAATGCCTCTATCTCCCTTTACTTCTCTGACTGTGCACGTAGACAATGTAGGCATCCGCCCTCACACCTTCCTCTCCTTCCCAGAACCATGATAGGGTCCCTCTTGTCCTTACTTATCACCCCACCAGCCTCCGCATTCAAAGGATCATCCTCTGCCATTTCCGCCAACTCCAGTATGATGCCAGCACCAAACACATCTTCCCTTCACCGCCCCCCCCTCCCCCCCAAACCAACCGGTGGCATTCCGCAGGGACTGGTCAACTTCTCCATCACCCCCTACACCTCAAACCCCTCCCACGTCACCTTCCCATGCAACCGCAGAAAGTGCAATACCTGCCCCTTTACTTTCCCTCTCCTCAACGTCCAAGCGCCCAAACACTCCTTTCAAGTGAAGCAGCATTTCACTTGTACTTCCCTCAATTTAGTCTACTGCATTCGTTGCTCCCAATACGGTTTCCTCCACATTGGAGAGACCAAATGCAGACTGGGTGACCACTTTGCAGAACACCTTCGGTCTGTCCGCAAGCATGACCCAGACTCCCTGTTACTTGCCATTTCAACACTCCACCCTGCTCTCATGCCCACATGTCCATCCTTGGCCTGCTGCATTGTTCCAGTGAAGCTCAACGCAAACTGGAGGAACAGCACCTCATCTTCTGACTAGGCACTTTATAGCCTTCCGGACTGAATATTGAGTTCAACAATTTTAAATCATGAGCTCTCTCCTCCATCCCCACCCCCTTTCCGATCCCCCCTTTTTTTCCAATAATTTATGTAGATTTTTCTTTTCCCACCTATTTCCATTATTTTTAAATGTATTTCCATCCATTGTTTTATCTCTACCTTTTAGCCTATTTCGATACCTTCCCTTCACCCCATCCCATCCCCACTAGGGCTATCTGTACCTTGCTTGTCCTGCTTTCTACCCTTAAGTAGCATATTCCTTAGATAATATCACCACCTTCAACATCTCTTTGTACTTTTGTCTGACATCTTTTGGCTTTCTCCACCTATCACTGGCCCTCTATACAGCCCCACCTGTCCCACCTGCCCCCCTGCCACCCCCTCCCCCCCTTTAACCAGCTTATATTTCACCTCTTTTCTATTTTTACTTAGTTCTGTTGAAGAGTCATACGGACTCGAAACGTTAACTGTGTTCCTCTCCGCAGATGCTGCCAGACCTGCTGAGTTTTTCCAGGTTTTTTTTTGACAATGTAGACTTGCCTAGTCTCAGCCTCCGGATATATTGTTCCTTTGGACATGATTTGCCAGTGACACTGTGGTCAAGTTGTGCCATGGGCTACAAATTAATCTGCAAACATAAACTGTAGAGCAGGACTGCCATTATCAATAACTGCCAAGGGCACTTCAACTTCCCTGAACTATTTCGCCTCAGGCTCATTCTAGGCTGCCATACAGGACATCAGGAACATTAGACAATCTGCAGTTCATAAATGTACATAAGCAGAGGTCTGATGCTACTTGGTTTGTCAGTGTAATGAGCTACACAAGTAACGGCAGGAGAAATAATCCTAATTATTAGGATTTCACAGAGTCCATCCAGTGCATTATTAATTTCACACATTCACCTTACATGCTCTTGTACACTTCAGCAGCCCACTTATTAACTACAAGAGCTACCACTCCATCAGTGCCCAAGTCAATTGTTTATGATCATGCAGCTCAATGCCTACTTCCCTGGCTGCACTTTATATAAAGACAATCCACCAGGACCCCATAACTAACTCAGAAATTAAAGTCCATGTTAATTGTGGCAAGCAGTCGGTCTCCACTTCCTTGGTTCCAGAGTACATGCTAAAGATTTCTACCATCTGAGTTTAATAGACATATCTACCAGAGTCAAGGAGGTATAAATATCTCAAGCAGGGGAAGTGGTGGTGATGTAGTGGTGTTGTCACTGGGCTAGCTACCCAGAGACCCAGGTTAATGTTCTCGGGATCTGGGTTCAAATCCCACCGTACCAGGTGATGAAATTTGTATTCAATAAAAAATGTGGAATTAAAAGTCTAATGATGACCATGAAACCATTGTTGATTACCATAGAAACCCATCTGGTTCACTAATATCCTTTAGGGAAGGAAATCTGCTGTCCTTACCTAGTCTGGTCTGGCCTACATGTGATTGCAGATCCACAGCAATGTGGTTGACTTTTAACTGCCCTCTGAAATGGCCTAACAAGCCACTCAGTTCTCAAGGGCAATTAGGGATGGTCAATAAATGCTGGCCTAGCCAGCAACACCCTCATCCCATGAACAAATAAAAAGAAAGTACGAGTTTTTTATTAGTACAAGCGCTGATGTCAGCTGTGTTATAATTTGTGACACTCTTGCCTCTGAGTTGGAAGGTTGTGAATTCAAAACCCACTGCAGGAACACTTTATAGTGGTACTGAGGGAGTGCTGTAGTATTGGAAATGCTGTCTTTTCGATGAGACATTAAAGTCCCTTGGCCTTATTTCAAAAATAAGCAGTGGAGTTATCCCTAACACCCAGGCCAATATTTGTCTGTCAATCAAAATCTCAAAAACAAATAATCTGGTCTTTATCACGTTGCTGCTTGTGGGAGATTGCCGGACACCAATAGGCTGTTGCATTTCCCGCATTACAACAGTGACTACACTTCAAAAGCACTTCACTGCTTGTAAAGTGCTTTGGGACATCCTGAGGTCATGATAGGCGCTGTACAAATGCAGGTCTTTGTTTAAGCTGTTCACTGAGCAAGTCGAGGTTTGCTGTTCCTTTGTGCTGCCTCTCCCGCCCCATCCAGTAGTTAAAAACCTATAAAACCTGTGAAGCAATCATTTGCTTAAAAATATCAGCAGTTAAACCATCAGCTGAGGTCAATGAGATAATAAAGGCAGAGGCGCAGGCTACATGCACGGCTTATGATAATGAGCTGGAAGCATGAATATTGTGTTGCTTGCAACAGCACTAATAGATATGTGTAGTTTGCCCCCATTTTTGGGCGTGATCAAATTTCTAGGCCATTAACTGATGGTTTTGTGAATCTCCAGCCATGAGCCATTGCACACAACTAGTGAGATCTGCAAAATTCTAGAAAAGGACATCATACTTCCAAGACTTGGCACATGAAGTTTTGTAAGGAAGTTTCACTCCACTTTGCCTCAGGATCATTTCAGGTCTAAACACCCAGTTCACACAATATACATTTAGTAGTATCAGGGCCAAGGTAAAACTGTCTCACATGGACACCAAACCACATTTACCAATGTAAAATGGTAATTCAAGCTCAATTTCAAGGACTAATGTCTTTTGCCCCAAGGGCACTTGTAAAGTATTCTTTCTCCAGGCCTAGCAGCCACCTAAAGCAGGCATGAGGCCCTACAATATGCAAATGAGGAACTTCAAACCTATTTTTGAACATCTCAGTGAAATTCTCGCCCCCCAAAACCCCCCACCACCACCCCCACCTCCTTGAAAAGCTACTCCTCTAAAAGCAGTGAGCACGGTTAGGAAAGGTGGATTGGATGAAACAGTTATCAGAAGAGCATTGAGCATCAAAAGCGTTCATGATCATGAGTGGACTCACAAAAGGTAGGGTGAAACTTTAGCTGGAATGAGTTAGAGATGAAGGTAGCGGCTGAGACAATAAGTAATTACATGACCGTAATGATACGAGTATCAGCCTTGGCTCAATTTTAGGGCATTCTCACTTTGATTCAAAAGGTTGTGGATTCAAGTTCTACTCCAGAGACTTGAAAACAAGGTCAAGTCTGACACTCCCAGTGGAAAATATTCTTTTTAATACTGTATTTAATCTTAATGCATACTTCAACCTATATTTATATGTTCAATGCAATAGTTAAAATTACTCCACAGGAATAAACATGCACCAATAATAATGGACAGGAACCTTGGACTAATGAGGGATTGGGAGCAAATTGCATGTTTGTCCAAATAGAAAAGCCATTATGAACCAAATGGTCATCCTTGTCTGTATTTATCCAATGATGTTGTGTCTCAGGGGATGGACAATATCACTGTAGTGATAAGGAATGTGGCGATGATGGTGTGTTACAGTTCACTCAGGGAGTCCAAATTGCTGTGGCTACATGCACATTGTAGTCTGGAGCTGTGGATAGTGATGGCAGAGGCTCCAATGTTCTTTCCATCACATGACTGACCAGGGATTTCTCCCACTCTTACCACCTGCCATTGGCATGTGTTGAAAGGATTTGCAGGTTGATACTCAACCTGCTTGGCTAAATTATGAATCCACCTTCGCTGGCGATCAAGTCCTTGGGTGGGACTCAAGCCGAGAGCTTCGGGTTCTCCCTGTAGACCTCCCTAGAGGAATGTCCAGAACTAGAAATAAAAAGCAATGCGGAATGTTTTGAGCTATGACTATGCTTTAATGGCATTAGCGTATCTCGATGAGGTTTTGCTGAATCTGAGTGATTTGAAATAGTTCGTACATAGATTTTCTTGAAACTATTTATTAAGAACTGTTCACAAAGACCTCATGGTGAGGACTTGGTTTTCAGGACACAGTCTGCTCTGCATCTTGCTCTCTTGGAGCCTCTTGGTCATCTGACCCTTGATGTCATACTTACATCACAATCCTCTGTCTTATTAAAATAACAATTAACCCTGTTATCTACATCTCATGCCAAGCGTAATCACAAAACTATTACATTATTTTGTGAAACTATTTATATTACTTACCCCATGTTAACCTCATGTACTATTTACAGTTTCCATCCAAATCCTACTTCTTCCCCCCCACACCCCCATCCTCCCAAATCACACTCACCAAAAGCATCAATCCCCATCAGTGTTCTCGGCTCTCTTGGAGGACGTGTCAGGTGTATGTGTTCCATTATCTTCTCCTTAGAAGGCAAACACATTGTGGCATGGGATAGGAGCTTCTCATGAATGATGATGCCGAGTGCTGTGACCCTTAATGACAACCTGACTGTAGAGAAAACAAATCAAGTAAAGGCTGATTCAAGAGAGAAATCTTCAGGGCTTGGACGATCACAACCCTTTGAAAAGGAAGACAACAAACTGACATTGTCTCTGTAATCTTCTGCATTGCACACTGGGAAAGGGTGATGCTTTCACCTCCTATGAAGAACTTCACAGGTCCATCATTCACTGCTGCTGTGACAATGCCTGAAACATGACTAAACCTGGTAGGCGAAAAAAAGAACAAAGAACATCCTGAAGACATTGCAGGTTGTGAACAAAGGAAGACTTCGCTATTACTCTTAGGGTAGGATTTTCACCTTCTGTAGGCAGTGGTATCACTTTCAATTTTGCTTCAATTTAGACAATGGGATCATGGTGTCAACGTGAGAAAGTAGGATTACCCCATCATCAACAATGGAATAAACCTCCAGACCAGGATCTATATGAAGTTCCTGAGTAGTATTCTTCAGCTGTAGATGTAGTTTGGGTCTCTGCTTCTTTCCTGAAGGAAAAATTTTAGCATATCCATGATTTGCTGGTAAGATTTAAATGTGAACTGCAGCTTACATTTGTACAAATTAATAAGCTCTGAACTTTCTCTCTTGGCCTGTGTTATGATCCTAGCTGTTGTTACTACTGGGCAAGCCTGATCCCAGGGTGGAAGTCAGCTTGACAGATCCTAACTTTTATTTAACACAAAAACAGAATTACCTGGAAAAACTCAGCAGGTCTGGCAGCATCGGCGGAGAAGAAAAGGGTTGACGTTTCGAGTCCTCATGACCCTTCGACAGAAGTGATAGAGAGAGAAAGACAATAGCGGCCTCATGGCACAGGTCGAAACAGTGTACAGGGTCAGAGGGATCTGGCCCTTTATGTGCAGAGATTTCTTAAGGGTGACAGGTAGATTAAGAGAGCAGTTAGCAAGGTATTTGGAATCTTGGGCTTCTTAAATAGAGCTGTTGAGTACAAAAGCAAGGAAGTTATGCTGAATCTTTGTTAGGCTCTGGTTAAAAGGAGATATGGCTGTGAAAGCGGGTTTTAGTAAACACCTTGTCAAACACCAGGAGGGAAATGGAAAGCAATGAAGGTGAGCAAGGCAAAAGAGAGGAACGGAAATCTTGTCGCAGAAAAGAACAGAACTTCTTCAAGGAGGTAGGCATTTCTTGAAGAGCAGTGGCAGTCAATTAAACACAGAGATAAAAACAAAAAAACTGCGGATGCTGGAAATCCAAAACAAAAACAGAATTACCTGGAAAAACTCAGCAGGTCTAATTTTATTTGTCTGTTTAAATACATGGAGAGCAGCTACTGAACAGAGTCACAGGAGTCAGCTAATGAACTTTTAACAAAAGAATAAAACATTTATTAAACATGAAAAGATGAACTATATTACATTACTCCTTCACCCATAACTATATCTTTACAAATATATACAGATTTGTAAGGATAACACAAGTTACAAAAGCTATCTTCTACTCTAATGTACACAGCAAATACATAGTCCATGTAAATCACCCCAAAATAGATGCTATGAATCTCTCATCATCTCCCCCCAGATGCTTGTCACTCCATGAGCCAACCAGTCTTATTAGGCTCCATCTTTCACATGAGGGCTTCCAATTTCCACTGAACAAGAACTCACTTTGGAATCTTCTCCCAAACTGATGCTCTCACTCAGACACCTTCTGTAAAGGTCCACCTCCAGAGTTTCAATCTCTCCTTCTGATGTTCCTCTCCCCTGGGTCACCACATGCATTCAAGCTTTCTTCCATGCACTGTCTCTTACTGACTCAACCATCAAGCAGTACACCACTAATTCACATGTCCATAGCAAAGAGTTACAGATCTTCAACCACCTCTTTGAACCTTTTGGCCTCTCACTTTAAATCTGATTCCTGCGGCTTTTCTTCCTTTAAGCTTGAAGCTTAGAGCCTTCCTCTACTTGTCACTCGTAACTTCACTTTCCAGGACATTTTTCCAGGTTCCTGTCCCTCCTTTGACTAGAAGGTCTTCTTGGGACTTTCTCCTGTTCCACTCCCCTGAATTTTGAAGATTTTCTTCTTTAGTTTGGAGCCTACTATCTATCCCTTTTCATGTTCTGCCTGTCCTGGCACCTTCTTCCAACTGCACTCAAACTGCTGTTATTTCTCTTTGTGTATGTATGTGAAGGCGGGTGGGTCCTGCCTTTCTGGGCCCTTGTTGCAACAGCACAGTTTTTTCAACTGTTGTTTGCTTAACTTCTCTTAATGAGCCATAAAATTCATTAGAAATGCAGACACCTTTTAAAGTGAAACTAAAACTCAACTTGACCTTTTCTTAACACACAAATGCAGAAATATACATCAAACTTAAACTTTAAAGCTAAAACTCATTCCTAACACCCACAAATACAAATATAACTTACTTAAGCTATCTTTATTTCCTAACAGCCTGAGCCAACTTGGAGTTAAGAATCTCATCCTCCCTGGATAGTTTACGGCTGGCTGCTTCCAAGCCCCTCATCATCAGTCATCACCGTTCCTTCATTGTCACTGGGTCAAAATCCTGGAACTGCCTCCCTTACAGCACTGTGGGTATACCTACACCACATGGACTGCAGCGGTTCAGGAAGGCAGCTCCCCACCACCTTACCAAGGGCATTTAGGGATGAACAATAAATGCTGGCCCAGCCAGCAATGCTCACATCTCATGAATGAATTTTTTTTAAATGTCATCAATGGAATAACTAGACAAAGTCACCTCTTTATTACAACAGAAAGTGCTGGAAAAACTCAGCAGGTCTGGCAGCATCTGTGGAGAGAGAAAAAATTAACATTTTGAGTCCATCTGACTCTTCTTCAGAGCTATGTGATGGACTTTATTTCACATTTCTACTCTTTAGTTCTGAAGAAGAGTCATACAGACGAGAAACGTTAACTCTATTTCTCTCTGTACAGATGCTGCCAAGCCTGATGAACTTTTCAAGCATTTTCCATTCTTATTTCAGATCTCCAATATCCACCATATTTTACTTTCACCTCTTTATTACCTTCTTCAACAAAAGGATGATTCTGCTCAAAAAGAAACACAGAGGTTCCAGAGACATTGGCAGTCGAGTCAAAGAGCTTGGAATGATCTAGGACCTCCTCTTCCAACAGGTCCTCTGCTTCTGCAATGGCCCCATTCTCCTAAACTTAGTCCAGAAAGAGCCGAACAAGGTTGAGAGGCTCCTCTAGTAAATGGTCACCGTCTCTTTCAGCGCCTCCTATTTTCGCCTCTTCTAGCCAGTCTTCAAAGAGGATTGAGAGATCTGCAGTCTCCTCCTGTGGTCCAGTGGATGATGTTTCTGAAATAAAGAGCAACTCGCTGCTTAATGAGTGAACTTCCACTGCTGCTGCAGTTTCAAGTTCTGCCGCTCCTCAAACCAACTTCGGAAGTTCACCCTTGCTCCACTGTCCTCTACCGTTACCTCATCGACCTTTGTAGAAGACCATGTCTCAAACATGCTGACCTCCTGACATTTGATGATTCTGTAAGATGTAAAATGTTTTGTTAATTTCTTCCTCTTCATGTCTAAGGGCTGTAATGAACTGACCCTTCCCTTTGAGGTCAGTGTCTCCTGGCCCTTGATATCTTAAATTAGATAGTTGGATTTTTATTTCCTTAAGCCAGTTCCAAAGCCAGGCTAATTTGTCCAATATGACTGTGACCCCCAACTCCGGTGTCCCATTTAAGTTCTGTTCTGTATTCTTGGACTTCCAAATCTAGGCCAAAACTGATTATCGGAATCTTTGATTTCTCGCAGAAAATCATCAGTTTGGAATGCTGTATTTATAATTTCCTGGACTTTGAAATGGTTGGAAGCTGGTTCCAGCTTCCTTCCTCAAAATTGGACTTTAGATCTGCAGAATTGTTTAAAGTGTCCAGGCTTGCAACATAGAAAGCATTCAGCTCCCTCTGCTGGACAGCATTTGCTGCAGTGTTGTCTTTTGCCACTGTGCCTGGAACATTTTTATACAGGTGGAAGGGTTCTCCCCACCCCTTTGGCAGTTTTGGCAGGCTTTTTCATGGGCTTTTCTATGGATGGGGCTCCCAACTTTGGGCCTATATACTGGATTGACCCCTTCCAAGCCTCGATATTTCCATGATTCTGCTGTCACAATTCCGCCTGCTCGCAAATTTTTCAGCTTTCTCTAGTGTTAAATCCTCTTCCCGTTGCAAAAAATCCAACAGCGCATTGCCGAGCATGCCAACTACAATGCGATTGCGAATTAACTCATGCTTTAAGACTCTATCTCAGCAACTCATCAGCAGTCGATACAAGGCATTAATAGATAAATCAATGGATACACCCAGCCTTTGGCTCTGCTGATTGAATCTTGTCCTTTCAATGACTAGATTCTTTTTAGGGCTGAAGCAATTATCGAAGGCCCTCATAACCTTGTCGTAGGACACCAAGGTCTGCTTTGCGCCTTGTTGCACCAGGACATCATCAGCCCCAATTGCAATTAAAAGGGTGTAGACCTAGTGTTTCTATTCTTTCTCTTGTGAACCCAAAGCCATTCGGTAACTATTGAGCTGTTTCCTCAGGATCTCCCATCATTGCCCTTGCTGTGGCCTGTCGATGTGTTGGAAAGACTGTGGAAGGGGCAGTGGCTGTTTGATAGTTGTCAATACCATGCATGGTTCACTGTCCCCTACCAAGGTACCCTTCAATTTTGTTCTTCTTCATAGTAAAGTCAAGCTGTTCCAAGGTCTTCACCCTTGGGTTACCAATCTGTGACTTAAACTGTGGCCTCCAGCACCACCACCATGTTTTGAGCTGTGACCATGCTTTGATGGCGTTATCATGCCTTGATGAGTTATTGCTGAATCTATGAATGACTTGAGATGGCCAGTATATAGCTTTTCTTGAAACAATTTATTGAGAACAATTTACAAAGGCCTCATGATGAGTACCTGGTCTGAAGGAGATGGGCTGCTCTATTGGAGCCTCTTGATCATCTGACCCTTGATGTCATGTTTACTTCATCATCAACCGCATTGTTTCTTTAACATAACCATTGACCCTTCATAGAACATCTGCAAAGTCCTACAGCGTTGTCAGTAAATCAATGACTTAATATGAAATACTGTTGGAGATGTGTCTGGGTGGCTGCATCATTCAAAACAGGCACATTAATTACTGTATAAAACAGGCTAATACTCCCCTTAAGGTGCATGAACATGGGGATTATTCTGCCAGCGGTCACTGTGCATTAGCAAATTTTTGCATCAAATGGAAAGCTTATAAGTTACATTCTGACTTCACCTGGCTGCTGTTGCACTCCAGGTAGTCTTGGTTCAAACTGTGCTTTCGGAAAGTGAGCCCAGTGGCTTGCGCTTCCCAGCACCTTTAACCTAGTAAGGCTTACACTGACTGATTCCATCAGCGGTATTTTCTGCACCCGCCCACCACCGGGATCTTCCGGTCCCGCCGCAAGTCAGTGGACTTCTGACCGGGGCGCCACCTCACCCACGACAAGTCCTGCCCACCACGGGGCCAGAAAATCCTGGCCCATACGTTACTAAATGACCACTCATATTTCACTTAAATTGCATCCTTGTTGTGGTGCATCAAATCTTTGACTTGGCTGTGAAGAGTCTCTTTGTAAAAGATTTGTCTGTAAAGAACTTATCGCCACTTGGTTATTATTTTAAAGCATTGGATGCAATGCATGAACTGAACATTGCACCAAGCAATAGGGAACAAAATACTGTGGATGCAATAGTCCGAAACAAAAAAAAGTACTGGAAAAACTCAGCAGGTCTGGCAGCACCTGCTGACAGAGAAACAGAGTTAGTGTTTCAAGCCCAAAATGAATCTTCTTCAGAGTTCCAAAGTCATAGGAGAGGAGCAAGAGAACTGGGAGAACCTTAATTTAAGAGGCCAGAGAGTGTGCACCAAGCTCCTCCAATGCGGCGTTGGAGGTCTTTGTTCAGGAGGTGCACTGGAGGACTCATGAAGTCTTGACGTGCTCCAGACAGATATTAAGAAGACAGAGGGAGCAGGCAACCATTGTGAAGAATGCCAGAAGTCTAGCCCTGAAGTCCAGGATACAGTGCCGGAAGAAGCTTAAATGATCTGACATGAGTCATCTAGGTCCATCACATGCCATATCCAACTAACTGCTCTATTCACCACAGCCCCTTTACTTACCTGCCAACAATCTTACCAACAAACTGCAAGTCTCTTGGTCAAGGTGAGGCAGGTAGCTGTCTTCTGATATAGATCATGAACCACATGACGTTTACTGAAATGAAAAGCTACTTGTGTTACTGCTTTTATACAATATTTATTTTTCTCTGAATGAGTTGGTAGCAGGTGAGCAAATTATCAAGTATTTGACCTTGAGACTTGTAGTGTTTGTGCGCCTGGCTGAAATCTAGCATTAATGCACAAAAGGCTGAAGCACCTTTTGGATGCAGCTATCCTACAGAAGATGGTTTGGAAATGAATCTGAAGAATTTTGGTTATTCCACATAGTCCCTCAAGATGAAAGTGATGGAGAAAGGTGCCTCTTCCTTCTTATTGTGGCAGTTGCATGGGAAGGCTGAACATCTGCTACTCCCCAAATGTGGGCAATGCTAGGGCTAGACAAAGGCAACCAAACCAGTCTTCCAGTTTACAGCAGGCCCATGAACTTCAATTAAGCAGTCTACCAAGTTCTGCATCCCCAGTTACTCAAAAGTCTTTAAATGCAAGTGAGAGGGTTGAAGAACTTCACTTGCCTGAGTGGTAATTCAGCCTTGAGCATTGCTTACTTATTGCAGAACTGGTACAATTTTCATTCTAAAACAAAAACAGAATTACCTGGAAAAACTCAGCAGGTCTGGCAGCATCGGCGGAGAAGAAAAGAGTTGACGTTTCGAGTCCTCATGACCCTTCGACAGAACTTGAGTTCGAGTCCAGGAAAGAGCTGAAATATAAGTTGGTTTAAGGTGTGTGTGTGGGGGGCGGAGAGATAGAGAGACAGAGAGGTGGAGGGGGTTGGTGTGGTTGTAGGGACAAACAAGCAGTGATAGAAGCAGATCATCAAAAGATGTCAACCACAATAGTACAATAGAACACATAGGTGTTAAAGTTAAAGTTGGTGATATTATCTAAACGAATGTGCTAATTAAGAATGGATGGTAGGGCACTCAAGGTATAGCTCTAGTGGTTTTTTTTTTATTTTTTCTTTTTATATAATGGAAATAGGTGGGAAAAGGAAAATATTTATAATTTATTGGGAAAAAAAAAAGAAGGGGGAAACAGAAAGGGGGTGGGGATGGGGGAGGGAGCTCACGACCTAAAGTTGTTGAATTCAATATTCAGTCCGGAAGGCTGTAAAGTCCCTAGTCGGAAGATGAGGTGTTGTTCCTCCAGTTTGCGTTGGGCTTCACTGGAACAATGCAGCAAGCCAAGGACAGACATGTGGGCAAGAGAGCAGGGTGGAGTGTTAAAATGGCAAGCGACAGGGAGGTTTGGGTCATTCTTGCGGACAGACCGCAGGTGTTCTGCAAAGCGGTCGCCCAGTTTACGTTTGGTCTCTCCAATGTAGAGGAGACCACATTGGGAGCAACGAATGCAGTAGACTAAGTTGGGGGAAATGCAAGTGAAATGCTGCTTCACTTGAAAGGAGTGTTTGGGTCCTTGGACGGTGAGGAGAGAGGAAGTGAAGGGGCAGGTGTTGCATCTTTTGCGTGGGCAAGGGGTTGTGCCATAGGAGGGGGTTGAGGAGTAGGGGGTGATGGAGGAGTGGACCAGGGTGTCCCGGAGGGAGCGATCCCTACGGAATGCCGATAAGGGGGGTGAAGGGAAGATGTGTTTGGTAGTGGCATCATGCTGAAGTTGGCGGAAATGGCGGAGGATGATCCTTTGAATGCGGAGGCTGGTGGGGTGATAAGTGAGGACAAGGGGGACCCTATCATGTTTCTGGGAGGGAGGAGAAGGAGTGAGGGCGGATGCGCGGGAGATGGGCCGGACACGGTTGAGGGCCCTGTCAACGACCGTGGGTGGAAAACCTCGGTTAAGGAAGAAGGAGGACATGTCAGAGGAACTGTTTTTGAATGTAGCATCATCGGAACAGATGCGACGGAGGCGAAGGAACTGAGAGAATGGGATGGAGTCCTTACAGGAAGTGGGGTGTGAGGAGCTGTAGTCGAGATAGCTGTGGGAGTCGGTGGGTTTGTAATGGATATTGGTGGACAGTCTATCACCAGAGATTGAGACAGAGAGGTCAAGGAAGGGAAGGGAAGTGTCAGAGATGGACCACGTGAAAATGATGGAGGGGTGGAGATTGGAAGCAAAATTAATAAATTTTTCCAAGTCCTGACGAGAGCATGAAGCAGCACCAAAGTAATCATCGATGTACCGGAGAAAGAGTTGTGGAAGGGGGCCGGAGTTGGACTGCAACAAGGAATGTTCCACATACCCCATAAAGAGACAGGCATAGCTGGGGCCCATGCGGGTACCCATAGCCACACCTTTTATTTGGAGGAAGTGAGAGGAGTTGAAGGAGAAATTGTTCAGCGTGAGAACAAGTTCAGCCAGACGGAGGAGAGTAGTGGTGGATGGGGATTGTTCGGGCCTCTGTTCGAGGAAGAAGCTAAGGGCCCTCAGACCATCCTGGTGGGGGATGGAGGTGTAGAGGGATTGTACGTCCATGGTGAAGAGGAAGCGGTAGGGGCCAGGGAACTGGAAATTGTTGATGTGACGTAAGGTGTCAGAGGAATCACGGATGTAGGTGGGAAGGGACTGGACAAGGGGAGAGAGAAGGGAGTCAAGATAACGAGAAATGAGTTCTGTGGGGCAGGAGCAAGCTGAGACGATCGGTCTACCGGGGCTGTTCTGTTTGTGGATTTTGGGTAGGAGATAGAAGCGGGCCGTCCGAGGTTGGGCGACTATCAGGTTGGAAGCTGTGGGAGGGAGATCCCCAGAGGAGATGAGGTCAGTGACAGTCCTGGAAACAGTGGCTTGATGTTCAGTGGTGGGGTCATGGTCCAGGGAGAGGTAGGAGGAAGTGTCTGCGAGTTGACGCTCAGCCTCCGCGTGGTAGAGGTCAGTGCGCCAGACAACAACAGCACCACCCTTGTCAGCGGGTTTGATGACAATGTCAGGGTTGGACCTGAGAGAATGGAGTGCAGTAAGTTCAGAGAGAGACAGGTTAGAATGGGTGAGAGGAGCAGAGAAATTGAGACGACTAATGTCGCGCCGACAGTTCTCAATGAAAAGATCGAGAGAAGGTAAGAATCCAGAGGGAGGGGTCCAGGTGGAGGGAGAATATTGAAGATGGGTAAAAGGATCCGTTGAACTGGGAGAGGACTCCTGCCCAAAGAAGTGAGCCCGGAGACGAAGACGGCGGAAGAAGAGTTCAGTATCATGCCGAGCCCGAAATTCATTGAGGTGAGGGCGTAAGGGTATGAAACTAAGTCCTTTGCTGAGCACTGAACGTTCAGCATCGGAGAGGGGAAGGTCAGGGGGTATAGTGAATACACGGCTGGGGTTGGGACTGGAAGAAAGGGTGGGGACGGAGGGACAGGCAGGGGTGGAGGGTCCTAGATGGGTGTTGGTGTCGATGAGTTGTTGGAGCTTGCGTTCCTTAGCACTTGAGAGAAAGAGAAAAAGTTTCTTGTTGAGGCGTCGGATGAGCCGAAGGATAAAATGAAACTGGGGGCACGCGCAGCTTTGAAAAAGGGTACGGCGGTGCTGCTGGAGGGAGAGGTCAAGTGTGTTCATATGGCGGCGCATGGCACTGAGTGTGGATCTCAGAATGTGACGGGAACAGCAGTCCGAGAAACGTTTTATGTCCCGGAGATACCTGTAATCCTGGGTGGGTTCGAAACATGAGGGGTGGAATTTCAGTTGAAATCCATGTGGGGTAAGTCGGAGACGGAGACAGTCACTGAGAAAGGAGATATGGCTGTGAAAGCGGGTTTTAGTAAACACCTTGTCAAACACTAGGAGAGAAATGGAAAGCAATGAAGGTGAACAAGGCAACAGAGAGATCCGGAAATCTTGTCGCAGAGAGGAACAGAACTTCTTCAAGGAGGTAGGCATTTCTTGAAGAGCAGTGGCAGTCAATTAAACACAGAGATAAAAACAAAAAAACTGCGGATGCTGGAAATCCAAAACAAAAACAGAATTACCTGGAAAAACTCAGCAGGTCTGGCAGCATCGGCGGAGAAGAAAAGAGTTGACGTTTCGAGTCCCCCGGTAGACCGATCGTCTCAGCTTGCTCCTGCCCCACAGAACTCATTTCTCGTTATCTTGACTCCCTTCTCTCTCCCCTTGTCCAGTCCCTTCCCACCTACATCCGTGATTCCTCTGACACCTTACGTCACATCAACAATTTCCAGTTCCCTGGCCCCTACCGCTTCCTCTTCACCATGGACGTACAATCCCTCTACACCTCCATCCCCCACCAGGATGGTCTGAGGGCCCTTAGCTTCTTCCTCGAACAGAGGCCCGAACAATCCCCATCCACCACTACTCTCCTCCGTCTGGCTGAACTTGTTCTCACGCTGAACAATTTCTCCTTCAACTCCTCTCACTTCCTCCAAATAAAAGGTGTGGCTATGGGTACCCGCATGGGCCCCAGCTATGCCTGTCTCTTTATGGGGTATGTGGAACATTCCTTGTTGCAGTCCAACTCCGGCCCCCTTCCACAACTCTTTCTCCGGTACATCGATGATTACTTTGGTGCTGCTTCATGCTCTCGTCAGGACTTGGAAAAATTTATTAATTTTGCTTCCAATCTCCACCCCTCCATCATTTTCACGTGGTCCATCTCTGACACTTCCCTTCCCTTCCTTGACCTCTCTGTCTCAATCTCTGGTGATAGACTGTCCACCAATATCCATTACAAACCCACCGACTCCCACAGCTATCTCGACTACAGCTCCTCACACCCCACTTCCTGTAAGGACTCCATCCCATTCTCTCAGTTCCTTCGCCTCCGTCGCATCTGTTCCGATGATGCTACATTCAAAAACAGTTCCTCTGACATGTCCTCCTTCTTCCTTAACCGAGGTTTTCCACCCACGGTCGTTGACAGGGCCCTCAACCGTGTCCGGCCCATCTCCCGCGCATCCGCCCTCACTCCTTCTCCTCCCTCCCAGAAACATGATAGGGTCCCCCTTGTCCTCACTTATCACCCCACCAGCCTCCGCATTCAAAGGATCATCCTCCGCCATTTCCGCCAACTTCAGCATGATGCCACTACCAAACACATCTTCCCTTCACCCCCCTTATCGGCATTCCGTAGGGATCGCTCCCTCCGGGACACCCTGGTCCACTCCTCCATCACCCCCTACTCCTCAACCCCCTCCTATGGCACAACCCCTTGCCCACGCAAAAGATGCAACACCTGCCCCTTCACTTCCTCTCTCCTCACCGTCCAAGGACCCAAACACTCCTTTCAAGTGAAGCAGCATTTCACTTGCATTTCCCCCAACTTAGTCTACTGCATTCGTTGCTCCCAATGTGGTCTCCTCTACATTGGAGAGACCAAACGTAAACTGGGCGACCGCTTTGCAGAACACCTGCGGTCTGTCCGCAAGAATGACCCAAACCTCCCTGTCGCTTGCCATTTTAACACTCCACCCTGCTCTCTTGCCCACATGTCTGTCCTTGGCTTGCTGCATTGTTCCAGTGAAGCCCAACGCAAACTGGAGGAACAACACCTCATCTTCCGACTAGGGACTTTACAGCCTTCCGGACTGAATATTGAATTCAACAACTTTAGGTCGTGAGCTCCCTCCCCCATCCCCACCCCCTTTCTGTTTCCCCCTTCTTTTTTTTTCCCAATAAATTATAAAGATTTTCCTTTTCCCACCTATTTCCATTATATAAAAAGAAAAAATAAAAAAAACCACTAGAGCTATACCTTGAGTGCCCTACCATCCATTCTTAATTAGCACATTCGTTTAGATAATATCACCAACTTTAACTTTAACACCTATGTGTTCTATTGTACTATTGTGGTTGACATCTTTTGATGATCTGCTTCTATCACTGCTTGTTTGTCCCTACAACCACACCAACCCCCTCCACCTCTCTGTCTCTCTATCTCTCCGCCCCCCACACACACACCTTAAACCAGCTTATATTTCAGCTCTTTCCTGGACTCGAACTCAAGTTCTGTCGAAGGGTCATGAGGACTCGAAACGTCAACTCTTTTCTTCTCCGCCGATGCTGCCAGACCTGCTGAGTTTTTCCAGGTAATTCTGTTTTTGTTTTGGATTTCCAGCATCCGCAGTTTTTTTGTTTTTATCAATTTTCATTCTATTCATTTAAATAAAATGAACACCAGTCAGGTTCCACAAAGGGTGAACAAGATATCCTACTTCACAAAGAAGGTGCAAAATAACCCCAGGGACAGTATTAGATCTTCCAAAATTAAAATGGGCTCAAATGCTTGCAGAAATCTAGTGGGTTAAGAACAAACATATTTTAGTGATACACTATTTAACATTGTATTTGTTTTCTACATGTTTAGTGCATTATATTTTCTCATGTGGCATATTATACAGATCATAATAAATACACACACACACACACACACACTCACAAGGAGTGAAGTCCGTGCTTTGAAATGCTGGGAAAAGTCATTATTAAATTGTCACAACTCAATTTGTCAGGGGACCATGGCTGATTCTTCAGAATCCCCCTACAAATAAGTCCCATGCACTTATAGCAAACTTGTACACATAAAAAAAAATCTGCCCTAACAGTAAGGTCTTCCTGATGTGGCTCATCTTACCCTGGACCATTCTTTCAATCCATCCTTGACTAGCTATCAATGGGCAAAGGAGAACTGAGTGTTCAATTTAATAGTTGTTATATCATTCATGCCCACATGAGCTGCATAATCCAAGCAGATATTATGACTAAATTCCAATAGAGAATTTACTCAGACTGTCTAGGTTGTGTTGAGCATAAAACCTGTCTGAAGAATCAGAGCATTGATAATGTCGCAAACACGGAAGACTGGATAACCACAGCATTATTGGTGTCACTTTCCATGACATATTGATAATTTTCTCCTCACATAAATATTTATAAAACAGCTATTTAAGCGTTAGGTTTTAAAACAATGTAGATTTGCAAAGATCAAAAGAGAAAATCACACGCTACAGGCATTGACCAAATGTACATTAAAACCATACATTTGTTTTATTCTTTCACAGGATGTTGGCTTCGCTGGCTAGGCCAGCATTTATTGCCCATCCTCAATTGCCCTTGAAGAGGTGATAGTGAGCTGCCTTCTTGAGCTACTGCAGCCAATGTGGTCCAGGCACACCCACAGTGCTGTTAAGGAGGAAGTTCCAGGATTTTGACCCAGCGACAATAAAGGAACAGCAATAGAGTTCCAAGTCAGGATGGCATGTAGTGATGTTGCCAAGCGTCATTGTCCTTCTTGGTGGCACAGGTCTTGGGTTTGGAAGGTGCTGTCAAAGGACCATTAATAGTTACCAAAGTCATTGGAAACAAGGGAATTATCTCATCTCACAGTATTTTAACGGTTGCATTGTTTATTGAGCTTCTTGTTAAGTTGAATTTACATGGGGGGGGTGGATGCAATAACGGCTTTGATCATTAGCTTTTCAGACCATCACATCACCACCCCCAGCACATCGCCAAGCAGGAGGGAAGTGTCAATCCATAACCTTCTGCAGAACCCACAAATGAGCATTCATACGAACATATGAACAAACGAATTAAGAGCAGGAGTAGGCCACTCAGCCCCTCAAGCCTGCTCTGCCATTTAATAAGATCATGGCTAATCTGATTTTAACCTTATATACCTGCCTATCCTGGTAACCTTTCACTCCCTTGCTTATCAAGAGCCTATTTACCTCTGCCTCAAAGATATTCAAGGACTCTGCCTCAACTGCCTTTTGAGGAAGAGAATTCCAAAGCCTCACAACCATCTGAGAGCAAAAAATTTCTCTCAACTCTGCCCTAAATGGGCGACCCTTTTTTCTGAAACAGTGACCCCAAGTTCTACATTTTCCCAGAAGAAGAAACATCCTTTCCACATTCACCCTGTCACGTCCCCTCAGGATCTTATATATTGCAATCAGGTTTTGGTAAAAGAGAAAACTACCTTTGCCGAAGCAAAGCAGTAAGAGCAGTCAGGTAGTGCATCCTCCTGATGTGAGATAGCATGGTATATTCTTTATTTTGTTATCTGAAAAGGAAGAATATGCAGGGTTACGGGGACAAGGCGGGGAGGTGACACTAGGTGAGCTGCTCATTCGGGAGCCAGTGCAGCTACTAAGGACCAGATGGCCTCCTTCTGTGCTGCATCAACCCTGTGATACTGTCATTTGCACCATTACACAAAGATAAGCAATACTGATGGAACTAAGTTAATCTGATCAGAACTGCAGCTCTTTATGCTTATCTGTAAAATGAAGCAGGTTAATGGTTTCTATCGAGCCTCATCTAAGTGGTGATAACACCTTTGGAAAGACTAAAGAAAAACACACACAGAAGACATGAACATCTGGTCCAAATCACAAGGGGGTGGTAATGTTATATTCTTGAGTCACGCTATTATATAAGTAGGTGTTGGGCAGTGAGAATCACCTCCCACGAAAGATGTCCCTGTAAAATGAACCTCAGAAATTGTCTAGAAGGAGACATGATTTTTGTAACTAAGTCTCCAGCAGAACATTACAAAGGGCAGGATTTTTAGGTCAGCATGCGGGTGCAATCGGCAGGCCCGAGAGCAGCTGGCTTACAGACCACAGCTTGCGATCGGTCTCCAACTGCGATTTCAGGCTGGCTGACTAAGTAACAGCCAGCCAGCATGAAGTGCGCGCTGAAATGCTCAGCGCTGCCAAGGAGTGGGGGCAGAAGGAGAGTGGGTGCTGACGTTAAGCGTGGGCAAGCTGCCTCAGGGAGCTGAAGACTTGAAAACCAATAAATAAAGGTTTTAAAATCCGGAAAAAAAATGTTCACACATCACAATCAGTCACCTGAACATATACGTGATGAAAATTCTGTCTATGCATTTTTATTTTATTTAATAACAGAAACCTCATCCTGCCCTTGAATGAGGTTTCATGAAAAATGCAAAGTCAGCCTGGCCAATTCACACATCCGCCAACTGTATGGTTGGATAGATCACGAAAAATCGAACACAATTACAACTTCAATTGCACTAATTGGCCTCTTAATTATCAGTGGACGTGCTTCTGGCTTTTGCACATGCCTGCCGACCAAAATATTGCACGAGCGCAGGACACTCACCCAGCATCATCCTGCACAATTTCACGTCTGATCTGGTTGGGCAGGCACACACAGGCCGACCTAAAAATTCTGCCCTATATTCTTTTTACATGGAGATAAAAGATCAGTAAATTGTATTGTAACACTCCCAGGCACATCAATAGCATTGAGAATTTCCACAAAGGTTTGCCTGATTGGCCACTGCAACTTTGGCATAAGATTGGCAGGAAATCCTGATAGACTATGTAAATGGGGTCTCTATTGATCTTCGACTGATGTAACAGCAGCCGGGATGTGTGTATAGTCATGGCATGACTAGGCTGTGTAATTTTAACTGTAAGGGAAGCAAAATGGACTCACTAGGCCATGGCTCATAGTGCAGGTCCCTGAGATCATAAACAATACGTTAGTACATATAACATATTAGTAAGTAGAGGATTCAACTCAATAGCCCTGATATTGTAGTTGTAATAAGAGCGAAGCTGTCAACATTCATTGCCATTACCATGTAAAGCTGATAGCCACTTCTGGCACAGCTAGACATGGCAATCCAGAAGTTATTGATGCTTTCTCCTTTGAAGGGTGCAGTGCTGCATTTCTTGTAGGTGCAATCAATATAGAATCAGTGATTTGACATGAACTTCAGCTTTTAACATGCAGTTCCTGCTGTAATTGCTATTGAGAATGTTAAGTCTTGTTGAATGAGGCATTACTCAGTATTTGAAGCCTTACTAAGTCATGATTAGTGCTGAACAACCTCTTTGGTTCTGAAAACCATTCTCTCCATTCCATAAATTTTTCAAATAATAAAAAATAATTTTAATTTTATGTGTTTAAAGTTTGTTTGTGATAGTTCCATTTTTATCTTATTTCCTTGTTTATGTCTCAATTTTGGTTTCTGTAAAATATTTAAAAAGTGAATTCTAACACCTGTTTTTTACTTCTTACTTTGCTGCCTGTGAGAATTCTTCAATCTGATTGGTTGCTCAGTCTGCTCAAGGCTGGACAGGGTAGCACCAGACTGAAAGTCACATCAGAAAAGGGGAAATCCATACCACAAAGCCGGCTAAGTCTTTACAGGACAGCTTTCATCGAGGTCAAGGGTGAACAACGTCTCTTCTCTATTGAAAACAAAATCTGGGAATTTGCTGATGCCTAAATTTATTAGCTTATCAATAACATGTAGATCAAGGGTAAATGAATGATTCATCATGATATTTCATTTCTCTCTTCAGCTCCCTCTTGAATGGATATTGGACAGGCATTGCCCTCTTGATGTGCACTAGCTTCTCTTGACAGGACTTGCATTTTGGTGGGTCTTGACATTTGAATGTCTGGACCACTCCCTCCAGTACAGGTGATTAGAACCAGGGGTAACAATATAGCACTTCACAGCCTTCTGTGTCATGACTCTCAGCTGTGGCTCCGTGGGTAGCACTCTCACTGCCGAGTCAGAAGTCTGTGGGTTCAAGTCACATTCCTAAAGCTTGAGCGCATAATGTAGGCCAATGATCCCCGTGCAATACTGAGGGTGTACGACACTATTTGGAGGTGCTGTCTGTCAGGTGAAATGTGAAAAAAAGGGTCTGCCTGTCATGACACTACTTTGAAGAAGAGCAGGGGAGTTCTGCGGGTGTCCTGGGCCAACATCTATCCTTTAATCAACATTGCTAAAAACAGCTTCTCTGGCCGTGATTACATTGCTGTTTGTGGGGCCTTGCTGTGTGCAAATGGGTTACTGTATTTTATACATTACAACAGTGACTATACTGTAAAGCACTTTGGGATGTCCCAAGGTTGTAAAAGGCGCTGCGTAAATTCAAAATCTTTCTTTCTTTCTGGCTGCTTTAAAAAAAATATCAGCATGAAGACTTTCAGGTTCAAACATTCATGATACAAATGTTAGGAAGGGCTTATCTTTCCAGATCTTCCTTACCCTGTTCCCCACCCCCTCGGATCCACCAGGCTTTTGGAAAAAAAAACTCGAGGAAACTGAGGCAAAGGGTCCATCTCCTGTAACCACCTTTGGGAGAGACCCCAGTAAGATCACCACAACACCCCCCCACCCCCACCAACCCAGGAACACACAGGACAACGACGCACCATCAGAGATCTCCATCTCTACTTCCTGCACTTTGGCTCCATTGTGTAAGTGTTCCTTGGGCCAACCAACCCAGCATATATTAATCAGAAGAGTATACAATATGCTGATCAGCAAAGCGATCTAGAGATTGTAATGAATAAATCAATGAGACCACATGGTGTTTAGTTGCAGTAAATGACTGAGGTACTGAGATACACTAGTAGAGAGATTAATTATAAATCAAAGCAAGCTTTGCTGTGTACATGAGGTTGGTTATCACCTATCTGGAATACTTTGCACAGTTATAAGCACCTAACCATGAACAAGATATTACCTTTCCATGAGTGTGTAAGCGTCCACAGGTCTTTCATAAACCAATGTTGTTCACAGTAAATATGGGAAGATATCTTCTGTACAGCATGGAAGCTAACTTGTAAACCTTTCCTTATAAGTGGGTTTATGAGTTTATCACACGTTGTACACAGATGAACTCCTATCTCACCTGAAGCTTGAAGTTAAATCACGCCCTTTAGAATTTTTTATGAAACACACAAGCAAGGGCTAAAGTCACATTTCACAAATAGGCCAATTTAGTGACCTATGAAAAAGGAGTGCCATTCAATACTATAAACATCATGGAAAACATACCCCGCCGAACTTTGTCACTTTTTTTTTCCTTTTCGCCGTTGTTTCCATTTTAAGTTAAACAGGAAAAATTCAAAACTAAGTGTCATGTTATTATAATAAGAGAATACCTTGGGCTTATTACTGTACAAGGCACAAGGCATCAATCATTCATAAGGAATTGGGTAAACATGTTCTGGTTCATTTATTAAGAGTAGGCACATGGGAACAAATATACTTTGGCATAAAGCTTAAATATACCAGAGCTGTGTGTGTGCTTTGCTCAAAATAGAAGTGAAACTAAGACTGGATCGCATAACACTTCTAGCGATGTCATGCTGATATCCTTTAAAGACATATTACACCAAGGTTGATTTTTTTTGTTAGGCAAAGATATTAAGGGATATTGAAGCAAGGTGGGTACATATAGTTAAGATAGAGATTGGCCATGATCCAATTGAATGGGTAACAGACTCCACAGCTGAATAGGCTACTCCTGTTCCTATGTCGTTAGACCTTATTATGACACAGCTGATGGTAAAAGCTGAGTTATTCAAATCCCAGAGAGAAACCTAAAACAACTGTCATAATCCATTTTTGCAATTTGTAATTTTGAGATGCAAATTTTGTATTCTGTAGGGATAAGACCACTGAGTCTTATGGGTTTTGTATAAAACTAAATTAAACATTTATTAATTAACAACAAATTAAACACATACACATGCACATGGCTTCAAATTACTATTATAATAACTTTTTAACAAATCCCTAAATTAATTACCCCCAGGTAAATCTCCACTGAAGTAACAGTAACAGCAACATGGACTTTAAATGGACAACAGGCAAAGCACAGTTGACCTTACAAATTCCAAATGAGGGAATCCTTTGCAAGTTGGTTGGAGGTGTACAGGCTGGTTAGGTCTTAAATGCCTCTACCCTACATGCACAAACTCCTTTCTTTATATACTTAGCTTTCCCTTTGAGTGCAAATTTTCTATTGTATCACAAGATTGTTTGAACTTCAGCTCTTTGATCAATAGAACCCCTTTCATAGCACCAACTTTATTAGTAAACTGAAAAAATAAACACACTGTTTGGCTTTTTCTAGCTAGGTGCAAAATTTTACCCGCAGTCTTGAATGGTCTATTCAACAAATGCAAATGAACATTTTACCTTACTGTCCTCCTTACTGTTCACTCAATTAACATTTCAAAACTATTATACATCGAAGCACCCAGACTAGCTGGCTTTAATCCATTTAAGACACATACCTAGACACAGACCCCCACTAGAATTCTATTATAAAAAATAATTTCCAATAATATTGTACACATTAATATCTCTTCATCGCAACATTTAACAATTAATAGTTAAGGCTAAACAATTAAAAATTTTGATAAATTTGTTTGCACATTGGTTTAACTGTAACACACGTTCTTAACAAAGCATTTACAGGAAAACAATTTTGGTGATATAGTTGTGCATAATTACACAGTGCGTTTTCATGTTTCAGGTCTAAGGTGATCTCTGTTAGAAGTTCCTTTAATAGCATGCTGGCATACTTTGCGATGTTCTGACTTCACCTTAGGTACATGTCTGGCAAGTCCAAAGCCTTGGTGAGACCACACCTGTGGTACTGGTTGCAGATTTGTTCTCCTTACTGAAGGAAGGACATGCTTGTCTAAGAGGGAGTGCAACAAACGTTCACTAGTCTGATTCCTCGAATGAGGGGATGGTTTTATGAAGAGAGTTTGAGTAGACTAGGCCTACATTTCATAGCGGGTTAGAAGAATGAGAGGTGCTCTCATTGAAACATATTAAATTCCTAAGGGGTTTGATAGGGTGGATGTTGAGAAAATGTTCCCCCTGGATGAGGAATCTAGAACACGGGGTCACAGTCTCAAAATAAGGATCGACCATTTAGAATTGAGTGGAGGAGAAATTCCTTCACTCGAACGGCTGGGAATCTTTGGGACTCTACCCCCTAGAGCCGCTGATGCTCAGTTGTTGAGTATTCAGGCCAGAGGTCGATAAATGTTTGGATACAGAGGGAATTATGGGATATGGGGATAATGCGGGGAGATGGAGTTGGGGTAGAAGGTTAGCCATGATCTTGTTGAATGGCAGAGCAGGCTGGAAGGGCTAAATGGCCTACTCCCACTCCTGCTTTTTATGTTCTTATGACATCCCCTATGGACAGCTTTGTAACTGTCTTCCCCTCTCTTCTTTAAGTAACCTTGGATGTATTGTGACGTTTTTGCTTTTACAGTCTTTCTACATCTCGGTCCTCTTTTTAAGGCATTCCTTAGATAGATGCCACTATCCTTCTGCCAGGGTATACAGATGGCGAAGCAGCTACCTCAATATGTCTGAGGTGCAGTGCCGAAGGAGGATCCATCTCTCAAAGGAGACAGTCAACTATATCTGTCAGATGATTGGGCCTGAGGTCTCCACTAACTGTGTGGGTGGACACACCATGCCAGCAGCTCTAAAGGTCACAGCTACCCTCAACTTCTATGCCTCTGGCTCCTTCCAGGGGTTGGTGGGTGATCTTTGTGGTGTCTCCCAATCAGCTGCACACACTTGTTTCAAGCAGGTTACTGACACTCTGTTTAGGCATGCATTGACCTTCATTGGGACCAGGCAAGCCAGACATAGCGAGCCAGAGGCTTCGCGGCCATTGCTGGCTTCCCCCGTGTCCAGGATGCTATAGACTGTACACATGTAGCCATCAAAGTGCCAGCAGGTGACCCCGGTGCCTTTGTCAACAGGGAAGGGCTTCTACTCCATGAACATGCAGATAGTGTGTGATCACAGGATGCTGATTCTACAAGTCTGTGCAAGGTAACCAGGCAGCTTCCACGATGCCTACATCCTCAGACACTCCCAGGTGCCGGCGCTCTTCAGTGCTCCGGCTCAGCTGGATGGATGGCTGCTGGGTGACAAGGGCTATCCCCTCAGAAAATGGCTCATGACGCCTCTCCACCATCCAAGAACAGAGGCTGAGCAGTGGTACAATAGGAGCCACGCCTCCACAAGGGCTGTGATGGAGAGAATCATCGGTCTTCTCAAGATACGCTTCTGATGCCTGGACTGCTCAGGGGATGCACTCCGATACCCCCCAGATCGTGTGTCAGTGATAGTGGTTTCATGCTGCGCTTTCCGCAATCTTGCGCTGGAAAGGGAGGACGCAGTGGACGATGAAGATATCGAGGCAGTGGCTGCGGCTGCACATGATGAGTCCAGCAGTGAGTCCAAGGATGAGGGCGCACAGGGAAATGAGGAGGAAGTAGATGCTGACCTGGGCATGCTGCAAGGAGGCAGGGCCACCTGGGAGGCTTTAATCCACTGAACCTTCAGCTAGCACAACACAGATGGACCTCCAGGACAAGCCTGGGCTGTAGGCTCCATATTCAATATCTACGTGCCAAATCTTCCAGGTTAGGAACAGTAACTAAGGGCCTTGCTAATAAAACTGAATGTCCCACAAAACACGCCTCACATTTTTGGAAACCACACACACGCAGTAGAAAAGAGGCACCCCCAGCCATGGTCACATGTCTGAATTTAATATCACAGGCAAAGAAACTTAGTGGAACAAAATGACAATGGTGTTCCAATTCAAAGCAAATCTAAAGACTCCATCTCAGGCCAACACAAAAGCACCAGTGATAAACCTGTGGTCTGCCTAAGGTGTCTTATGTTTACATTTCCAGATGCTACATCTTGGTGCCGCCCCATCGCTGGGAGTGGCATCTGAAAGAGCCTGCTCACTCTGCTGTCCTGTTGGTCCCGATGACCTTGGCGGTCGTCCTCTGGCCCGTGGAGCCTGTGCTGGCCCTGGCTGGGAGGGAGCTGCCAGTTCCACAGTGGGCATCTTCCCAGTCGTCGCAGCCTCACTGGATGTTACAGTGACTGGGAGAGGGGCAGAGGAGCTGCCACCCTCATCCGGAGCACCCTGAGAGGAGTTCGCAGCGATGACAGGCAGCTGCTGCGCTGACGTGAGGTCACTAAGGACCTCCCAGCTCACTATGGATGGATGGGCACTGAGCTGGGAAATTTGGTGCCCACACCATCTCCCACCCTGCACTGACCAGCTGAGGTCAATACCAATGTGAAGGCTTGCTGGTCTGAGCGCATTCCCAGGAAGCCTTGATTGATCTCCTGGAGGAGCCTCTCCAGGAGTCGCCACTCTCTCCATGGAGGACGCATGGCGCTCGGACATGTGGCTCATTGTTTCAGCGATCGTCCGCATAGACTCCTCCACCATGGACACCAAGCCAAGCACAGCCTCATGTATCTCCCCCAGATGCTCCTGCACACCATCCACATTTCCTGCACCTGCTGTGTCGCGGACGACCCCAGAGGCATATCACCAGCCACCGACTGAGCATGTGCCTGGTCCCCTGCAGTCCTGCGACTGTTGGTGCTATGGGCACTCTCTGTCTCTGCCAGCTCCTCCAGTGAATGCGAAGTGCCCTCAACACTGTGCACCGGGAACCTAACCGATGTTCTAATTCCTACCAAGGTGCTAGTATCTGCACTGATGCCTGCCTGGCAGAGATGATGCAATACTGGTGAGATTCAGGGCCCTCAGGTGGGGGAGGGGGCCTCTGCTGCTCCTCCTCCCAGCCCTTCTCCACTGATGCTAAAAGGAAGAACAAGCACATTGGATCAGTTAACATGGAGACAATATCAAAGTGCATCCCTGTCTGCAGCATCATTATGCGCTCATCCTTCCATAAGCAATGGTCAAGACATGTTGCAAAATTAAATCACTGATTATTAAGCACTGCAATGGCTATTGGGAGGACAATGCTGACCTCATCTGCTGGGCATACATACTGGCCATGGCACCCCTGCCTCACTGACACCAGTGGACCTGGGCGCATGGCGCCTCTCCAAATCCAGGGACTCCTACTCAGACCGGCTGAAAATGGCTATCTGCACCTGGCCGCCGCCAGTCCTCTCACACTCTGCAGCATTATGAGCATTCTTCTCCTGAAAATGAGAGAAGAGCATTGATTTGTGCAAATTATACATGGATTCTCTTCGCGGACGGCCCACCCCAAACAGAGTCGGACATATCAGGGCTCCAGTGCCTCCTCACCCCTCTGCTGCCAAAGACTCACACAAAGATGCTGGGCCTGTCCCCCTGCCCACCCT
Organism: Carcharodon carcharias; assembly: GCF_017639515.1. Classification (NCBI taxonomy): domain Eukaryota; kingdom Metazoa; phylum Chordata; class Chondrichthyes; order Lamniformes; family Lamnidae; genus Carcharodon; species Carcharodon carcharias. Next base: position 107,831,704 of record NC_054470.1, read on the forward strand.
TGGCCAAATGCTGCCAACATCACATTAGGCACCCCATGTTACATCCTTCCTTAGCAAGGAGGCACAAGCACATGGAGCGCAGAGGGCAGCAGATGGTTCGTTGCCACGCCACCTTGAAGCTCCCCCTCCCAGCATGTCAACTTGAACATGTCCTGGAGTTCCAGCACAACGCCTCGGTGCAGCTCCTCCAGGTTGACCCCAAGAGAGTAATGTGGGTCTCAGTGTACCATATGCAGCGGGTGCAGAACCCATCTCTTCACCACCCTCTCAGGGTGATCTTGGCATGGCCAATATCTGTTGGCCCACCCAACGAAGGACACATGCCGTCAATGATTCAATGCAGTCACTACACCCAGACTTGTGGGGGGCGGGGGGGAGAGGGGGTGGGTGCGGTGGCAGCAGGGGGTAAAGCCTACCAGCTGGGTTAAGTGACCAATGCCAACATTGTCCTCACCCTGCCAGAGTACAAGAGCACAAGTCATTGAAGCGCTTGCGACACTGGATCCAGGTGTGCCGCACCACGTCACGGGAACTCACCACCTCCACCACCTCCTCCCAGGCACGTTTTGTCATCTGGGGGGGGCCTCTTCCTCCCGTCCCGGGGAACCAGCACCTCCCGTCATGCTGCCACCTCCTAGAGGAGGGCAGCAAGGCAGTCATCAGAAAAATGAGGGGAACACTGGCCCCTGGGTACCAGCTCTGGCCTGGCCTGCCCCGAAGGCCTACCCTCCAGACTTGCGCCACCTCCATTGCCCCTCTGCACTATGCTCACCACTACAACACCCTCACTGACAAGCTTACAAACTGTTCAATAGATAACATCTTCCTGTTCGGCTCTGATAAATAGTCACCAACCTGAAACAAAGGGCTGGCTTATACACTGAGGGCGGGCTCCCCGTGTCCTGGCATAAATGCCAGGGGCAAGCCCACCTCCTTTCGGGGTCTCACCCCACTTTAATTTAAAGACTGAAAGGTCTTTAATTGTTATGGTGGGGGGGGGGGAACTTCTGGCCCCATTCCAGGTGGATATCACCCCACCGGGAGCTAACAGCCACTCGGAAGCCAGCAGCAAAGTAGTACCAGCAGCGCCACCAGGAGCGGAGGCTACTGCTGGTACTGCACTGAGGACATTGAGGACGCGTAAGCCTGAGATTTCAGTGAGGCCAGGCTGGTGGGCCCGGGCGAGGAAGGTCAGGGAACATGTTAGACAAGGGAGGGTGGATACAGGGAGGGAAAACTGGATGGGGGTGGGGACCCTTAAAGAAGGTGTACTCCTCCCTTCACTGGCCAGTAGCCCGGAGGGTCAAATGAGCTGGGCTGCACATCAGGCCCAGGCCATTCCTGTCCCCCCCCCCACCCCATCCCCCCCCAAAACTGAGTGGCAGCAGAGTGAAACCCTGAAGTGGACACTAATTGCCCGCTTAAGGGCCTCAATTGGGCAACTGGTGCCTGATGCCACCCAGCTGCTAGTGAAATCACGGCAGGGCAGGTGTTGGCTGGTAGCAGGGTATGCCAAAGACACAGCACCCTATTTTACGGGGTCCACCCACCTCCTTTCTGCCTGTGGGTGGTCCATAAAATGACTCCCTCTCCACTTGTGCACGCAACTTTTTGAGTTCTACCGTTATTTTCTGTTTTTCTGTCATACCTTGCTCTTGTCTTATGTGGTTTGATGTCAGTTTGTCAAATAATGTTCTGATGAAAAGCCTTGGAATGTATTCCTATGGTAATAATAAACGTCTCCTGTTGCTGTTTTTTATACTGTGATTTTAAGTTAACAAGTATTTAACCAACTTTAAAATCTTCTATTCTCAAACCCTTCCAATTTTCAAAGACTCTAAAGGCTTTCGACCTCTAACCTACTACAAACGTTTCCCATAATTTCCCAAAATATTGTCAGTTTTGTCAACAAATTTTAAGCGTAAATACTTTACTGTTTCAAAATCTCATGGTAATAGTGCCATTCAATTTAGCCACATTATTAATTTCAGAGATTCCAACTCTATAATTCCCAAATTATAATTACTTCTACAAAAACACTTCCCATTAGACCTTCTTTAAATCCATGACCTTTGGTCCCTGCCAAAAACTCCATTGTCTAGACACTGAAATTCTATCCATCTCCCTAGCAATGGTCCGAACCAGGCTGTTTGCAACCTTGGTGTCATGTTTGGCCCCAAGATGAGCATCCAACACTCCCATCGTAAAGGCCATCTACTTCCACCTCTGTAAAATAATCGCTCGGCCCGACCCCACCTCAGCTCATCTGCTGCTGAAACCCTCAGCCATGTTTTTGTTGCCTCTGGACTTGACTATTCCAGTGTTCTTCTGCCTGGCCTCCCATCTCCCACTCTATATGAATTTGAGCTCACCTAAACCTCTGCCTCCTGTAGCCTAACTCGCACCAAGTCTCATTCACCCAGCCACCCCATGCCCGCTGACCTACATTGGCTCTTGGCCCAGAAAAGCTTCAATTTTAAAATACTCATCCTGGTTTTCAAATCCATCCATGGTCTTGCATCTCCCTATCTCTGTCACCTTCTCCGGCTCCACAAACCTGTAAAATCTCTGCGCTCCTATAATTCTGGCTACCTGCAGATTCCTGATTTTTATTTTTCTTCTACCATTGGCAGTTGCACCTTCAGCTGCCTAGGCCCTCAGATCTGGAACTTTCTGCCTAATCCTTTTCATCTCTCTACCTCTATCTCCTCCCTTTAAAACACGCCTTAAAACCTGCCTTTTTGACCAAGCTTTTCACCCTCCGTCCTAATATCTCCTTTTGTGGTTCAGTGTCAGATTTTGTCTGACAATGCTCCTGTGAAATGAATTGGGATGTTTTACGACAGTAAAGGTGCTAGAAAAATGCAAATTGCTATTGTTATCCCTGTTTCTTCCCAGCATTGATATCACCAGGAGAGAATGTCACTATGATAATAGCTCCCTCTGAAAGCTTTGTTGACCTGTTCTATAAACCTTTGCTCTTCAATTTCAACAGACTCCCTGCTCAAACTGATACATGAGCTGCATATGGCCATATCAAAAATCCCTGTCTATGTTTTACACTTCCACTCACTCTCCGAGCTCACAAAATAAAGAATGAGCACTTGGCTGATTTCTTCCTCTTCCAAGCTCTAGATCAAAGATACTTGCTGCTGTCTACATAACTAAGTGCAGAGTGAAGATGGAGCCTGTGACCTTCACGGCTATGACAGTATGCGTCTGTCGGTCAACTTTCTGAAGTTGAAAGTTTCTGAGCTAAAGACTCACTCCAGGACCTGACCCTATAAGCCAATACAAGGTGAAAGTGCTATACTGAGGGAGGCATTGTTTGGGAAAGAAGTGTTAAACTAAGGTCCTATGCACATGGTCCTGTGATTTGACCAAAAGTTAAAAGTTGAAGCCACTGTTTATACATTAGCAGGTCGATTGCTGTCCTGTCCAACATTCCTGCAACCAACACTAGTAAAAATAGAATAATTCGCCATTCATCCTCGCCGCTTATGTGGGATCTTCCTGTGCGCTGATAATTATTGTGCTTCCTTACCTGACCATTTTGGTTTTCAAAATAGTAGACTGTATTTGAAGCAGCACAGGTGGCATGTATTAAGCAATAGTCCAGTAAGCAGTCAGCAAGGGATGGTGGAGGAGACAATTTATTTAGTTATTTGATAAGTTGAATCTCTGAAGGCTCGCAACCTGTGCTAATAGGTTACAGAAGAAGGAAATAGCGTACGAGGGTGTCCCGTTCAAGACAAAAACAACTATACTGTCTTTGTATAAGATCTTTATTAGGCCTCAACCAGAATGTTCTATCCAATAGATGATTAGTTCCTAGTTGGATGATTTAAAGATTCACATATATTGGAGGTGATTTGTGTATCAGCTACGAGCCAGTGAGTAGTGCTCTCATGTCTCAGTTAGAGGTTTGTGAGTTCAAGTCCTAACCCAGAGAATTGAATGCAAAATTTAGGCTACAGAGTCAGAAGTGCTGTATTTTAGATGAGTTATTAAACTGAGGCCTGGTCCGTCACCTTGGTTGTAAGTTAAGGATCCCATGGCACTATTTCAAAGAAAAAAAACGAGGAGTTCTCCCTGCTGTTCCAGGCAATATTTATCCTTCAATCAGCATCACCAACAAAACCTGGCCATTAACTCACTGCTGTTGCGAGAACTTGCTGTGCACATATTAGCTACCATGTTTCCTATGTTAAAACAACGATCGCAATTGCACAATGTGCACACCAGCCATGAAAAGACACTTTGGGACATCCTGAGGTAGTGAATGGCATTGTATAAATGCAAGATTTTCTTTAAGGCTCACAGGAAGGCCATTAGATTAGCTGAAAGGCATTTAGTTGCCGTGATAGGCGTATGGACTGGGTTTACTCTGAAAACTTTCTGGAAAGATAATGGTATAGTAATGATGTACAACCTTATTAATGTGCAAATTTAGGGGATTAAGAGATTCATTATTAATTGCTAATTTTCTGATCGATTTACTCTGTCCTGCTTTTGGTTTCACACAAATGCCATCCTGCCCTTAGACTCCCCATTATTTTTAAGAACTGGCTGGATTTGTGCATTAATTGACAATTAAGCTCACTATAGTAAGTTAAGGCTGATAATTAGGAGCATAAGTACCTTTTAATAAGCTGAGAATAGATTCAAACCCCACTGCAGGACTTGTTGAGCGCAAAAAGCCTATGCCGACATCCTAGTGTGGTGCTGTAGGAGTGCTGCCATGTCAAAGGTGCTGCCTTTCATATAAGATGTTAAACAGAGATATCACCTGCCTGCTCAGGTGGATGTAAAAGATCTCAGAGCACTATTTTGAGGAAAGGCAGGGGAGTTATCCCTAAGTGTTCTGCTCAGTCTCTATCCCTCCATCAGCGTCACAAAAAACAGATTAGCTGGTCGCTATCACATTTCTGATTATGGCTGTGTGCAACTTGCTTGCTGTGTTTTCTACATTACAACAGTGATTACCCTTCAAAAAGTACATTGACTATAAAGCATTTTAAGGTGGTTGTGAAGAGCACTATATACATGCAAGTCTTTCTTTTCTAAATGCTAATTTGTTGCCAATTAACCTCTCTGGCCCATTCAGGGAACAATGTAAACTGTTTGATCACAACCCTGTGTTATGACACAGCAGTTGGTAAAGGCTGAGTTGTTTAAATCCCAGAGGGAAATTTGAACAACTGTCATAACTTATATTTGCAATTGGTATGTTTGAGATGCAGCTCTAAATTCAGGAATAAAATCACTAAGCCTCAATAGGTTTTTTTGTGTAAAACTAAATTAAACATTTATGAATTTAACAAGAAATTAAACACATACACATGTCTACAAATTACTACCATAATAACTTTTAAACAAATCCCCAAATTAATCACTCCCAAGTAAATCTTCACCAAGACAACAATAGCCCATAGACTTTAAACAGGCAACAGGCAAAGCACACTTGACCCTATGAATCCAAAATGAGGTTCCTTTGCAGACACAGTTGTAGGCTTACAGGCTGGTTAGATCTAAAATGTCTCTGCGTTACACACACAAAACTCCTTCCTGTTTATACCTAGCTTCCCCTTTGAATATAAATTTTCCATTGTATTCTAGGCTTTTAACATCACATCTTCCAATAATATTTTCATCCCACTAATTTTATTAGTAATGTAAACACATTGCTTGGTTTCTCCTGGATAGGTGCAAGATTTTACACATTCTTTTGAATAGTTTATTTAAAAATGCAAAATTGCACTTTACCTTTTAACTAACGTTTATCTAATCAACATCTCATAATTACTATACATCAAAGCACCCAGACAAGCTGGCTTTAATCCAATGAAGACACACAGAGACACACACTTAGACACAGACCATACTACAATTCCAACATAAAAAAAATTTCCAGTAACATTATACACATTAATACCTCTTTGTGTTACCCGAATGCAGTAACATCATTTTAGAGAAATAAAGAGCTTCAAATTTAAAATTTCAACTTATTTTTCTTTCTGTCTCTTTATAGCTCGCTTTCTTAATGAGGAGAAATTACTGCATACAGATGACAGTTAAGATCTGGAAGTGCACCAGACAGTTTGGGCTTGCCAGAAAAAAAGCACTGAAAATTTCAGCCACAACCAGACAGGCCCCTTAACAAATTCCATTAATTGGCAATGAGCGATTTTCCTGCTTCCTCCTCGCTGCCAGCCCTTTGGAAATCCAAAACTGCCCTGAGGCGTTGGGACTGCAATTTTGAAAATCACGCATGGACTGGGTCTCGACTCCATGGTCATTTGAAAATCTAGCCCCCCAGCTCTCATAGTATTATTTTGAAAAACATAAGGGGATTTCTCTCTAGATTACTGGTCAATTGTTATCCATCAAACAATATTAAAGCAGGTTAACTGATCATCATCACACTATTGTTTGTGGGAACTTGCTGTGCATAACTTGGCAGCTGTGTTTCCTACATCACAACAGTGAATAATCCTCAGGAGTGCTTTATTGACAGTAAAGCATTCTAGGACTTCCTGTGGTCATGAAAAATGCTATATAAATGCAAGGCTTCCTTTTTCATTCAATGCAATGACAACTTCCACTTGTATAGCACATTAAATATGGCTAAACCTCTGAAGGTAGTTCACAAATGGGAGTGGGAACTCTGCAGAAATTTAGTACGAGAACTAGGGAGACTTACTAGAGGTGTGTGTTATATTGTTATATTATTGCAGAATGATTTAGGAACTATATTGTTATGCACATGTATACATGTATATCCAGGATGCCATATCACTAAGCACTGCACTATAGTCTGCACATTGAACCAACATTGTGCCACTCATATGGAGAGATCTGAAAAATGTACTGGATGTATGCTCCAGTATCTGAGCCAAAAAGTATGATTACTTCAAACTTTCTGGGAACTACAAGACCTAACAGTGTGATCAGAAAGGTAGACTTAAGGAGGCTGTTTAAGATGTTGAGCTGTGTAGTGAGGTGAAGGGATTTAAAAAGGAGCATACATATGTACTTACATACGTTCACACATAACTCAGCTTTAAAAATATTCAATAACCTGGTCTTACTTCTCTCTGGGGGAGAAAATTCCACAGACTAATGACATTCTAAGAGAAAACAATTCTTCTCATCCCCATCTTAAATAGGAGACCTCTTATTTTTAAACCGCACCTCCTAGTTCTAGTCTCTCCTAATAGAGGAAGTATCGTCTCAGCATCCATCCTGCCAAGCCCTTTGAGGATCTTATATGATTCTATCAGATCACTTCTCATTCTTCTAAAATCTAATAGATACAGGCCAAACCTGCCCAGCCCTTTCTCATAACATAACCCCTTCATCTGTATGGGGTGGTGGTGTGTGCCAGCTTCACCTCTGACTTCTGAGCAGTCCGAATCACTCCCATTCCCTGGCTCCCTGGCTTTTAGACCTTGGATTTATTTGGGGATTGTGGCAAAGTGCAGCAGACAACTGGTTTTGGTGCAAGGAAGAAAAAAACTGGGTTTATTGAAGTCACAAATGAACTTATAACATTAGGATTACACTGAGATTATACAGACCTATAAACTACACTTAGTTAAGAATGGGGAACACAAGGCATAACGAGGGAAAATCACGCTACTAATCCCCTTACCCTTGTCCCACCCCCAAAACCTAACTAAATTGAACTAGGAGAGGTCAGGGATCATGCTCACCAACCCAGAGTTCCTTGACAGTTTGAAATCCAGCCAGGTAAGCCGGTTGCAATTTTGGGGTACGCTCTTTGTATCCTCTGGGGCCTGCCGATCCCATGTGGTCCTGGTCTGTGGAATCTGCAAAGGTTCTTCAGTTGGGTGGAGGGCGCGGTTGTGGGTGGTCGATCTTGGTGGAGGGCTGCAGTTGCAGTCTTGTTGTCTTTGGTTGAACCTGCCACCCTGTGCCCCTCATGTGATGTTGCCTGCAGGGCTGCTAACCTCCAGATCTCCTCCCTCTGCTTGGCTCAGCTACCTCTCCCTGCTTAAACTCTGCTTCAACCGCTCCAAAACTGTTCATCCTCCTTCCCTTCGTAACTGGTGGCCCAGTTTTACTGTTTTTCGAATTTCTTATCTCAGTCCAAATCAAGGTTAGTTCTTTGTCTGATTTTGGTGGGCTTCTTCAGGTGATTGTTGTCTTGCTGTTTTTAATGGGCTCGCATGATGTTTGTCTTCCTGTCCCCGTAACTAGTCTTGAACTGAAAGCCATTGTATATGTGGAGTATTGATAGGTTCACATAATTGCATTGATTGCTGCCTTCCTGCCTTAGAAGTTAGTAGCGATTATTTATGCAAGATTTTGATGGGCTTTAGTTTCATGTAAGATGAATTCTTTCTCTGGGTTGATTATTTTAAAGGGAAGAATGTGTATTCTGTCTCTTCTTGTTGTCAGGTTTCAGGCAACAATCCACACTACACTCAACAAGCCCGGGCATGTCCAGTCCCAGGCCTTCATGGGCCTAGCCTCCTGTCTGCAAAGTTCTACACTTAACTCAGCAGCTGCGTCCTCTGCCATGTAAGTCCAAAAGTCATATCCTTGTTGATGATATGAAAAATGTGGGAATTTTGAGAAACCTTCACATCCAAGGAATCAGCCGAGTGAAGCTTCTCTGAACTGCTTCTAATACAATTATGTCCTTTTTTAAGTAAGGAGTCTAAAACTGTACACTGTTCTCCAAACGTGGTCTCACCTATACCGTGTCCAACTTCCTTACTTTTATATTCCGTTCCCCTTGTAATAAACAACAACATTCCATTTGCCTCCCTAATCATTTGCTGTACCCGCATACCAAGTTTTTGTGATTCATGTATCAGGATGCCCAAATCTCTCTGTACCATAGAGTTCTGCAATCTCTCTCCATTTAAGTAATATCTTGCTTTTCTATTCTTCCTGTCAAAGTGGAGAAGTTTACATTTTTCCTACATTACATTCCATCTGCCAATTTTTTTGCCCACTCATTTAACCTATCTATATTTCTTTGCAGACTCTTTATGGCCTCTTCACAACTTACTCACCTACCTAGCTTTGTATCATCAGCAAAATTTGGCAACCACACATTTGGTCCTTTCATCCAAGTCATCGAAATAGGTTGTAAATAGTTGAGGCTCCAGCACTGAACCCTGTGGTACACTATTAGTTACAGCTTGCCAACCCAAAAATGACCCATTTATCCCAGCTCTCTGATTCTGTTAGGTAGGCAATCATCTATCGATGCTAATGTGTTACCCCCTTACCCCATGAATTCTTATTTTCTGAAGTATGATTTTATGTGGCACCTTATCAAATGCCTTTTGAAAATCCAAACACACCACATTTATAGGTTTCCCTTTATTCATGATGCTTGTTACTTCCTCAAAGAGCTGTAATAAGTTAGTCAAACATGATTTCCCTTTCACAAAACTATGGTGACTCTGCCTGATTGCATTAATATTTTCTAAGCTCCCGGCTATAACCTCCTTAATAATAGATTCTAGCATTTTCCCTATGACAGATGTTAAGCTGTAGGTCTGTAATTTTCTGTTTTCTGTCTCCATCATTTCTTAAATAGAGGAGTTACATTCACTATTTTCCAATGTAACAGGACCTTTCCAGAATCTAGGGCATTTTGGAAAATTACAAGCAATGCATCTACTGCTTCTGCAGTTACTTCTTTTAAGATCCTAAGATGAAGTCTGTGAGGTCATAGGGACTTTTCAGGCTTTAGTTCTCAGTGCCCTGGTGATTGTACTTGCTTTAAATTCCTCCCTCCCTTTCATCCCTTGATTTACCCAAACAGATTCGACATGTTGATCTATAAAACTAAGGTCATCTCACACTATTGTACTAATACCTTCTTTAGTTAAGCTACCCTGCCGTCTTTTCTTAGCTCCCTGTACTTCCAAAATGACAAGTACCTTTGAATAATCAGGTCCCAGAATTGGCCACTTTGCAGCCATGTCTCTGTACAGCTATTAGGTCATACATATTTATTCATATTTGAGCTGAAAATCCATCCATATTGTTACAAATGCTACAGACATTCAGATACAGAGCCTATAGTTCTGCCTTGTTACTATTTTTACAAACTCTGGCCTTAACTGCTGGCACACTTTTAAGCTGGTATGCTCTGCCCCTTCCTGGCATGCTCAGATTATCTTTAACCTTATTGCTGTCTTGCTTTCTTGCCTTGTCCTTTCCCTTTAATTTACCAAACCTTCCCTCATGTGACCCCTTGCCCCCACTATTTAGTTTAAAGCCCTTTTTAAGAAACACAATGGTTTACATTACGTGGTCAACAGCGAAGCAATGGCCCTCACTGCTGACCTTAAAGAAAGCTACCTACAAGGAACTCATGATCCCTGTGGCGTGGTTTCTCCTTCCCCGATATCAATTTCAATCTGGCGTCAAGTCAAGGAGATCTACAGTGTGCGTCCCAAAATCATCACACTTCATTTCAATATTTCATTCAGCAGGCGCACGCCGGAGGCAGCTGCGCGCTCACCAAGCTGTCAACAGCCTATTGAGGCCATTAAAAAAGTAATTTAACTTGTTAACAACACTGCCCATCCAAACTTAAAGTTGGCAGGCAGGCGAAGAGCCCAAGTGGCCTTTACGTTTTTCAGGTAACCTCATCCACGGACGAGATGAGGTTTCCTGAAGGTTTTTATAAAATAAATAAAGAAATTTTACTTACTTCACAAACATGTCCCATCTCATGTGACAGTGTCACATAAGGGGACATGTTTAAATTGATTTTCAGTTTATTTATTGAAAAGTTTTCAAATCCATTCAATCTCCGCTTTGTAGCTCCATGCCTCAGGGAGATTGCTGTGCTCTTTCGCGCACATGGCCCACCTGTGTAAAATGGTGGCGTGCAGCCGATCACAGCCGATGATCAGCTCTGCGCCCGCCCCCGCCCTCTCCCGAACAGCCCGTCCACCATGGAAAAAATTCACTGCTAGGTTTTAAGCAACAATGATTCCATTAAGCAAGGTAAGCAGCCAATAACATTGAAGTATTCTCACAGACAGCAGTCCAAGAAGTTAAATGCATAGAATCCCTTCACATTTAATTTTAAATTTTAGAGTTGTCAAAATAAATGACTGGGACATACATATGGGATGAAGCTAAAACCTAAACTTTAAAAAAAACTTATTTTAAAATATGGGGATTTGTTCATAATGGGAAAATTATCATTCCACAAGTATAAAATTAGTTTTGCAGGGCCAGACAGGTTTCTCAGCAGTAATTACAATTTTGTGTATCATTAAAAGCCTCGTCATACCTCATTTGACAATGTTTAATTTTCTCGTGTTTTTTTACAGTGAGCAGAAAAGTAGAAGTCAGCACCAATTTATTTATTTCTACTTGATTTCAGTCTGTGGGAACTTCAACAGTGTACTGTATTTTATGGTGAGGAACAGAATCATTGGCAGCAACTTTTAGATTTCCACATTTAACTACACATGTGCAGACTCCTAAAGTTGCTGTCTGTCTCAGGGGAATAATGATGTAAAAAGTAATGATGGTAAAACTCAGTTTCTATCACAAAATCCAGAATTAAAATATGTAAGTTGTCAACTACAATAAACTTTAAATTGAACAATGACATCAATTGCATTTGCAGGTATTTAGATATTAAAGATTGAAAAAGATCTATTGCATTTGTGTTTATTTTATATTTTTCAAAGCAGTACCTCAAGCATGTACTGATTAGTTGACATTCTAATTGAAAATCTTATTAGAAAATTCAGCATCATATTTTGACTTCATCAAAGGACTTGAGTGTTAAGATGTGCCCCTGCACAATTCCACAACGACTGTGATATTATAAGGCAAACAAAGGCAATTCTTATAAATTCCTCTCAGGATTTCTACTCAATGTTAAAACTTCTACCACCAATTCATGCTTTATTGATCTCTAGATTGTACTGTCATGCAACTGTAATAGTTTGCCAACCCCTATACTGGATTATTGGGATGTCTTTGATCAAGAGAGTAGTATTTTCTGAAATGCCAATTGATTCACTTTTAATTTACTCTTCATTTTCTCCAAAAGACATTGTAATATAAAAATGTCAGTTGCAAACTTTTCTATATTGAAAACTATTTTAACCTATTGAGGATTACGCTATATGTGTAGCTTGTTGAATGTAGCAATGTATGTTATTATTTATCTCACTGAATTCAAATGCGCAAAGTTACTAGATTCTAAAATATTCCATTTATAATTACCTATTTATCAATTACAAACGACTATCATTAATTTTAAATCACGCTGTGTTGTTTTTGTATTTGAGTTGATTCAGAAGCATTATTCTTATCTAATTATTCCCTCAATAGACATGACTGCCAATTTTTTCAATGAAAAATGCTGGAGATCCTGAAATTGATGTTGCTATCAACAATAACTGCTATTTATTTAACACCTTCAACACAGTAATACCTCCTAACTCAGTTTATGGGAGCATTATCAAATAAAGCTTGATACCAAGCCAAATAAGGCGATATTAAGATAGATGACCAGAAGCTTAGGCAAAGAGGTAGGTTTTAAGGAGTGCCTTCAAGGAAGATAGAGCCATAGGGAGGCAGAGGGGTTTAGGAAGGAAATTCCAGAGCTTAAGAGCTCAACAACTGAAGCCATGGCTGCCAATAATAAAGCAATTAAAATCAGGGATGTGCAAGAGGCCAGGATTGGAGGCGCACACAGATTTTGGAGGGCTGCAGGGCTGTGGGAGAATACAGAGATAGGGAGGGGTGACACCATGGAGGAACTTGCAAACAAAGATTAGGATTTAAAAATGAAAGCCTTGCTCAACCGGGCGCAAGTGTAGATCATCGAGCAGAGGAGTGATGGGTCAGTAGGACTTAGAGGGAGCTAGGATACAAGCAGCAGAGTTTTGCAGGAGCTTATGTTTGTGTTTGCAAAGATGGAAGTTCAATTACTGCAAAGTTTGCACAGAAATTTGCCTATTTTAATTTGGCCCTTCTAATTGAAGATACAATCAGAGAGAAAAACAACACTGTTCTTAAAAATGCATCTCCTGTTTGTTGGTTGGCTCTCATAACTGTTACTGCTGGAAGCCTTGGAGAATTGGAGATTGTGTAAAGTGCAGACAAGCAAGCCAAAAAGGAGAAACAAAAATGCGTTCCACTTACTGTGCAGAGGAGACACAGCTTTATAACATCCTAAGTTCCATACTGAAGTAAGCTGAGCTGCAATTAAATTCACTGTGACTTTCATTTGTCTTCCAAGACAGATAGAGCAAGCAAGTGCACTGATTGTCAGTTGATAATTATGTACATTACCAGAGGGACAAGATGTCAACAGTGGTGTTGTTTTCTGGATGGGCTTGATTGATAACATTACTTGAACTCTGTTAATAGGAATCATTATTTGGATGTCAAAAAATTCAAATTATAAAAATTTAATGGGAAAAAATGATCTAAACCCACTAGTAAGGAAACTACATTCCCACATGAATGTTACACATACATGTGTGGATAAGAACCTTTTGATCTTATCTATGAGATCTCAGAGGACTTTGCCTAGTTTCCAGAGGCATTTATCTAATGTCCATTGTGATATATTTGGTAATATAATGTGATCATTTTAGTAATTATAACACAGCGACATTAACTTCTTATTACTTGGTCTAACTAAATGATGCATACAACATGTCACAGGCGGAAAGCTTGATAATGATAACATGAGCTTGGAGAATACAGGGTACCTTTAAAGTTCTTATGCAACTCTAAAAGTTAATAACTTTGAACATGATAGAAACAAACTGTAAATGGCACATGGGAGAATACTTCATGAGATTTTAACATGATGCCATTCAAATTTCTAAGCTTAAATGTAGCCGTCATCTTTTGTGATATATTGTTCAAGCCAATTTTCCAACTCACTGAAAACATTCCCCAATTACTGCTGAATGATCTTATGAACATTAACACGGCATTGAGAACATTAACATTTAAAAATTTTATGAACTGCTTTTCTGGTTTGCTTCTCTCTTGTGTGTGTGCAAAGTTTGAAGTTGCACAAGGACTTTGTAAGTGGGCTGTACAGCGTCGTGTTGAGGAAGAACAATGTGTTTCATGCTGAGAGCATTTCAAGTATGTACCTCACTGTGCATATTGCTAAAAAGGCTGAGAGACTCTCTAAATATTTTTACCAAAGCCATCATGGATAGCCCTTTGGCCTCTGATGCAGCATTGGAGCTGACAATTTAACCCAAGCTCCCCACACAAGCCTCTGCCCACCCCTCTTCATCCAACCCTATCAGCATAACCTTCTATTATTTTCTCCCTCACCTGTTGACCTAGCTTACCCTTAAATGCATCAATACTATTCAGCTCAACCAATCCTTGTGGTAGCAAGTTACACATCCTCAACACTCTCTGGGTAAAGAAGTTCCTCCGGAATTCCATACAGGATTTGTCCATGCAGTGGAAATGGCTATTGGGGAAGCTCCTCATTTATTGGTGTCCATAAATTTGCAAGAAATGAGATGGAGGAAGAACAATTAGTGACAAAATGAATTCTGAGCCCCTAAGAATGTTGGGTGTGTGTATAATGGATTAATTAATGCATCTACTAATAAATTCCCATCCGTCAACTTGGCAGCAAAGATGGTGCCAAGTGAATTCACTATTGTTAGCAGCTCTGAATTTTTTTTTTATTCATTGACAGGATGTGGGCTTCATTGGCTAAGCCAGCATTATTTGCCCATCCCTAATTGCCCTTGAGAAGGTGGTGGTGAGCTTCCTTCTTGAACCGCTGCAGTCTCTGTGGTGTAGGTGCACCCACAGTGCTGTTAGGGAGGGAGTTCCAGGATTTTGACCCAGCAACAGTGAAGGAATGGTGGCATAGCTCCAAGTCAGGATGGTGAGTGACTTGTAGGGGAGCTTCCAGATGGTGGTGTCCCTTGTATCTGCTGTCCTTGTCCTTCTAGTTGGTGGTGGTCGTGGGTTTGGAAGGTGCTGTCTAAGCTGCCTTGGTGAGTTCCTGCAGTGCATCTTAGATGGCACATACTGCTGCCAATGTGTGTCAGTGGTGGAGAGAGTGAATGTTTGTAGAAGGGGTGCCAATCAAGTGGGCTGCTTTTTCATGGATGGCATCAAGCTTCTTGAGTGTTTTTGGAGCTTTGTTCATCCAGGCACATGGAGAATATTCCATCACACTCCCGAATTGTGCCTTGTGGATGGTGGACAGACTTTGGGGAGTCAGAAGGTAAGTTACTCGTCGCAGAGTTCCTAGCCTCTGAACTACCCTTATAGCCACAGTAATTATATGACTAGTCCAGTTCAGTTTCTGGCCAATGGTAACCCCCAGGATGTTAATAGTGGGGGATTCAACGATGGTAATGCCATTGAATGTCAAGGGGCAGTGGTTAGATTCTCTCTTGTAGATGGTCATTTCCTGGCACATGTGTGTTGTGAATGTTACTTGCCACTTGTCAGCCCTAGTCTGGATATTGTCCGGGTCTTGCTGCATTTGGACATGGACTGCTTCAGTATCTGTTGCTGAACATTGTGCAATCATACCGAACATCCCCACTTCTGACCTTATGATGGAAGGAAGGTCATCGATGAAGCAGCTGAAGATGGTTGGGCCTAGGACATTGCCCAGAGAAACTCATGCACTGATGTCCTGGAACTGAGATGAATGACCTCCAGCAATCACAACCATCTTCCTTTGTGTTAGGTACGACTCCAACCAGTGGAGACAATCAATCTGGTTGCTCCAGTCGACCTGGGTTAATTAAAGCTTACAAAAATTTTCATAACTCTGGCAGTTCAGAACTCCAATGTAGCCCACCAGACTAGGACAGGCTCCAGGTTCAGTTTCTTGTCTGCGCTAATTTAATTGTCTCCAACCAGTCTAGCTGGTAACAGACACAAGAATTTTTCTCAGTAGCATTGTGGTAGAAAAGGAAAGCTCTAGACATTATGCTTGAAATACCTTGCCTCTTTCAAGTAGCACCTGCCAGAATGTATGACGATATGGATATCAGGTTAATACAGGTGTTGTGT
This sequence comes from Carcharodon carcharias, assembly GCF_017639515.1. Taxonomy (NCBI): domain Eukaryota; kingdom Metazoa; phylum Chordata; class Chondrichthyes; order Lamniformes; family Lamnidae; genus Carcharodon; species Carcharodon carcharias. The sequence goes on from NC_054470.1 coordinate 107,847,757, forward strand.
TGTCACAGTGATATAAATGTGCCAATTACTCACAAGGGATTGTGTAAACACATTATGGGTTCATTTGTTTAGATAAGGAACATGAGAACAGTTATACATGTATGTAAAGCTTGAAGACATCAGAACTGCAAAGCTGTGTGTGTGTGTGTGTGTGTGTGTGTGTGCTCTGTTGAAAAGCAAAAACTAAACTAAGCTGGGTTATATGAAACACTTCCTTTCTAGTGATGTCATACTCCTATCCCTTACGGCATATTACAACAACAGGAACATGGATAAAGTTTCAAGTCCAATATGACTCTTCCTCTGAGTTCTGAAGGAGAGTCATATTGGACTCAAAATGTTAACTCTGACCAGAATTTTCTGTATCTGCCAGCATTGGGCGTGTTTGGTGGTGTAAGCAGACAATATGACAATATGATCAGTTTCACAACGGAGTGAAGTCAATTTGCAAATGTCCACTCAGCCCACCCGGGAACCTCATTTTACTACATCTGCATATCATTATTAGGCCTGCCCACCGGAATTGTTCCCCCTCCGCTGGATTGTTCGCCTACATCAGAAGGAAAGCAAGCAACTTGGAGGGGGAGGGGGCGCAAGGACTGCCCTACATTTCAGGGATTTTCAGGGGAGGGCAAGGGCATCCCCGCATTTGAGGTAGCTTGGTGGTGGGGGGGTGGGGAAGGGTGTGCAAGGACAGCCCTGCGGTTGAATGTAGCACACAAGCATTCAGAGTTGGGGGTAGAGTGGGTAAGGGAAGTGGCCATGCATTAGGGACACCTTGCATAAAGTGACCACACCTCTGCAACTGAGACAATTCAGGCGCAGCCACATTGATAAGATAAGAGTCCGGCTTCTAGCTTATCTGCCCACTCAAGCAATGCAGAGGCAACAGAGTGCCACTAAGTCCTCTAAAGCTTTTCACTCCTTGAGCACAGACTGCAAAGTAATGACTGTTTTAGTGGGCTGCTGAACAATTGAACTACTGCACATGTTGTAAAATCTCCTTGCTAAAGCCATGGAGCAGTCACTGGTGGAGGTGCTCACAGCCCCTTGCAATGTCATCATCCCGGTTTGGACCAGCCTCCCCCATGGTTGAAGCTAACAGTGAAGACTTGCAGTGCCGTTTAGGAGAATGCCTGTGCCTGAGCTGACAGCACAGCATGCAGTCCAGTGGGCAAAGCTGCTGCCAATCGGTCAGGTGGAGTGGGGTGGAGGTGGGTGGGGTTTCGGGCAGCCATGCAGTGCACAAATCTCGGGCCATCCATGTGGTGGCCAGCACTCTTTGGGAAGCATTAAGGACTTTCACACTTAACCAGGAAAGGTTTTTAGTACACCCATGCTAACCTACTGTCTCTTTGTTTCATCCTTCAGGAGGAGTACATCAGGATCATGGAAAACAAAAACAGAATTACCTGGAAAAACTCAGCAGGTCTGGCAGCATCGGCGGAGAAGAAAAGAGTTGACGTTTCGAGTCCACATGACCCTTCAACAGAACTAGGTGAATCCAAGAAGGGGTGAAATATAAGCTGGTTTAAGGTTTTGGGGAGGGGGGGGTGGGGGGCGTTGGGTGGGGGGAGAGAAGTGGAGGGGGGTGGTGTGGTTGTAGGGACAAACAAGCAATGATAGAAGCAGATCATCAAAAGATGTCACAGACAACAGAACAAAAGAACACATAGGTGTTACAGTTGGTGATATTATCTAAACAAATGTGCTAATTAAGAATGGATGGTAGGGCGCTCAAGGTATAGCTCTAGTGGGGGTGGGGAGAGCATAAAAGATTTAAAAATATTTAAAAATAATGGAAATAGGTGGAAAAAAGAAAAATCTATATAATTTATTGGAAAAAAACAAAAGGAAGGGGGAAGAAACAGAAAGGGGGTGGGGATTGGGAGGGAGGTCAAGACTTAAAGTTGTTGAATTCAATATTCAGTCCGGAAGGCTGTAAAGTGCCTAGCCGGAAGATGAGGTGTTGTTCCTCCAGTTTGAGTTGGGCTTCACTGGAACAATGCAGCAAGCCAAGGACAGACATGTGGGCAAGAGAGCAGGGTGGAGTGTTGAAATGGCAAGTGACAGGGAGGTTTGGGTCATTCTTGCGGACAGACCGCAGGTGTTCTGCAAAGCAGTCGCCCAGTTTACGTTTGGTCTCTCCAATGTAGAGGAGACGGCATTGGGAACAACGAATGCAGTAGACTAAGTTGGGGGAAATGCAAGTGAAATGTTGCTTCACTTGAAAGGAGTGTTTGGGCCCTTGGACGGTGAGGAGATAGGAAGTGAAGGGGCGAGTGTTACATCTATTGCGTGGGCATGGGGTGGTGCCATAGGAGGGGGTTGAGGAGTAGGGGGTGATGGAGGAGTGGACCAGGGTGTCCCGGAGGGAACGATCCCTACGGAATGCCGACAGTGGGGGTGAAAGGAAGATGTGTATGGTAGTGGCAACATGCTGGAGTTGGCGGAAATGGCGGAGGATGATCCTTTGAATGCGGAGGCTGGTGGGGTGATAAGTGAGGACAAGGGGGACCCTATCATGTTTCCGGGAGAGAGGAGAAGGCTTGAGGGTGGATGCGCGGGAGATGGGCCGGACATAGTTGAGGGCCCTGTCAACGACCGTGTGTGGAAAAACTCGGTTAAGGAAGAAGGAGGACATGTCAGAGGAACTGTTTTTGAAGGTAGCATCATCGGAACAGATGCGACGGAGGTGAAGGAACTGAGAGAATGGGATGGAGTCCTTACAGGAAGCGGGGTATAAGGAGCTGTAGTCAAGGTAGCTGTGGGAGTCGGTAGGCTTGTAATGGATATTGGTGGACAGTCTATCATCAGAGATTGAGACAGCGAGGTCAAGGAAGGGAAGGGAAGTGTCAGAGATGGACCACGTGAAAATGATGGAGGGGTGGAGATTGGAAGCAAAATTAATAAATTTTTCCAAGTCCCGACAAGAGCACAAAGCAGCACCGAAGTAATCATCGATGTACCAGAGAAAGAGTTGTGGAAGGGGGCCAGAGTAGGACTGGAACAAGGAATGTTCCACATACCCCATAAAGAGACAGGCATAGCTGGGGCCCATGTGGGTACCCATAGCCACACCTTTTATTTGGAGGAAGTGAGAGGTGTTGAAGGAGAAATTGTTCAGTGTGAGAACAAGTTCAGACAGACGGAGGAGAGTAGTGGTGGATGGTGATTGTTCGGGCCTCTGTTCAAGGAAGAAGCTAAGGGCCCTCAGACCATCCTGGTGGGGGATGGAGGTGTAAAGGGATTGGATGTCTATGGTGAAGAGGAAGCGGTTGGGGCCAGGGAACTGGAAATTGTTGATGTGACGTAAGGTGTCAGAGGAATCACAGATGTAGGTGAGAAGGGACTGGACAAGGGGAGAGAGAAGGGAGTCAAGATAACGAGAAATGAGTTCTGTGGGGCTGGAGCAAGCTGACACGATCGGTCTACCGGGACAGTTCTGTTTGTGGATTTTGGGTAGGAGGTAGAAGCGGGCCATCCGAGGTTGGGCGACTATCAGGTTGGAAGCTGTGGGAGGAAGATCCCCAGAGGAGATGAGGTCAGTGACAGTCCTGGAAACAATGGCTTGATGTTCAGTGGCGGGGTCATGGTCCAGGGAGAGGTAGGAGGAAGTGTCTGTGAGTTGACGCTCAGCCTCTGCGAGGTAGAGGTCAGTGCGCCAGACAACAACAGCACCACCCTTGTCAGTGGGTTTGATGATGATGTCAGGGTTGAACCTGAGAGAATGGAGTGCAGTAAGTTCAGGGAGAGAGAGAATAGAATGGGTGAGAGGAGCAGAGAAATTGAGACAACTAATGTCGTGCCCACAGTTCTCAATGAAAAGATCAAGAGAAGGTAAGAATCCAGAGGGAGGGGTCCAGGTAGAGGGAGAATATTGGAGGTGGGTGAAAGGATCGTTGAACAGGGAGAGGACTCCTGCCCAAAGAAGTGAGCCCAGAGACGAAGACGGCAGAAGAAGAGTTCAGCATCGTGCCGAGCCTGAAATTCATTAAGGTGAGGGCATAGGGGTATGAAACTAAGTCCTTTGCTGAGCACTGAACATTCAGCGTTGGAGAGGGGAAGGTCAGGGGGTATAGTGAATACACGGCTGGGGCTGGGATTGGAAGATGGGGTGGGGACGGAGGGACAGGCAGGGGTGGAGTGTCCTACATGGGTGTTGGTGCCGATGCTCCAACAACTCATCGACAACTCAACGCAAACTGGAGGAACAACACCTCATCTTCCAACAAGGCACTTTACAGCCTTCCGGACTGAATATTGAATTCAACAACTTTAGGTCTTGACCTCCCTCCCCCGGCCTTTGCATTTTTGAGGAAACTTCATCCACGGGTGGGATGAGGTTTTTGACTATAATATAAAAAGATAAAAATGTTCTGACATAATTTTTATGATGTTTCTGTTCGTGTCAGCGAATCCGACGTGGGGATTTTTTTTCATAATTTCAGAATCTTTATTTTTGATTTTAAAATACTCCAACTCTCTGAGGCAGCTCCCTGCCTTCAGGGAGCTTTCAGCGCGCGCTCCTCCGCTCGTGCGCAGGCTTTTGCGCTCGCCCTCTTCCCGACCCCCACCCCAGCAGCGCTGAGCTCCTCAGTGGCCTTTCACGCTGGCTGGACATTACTTGGCCCGCCAGCACAAAATCACAACTGGGGACTGATTGCAGGCGACGGGCCATTTCCCGGCCGCTTCCAGGCCTGCCTGCCACACCCACCCGACAACCTGAAAACCCTGCACACATGCATCCATGCGTTTTATCAATCTTACCAAAAATTTGCACTGTCATGATAGCTAGGGGCTTATCTGCCAGTTTATTGTTCATTATTTAATGGCCTAGTGGTGAGTTTTACATCAAACTTCTTGCCAGTGTATTTAGCATGTCTTAATTGCCAGCACTGGACCAGTATTTGTATTTTCCAACAATGAAGTGTAATGTCGAATTGTTTTTCTTGAAATTCAATCTTTGTGAATACTTGAATTTTGCAACCTATATCGTTGAAATCCAATGATCTTGAATGTTCCTCCCTGGAGAGAAATGTTTCAGGGAAACAATGAAGAAAACATTGAAACTGGAGGAAAGACTGGTGATTTGAAGGACAGAAATTCTACAGAAAGGTACAGCTGGCTATAAAATAGGGTACAATGATCATCTGCCCTGATATTTGGATTTAAACCTAGCCCAGGCTGATGGATGAAGGTCTCCAACTGCTGGGAGTAAGAAACCTGTTCAGTGGAACACAGGGTCAAGAGCAGGCCACTTAGCCTCTTGAGCCTGTTCTGCCATTCAATGAGGTCATGTCCATTAGTCCTCAATTTCCTGACTAGCCAAAATAGCTTCTCTCAATCTGCCCAATCAGTCCACTTCATTTCCTTGAAAATTTTGATCAATTCACCCCTTCACTGTCTATGTTTCAGGAAATACAAACCCAATATCTCATAATTTAACTCTTAAAGTTTAGGGGGGAGTATTTGTTCATATGATGATGTTTTAAATGGCGCTACATAGACTACATTAATTTTCCAGGGGTAAGTAGCGCTGTGGGCTGCTATTGGCATAGCCCCTGCAGGTTTGTTCAATTATACCATTGAGATGCACTGTACAGTCTCTCCTCCTGCCCCATAAAGCCTGACTCTGTGACCAAGCAAAGTCCTAATGTCTCCTTTTGGCCCGGTGTCAATTTCTGTTCGATTACTCACATTTTCTGCTCATTTAACCTTTTATGTTTGTAAATTGGCTGTTTAGTGAAAAAGTATAATCACAAGTTGAAAGTAATTCACTGGTTGGGGACTATGAGGCATCCAAAGAATGAGAGGTGCCAGAACAACAACAGTTTGAATTTGCAGAGCACTGTTAATGTAGGAAAATATCCCAAGATGCTTATCATGAAAGTTCTTGCCTTCTTTCATTGATGATGTGCGTATGTTGACCATCCTTACTGTTAGAGGGGTGCAAAAATGTGTACAGTTGGGGGGTGGGGTCAGGGAGTTAGAGGCTGAGATTGGGGAGGGGGAAGAGTTTAGACCCTGAGACCTGGTGGGTGAAAAGTATAGACCCTGAGACTAAAATGAATTAAGAGCTGCTGAGGTTCTGGTGGGTGTAGCATGTATTGTATACTAGAATGATATTTTGGACCAAATGAAAAAAACTGAATAAATACAGATATTATTTAAGTAATTAATTTCCTTGTATTTTTCAGTGCAGGTTGCTGAGTGTATTGAATAGCTTTGAGTGCACTGGATATCAAAGATGGCAAAACCCTGCTGATTGTGATCAAACTCATTCAAAATTAAAATATTTGATGTCAAGTGATTGCTGGTCACCTTTAAATGCACTAAATGCAAAAATAATGTCAACATTTTCAGGTAGGTGTTCCTATACTCATTTTATTGGATTATCGGTGACTTGTTTTGAATGCTTTGTATGCTTCATCTCTACACAGTCACACTAAATGTGGTTTAGCAGTAAAATATCAATAACTGTTGTTATTTTAATTCTACTCATCATGAATCTATATTCTGAGCCATTTTTCCGACAGTTTTTCACAAGACGGCAGGGCTTTTTTTGGCAATATAATCAAAATATGTCAAATTAACTGACATCCCATGTGGCACTCCTACCACATAGTCTGAGATCTGGAGCAGTGTGCAATGATTATCTCCTAGCCTAGTGTTGTTCTTGAATGTCACTGGTCAGGTACAGTGAGGATAAGGATTGGAGCCATGTAGACTATTTATGATTCTTGTCAGACGCTTCTGTAAATGAGTTCCTCTCCTTGTCTTTCTAACAACCTCACTAGGTTATCGTAAGGTCAAAACAATAACCATCGATTTATTTTTTGCGCACATTTTAAAAGTTTGTTCAGCTGTGATTTGCTCATGTTTTAGCAATGTCTGTTTCTGTCATATCTTCACGCTCTGACTTTCAAAGTGTGAAGTAGTGGAAGCATTCGCAGGCTGATTAGCAGTGTGTGAGGCCGTGGCAGGGACACACTTTCCCTAGTGGTAATCACCTTTGTACCAGCCAAGAGGGCAGTTAGCCCTACTCGACAACAGGGTCAGCTGTGCACCTGCAACCCACCAGGGTGCGGAATTAGCACGAGGAAACCAGAAGGGTGGCAAATGGTGGAGGGTGTGGCTACTTCTTCATGGCAGCTGAATAGAAAGAAGCCAAGGACTTTAGAGTCCTGGGATCCAGACTTCATGGGTTCCTGCCTTGAGAGATGCATGCCTGAGCAAAACAAGAGATGTGTGAGTGAGTGCTCCAAGGATGATTCCCTGTGATTTGTGGCACCTCATCTGTATGGCTGCAGAAGCCCAACTCTGACTTGCAGCACCATCACAGAGGCCTCATCTGCTATGCAGCTACTGATTCAGCTGTATCCAGGTGTGTAACATTAGGTAAGAGACAATCAGGCACCATGCATGGTCTCTACCTCCAAGGAAGCACAGACCAAGGCAGTGGTGGTATTACAGCAAGTGATTCAGAAGACAAATAGTATGTTGGCCTTTATTGCAAGGGGTTTGGAGAATAAGAGCAAGAAAGTCTTGCTGCAATTATATGGGCTTTGGTAAGATCACACCTGGAGAACTGTGTACTATTTTAGTCTCCTCACCTTAGGAGGGACGTGCTTCTTTGTCCTGAAAGCATAATAAATGTCATAATATTTTTCTGCTTTATTGTGAAGTAGGTTTATGGAGGTAAGTATAGTTGGGGCTGTCTGTGTGTGATTTAATTTCATTTAGATTCAAGTAGATTGTAAGTTTAAATCATCAAAAGGAGTTAGGTGCTTGACATGCTAATGAGTAAACATGGATGCTGGTGTAGCATGTAAGGAGTGAAGCGAATTTGCATTTTTAGATAAATGAAGGGATATTTGAGATTCAAAGGGATTTTAGTCAATTTACAACCAGCCAGATAAGCAAGACTAAGGAATGTGTTTATTTTTCCCAAAGATTACTGGCCATATTGGCACCATGGCCACCATCTTCCGGTCGGTGAGCGGGAACGGGGACTGCTCACCGACGTGTAAAATGACGTGGGGTAATGTCGGGTGTGCGTCCTGATGTCACTCCATGCCACTTAGATTGTCAGTTCGGCAGGCGTGCATCCGAGTCGGATGTAAAGATAATGTAGAATCAGAGTCATGCCTCCTTGTCAAAGTTGATAAAGCAAGCCAAAGCTTCCGGAACTAATGCTTTCACTGCCTGAATAGGACAAGAGTAAAAGGAAATCAGTTGCAGTGACAAAAGCCAAATCACTATTATTCATTTTGTACTGACACTGATGGCCAGTAGCATGACAGTCTGACCATATCTGGTGAACTACAGAGACATCAAATCTTCTGATCTCCGCATCATCAGAGACTGGATATATGGCTGAAGACGTGTGTCCTGTGGAAGTCCTGGCACACGGACCTAATTGAGAATTGATGGGAAGTTTCAACTTCTGAAGGGCAAGGCAATTCCCCTGCTCCCTGGGACGCTCCACAAATGTCTCCAACTCTTTGTTAGAGTCAGACACTTGGGACAGTTCCAATGTACTTAACTGGATGGTTACCCAGGCAATATTAGACGGATTAAAAACTAGGGTGGAATCATCTGTGCCTGCTGGCATTAGGCATGTTCAGCGGCATGAGCGGACAATATGCCAAGGAGGCTAGAAATCGGTTTCACGATGTTGTGAAACCAGTTTGTGATCACCCGCTCAGCCCGTCAACGGTGGGCCACGTTGCTCACCATCAGGCATCGGGAACCTCATTGTAATACATCAGCATATCATTATAAAGCCAGCCCCCACCCCACTCGGCATGATTGCACACCAAAGTGTATCACAACAGAATATAAAAGGTGCGCATTTGGCAGGCTGCACTTTGAGGGGAACTCGGAGGTGAGTGCACAGTAACATTGCGGAGCACTCGCAAGGGTTGCCTGTTGGACTTCAAGGTTGAGGCATTTTGGGGGAGTTGGTGGCAAAGGCTGCCCTGCGGTTGAAGGTAGTGCACAAGCATATATGGGGTGCAGGGGGATTTGTGAGGGAAGTTGTCACACCTTGTATAAAGTGACCATTCCTCTGAAGCAGAGATAGTTCAGGACCAGCCGCATTGACATGATTGGAGTCAGGTCTCTAGCTATTCTTCCCACTCAAGCAATGGAGAGGCATCAAAGTGCCACCAAGTGCTCTTTCACCCCTCAGACACAGACTGCAAATTAATGAGCATTTTAGAGGACTGCAGAGCAATTGGACAACTGGGCATGTTGTAAAATCTCGTTGCTAAAGCTGGCCAGGGAGCAGCCACTGCTGGAGGTGCTCACAGCCCTTGCAATAGCATCATCCCGGTTTGGACCAGTCTCCCCCAAGGTTCAAGCTAACAGTGCTGCCTTCCAGCGCAGGTTAGGAGAATGCCTGTGCCTGAGCTGAGAGTACTGAATGCAGTGCAGTGGGCAAAGCTGCCGCCAATTGATCAGCTGGAGTGGGACGGAGGTGGGTGGGGTTTCCGGCAGCCATGCAGCACTAATCTCGGGTCATCCATGTGGTGGCCAGCACACTCCGGGGTGCATTAAGGAGCCTTCAACTTAACCAAGAGAGATCCTTAGTACACCCATGCTAACCCACGCATCTCTCTCCTTCATCCTGCAGGAGGAGTCCATCAGGATCATGGAGCCTGGTGAACTAGCTGTATGCCTAGTGGTTTACAGAGAGTGAAGACGATGGAGAAGAGAGTGACTGAGGCGCCTGGCTGCGCAGAGGGAGGAACAGCACCCTCAGGAATAAAGGGCAGCTGGGGCACAAGCACACGCCCCCGAAGAGCTACAGCGTTGTTGCTGGTTGGCACCTAGCTAGACCCAGGGTCTATAGATGCCACCTTTCATTCCTGCAGATGACCAAGAACTAGTGTCGCCAAGGACTGCGGGAAATGTCTACGAATCTGGTCAGCCACATTTGCCAGCTACTACAGGATTTGACAACACAGGGACATGGAGGGCATCCACTGCCATTGGCTGTGAAAGTGACCCCTGCGCTCAGTTTCTACGCCAGTGGCTTCTTTCAGGAGTAAGCAGGTGTCCTCCACCCACAAATGATTCAATGAGGTCACGGATTCCATTTTGCGAGGGCACACAACTTTGTGTATTTCGTCCGGGACCAGGATAACCAGAATGCAAGGACCATTGATTTGCCCAGATTCTGGGTTTCCTATAGGTGCAGGGTGCGACCGACTGCACTCACTTGGTGCTCAGATCTCTTGCAGAACACGCGATCAACTACATCAACCACAAAGGATTCCATTCGCTGGATGTGCAGCTGGTGTGCGACCACCACAAACACATCCTGCAGGTCTGCGCACGGTTTCCAGGGAGTATCCATGACTCCTACATTCTCAGTTGGTCGCAGACCCCTGATGTCTTCCAGGGTCCATGGAGGCTGCAGGGATGGCTCCTCAGGGACAAGGACTACCCACAGAGGCCGTGGCTGATGACACTCATGCAGCGACCTCAGACTGCAGCAGAGTGACAACATGAGGCTCACACTGCTGCTCGCAACTTGATGGATAAAACCATCGGGATGTTGCGAGTGAGGTTCCAGTCCCTGGACTGGTCTGGTGGAGACCTGCAATAGAGGGTGTCATGCATTATCATCGCTGGTTGTGCTCTTTACAACCTTGTGCTGCAACGGGGAGAGAAGCTGGCTGAGGAGGAGATAGAGGAGCTGCATGACTCCTCCAATGAGGAGGATATCGATGGTGATGAGGGGGAAGAGGTCCTCAAAGCCAATGATGACGCTGATGAGGCCCTTGCACTGGCCAGACGAGGCAAGCGTGCTCGGGAGGCCCTCATAGCTGTTAGATTTGTGGAGGATGATGACAACATGCAGTGAGGTGATCCCATAGATCCTCACATTGCATCTATGAATGTTTCACTCCTCTCTGGCTTATGGCAGCACAAATACCCTCTGTGTGAATGTCCCTGTCATGGAGAAGCAGTGGAGACCTTAATAGTCACTCCATTGGAGAAGGATGATGACGACATGCAGTGAGGACACTCTGTAGATCTTCATATAGACTCTGAGAATGTCTGACTCCTGTCTGGCCAAGGGCAGCTCGCTTGTATGCTGTGATCAGGATCATATCATAGAGAAGCAGCCGTGAAACTTTGGAAACACCTGATCCTTTGTCCGTCTTCAGCACCTGAGCCCTTCAGGAGCACAACATCAGTACTCACAGATGCTGAAGAGATGGGAGCCAGCCCCACTTTAAAGGTGCAGAGAGCACACAGAGAGAATGACAGAACTCTGTGGCACCTGCCCACTACATTCTGGCAGCAATGATCAGCACCGCCAAGGTAAAGACATCAGTAATGTGTCCAGAGAATGTGAGGCCGAACCTTCACTTTAGTGTGAAGACTGCATTGAGCCCAGGGAAGAGGCCCTGGACTGAGACACCTGCCTTTATCTTGTGTAGAAAGGTATCACATCTGAGTGACACAAACACTGCTCATCAGAATAAGGAGCCACAGGCAGAGAGACATTCTTTGGAGTTTATTGACAATAGTGAACATTACGTACAAGTGATTAACACCCATTCTCATGCTGTGCAACTTCATCTTCTTAATTGTCCTAACCCTGTCGCTACATCTTGATGCTCCCCAGACGTCCCCAGATTGGAGGCAGCCTGCTGACAGCTACGCCCTGTCCGCGATGACCTTGGCGGGCATCCTCTGGAGGCCCAAGATCTGGAGGGCCCCGGCCAGCTTTCAGGGTCCTGCTGTGTGGCAACACCCTCCTCAGCCTGGGGAGCGGGAGAGGCTGGGGTCACAGGAAGAGGATATTTGGATGGGCCGGACAGAGTCACTTGGGTGGATGGCCCCGGGGGATACCTGCTGATCGTCCTCCCTATGGGTGCACAATGGCCACTTGCTGACTCATTGAAGAGAAGGGGCAGCTGGAGTGAGATTGAGCTGCCCCTCACCCCATTCGTACAGACATTGTTGGAGGCCAACTATGGCGTCAGTGATGGAGTTCAGCCCACACAGCAGTGCAGGAGCGCGTCCTGGACCAAGGTCACCATGTCAACTGCCATCCTACCAATGTTGACCTTGGTGCATTGGCATGCTGACACTAACACCTCAGACTCCTCAATCGTGCCTTACAATCTGAGGAATGCAGCGGACATCCCTTCCTGATATTCTCGAGCTTGCCTTTGCAGCTCCGGCAACTGTGACATAATCAAGTCCAGAGGCTTGTCGTCTGACTAGGGCTCAGCAACGTTCTGGCCTCCAGCAGTCCTCCGGGTGCCGAGGACCTGGGTGATGACATATGACACAGCTACATCAGGACAAAGAGAGCAGATGTGTGTGGGAGGATATTAGTTTCAATTTTTATTGGCAAGCGGGAGAGAAGGTGTTCAAGCTGCAATTGATGAGTGGAGGCAATCAATGCTGAAATTCACTGCAATAGTTGCCACCTAACAGTTCCGGCAGCTTCACACAATGTCACGTCTGAGCACACACCATCCATCAGTCTTCTCCTGAAAGGGTGGCCTGATCAGGTATATCCAGACTGAGCCCTTCCTGCAATGAAAAATTGTTGAAAACCATAATTATAATTATAATATATAATTATAATGTAGTATGGCATTCAATGATAATTTTTATAATATACAATTGCATATAGTTTTAACAGAAACAATCGCTTGGTGATACTTGAACAAATACAGAATTACCTGGAAAAACTCAGCAGGTCTGGCAGCATCGGCGGAGAAGAAAAAAGTTGACATTTCGAGTCCTCATGACCCTTCCACAGAACTGAGTGAATATAAGGAGAGGGGTGAAATATAAGCTGGTTTAAGTTAGGGGTGGGGGGTGGGGTGGGGGAGAGAAGTAGGGGGGTGGTGGTGTGGTTGTAGGGACAAACAAGCAGTGATAGGAGCAGATAATCAAAAGATGTCACAGACAAAAGAACAAAAGAACACAGGTGTTGAAAGTGGTGATATTATCTAAATGAATGTGCTAATTAAGAATGGATGGTAGGGCACTCAAGGTACAGCTCTAGTGGGGGTGGGGTGGAAAGACTAACAGGGCATAAAAGATTTAAAAATAATGGAAATAGGTGGGAGAAGACGGAAATGTGGAATTCAAAACACAAGCAGATCAACCATGATCTTATTGAATGGTGGAGCAGGCTCAAGGGGCCAAATGGCCTACTCCTGCTCTTATTTCTTACTTTCTTATGTTCAGCCTCTCTGGCACATACTGCAAGCCTTGCTAAGGCATCTGAATTCGTCTTTCAAGAGCTTTGCAATCCTTTCCAAAACCACCTGGTCTCAACTGTAAAACTCCTGTGCTTCCTTACAGATCACATGGAATGGTGTCATCAACTATGGCATTGGGTGGATGGCGGGGGAGGAGTAGCGGCGATGTGGTAGTGAATGGGGTGTGGGTGATGTAGTATAAGGGCCTGGCACATACAGGGTTAATATGGACTGAGTGCAGTACTGCTCACTTAGTGATGTAAGAAGGCACATGACCTAGAGCTAGGGTCAGTGTAATGCTGAACAGAGACCTGTTAAGATCCAAACATGGAGATAGCTCCTTGTCGGCACCCTTTACTGTTTATATGTATATAGTTACAGGTATGTATATAGTTAATAAAGAATTTCCGTTAACATACAGAAGACTACAAAGACTTCTTTAACAGACATGCTCTGTAACCAACACCATTACAACAGGTGGGAAGACAGTGGTGGAGAATGTCTTGTCCCTCAAGATCCATCTACTCATTTATTTCTCTTTGAATAGCTTTGTGATAGCTGGGTTTCGTAGATTCAATGCTTTGCTGTAGCTTCCCATATATCCGATGTTGACATGCTGTATATCCATTACTGTGCATCACAATTTGCGCATTCACGGAATGGAACCCTCTTCTACTTATGTTCCACACTGGTTGAGTTTACAAACTCAGAGCCACGTGGTGCTGTTCTCTAGGGTCTCCCTCTGCCCTCGAGAAACCAGCACGCCCTTAGAATGAAATGGCATTCTCTCACTGCTACATGTTGGTCATGCCAGTTTTCGATTCTTTGTCAAACCAGCTTCTTCTTTTGTCACTTATATTCGCTCTTGGATTGGATAATTAAAACCCCTGTTTGCTGTTGTCTCACATTTCTACAACTTGTCAACTTAGCTCTTCCTTTATCACATATCCATCTTCTAATGACATATAATAAACTCCCCATGAAGTAAGGATATGCTTCTTAATTCTAACCAAATAGACGGAGCTTTTGGACCATCCACGGCATCAGTCTCATGCTCTTACTGAGCAATAACATTGTAAATGCATGTTCCAGTGTCCTTTTGGACAATTACAATGTAATGCAAATAGGTTCATTCAGGAAAGCAACAAGCTAGCAGTGTTATTAAAAACATATTAGCATTGTTTCCTAAGGCATAACAATGCATACTTTCCATAATAATTTCTAATGATAACTCATTTCAAGTATGTAGAACAATTGACTGCAAAAATATTGACTTAAATGTGTTGGAATTATGAAGCCAAGACCAATTTAAGGTCTGGTGCTATAAGGCCTTTAAAATATCTAAAATAAACAGAATTATAAAGTCAGAATCATAGAGTTATACAGCACAGAAACAGGCCCTTAGGCCTATCATGACCATGCCGGCCATCAAGTACCTATCTACTTGAGTCCCATTTCCAGCACTTGGCCATAGCCCTGTATGCTATGGCATTTCAAGTGCTCATTTAAATACTTCTTCAACGTTGTGAGGGTTCCTGCCTCTACCAACCTCTCAGGCAGTGTGTTCCAGTTTCCAACCACCCTCTGGGTGAAAAAATATTTCCTCAAATCCCCTCTAAATCTCCTGTCCATTACCTTATCTAAGTCGGTGGAATCCGCTGCTAAAAAACTGGCCCAGTTGACATTTTTAGTCTACTCTGGTACCACTCTGTTAAACCAATATCAGAAAATATAACATAGTGTTATCAATCAACCTGGGCTAAAATGCTATCTGACAGATGGTTAACATAAGATTATTAATACTCAGAACATATGGCCTATAGTTATTGAACTTATCATATCATTTACAGAGTACAACGCTATCAAACAGTAAAATTAAAAATTTTACAATTTAAGTACAGGATGGCTCAAGATTCTTTGATTAATGCCCTTCATGATGAACAGCCATGAAAACAGTAAATTCTGAGGCTGTATTTCCATGTAGCAATTAATGAATGGCATGGGGGCAAACTGCATCAACT
Source organism: Carcharodon carcharias (assembly GCF_017639515.1). Classification (NCBI taxonomy): domain Eukaryota; kingdom Metazoa; phylum Chordata; class Chondrichthyes; order Lamniformes; family Lamnidae; genus Carcharodon; species Carcharodon carcharias. Next base: position 107,863,025 of record NC_054470.1, read on the forward strand.
ACCACTTCATATTGGAACAAGCATTCCTCAGCATGCTATGTGTTGCAAATGATGTATCCCTTGTTTATAAATTAGTTTACAATTTTAAGCATAGGACACAGATAGAACCTTACTCCCACAGTGCAATTTCTACATGCCATTCAAACACATCTGCCAAAATGCCATTTTTGCACTATAGTGACCGAACTGATTTGTTATCAATCATACAGAGTGCACACTACAGGCAAAATGGGAACTTGATAAGATACCAATTATTAACTTTTCACAGCTGGAAAACATATGTTAACTGCTTTAGCAGTATAACTTCAATAAGATAAATATTGAAACAGAAATTACAGTTAGAATTCTATGGTCTGTTCATGTGGCGAAGTAACACGATCAAAGTGCTACTTTATTAGGTTAGGCTTTATAATGAAACAAGACATATTTTCCACTTTCATTTCTTCATATGATTCAAACAGTGCAAACTAAAATGAAGAAAATAGTTGTGACATATACTAAATATAGCTATAATCATAGATAATCTGATCTTAAAATCTTACAACATGTATTACAACACCAATTTCTCAGATTATTTAGATGATTATTGTAGTAATTATGGTTTTATTTAGTATGTAATGTACCTTTAAGAATAATACTTAAGGAAAATCATGTGATCTATAGTAACCAATAGGAGAGTAGCATGGGCTACCTCAGTGGTTAGTAGTATAGGGACAGAGTTGGAGTTGAAAGCACACATGTAGTAGCTGCTGAGTCCTTGTAAATAAACTTCAAGTTTCCACCCACGAAGTGCCTGCAGTTCAACTCTATCAATAGTACCAACTTGACCACCACTCACAACAATTATCCATCTCCCTTCTTCATATTAAATGATAGGAAATCCATGACTGCTCTACACCAAATAATAAAATCAGATCAGTTTTCAAGTTTATTCTGTAAAAGTGTCCACTAATCCATACCTCTTAAGCATATAATCATTTGGTAATACTTGAGTATTACTTTGAGAACTTGAGTATTGCTGAAAAAAGAGACATGTGGAAGCTTTTCATTTTGCACTCATCACAAGAATACCAATATAAGAGGAAACAACAATTTATACTGTATGTGAAGAGAGTGCTGATTGGTTGGCAAGCTTAGACATGTCTCTTCTTTCAGCAACTCTTCAGCATAATTAATTGTCTACAAGTAAACTATGTTGATTTAGTCAAACAAAAACATCTTCATGTTTGAAAGGTATGCAGTACTCAAAGAACTGGTCCGTAATCAAGTGAAATGGTTCACTGGTATCGTTCTCATCTCTCAGTAAGGATATTGTGTGTTTTTGTCCCACTCGAGAGACTTGAAGCCACAATCCAGGCCAGCACTTACAGTGGAATGTTACACTGTAAGAAGTGCGGTCTTATGAATGAGATGTTAAACCAAGCCCCTGCCTAACTTCTCAAGTGGACATAAAAGATCCATTTTGAAGAGCAGTCCTCCCACCCTGGCTATTATTTACCCTTCAACCATGAACAGGTCATTTATTTAAATACTGCTCATTGGATCTCGCTATGTGTAAGTTGGCTGTCAAATTTCCAAAAGACAAACGACTACATTGCAAAAATACAGCCTTGGCCATAAAGTGTTTGGGGGGAGGGGGTCCTGAGGACATGAAAGGCTCTATATAAATGCAAGTTCTTTTTTTAATGTTCTTGCCATTACAATGTTGCTGTTTCCTCCTGGAACTTGTGGTTTGAAGAGACGAAGTGGCTATGACCAACAGAACTGGATGTGACTGAATGGTAAGCTTTAAGCAGGAGTCACGGTGGCAGATAAGGTACAGCATCTGAGTCATTTCATGTGGTTTTACCATTCTTCACACATGGAATCTCAATTGCAGGGATTGCTGAAATTGCAAGTTGCTGTGAATGTCCTGTTTGACCATATCAGGGATCAATAAGGTTTAGAAATCAAAGGGCCTGGAGGTTCTGAGTTTGAAGGCAGGAAAAAAAAATGTTGGATGCAATTTATCACCAGTAAGTGTAAAGTGATCAGATTTAATAAAAGAAAATATACTCAGTGGAGATGTCAGAGCAGAAGAAAGACGTCAGAATATTGGTGGATAGAATGATAACATGATTAACTCAGTGTTCCCAGATTCTAAAGAAATCAAATCAATTGTTACCTAACAAAATACATAATATAGAAATCCAAAAAAAGATATTAAATTTGCTCTATAAAATTGTTATATTAAATTAAAATTGACTTAGATTAAACCAGGCCTGAAAGATTGTGATCTGGTTTGTTCACCCTATTCCAAAAGGGATGTAATTTTATTGGAAGGGATTGAGCAGAGGTTTATAAGATTAATATCAGAACCTAAAGAACTAAGCTATGAGAAGTAACTATGTCCCCTAGCACTTGCCTCTCGAGGAGAGAAAGCTGAAAGGAGAGATTAACAAAATTACAAAGAATTTATGTAATATTGAAAAGGATCATTTTTTTCTCTGCCAGGTGCAGGATTACAGAGCCCAGGTGCATAAAATTAGCATGAGGAAGGCTAAAATCAATAGGCGATCGAGATAAATTTCTTCAGGAAGAGAATAATTAACACATGGAGCAAGCTTAGTGTAAGTGGTTGCAAGGACCTTAAAAAAGTAAGTTCCTCAGAAGAAGTAATATTGTAAGAGACATTTTATAGAGTGGAGCAGAGATGGCAGGCTGGGCAGGCTGGATGGGCCAATGGGTGTAGACATTCGGGCACCCACGTCTTTATGGGGAGGTCTGAGGCATACCTGATATTGCCTCCCATGCCTCATTTCAATCGAACCAGCCTAGTGCAAAACCTCAGGTAACTGAATGTTGTAGGCAAGGGAGGAAAAGGGGGACGGAAGGGAGATCAATGGCTGGAAGGCTTGGGGGGTAGCAGTGTGGTCTGTGTTCTTTAAATGGGATTGGGAATGAGCGACCCTGCTCCTCTCAACTCTACATTCAGGTAAGAATATTTAAAAATGCCTTACCTTGTAGGTGTTAGGAATGCGAGGTTTTATAAAATGGTTATATTTCTTTAACCATCTCCTTAATGCCACCTTGAAGGACAAGGACATCAGATGCATGAGAGCACCAGCATCTGCTAGTCCCCTGCAAAGCATCCTGACTTGGAACTATATTGCTGTTCCTTCACTGTCGCTGAAGTCCTAACAGCACTGTAGATGTACGCTCACTGAATGTACTACAGTGGTTCAAGAAGCTGGCTCACCACCAACTTATCAAGTGCAATTAGAGATGAGCAACAAATGTTGGCCTTGCCAGTGATGTCTACATCCCATGAAAGAATAAAAAGTACTTTTGAATTGCAGGTAATGTTGTAATGCAGGAAATATGGCAGCCGTTTTTGCACACAGCAAGCTCCCAAGAACACCAATGTGATAATGGGCAGAATCGACCCAGATTTGCACTCAGTGCGGTAGCAGACGGGAACTAAAACGTTTTACCCACCGGCCACAATGGCAGCTTTTCAGGCTGTATCATCCCAAACCCGCCTCATTAATCATGCATTCCCGGGAAATACTCTATTTTCATGACGGCATGCTTTCATTTGCCTGCCACACTATACCTCACCGCTTCCTCACTCCGGGCACCATGTATAAAGAGGTGCAGCCGTGCCACACCTCTTAGTGCTTCCAGCCCAGGACTGCTGCACAGAAGACATGGCCCCAAAAGGCAAGAAGACTTCCTCCTCCAATTCAGTGATGCATCCCTGGGGCAACTTCCAGACACTGTTGGAGCCCACCGCAGTGAACTCTATCCCCTATCTGGCCACAGAAGGCCCATCAGTCTCACCACTCTGGCTTGGGAGGTGGTGGCAGGTGTGGTCAGTGTCAACTCTGCACAGAAGAGGTTGGCGATCCAATGCAGAAGAAGGATGAATGATCTCATCTGTGCCGCCAGGGAAAGGTAACCATCTCAACACTCTGAACTCACATACTCACAAGACCATCACATATTCATCTCACTCACTGCCAGCTCAAAGAACATCACCACTCACTCTCTCACACACACCCTCACATGTCCATCTGGCCTCAGCTCCTCTGGAGACTGCCTCCTTGGCCTTCACCATATTGAGACCACTTGCACAGATCAATCTGTGTCCCCACACACACCCTGGAATGCCCCCACCCCCCCTGCCAAGTAATGCCCTCACCCTGAAGCCTCTTCCCTTGTCTGAAGCCACTTCTCCCCCTTCCCCAAGCAAGCCATTGAAAAGCCACCCCGACCTTAACGGTTGGTCTTGCAAGTATAGATCTGATGATGAGCCCCCCTAAAACTGATGTGGTGCTGCCTGCAAAGCCTGGTGCTGATGACCACAAGAGCTGCCCGAAGCACAGTCGGCAATCAAGCCTTAAAGGCTGGGTGAAGTGCAGTTCGCCAGGCGCACATTGCTTATGTTCAGTTGTGAAAAACATCGGTGTGCAATCACGCGGCGTTCTCAGATGATCCAGCGTGGGAGGTTGATTCCGTCGAGCTGGCGTTATAATGATATGCAAATGTATTACAATGAAGCTCCAACCTGCAGTAGTGGGAAACGCGGCCCACCAATGACAGGCAGAGCAGACGATCACAAGCTGGTTTCACGGTGTCGTGAAATGGATTTTTGGTCATCCTGCCATCTTGTCCACTCACGTCCGATGCCAGCAGGCACAGAAAATTCTGTCCAATGACCAGTCTGTTTTGTGATGTTGATTGAGGGCTAAATATTGAGCAGGAAACCAGGGATAACTCCCATGCTCTTCCATGCAAATAGTACCATGGCATTTTTTACATCCTCCTGAACAAGCTGACAGGTATCAGTTTAACACCCCATCAGAAAGACAGCACCTCCGACAGTGCTGCACTGGTGCGTTAGCCTTGATCTTCCTGCATTTGACTGCACATGTATAGATTTCAGAATTTGCAGTTGGCCTCAGAGGAGTAATGACGCCAAACTCTGATGCTTCCGTCCTTTGCCAGTGCTGCTGCAAAATCCAGCCAATGATGTAAACCAAATACTGAAAATGGCTTCTATTCACTGACACTAGAAAGAGCAACATTTCGAACAGCTAAATGGAGGACTAAATCCTGTTTTGCAGGATGCGTGAAGCTTGACGTTCAATCTAAGAGTTTTAATGTGTTTCCCCTCAATGCTTCCCAAGTTCCTTTTCAAGGTGGAGTGAGTTAACTTCCATAGTGTGTTAAAATTCACCACCGTCAAAGCACAATTGGAGGCAAAAGGTCTGGTAACATCAAGGGAAGGAAGCGGATTTTCATATTGTGAATCAAGCTCTTAATTAATAGAGTGGAGGACAATCTTTACAGGATCCTGGATTCATTCTGCACACATTTCACTAATGATGCCAACCAAGCGGTCTAGCAAATCAGCAATCCAAGGGCAAAAGTAATGAGCTGTCTTGAAAATCCGTGCAACTAACAATTTACACTTGCCTTGAGGCTAGAAGAGGTGCAAGCTCTAACAGAACCTATCAGAAGGCTATTTAATTCACAGTTGGCTGACCTAATATATGATAACTGCCTGACCTTTCTTCTCAGCACTCACAAGATACCCAGGCATGAAGTTCTAAGCTGATTGCAGCTGAAACCAAAGGCAACAAAACCACTAAGCACCCTTTAAAATAAGAGAAAAAACAAATGTAAAAAATTGCTGCACTGAAAAATTAAGATTTTCTTGGTAACAGTCTGTCTACAATCTTCCTGGTTCCCTGAAGGCTACTGCTATTTTTTATTCATTTACGGGATGTGGGTGTCACTGTCTAGGCCAGCATCCCTAATTGCCCTTGAGAAGGTGGTGGTGAGCTGCCTTCTTAAACCGCTGCTGTCCCTGTGGTGCAGGTACACCCAAATTACTGTTATGTAGTAATTTGTTGCAGATCCATCCTATTTGTCATTTTAACAGAGTGTGCACTTTGTAAGATCACAGTGCCCTGTGTTCATAGAACTATCATGTCTGTTAGGTGGTGTGATGATGGGCAGATGGAGCCTTACAGCACGTCATTCTTAAAAGCTGAACTGACTCTGGAAAGAGAAAAAATTGTTCAGCAGCCTATGGACCATCTTGAATTCTTCCAAGCATTCTAACCAATCTCTTCAAGCTTCTAAGCAAAGAAAGCCAACTATCTCTAAAAATCCAGTGCTCAAAATTTGTAACAATTGTCGCTCAGAACATAAGAAGACAAGAAATAGGAACAAGAGTTGGCCATTTGGCCCCTCAAGCCTGCTCCGCCATTCAATAAGATCCTGGCTGATCTGATGGTGGCCTTAACTCCACTTTCCTACCTAGCCCCCCACGCACCCCACCTCCCCACCCCCCATCCCCCCCCCCCCCCCCCCCACCCCCACCACCTCCCCACCCCCCCACCCCCATAACCCTTGACCCCCTGGTAGATCAAAAATCTATCTAATTCAGCTTTGAATACATTCAGTGACCCAGCTTGTACTGCTTTCCAGGGTAGAGAACTCTGGAGACTACTGACCCTGGAATCAACTTAGTGAACCTTCTCTGAACTGCCTCTAATGTTAGTATATCCCTCCTCAGCTGATAGAGGAGGTCTTGATCCTGGGTCAGAAGGTTGAGAGTTCAAGACCCATTCCAGAGACTTGAGCACAATAATTCTAGGCTGACACTCCAGTGCAGTACTGAGGGAGTGCTGTATGGTTGGAGGTCCTGCTTTTCAGGTGAGAAGTTAAATTAAGGCCCTGTCGGCATTCTCAGGCGATTGTAAAAGATTTCATGGCACTATTTCAAAGAAAAGCAGGGGACTTTGTCCTGGTAACCTGGCCAATACTTATCCCCCAATCAACAACACAAAAACAGATGATCGAGTCATTATCCTGTTGATGTTTGCACTGGGCTGCTGAGTTTACTAGAGTTGCAACATTCTCATTAGCTGTGAAACCATTTGGGATGTTCGGAGGTTGTGAAAGACACAATATAAGTACAGGTCTTTATTTTTCCTTTCATCTCCCTTACCTGTCAGCAAATCACATATATTATCAGCAAATATTTCAAGTCTAGAAGTGTGTTTACATGAAAACAATGTTACCCAGGAAGAGGTGTTCTGGTCCATCCACACTGCATCACCCAGCTGCGGTGCCTTGTGCTCATAATTTCCGAATAGCTTGAGTGGAAGGGATCCAAATCCTGTGAGTTCCACAGGTTAGCAAAGGTCATTGTCAACCTTGCGTCTCAAAAAATGACAGCCAACAAATGAAATTTGGAGGGCACAGGTGGGGTGGAGGAAGCAGGTTAAGGGGGCCCCCTGTCTGACCTTATTGATGGCCAAAATTTGCCTGATTGCAACTTTCAGGTGGGTCTATAAAAAGAAGAGCAGCCCACCAGCCTTTACCAGGTGAGAGGCTGATTAAACAATGTAAATCTGGAGCTCAGGCTCATTGTAGGTCCCTGATTGCACTTTCCAGGCACTGAGCAGCCTAGCCAAAGGTCCTTTCAGGGCCTTCATTTCAGCAACGGTTCCTATTTTTAACTCACGTCAGCAGGGTTTCTCTAGCCCTGGGAAAGTCAGCAGGTAAATGGAGGTGAGAAGGGCTGGACCCATCAGATAAGTGGTCTTTTCAACACTGCTTGTGGAGCAACGAGAGTAGGAATGTTTCTTCCAGGCCCAACAATTTAACCCTGTAAACTCATATGAACATAAGAGCATACATACATATGAACATACGAATCAGGAGCAGGAGTAGGCCACTTGTCCCATTGAGCCGGCTCCGCCATCCAATAAGATCATGGCTCATCTGAATGCAACCTCAACTCCACATTCCTGTCTACCCCTGATAACCTTTCACACCCTTGTTAATCAAGAATCTATCTTGCTCTGCCTTGAAAATATTCAAAGACTCTGCTTCCACCGCCTTTTAAGGAAGAGAGTTCCAAAGACTCACTACCCTCTGAGAGAAAAAAATTTCCCCTCATCTCTGTCTTAAATGATCGACACTGACCCTTAGTTTTAGATCCTCCAACAAGAGGAAACATCCTCTCCACATCCACCCTGTCAAGATCCCACAGGATCTCAAAGATTTCAATTAAGTCACCTCTTACTCTTTTAGATTCCAGTGGACACACCCCTAGCCTGTCCAACCATTCCTCATAGCACATCTCTGGTATTAGTTTAGTAAACCTTTTCTGAACTGCTTCTAATGCATTTACATCTTTCTTTAAGGAGGCCAGTACTATACATAATACTCCAGATGTGGTCTCACCAATGCCCTGTACAACTGAAGCATAACCTCCCTTCTTTTGTAATCAATATCCCTCACAATAAATGATAACATTCTATTAGCTTTCCTAATTACTTGCTGTACCTGCATACTAACCTTTTATGATTCAGGCACTGGGACACGCAGATCCTTCTGAATCTCAGAGATCTGCAATCTCTCACCCTTTAGATAATAAGCTTCATTTTTTATTCTTCCTAAAACTCCTAACTCCTCTTTCCACAAGATCAGCTTTACTGCCTTGATCTCTGCTTGACCCCCTCACAATCAATGGCTCCCTCAACCACAACCTACCATCACCACCCCAGCGATCACTAACCCCTCAAATATAATCTACTGACCCCCCTACCCTCCTGCAATCACCCCACACTCCAACCAAGTCCATTAAACTCACCTGCACTTCAGCTGTGGCCTTTTCCCAAACCTTTCCTATCTAATACATCCTTCAGGACTGTAGCAACTGAAGGTATAGCCTCTCCTGCTGCTTATCAGGGGTCACGTGATGTTCTGGGAGGCCCCAACCAATGAGACTTAAGCGCGGGCAATCCAGGGGGTGGAGCTTCCTGACGAGAGTCCTGATCGAGCATGCAGCACCTGAAAACCTCTCTGTAATAAAGTTCATCTGTTTTTTTGTAGAAACCTAACTGTTCCATCAAGTCTTTACATTTTGTGACGGGGATAAAATAGCTCCGACGCTGCACCTCGCCTTGTTAACGTGAGTGCATCGTATCTTAAGAAAAAGAAAAGACTGCTCACCAGTCATGCCACTCTTTGCAGAATTGATCCCTATGACGAGACTATGGAAAACTGGAGCCAGTATGTCGAGCGCCTTTGGTTTTTATTTAGTAGCAAACGAAATTACCGTGGAGGAAAAGCAGAATGCAATCCCTTTGAGTGTATATTGGCAGTAAGACATACAATCTCATCTGCAACCTGAGGGCCCCAAACATGCCCAATTCTAAATCCTTTAATAAATTAGTGGACCTCATGAAAACGCATTTTTAGCCGAAGCCATTCACAATAATTCAGCGTTTTAAATTTAATTCCACAGCTAGGGCCCCGGGAGAGTCCACTGCAACCTATGTGGTGAAACTGAAGCAGTTGACAGAACACTGTAACTCTGGGGACACATTAAATGATACACTGCAGGACAAGTTAGTTTGTGGAATTCAGGACGATGCCATTCAGCGCTATTTACTCGCCGAGGTCGACTTTAAGCACACCCTAGAAATCTCCCTCACCATGGAAAGTGCTGCGAGAGACACGCAGACTTTGTAACACATACAACGTGGCGCCATTCTTCATGTGGAGCAGGAACCTACCACCGAGTGTGTTGCAAAAACCAGACCCACATCTTTGAAGCGAGAGGCAATTTCCACTGTTAGAAACACAAAAAGGCCTAGTAGAAAAACTTCAGCAGCAACTCCAAAATTGATTTGTTACAGATGTTGGGGGGAACCACAGAACAGACACCTGTGAATTCAAGGAGGCAGACTGCGATTACTGCCGTAAGAAAGTCACGTAGTAAGGCAATGCAGAGCAAAGTCGCAACAGCCCATAAATCAGCAAACCAACATGATTGAATTAAAAAATAGAGCAGGACGTGAAGTTGCTCTTGCTGACATCTATTACCTGTATAGCGTCACCACTGTAAATACCAAACATATCACTGTCACAATCCAAGTTAATAACGGAGGTGGATATTGGAGCATCAATTACAGTGGTGGGAGAATACACATTCAAATACCTCAATGAAGGTACCCAACCACTAAACCTAGAGCAGAGAACCAGTGAATTAAAGACATAGGCAGGAGAATCTATTCGGGTAAAGGTGTCTCATAGGCAACAGACAATCCACCTGCCAGTGATAATAGTGAAAGGAGGAGTACCTAGTCTTCTAGGCCGAGAATGGTTACAGAAAATCAAGCTTGACTGGTCTGAGATATTTCACTTGAAAGCAGAAGTTCCTGAACTGCTAAGGAAATACAACAGTGTATTTCGGAACAAATTAGGGAAGTTAAAAGGTTTGCAAGTAAAAATCTATGTGGACCCTCAGGTGACATCACTGGCAGAGTTTTATTCTCTTTGGCTGGGCGTGCCGGGCGGGTCCGGGAGCAGCCGGGAACCTGACCGCCGCCCGTGACCGGGCTCCGACCGCGATTTTATGCTGGCTTACCAATTAACGGCCAGACATTGTGAATCGCGCACTGCAGCAGCACTGCTGGGGTGGGAGTGGGAGGAGCACGAGGGCTGAAGTTCACACATGAGCGCGGGTGCACACAGTAAAAGCTCCCTGAGGCAGCTGAAGATTTTTAACAATCAAAATAAAGATATTAAGAATAATGAAAACATGTCCCTGCTTATGTGACTGTCACAAGAGCAGGGACTTGTTAAAAATGAGCATTGAAAGGTTTTTTTTAAATCACTGATCGAAGCCCATCCAGCCTGTGGATGAGGTTTCACCAAAAATGCAAAGGCCGCTTCGCCAGTTTGCCCACCCGTCAACCAAACAGTTGGACGGGCAGCGAAAAATTCTAGTCAATTAATTGATTAAGGGACTTAATAGGTCGCTTAATTGTTGGCGGGCGTGCTGCCAACCCTCGCGCGCGCCCACTGACTGAAATATCGCGCGAATGCACAATGTCATCATCGCGCGTCATTTTACGTTCGTTCAGGTCGAGCGCACACCTGCCCGATGAAAAAAAAATTCTGCCCCACATTTCTTTAAGACCGGACCTGTGCCTCTTGCGTTGAAAGAGAAGATGGATGTAGAATTGTGCCAGTTAGAAAAGCTGGGCATCGTCCAAGCTGTCCAATTCTCGGAGTGGGCAGCACCTATAGTTCCAGTGGTTAAGCCTGACCAAATGCATTTGTGGGGGCTATAAATTGACCATAAACAAGGCAGTAAAGTTAGATAAGTAAAAACAGAATTACCTGGAGAAACTCAGCAGGTCTGGTAGCATCGGCGGAGAAGAAAAGAGTTGACGTTTCGAGTCCTCATGACCCTTTAACAGAACCCCATTCCAAGGATAGACGACTTATATGCAAAGCTGGCTGGAAGCAAATCCTATACAAAATTGGATATAAGCCATGCCTACCAACAATTAGAGCTGGATAGGACATCGAGAGAATATGTGACTATTAACACACACAAGGGTCTTTATCAGTACAATCACCTACCCTTTGGAGTATCATCTGCATGCACTATCTTCCAAAGAACAATGGATAGTCTTTTGCAAGGGCTTCTCCGAGTGGTTGTATACCTAGATGATGTTCTGATCGCAGGGTCAACCAAGACTGAACACTTGGCCAACCTGGAAGAGGTGCTAAGAAGGTTCATAGAAGCAGCGTATGGTTAAAAAAGGAAAAATACACATTTCAAGCACCAAAGGTTACTTACCTAGGTCACAAAATGGACGCCATAGGTTTGCATTTGGTAGAAGAGAAAGTTCAGGCAATAAAAGATGCACCCTCACTGTCCAATGTAACCAAAGTCAATTCCTTCCTAGGTATGATCAATTACTATAGCCGCTTCTTGCCTAACTTATCAGCCGTGTTGGCACCATTGCACTTGTTGTTAAAAAAGAATCATCGTTGGTCATGGAATTCAAAGCCTTTTGTGAAAGTAAAGAAGCTGTTGCATTCATCGTGTTTATTGGTACACTACAACCCATCCAAAGAGTTGATGTTAACATATGATTCTTCTCCTTATGGTGTAGGAGCTGTGTTATCACATAAAATGGAAAATGGATCAAAAAGGCACATTGGCCACGTCTCGAGAACCCTCTCCACAGCCGAGAAGGGTTATTCCCAGCTAGAAAAGGATGATTTATTGATGGTATTCAGAGTGAAGGAATTCCACCAGTACCTGGATGGATGACATTTCATCACTGTGTCGGACCATAAACCATTAATGGATTTATTGAGTGAGGATAAGGCCATTATGTCAATAGCATCAGCAAGAATACAACATTGGGCTTTGATTTTATCTCTGTATGAGTATACCTTTATGTACCATCCTGGTGTGCATATTGCAAATGCTGACGCACTCAGCTATCTCCCCTTACCGAAGCAAATTAGAAATTGGATGAACCGAGGTCCAATATTGTCAAAAGTCAGAAACTTTGTTTTGCAAGGTTGGTCAGATTTGAAACCATTCCATGCCAGAAACAGAGTTAAGCTGTCAAGATGGAATTTTGTTGTGGGGATCAAGGGTTATCATCCCTTCACACAGAAGAGACCCACTATTCACAGAGCTTCAAGTGCACATCCAGGCATGTTGAAGATGAAAATGCTTGCGGACAGGCATTGACAGTGACATTGAAAGCTTGGTCAGGCACTGTGTCCATCATCAGCAACAACAGAAGTTGCCTATTTCAGCTCCTCTGCATCCATGGGAGTGACCTAGTTAACCCTGGGTTGGACTACATATTGATTATGTAGGACCATTCTTAGGTACCATGTTTCTGTTGATCATAGATGCACATTCCAAATGGATGGATGTAGACAAAGTCAAATCGCCAACATTGAGTGCAACTATCAAGAAGCTGTGACACTGTTTTAGCAGACATGGCCTACCAGAAATCATCTGACTGAATTTTCTCAGAATTGCACTAAGTGCAGTAGCGGATGGGTAAAATGGAGTCCTACCCAGGGATGAGAATGGCGGGTTTTCACGCCATATCTTCGCAAGACCAACTTGTTATATATTCACTCCTGGGAAACACGCTCTTTCCATGGTGGGCGGGCTCTCATTCACCCGCTCACCATCAACCCGCTGTTGCATTGCACCGGCCGCCACCTTTAAAAGGCAGCTGCCAGCAAAGCGCTCATCGCCACCAGCTCATCACCGCTGTCTGGGTGACATGACCAGCAAAGGAAAGAAGACTGCAGTCCCCCTGCTTCAACGACAGGTCCCTCGAGTGACTGCTGGATGCCGTGGCGGCCCACCGGGATGTGCTCTACCCCTGCTCTGGCCGCAGGATGGGTAGCAATGTCACCAACCCGGCTTGGGAGGTGGTGGTCAGCGCGAAGGCCCTGCAGAGGAGAACAGCCACCCAGTGCTGCAAAAGGATGCATGATCTCCTCCATTCCGCCAGGGTAAGGCACATTTTTCATCATCCTCAACTCACACATTCACAAACCCATCACACACTCACAGGGCCCTCACTCACAGCCAGTTCAAGGGACATCACCATTCACTCTTTCACACACACTGTCATTGTCCTCATCCCGTCCATGGGACCACTCACCACCCACACAGGCCAGGCATACTTATCATCTGGCCTGGCAGGCGTCCTGATACACTCTCCCCATCTCTAACCATGCAGGACAAACTGGCTCACAACAGGAGGGAAAGGTCGCAGACAGATGGAGGGATGCCAGAATTCAAAGTTCTCACAGAATTTGAAAACAGAGCCATCCAGCTGGCCGGCAATGGCCAAGACAGAACTTGTGCTGACAGTGAGGTCGGCGCTGCTCTACCAAGTGAGGATCCAGCAGTGCAACATCCATCAGACAACAATGCTGTGAGTGATGTGTCCTCTTTCACAGGCCACTGCCATGCACTATTTTTCTCCCCTTGCTTTCGCAGGCACACCTGGGAAACAGCCAACAGAGTCCATGGACCAGGGCCTCCAAGCAAGCTCTGAAGAAACCTCTGAAGAGGAATCTGAAGGGACCCTCCCTGAAGTCCTGTCACAGCACTCACCCACACCCTTCACCAGCGCAGAGACACACATCTCAGTGGGACCTAGCTTTAGAGTAGCCTCGGGATCACAATCTGGTGAGCACATCGCACATTCTGATCCACAGCAGGAGGAGGCAGGGACTTCCTAGGTCCTCAGCACTCGGAGGGCTGCTGGAGGTCAGAATGTTGCTAATTTCTAGTCAGATGATAAGCCTCTGGACTCAGTCATGTCACAGTTGCTGGAGCTGCAAAGGCAAGCTTTGCAAAGACATCAGGAAGAGATGTCCGCTGCATTCCTCAGATTGCAAGGCACAATGGAGGAGTCCGTCCGTCTTCAGGTTGAGGTAATAGCATCAGCATGCCAACACACCGAGGTCAACACTGGCAGGATGGTGGCTACCATGGAGACTTTGGTCCAGGATGTCATTCCTGCACTGCTGCGTGGGCTTAATTCCACTGCTGATGCCATAGCTAGCCTGCATCAGTCTGTATGCGAGAGGGGTGCTGGGCAGCTCGATCTCACTGCAGCCACTCCTTCCACTCACGGAGTCAGCCAGGGGCCCTTGGGCACCCACGGGGAGGAGGATTAGCAGGTGCGTACACCGGGGCCATCCACCCAGGTGACTCTGGGAGTGATCGGCTCATCCAAAACCCCTCTTCCTGTGACCTCCGCAGATCCAGCTTCACAGGCTGAGGAGGGTGCCACTGCCACACAGCAGGACCCCAAGAGCAGGCCGGGGCCCTCCAAGTCTCGGTCCTCCAGAGGACGCCGGCCAAAGCCATCACAGACAAGGCATCACAGTCAGCAGGCTGCCTCCACATCTGTTGTGCATGTCCATGGAGCATCAGGCAGGGTTAGGAAAGTTAAGGAGAATTAGTTGCACAGCCTGGGCAAGTGCGTTAATCAGTAATACATAATGTTCACTATTGTCAATAAACTCCCAAGAATTTCTCCCTGCCTATGGCTCCTTGTTCTGATGAGCAATGTTCTGGTCACTCAGATGTGAAACCTTTCTGCACAAGATAAAAGGCAGGTGTCTCAGTCCAGGGCCTCTTCCCTGTGCTCTGTGCAACCTTCAGACCACAGTGATCGTACAGCCTCATACTCCGTGGAAACATTACTGATGCCTGCACCTCAGCCATGCTGGTCATTGCTGCCAATTGTGGGCAGGGGCCACAGAGTTGTCTCATTCTCACTGTGTGCTCTCAGTACCTTTAAGTTGGGGCTGGCCCCCATCACACCAGCATCTGCGACCAGTGATGCTGTGCACCAACTACTGAAGGGCTGAGGTGCTGAAGGTGGACACAGCATCAGATGCATCTAAAGTTTCATGGCAGCGTCTCTGAGAAAGCCCTGATCATAGAGCACAAGTGAGCTGCCCTCGGCCAGACAGGAGTCAGATATTCTCAGTCTATGTGAAGATCTATGGAGTGTCCTCATTGCATGTCGTCAACATCCTCCTGAAATTGAGCAACTATTAGGGCCTCCATTGCGTCTCCATGACAGGAGCATTCTCACAGGGGGTATTGGTGCTGCGATAAGCCAGACTGGAGTCAAACATTCACAACTGCGATATGAGGAACCATGGGAACACCTCACTGCGTGTCGTCGTCATCCTCCACAAATCTAACAACTATGAGAGCCTCCCAAGTGTGTCTGCTTCATCTAGCCAGTGCGAGAGCCTCATCCCCATCGTCATCACCGCCAAGGATCCCCTTACCCTCAACTCCTAATTGGAGTAGACATGCAGCTCCTCCATCTCCTCCTCAGCCATCTCCTCACCCTGTTGCAGTGCCAGGTTGTAAAAGGCGCAGCAGATGACGATGATGTGTGACACCCTCTGCAGGCTGTATTGCAGGGCTCCACCAGACCGGTCCAGGCACTGGAGCCTCATCTTCAGCATCCTGATGGTCTGCTCCACCAAGTTGCGAGTTGCAGCATGAGCTGTGTTATACATTCAATCTGCTGCAGTCTGAGGCCACCGCACGGGGGTCATCAGCCACGGCCTCGGCGGTTATCCCTTGTCCGCAATGAGCCAACCCTGCAGCCTCTGTGGACCCTGGAAGACTGCAGGGATCTGTGAGTGACTCAGGACATAGGTGCCTTGCACACTCCCTGAAAACCATGCGCACAACTGCAGGATGAGCTTCTGGTGGTCAAAAACCAGCTGCACGTTCGGTGAGTGGAAGCCCTTGCAATTGATGAAGTCCACTGAGTGTAGCAACGGAGACCTGAGCGCCACATGAGTGCAGTCAATCTCACCCTGAACCTGTGGGAATCCCGAGATCAGGGTGAATCCAATGGCGCTTGCGTTCTGACTGTCCCAGTCCCGGGCAAAATGCACAAATTGTGTGCCATGGAGAAAATGGCATCCGTGACCTCATGGATGCATTTGTGGGTGGTGGATCATGAAACCCCACAGAGGTCACCTGTGGAGCCCTGAAAGGAGCCACTGGCATAGAAATTGAGCACCACAGCCACTTTCACAGCCACTCGCAGTGGATACCTTCCATGTCCTCTTGGCAGCAAGTCCTGCAGTAAGTGGCAGATGTGAGCCACCAGATCCCTGGACATACGCAGTCGTCGGCGACACTGGTTCTCTGTCATCTGCAGGAATGGCAGGCGGTGTCTATAGACCCTGGGTGTTGCTAGGTGCAGACCAGCCTGGCTCACTGTCACTCCTGGGCAGTGTGAGCGGGTGTCCCTACAGTCCCTTCTTCATGAGACTGCTGCTCCTCCCTTTGCGCAGCCAGGTGCCTCAGTCACTCTCTCCTCCATCTTCGACAGACTTTGTAGGCCATCAGGCATACAGCTAGGTCACCAGGATCCATGATGCTGACATTGTTCTCCTGCAGCATGAAAGAGAGAGAGAGGTACGTGGTTATCATGGCTGTATTTAGCATCTTTCCTGGCCCTGTGTGACCGCCCCTTAATGCTTCCTGGAGAGTGCTGGTCACCCCTCGGATGGCCAGAGATGAGTGCGCTGCATGGCTGCCCTGTCAATCTGAGACATGGGGGACACAGGTCTAAACTAGGATGCTGAGATTGCAAGGGGCTGTGAGTGCCTCCAGCAGTGACAACTACATGGTCAGCATTGGGGAGGAAATTGTACAACGTGTGCAGTCCAGCTGTTCCGTGGTCCAATAAAGTGGTGGCAGACTTGAAGTCTGTGCTGGGGGAGTTGGGAGGGGGGGGTGGGGGCAGGGGACGGGGTAAGGTATGGAACGCTTGGTGGCCCTTTGATGCCTCTGCGTTGCTTGCAAGGGTGGGCAGGCTAGGAGCCCAACTCCAATCATATCACCGTGGATGTGCCTGATCTGTCTGAGTTGCAGAGGCATGGTCAGTTTATACAGGTGTCCCTAATGCTTGACCACTCCACTCGCTTACCCTGCGCCCCCACCTCGATTGCCTGTGCGTGGGATGCAGAGCCAGGGCAGCACTTACCACACCCCCACCCCCCACAGCAGGTACCTCCAAGGCTGGCCAGCATTTGGCCCCAGACAACCCCAATCCCTCGGCAGTCGCCTGCGGGGCATCAGTTTCCCCCGCACCACTGCACCGCCCCCCCCACAGCCACCCCACCACCACCACCACCCCCCCCCACGCCTCTGAGGCCTGTAAATAACAGGCAAGCCATGAAAAGCGCTGCTGTTCATTCACCTCAGTTTTCCCAAAGTGAAGGCCGTCAAGTGCACATTTCCTGCGCACTGTTGTGAAACACATTGGTGGGACAGATGATACGGCAGGGTTCCAAGAGCCTGGCGGGATGGCCTTTTAATTATATGCTAATGTATTACAATTAGCTCCCCACCGAACAATGATAGGAAACGCGGCCCTCCATCAGCGGGCTGAGCAGAAGATCGCGACCTGCCTTCACGCCGTCGTGAAGTGGGTCCATGCTCACCATCTATCACCAGCGGGCTCGGAAAATTCCGCCCATCATTTCTGATAACGTTACAGTCTTTACCAATACAGAGTTTCAGAGATACATGAGTTTAAATGGAATCAGACATATTAAAACAGCCCTTTACCATCCTTCATCAAATGGTTTAGCTGAGAGAGCTGCGCAAATTTTCAAACCAGGAATGAAGAGGTTATCAGGAGGTACTCTAGAAATTCGACTTTCCCACTTTCTTCTCCCTTATCGCACAATGTCACATTGGACTACGGGTTCAACACCGTCTGAATTATTGATGAAATGCCACCTACATACAAGGTTAAGTCTGATGTTTCCAAATTTAGAGGGAAAGGTAGAAGGGAATCAGATATTCAAAAATCAAATCACGATATTCACAGCAAAGCTTGCATATTCAATGTAGGTGACACGGTATTGGTGCAAAATTTGAAAGTGGACATTGTTGGGTTCCTGGAGCCATTGTCTCAGGGACTAGTCTCTTATCCTTTCAAGTGCGGTTGGAAGATAGAATTGTTCACAAGCATATGGACCATGTTCATGATAGAGGGGCATTCCAACAGCCACCTATTCTGCCTGTGATTAACAGTGAACCATCAATCCCCGAGGTGACAGACTGACCTAGGATAGACATGTCCAATGTCTCTGTGGAGTTGCCAATCCCAGAGCTGCCACTTTCTAATGATGTGCCGCATGCAGCAGTTTCTGATCATGTCGATCCTGTGGAGGATCAAATGGTGGAACTACTCCGCTCTAACTGAATAAGGAGAGAGCACCTCAGAAACTTAATCTTTAATTATATGAAGTTGTATATATGTATATGTTGGTGGATATTCAAATGTTGCCTGTAAATAGACACTATTAAAAACTAAAGGGAAAGGAAACGTAGTAACTGAGGGTATAGCCTCTCCTCCTGCATTTCAGGGGGTCACATGGTGTTCTTGGAGGCTCCAACCAATGAGTTCTAAGCGCAGGTGATCCAGGGGGTGGGGCTTGCTGGCGAGAGTCCTGATCGAGCATGTGGCATCTGAAAAGCTCTCTGTAATAAGGTTTATCTGTTTCTTGTTGAAACCTGTCTGCAACGTCAAGTCATTACATGGACGTTAGGGTGTCTTTCACCTTGAAGTGGTCAGATGACGAGTACAAAAGATGCAAACATCATTAAGCAGATGGACAAAGGGAAGTTGGATAGAATATAAAGTAAAGAAGTGTGTATTCAAACCTGAAAATTGAAACAAGACTTTATTAAATAACATCAAAAAGAAAAAATGTTTAGGTATGATAATTGATAACTTCTTTATTCAATCTAGAGCTCGAATCAAGGCATTTTAATGCAAGTCAAACAAGTTATTCTAGCCTCGTATTGATTACTGGTGAAGTAATTCCTGGAATATTCTGTGCAACTATGGTAAAGAAAAGGACATTGAGAGTTCAGGAAAGAATGATGAGAATAATCCTGAGATTTAGGATTCTAAGTAATGAGAAAAAAATGAACAACAGTTTTCATCAGAGAAAGGAAGGTCAAGAGGGGAACATTGTTCAAAACTGTGATGGACAGAGGTGATGCAAATGTAAGACAGGTATTTGACTTCACCTTTGAGTGCAGAACTAGGGACCAGAAATTTAAAATTGACAAACCTTACATGATACGAGAGATTTGAGGATATTTTTGACAGATAGCATTTTGTCAGAATTGGATACGTGCTGTAAACATCTGGTAAAAGCAACTGACACAATCTTGATTAACTCCTTCAAAAATGTCTCATAAATACCTTGTTGAAGATTATAGGGATAAATGTAGACTGAGGCAAGTGGCAGAAAAAGTAGATGTGGCAGTGGATCAACATCATTTGGTAATTCACATCTTTGTGGAATCGCAGGTGGTGTCTTCTTCCTGCAGTGGTATTTTGCAATACAATCAAAACTGTTTAGTTTTTGGATTATCCTTTTTGCAGCCTGCCATACACTTCTTTTTTCTAAAGCTTAACTGTAATCAGGAAACTTAATCCAATATGCTTGACACAGCTACTAGAACTCTGCAGCTGCTTATTTGAAACAACAGCCTACCGAAACACAGTGAGCTTAAGTCAGTTCAGAGTAAATTTCTTCAACTGTGCACTTTGTAAACCTAGTTTTTTCCACAAGTTCATTCATTGGACCGAGTGCCTGTAATTAAGCTATTGTCTGCAGTTGAACTGGTTTAGGGTGGGGACATGAGGGGGTTGGCGGGGAATACATGGGCGGAGGGTTATGGGGAATGATGTCAAAAGAGTGGAGGTTCTGCAAGTTTACATTGGACCATTTCTTTTAAGATTTACTCACTTTCAGCTGGATTAACAGGCATCCTTTTTGCTGATTGTAGCCAATTTAAGTGCTTCAGAAAGCATGAAACCAGAATTAGTTTGTTGAGTTGTGATTGGCCAATTTTGTTTTTGTGTACTGCTGAAAAAAGAGACATGCTATTGAAGCTTTACATCTTGCACTCATCAGGATAGACACAAGAATGCCAAATTTCAAAGGGAGCAACAATTTATACTGCATGAGAAAGGGGTTCTAATTGGTTGGCAAGTCGAACATGATTGGCCAAGGCAAATCGAGAATGCACCAGTGAACTATTGTCTCCCATGCTTTTGTTTAATTCGAAAAACGTGCAATACCTGGACTAATTCCTTTTGCCTGCAGAGGACAGGTCCCTCCATATGAATGTATGTCGCTTCTAGCAAATGTAGGTGAGCCACATTGTGAGCCTGACTGATAATCTTAAATTGGTTGTTAGTGTAATTCTTAGCACACCCAGCATCATTCAACGAGTGCTTTTCAATCACTGAATCATAACTATTGTTAGACATTATGTTCTGAGTTTTGCAAGTACGGGCTTATTAAGTATAATCAGGACTCTGTCTATTGTGCACAGGCGAAGGGGGGTGCTGTTTAATACAATCTGCCAGTCTTTGGGACATAAGGCCTATGTATCTGGCATCACACCTGCACTGAAACTCATATACCACATGACTCATTTGTGTGGTAGGCGGAACATCTTTTTGGCTTGGCAGCAGCATCCTGTTAGTGGACAATACCACTCATGTTGTCACTGCATAATTGCAGCATGAAAAGGCTAGCTTCACCTGTTGCTCAAATCTTTGAGCTACCTTACCTTCCAGAGTAACCTTAGGTAGACTGGGGACTTTTAAGGTCTGAAAGTGGCGGACTTGGGCCCATTCATAATTATGCACAATTCACAGTGAGCAATGGCCTGACTGGTAGTCATTATCCCGCAAGATAGCTTGATGAACCATATTTCAGCATCAAGCTTGCATGGTGAATCTAGCCAGAGCTTCACCAAGTAAATCGATGTATTGGCTTCTTGCAACAGTCATAATAAACACAATTCTCCCTTCCTAGCAAACACATCCTGGAAGATCCCTTTCAATAAATCATTTTTTGAGAACAGTCAAAAATCACTCTTTGTCTTGAAGAATAATCTCCTATATCATTCCAAAACATACCCTTCTAATTTGAACTAATGTCTTGTGACCTTACTCATTCAGTTTAATTTAAGCTAATACTCTGGGCGAATACCCGCCACTGGGATCGTCTGGTCCTGTCAAAAGTAAGTGGACTTTTGGCTGGGTCACTGCAGCTCCATGGTGGGTCCTGCCATAGCGAGGCTAGAAAATCCCAGCCTCTGTGTCAACCTTTTCTATGCACTTAATAATTTTATACACCTCCAGAAAATGCCTTCCCGGTTACTTCCCTTCCAGGATGAAAGGGCAGGAGTTGGAGATTCATCGTGGACAGTGGCGCAGAACAGGCAATGTCAGATTGTCCACCCATTAAACACAGCGTCTGATATTTAAATGAACGAGGAGCCAATCCGACACTGCCTGTTTTGCATCATCACTTGAGATGCAAATGTCTATAATCTTTTCTCACAGGTCCTCCCTGCCAGCAGAGGATCACTCTCATTGGCTCTTCTCTGCAATGTTGCCAGCACTTAAATGGCTCTCTTCTGTGTTGACAAGAAGAACTGTATACATGGCAGAGGATTTGATGGCCCAGCTGAGGTCAAAATTAGGTGTGATGGGGCACAAAATGTTTTCCAAACCCGTCCCTGGCATTGTCCATTTTGGTCAAGGTGGGCAGCCAGGGGCTGATGAGGATTTTTCAGTCAGCCTCCAATTTCCCCCAACTATTTACAATCTATATTAATGACTTGGATTCAGGGATAGAAGGTACTAAAGCTAAATTTGCAGATGACACCAAAATAGGTGGGAAAGTAAGTTGTAAGGGAGAAATAAGAAATATACAAATGGATGTGGACAGGTTAGATGAATGGGCCAAAATTTGGCAGATGGAGTCTAACGTGCTTAAGTGTGAGGTTATCCATTTTGGTTGGAAGAATAAAAAGGCAACTTATTATTTAAATGGAGAGAAACTTCAGAATGCTTCAGTGCAGAGGGATCTGGGTGTCCTCGTGCATGAATCGCTGAAAGCTAGTATGCAGGTACAGCAGGTAATAAGGAAGGCAAATGGAATTTTGGCATTTATTGCTAAAGGAATAGAGTATAAAGGTAGGGAAGTGTTGTTGCTACTGTACAAGGCATTGGTGAGAATGCACCTGGAGTACTGTGCACAGTTTTGGTCCCCTTACTTGAGGAAGTTGCACTGGAGATGGTTCAGAGGAGATTCACTAGATTGATTTCCAGAGATGCGGGGCTTGTCTTATGAGGAGAGAGTGAACAGTTTAGACCTATGCTCACTAGAGTTTAGAAGGACGAGAGGAGGTCTAATTGAGGTATATAAGATGCTAAAGGAAATAGACAAAGTAGTCGTGGAGTGGATGTTTCCCCTTGTGGGGCATTCTAGAATGAGAGGCCATAGTTTTAGGCTAAGAGGTGGTAGATTTAAATCAGAGATGAGGAGGAATTACTTTTCTCAGAGGGTCATGAATCTGTGGAATTCATTAATTCAGAGTGCAGTGGATGCTGGGACGCTGTATAAGTTTAAGGAGGAGATAGACAGATTTTTAATTAGTAACAGGTTGAAAGGTTATGGGGAGAGAGTGGGAAATTGGGGTTGAGGCCAAAATGAGATCAGCCATGATCGTGTTGAATGGCAGGGCAGGCTCGAGGGGCTGAATTGCCTATTCCTGCTCTTAGTTCTTATGTTCCTATGTTCTAATTCAATTGTGTGGAGGTAGGCATCCAGGGGCAGGCTCATCTGCCAGTGGTCATGAAGCACCCTCTCACTTCCTTATCCTTTACTGCAGCGGAAGCTACTCTCAAGCTGGAAGACCTCTGATTGGCCCTCCAGTTTTGAGAACTCTGCCACCCGCCATCCCTTAATTGAACAGGGAGCCTGTCTCCAAGCCCCTTAAGGTGGTGCCCTGGGAAAAATTCCAACAAGTGACTGTTTTCACTTGGGGCCGGGTAGTGGACTGGAAAACAATCCTGGTTCCTGTTTTCTGCTCTCAAAGCAGGAATTCGGCCTTGTATTAATGGTATAGTCGTCTAGGAACACCTTGGGAGGAATTGTACGGCCCCGTTGATCAGGGGGGTGGGGCTGTAAAATGCAGCAAGCTGTTCAAAAGTCCAGTAACTTCCCGCAGGACTGTAAAATCCCGCTGGCGTAAAATTCTGCCTCTTGTGTTTTAATTGCGGACCTCCTCTGACATGTTCTACTCTTTCCATTGTGTGGTTGAATATCCTATTGGCTTAGTTAATTGCTGCAATGAATTGGTTGGTTGTTGGTTGTGGCTCTTGATTGCTGTTTTGCACTGGTTGGACACCCTTTGTTGAGTTGCTGTCTTCCCCCAGCTCATGTGAATTCAACCTTGAAAGTAAAGGGAACAAAAAAGTACAATTCAATTGTCCTGCATCTGCTCAGTAGCAAGGCTGTTATATTGCAGTGAATTATAGGACTGTCTTAATCTTGATCAATACATATAATTACCATTATTCTTTCAGGTGTCTTTTCACATATTTTTGTGCAGCACAGGAAGAAGGACACGGACGCACTAAGATTCCAGCTCAGTGATTCTTTATCCCACTGGCGCCAACTATATAAGTACTTTCAAGAAAAAGCTTACCCTAAAGACACAAACTCCTTACAGTGAATGAATGTGGTTCAATACTCTAAAACAGAACAGAAAATGTTGAGAGCTCAACTTCTTGTTTTGAATCAGCAGTATTGTAGACTTAGTAAATGATAGGAGTAGGAATGCCTTGCTTTCAGCAGGTGTGAAGGGTAGTGATCCTCGAATCTTTTTTCTTTTGTCTCCTATCATTGCTCTTCATAAAATGGGTTTGGGTTCAAAACTAGACTTGAAGTGCAGCAAAGAAAGAAAGTTGAGAGCCTGCGTGCTCTTGGCAGTCCTGTTCTTAGTTTCGCTCAAACACATGAGGGCTACAGATTACCTTACCACCCACACCATGATCTGCATCGCCAGCATCTCAGATTTTCTCAGACTCAGGGCGATTCTGTGCTGTCCTGACTATCCACTTGAATCGCTGTCTTCCGAATGCCCGCACCGGTTTTTTAAAAATTCGTTCATGGAGTGTGAGCATCGCTGGTTAGGCCAGCATTTGTTGCCCATCACTATTTGCCCTTGTTCAGAGGGCATTTTAAGAGTCAACCACATTGCTCTGAGTCTAGTCACATGTAGGCCAGGCCAGGTAAGGACAGCAGATTTCCCTCCCCAAAGAACATTAGTGAACCAGATGGGTTTTTATGATAATCGGCAATGGTTTCATGGTCATCATCCCTTCACCAGTTCCCCAGGCACCGACATAAGCCTCAGGCTGCTCTCTCTGGCCGCTGCTTCTTCTGCCCACACTTCAGTCCGCCAATGATGGCCTCCAGTTGCACCCTCTGTGAGCTTGCCAAGGACACCTATCCAAGGGGACCAGCAGACACCCAAAAATTCTCCAACCCGGTGCTGTCTCCTGCCATTGCCATGGCAACCACGGGGCCGTTGGGGAGACCATGTGACCAACTACATTTCAATACTGGTAATTATCTGAAAGCTGCAAAAATGCTGCACAGCTGGCCACTGTCCCATTTCATGTCACAAACATCATAAACAATTCTGTCTGTATACCTCCTCCCAACAGATTTTAATACTGGTCTTCAGAAGAAGAGATTAGAAATATAAGCGCATCGCAGCCCCACAGAAATACACAGACAATGGAGGAAAGGCTTTTGTACTAATTATCATAGAAATAGAAAGTACGGGTCTGATAGTTTTGTGGCTCAGGTCACCAGGCCAGCAGAGCTCTTAGAACAGCCAATCAGAAAACACTTCACAAGAACCATTTCTCCACCCTCAATACACCAATAGCCACTGAATATTAACACCACGGCCCTCACCACCATCTGAGTATCTTCCTTCAGTCCAGCATTATGCATGATGCCCTCACCTCACTACAAGTATTGGCACAAATACCAATCAAAAACGAAAAAGAGGTTTCCAACAACTGCATGAGCAATGCCACAACAGGGGTAATTAAGAATGACTCTTGTGCAAATCCTTATTCCTTGTTTTCTGTGCCAGTTGTCATGGACAGAAGTTATGTATTTTATAATATATAGCTATGTTATTATTCGTTTATTATTTATTATGTATATTTATTATTATTTATCGTATTATGTATAATTGTTTATTTATTATTTATCTTTATTCTATCTTATGTATTTTATTGTTGTCCATGATCAAAGTGTTTTATTGTATGAGGTTAGTGTGTTTTCTTACCCTCAGAGTGTTTATCCCAATTTAAATGATTTCCAGCAGCAAGCTGGAATTTCAAAATAAAGATTATTTATTATCACACACATACCCCGGAGGTTTTAATTGCAATGTCTCACACACACTATCACACACAAAGATGAGGTACAGGTGAAGAGAAAAACAATACGATTACAATCTGGAATTATTTCAATCTCTTTCATAGCAGGCCTACAGTTTCTTAGATGAATTGATGCATTAGATGGAGTAGAGGCCTGGAAAAAGCAGAGGATTCTCAGTAAGCTGCAAGGCTTCTTGTAGTTGAAATGCTAGGAGGTTGGCCTTGAGGTGAACTTGAAACAGGTGGGAGGGAGAGTCCTTCTCCCATCTTCAAGATACAAACTGTATATTATCTTGGCTACGCAGATGTCTTGCAGTGGTTTTCAATGGTTTAGTTGGTGTTTCTGATGGAATCTGTTCTTGAACAGCTTACACACATGACCTGTTTCAAGTTCCAAGTCCTTTTCCAAATAAGATGGTGTTTTAAACTGGTAAACGTATTGTGGCTAAGAATTTCATATAGCCAGGGTTTTTGCATTTGGGATAAGGAGCCATCATAATACAATGAAAGCTCAATGGGACCCATTTCACATTCATCTAACCTCCATTGAGTTTCGATGTCCCTGGTGAAACATGGAGACAAGCTGTCTGCAAACCCCATTGTCTGTGGGTTTCCCTACATCCTTTAAACAACGTGATGTGTGAATCCCACAAGTGGCTGTGATTGTCCATATTTTAGTTAGGTATTTGCTTGAGTTTCAGGACCATCTGTAGCTGAGTACCGCCAAGTCACATGATATGCTACAGCCATCTTAAACAGATTTTGCACTCCACTTTTAAAAATATAGTTTTAAAATGTGTAATTTCTTCCTGCCTGTACTGGGCATGACACACGTTACCTACCTTTATAATGTGTTTCCCATTTGGTTACAGTTTGGGAGGTGGAAATTTGCTGAGCTTCTTCTTCAGATGGCCATCGTGGGTGACCTTAAGCAGCTGGAAGTCCTGAGGGGTCAGCAGCAGACTGCAGCATTTCACTGATGATGCAGGCTGGCTCGACAGGCTTTCGTGCACCCAAGAAGGGCACTGCTGCAGTAGATGGCGGTGAAGGTGACATGCCAGTATCCTGAGAGAGGACAGCAGGTGCCTCTCCCATGGGTGGCAGCCGAGCATCAATACAACTCGGTATGAGACCAGAGCGCAGGGGTGATGCGAAGCTCTGGAAATCCCTGTCCACGCTAGCCCCAAAAGCCAAGATGGCAGCCGCCTGAGCCTGCATGGAAGCAGCATAAGCAGCCATGGAAGCTGCCAGCTTTCAGTAGAGGCTCCATCGTGGCATGCGACATTGCCCACGGAGCTAATTACCACTTGTGGCATGTTGTGCAGGATGTTACCCATGTCCTGACGCAGGTTGCAACTGGACTCTGCCAGGTTGTGAGCCATTGTGGCAGGCTGCCCAGGGGACCTAGCATGTCCTGGTGCTAGTCCACCAGCCTTTTTCAACAAGAACCAACTAATATTACATAACGCTTTTAACATTTTAAAATGTCCCCAGGCACTTCACGGGAGCATCATAGAGCAAAATCAGGCATGAACCACATAAGGCGATATTGGTACAGGGGACCAAAAATTTGGTGGAAGAGGTGGGTTTTAAGGAGTATCTTACAAAAAAAAAGAGAGGTGCCCTGCATGAAATGAACAACAGCAATGCACATTTGAAAAAACACCCCAAGCTGCTTCACAGGGGCTGGTAATCAGAAAAACTTGGCACTGAGCCATATGAAGATATACGAAGATGACTGACCAAAAACGTGATCAAAGGTCTAGGTTTTAAAGAATAATTTAAAGGAGGACAGAGAAAAGTGAAAGATTGCAGAGAAAGACTGAGAGGTGGAGAAGCTGGAGAGGTTTATGAAGGGAATTCCAGAGCTTCGATTAAGGCACTGTCACCAACAGACCGGCATGCCTGCCTCCTGTGGCAGCTTCCTTCAAGCACAATTACATTTCTGATATCTCTATTCATCACCAGCAGGGATCATTAAGGAATGATTAGGAGCAAAACTCCCACACGATTTATTTTCCTTCTCCAACCCAGGTGTTCTAATGCTCTAGAGTGTCAGACGAGGCTGAATCGGGAGCACACTTGCCTCTGAATCACAAAGTTTTGGGTACAGGTCCCACTCTACAGTCAGAACCTTCTTCCCCCACAGAAGGCATGAAAGGAGGTGGAAGGGCCTGCGGATTTGGATGGTTGGCGTCAGGACTGATATCCAATGTCTTCCTGCCTCCACTGCATGTAGGTTCTGGGTGAGAAGGCCCATAATCGATCTTCCTACCCTGCCTCCATCTGAGTCCCTTAAGTGGTCAATTAATAAGCACTCAAGGGCCTTTCCCATTTCCCCTGCAATCTTCCCAATTGGCTGCATGTGGCTGGCCTGACTGGTAAAGCGGGCTGCATATCAGCTGGAGCGGATGGGGCGTCCTTCAATCTGCACTAATCTGTGCACGATCCTGGGCATGGACATGGAGTGGGTCTGGAATTTGGCAACCATCCCCTCTGCCCTTGCTGCTGACTCCCATGCCACCCCCCCCGCCCCCCCACTTAACCCCTCGACCCCTTGACCCCCAGCCCACGAGAACCCCTTCACCAACAGCACTTTGTCCTTGGTCACTCCATGAACGATCCTGGGACTCCACGGGAGTGTTGCTCCGGCAGCAGCCATGGCCTCTTCGTGGCGCTGTTGAGTGCAAGAGCTGCTGGCCTCTGATTGGTGGGCACCTCTTGGCAGGCTGGAAGCCACCTTCCGGGGTCCTCAGTCTGGAGGAAGACCTGCCACTGTCCACTTAACTGCCTGATGGGCAGACAATATGGCGGGCCTTCCTCCTCAGAGTCAGCACGGGTGCCTCATCGCTTTTTCAGACAGTGAGCGAGGCAGCCGCTGACAACAGAAGATTCCGCCCCACGTCTGGAACATAAAAATCAAGGCTGTCATTCCTAGGCAATACTGAGGGGTCATTGCGCTGTAGGAGGTAAAAGCGAAACACTGCAGATGCTGGAAACCTGAAACAAAAACAGAAAATGCTGGAAAAACTCAGCAGGCCTGACAGCATCTGTGGATAGAGAAACATAATTGACGTTTCGAGTCTTTATGACTCTTCTTCAGAGCTACCAGCACTGTATCTGGCACTGTAGGAGGTGTTGTCTTTCAGATGAGATATTAAACTCCCTCCACCATCAACACACAGTAGCAGCAGTGTTTACCACCTACAAGAGGCACTACGGAAACTAACCAAGGCTCCTTCGGCAGCACTTTCCAAACCTGCAACTGCTACCATCTAGAAGGACAAGAGCAGCTGACATATGGAAACACCACCACCTGGAAGTTCCCCTCACCATCCTGACTTGGAAATATATCGCCGTTCCTTCACTGTCGCGGGGTCAAAATCCTGGAACTCCCTCCCTAACAGCACTGTGGGTGTACCTACACCACATGGACTGCGGCAGTTCAAGAAGGCAGCTTAACACCTCCTTTTCAATGACAATTAGGGATGGGCAATAAATGCTAGCCTAGCCAGTGACACCCCCATCCCATAAATGAATATTTTTTTTTAAAAACCGAGGCCCCATCTGCCTGCTTGGATGGATGCACGAGATCCCATGGCTTATTTTGAAGAAGAGGAGGGAAGTTATCCCTGGTGTCCTGGCCAATATTTGTCCCTTAATCGACATCATAAAAAAAAACAGATTATCTCATCATTGCTGTTTGTGGGAGTTTGCAGCAAATTAACTGCTGTGTTTCCTCATTACAACAGTGACTACACTTCTGGCAGGGTTGGGATCCAGCCTGTATCTAAATGCCTTCCTGGCTGTAAATGCAATTCTGGGCCCAGCAATTTGTGGTATTTCACAGCCTTTATTTTCTTCTTTCTTGCCAATAATTCACATCCGTATGATAGCACGGTGTCAGTACTCATGACTGACAGATTCCACATTTTCAGCTTGTTTCTAAGCATCAGCACAAAAAAGTGGTGGCAGAAGTGACATTCTGCAATAATGATTCTCTGCAGGAGTCATAAAAAAAATTGAAATGGCAGCCTCTCATCATCTTAATTTGAATCAATTAAGTTTTGTGTTAAAAGGATTTTCAAGAGTTTTTGGCAGACAAAATTCTCAGAATAGCCAGGCATAATCTGCACTGAAAACAATTCAAAATCTACCAGACATGGCCACTGGGGCAAACAAATGCTGCAATAAATGCTTTATCCACTGTAATATATTGTGGTGGATTATTTTAAGTTTTGTGTCAGCTATTAATTATACTTTGACAAACCAGTTATCCTGCACATTTAGCATTGAAAGTTGCAGAATAAACTTGATGAATTCCACCTGGTTTGGTTGATCAGAAGCAACGTGATTCTGTTTCACCTACAAACCTTTTAAGCTCTTTGTTAATATTAAAAAATCGACCAGCAGTGGGTCACCAATGATTGGAGCTTTGTGTCTGCTGTGTGTTGCCTGAGCAGTGAGCAAGACGGAGCCAACAGCTGGTGTTTCTGTTTCTTCATCGCAGTAATAAGACACTGGTGGCTGTAGGGGTTTGGCCTCTATACTAAACCCCAGAGTAAGGAAATTCTTGCCGAGGAATAACCGTATTGACAAAAAGGACAATCAGTAATTTGGAATGCAAACAAACAAGCTTTATTGGACAATAAAGATTTATACTTGACATTTTATTTGTTGAGGCATGTCATGACAAGCAAGTTCATCGCATTTCAGTCTGTCTTTCGAATGAATCCTGGCAATTCTGGGGTCTTCTCTTCTTACTTCCTTGAACCTGGTCTCTTGACTCATGATGTCCTTTGAGATTTTAGCTTAGCCAATTTAAGTCTAACATACATGCAAAACTCTTTGCAGTTTTCAAACTCTAATGGATCTTTTTCCAACTCAAAGATTCCAGTCTGTCTTAACTGCTGAAGCTACACACTTCACAGCTACCTGCTGCATGTCACCTCTCTTTCTCTCTGGTGGCAACAGCTTTCGAACAAAGACTGGGTGGAAATGTCCCAGATTTTAACTAAGTGCAGTAGCGGGTGGGTGAAACAGCAGTAATGGTGAGTTTTCACACCGCATTATCCCAAACCCGCTGCATTAATCATGCATTCCCAGGAAGCATGCCATTTCCATGGTGGGCAGACTCTCATTCGCCCACCATGTCATCACATCACCGCTTCACCAAGCCAAGCACCATATTTAAAGTCCAGCCACACGTACACATCTCAGTGCTTCCAGCCCACAACTACTGCAGGGAAGTTGTCCACAAAAGACAAAAAGACTGCAGCCCCCAGGTTTGGTGACGCATCACTGGAATGTCTTTTGGATGATGTGGAAGCCTGCCACGGTGTCTTCCACCCCCACTCTGGCCGCAAGATGGGCAGCGGCGTGATCAACTAGGCTTGGGAGGCGGTGGCAGTGGTGATCAGAGCCAATGCTGCACAGAAGAGGTTGGCCATCCATTGTAGATAGAGGATGAATGATCTCATTCAAGAAGCCAGGGTATGGCAACCATCTCCTCACTCTAAACTCACAAACTCAAGCCTATCACACATTCACTGGCATCTCACTCACTGCCAGCTCAAGGGACAGCACCACCCATTTTCTCACACACATACCCTCACATATCCATCAGACCTTATCTCCTCTGGGGACTGCCTCCTCAGCCCTCACCATCTTGAGGCCATTCGCAAGATCAACATGTGCCCCCACACACAACCTGAGCTACCCTCCTTCCCCAGTATAGCCATCATCTTGGAGCCTCTTCCCTTGCTTGAGATCACTTCTCCCCCTTCACCAAATAAGACCTTGCCCTGCAGCCATTGAAAAGCCACCCCCGCCTTATTGCTGATCTGGTAGGTAGGGACTTGCCGTAAGTCCCCCTAAAAGTGATGTGATGCTGCCTGTGAAGCCTGGTGCTGATGACTGTGAGTGCTGCCTGAAGCAAGGTAGGCAAACAAACCTTGGAGTCGAGTGAAGTGCAGTCCGTCAGGTGCATGTCGCTTATGTGCTGTTGTGAAACACGTCGTGGACGGACAATCCAGCTGGGTGGGGTGGGGGGGGTGGTTACGATTCCAGCAGGCGGGCCTAATAATGATATGCTGATGTATTACAATGAGGTTCCCGACGTCCAATGGCGAATAATGTGGCCTGCCATTGGTGGGCTGAGCAGATGATTGCGAACTGGTTTCACGCCTTTGCGCCATATTGTCCACTCAAGCCACCAAACACACCCGATGCTGGCAGGTATGGAAAATCCCAGCCTGTGACTTTTCCAAAGTGACTAATACTGTACTTTCCTACTGATTTTTCCAAGCCAAATTTTAACTGACTGAATGACTCCTTGGGAGCTAAGTGGTTATACACTTTCTATTCACTCTCTCTTAAGACAATTACTTTAGCCCCTGGCAATCCTGTTATGCTGGATCCACTGGATATCTAATACTGGATTCCTACAGCAATCCACAGCCCTGTGACAGTTACTTTAGTCACTAACTAGTCTAATACTGTGTTCTTATGGCAACCCCTCAACCTGTGACAAATGCCCATTGACTAGCAATGTCCTACGCAAATGCCAGCTTCCTAGCAAGTGCTCTACTCTTGGCAAATGCTCTCCCAGAAAGTGCCTTACTCCTTTCTCTTTTGACAAATGCCCCACAGCAAGTGTCCTGTGACAAATGCTAACCCTTGGCAAGTGCAAAAACATCGGTGGTGCACCCCTATTTTTATACCACTTTTTCAGGTAGCGTTGCAACATTTAGCCCAAGTATGCGCACCTAGATCAACACGACTAACTACTTCCAACCCAATATTTGCAACTCTTGACCAATGGGAAGAGCGCTTCCCAGCAAATCCACAACAATCTAACCTTAATTTTCATCGCAAACCAAAGGTTCTCAGAACATCTAGTCCCCAGGCCACCATCATGGCCAATCAGCATTGTAGCTTTGGTTTCCTTCCTAATTGCTAAGCTATAACTTGAATCTTTAACTGGAGGCTTTGGAACATCTAGTTTTCAAGCGACCTTCTTGGCCTATCTGTATTGTAGCTTTGGCTTCTCTTTACTGCTATGCTAGAGTCCAAATATGAAAATGTGTCCTCGCTATAACTTTAGTTCATTCTCAAAGGAGCTAGGTGTCCTATCTTAAAGCTACATCACAGTGTTTAAAGAGATGGAAACTTTAAGACTTTATTAACAACATACCCCAAAATTCATGAATCATCTCAATAAGACTTTTCATCACACAATTTAATTTAAGCCTTGCTTATTACACAAATTTGCCAATAAGGTGGAGTCTAACATGGCAAACCACCAATATACCAGTACCAAGAAAGATATTAACACCACAGCATCTTTTGCTATAATAGCCTTAGAAATAGGAGTATGCATTGTCATAGGAGTATAAAGCTCCTCGAGCCTCCTCCGCCATTTAATATTGTCATGGTTGATCATCTACATCAACTCCACTTTCCTGCCCCATCTACACATTAGTGTCCAAAAATCTATTAATCTATTAAATGCACTCAAAAACTAAGCATTCACAGCTGGCTGAGGTAGAGAACTCCAAAGATTCACTTCCCTCTGGGTAAAAGAGATTGTTCCTCCTCTCAGTCCTAAATGGCCAAGCCCTTCTCCTGAGACTGTGATCCCTATTTCTAGACTCCCCAGCTAGGGGGAAACAACCCATCAGCCTCTACAATATTCTGCAGCTCTCTGTTTACAAACCTCGTATGGTATCTGAAAATTGGCTTTGTATTTGGTACTCAAATGCTGAATGGCGGTCAATGTTCCATTGAAATCTCTAGTTATTTTCCTTAAGCCCCTTGGGCATTGTCTAGATTCCTTTTGCCTTGGGTTTGTTCTTGTCTGACATCTATTTTACAATCAGATAAAATCTTATTTGTAGCTATGTTTCTTTCATATTCTGTCACTGGCCTCTATCAACAATTGCTTTCCTTTTGTGCCTCATGC
The DNA here is from genome assembly GCF_017639515.1 of Carcharodon carcharias. Classification (NCBI taxonomy): domain Eukaryota; kingdom Metazoa; phylum Chordata; class Chondrichthyes; order Lamniformes; family Lamnidae; genus Carcharodon; species Carcharodon carcharias. Next base: position 107,896,697 of record NC_054470.1, read on the forward strand.
ATTCTTTTTGCATGTGTTTCCATCCATTGTGAATCTTAACTGTTTGCAGTTGATCTTTGATCCTGGTATCATTATTCAAACAATCCTTCCTTGATTTTATCTTACATTTCACATCACACAAAGCACGTATCCCCACCAAGCCATTAGCTTTGTTTGTTTTTACCATTTGGTTTAATTTACTTGTATTGCCTAATGCAGCCTAATGTTTCACTGAATCGCTTTGCTGGTCATCGTATATGCGGGCAACCTGGATGCTTGGGAATACAGATTGCCATGTCAGTTGTTTGAACACTTGTCTTCTGTTTCTTTTGTTCCGTTAGAGAAAAGAATCCTAAGGAGTACTGGTTTGCTGATAATTGTGATGATTTCATTGTTTTCATTGAATGTACAGCAATTACTTTCTGTTCTATAGCATTAAAAGTAAAAATGCTCTATAGTCCAATCAAGTAACCATCGTTATTGACTTTCAGACAAAATAGACTCCTTTTCAAGCCTGCTTGAAACAGTTCCATTATGTTGTTTGATGAATCACATTGTACCCAAGTGTTGGATGTTCTACCCATCCTCATTAATATACTCTAGATGAATTATTTATAAACTTATTCTGATAGGTGAGATGCTTTTAAACTACCATCAAGTGATTGTAACTGCTAAAAAGCAGAGTAAATAAATAATATTTATGGCAAAGCTGAATTTTAGCTTCTTTTTGTAAATATATGAGGTCACTGAAGGTGGCCTACTTATGCAAGTTAATAATGAGTAATTAACTGAAGCTTGTGCTTTTACTTCCTCTTTTGTTTCCATCTTTTTTTCCTCCCCTGTGATATAAACTCTACGTTGTTAAGATATTCTGCAATATCTCCTAACTGTCCATCTTTTATGTACTAGTCTAGGCTGTGAATACTAGCTGGCTATCAAACCTGAATGAGGCAGGGAGTGTTGCCCATCATGATCAAGCCCAATACTGTCCTCACCCAGCTCTACACACATGCACCTCCAGCGGGAGTCACCGCATTGTGATCAAGAGACAGGGAAGGCGGATGCGGGGAGAAAACACTGGCTGGTTTTCCCTTTCTCAAAGATGCTGTGGATCTTTGTAACATCTCTGCTGCCACCCAGCTGAGATCAGCTAACTGAGCACCTTGGAGAGGGAACTGTGGATCTGCTTAGACTCTGTGGCTCATTCCCTTAACTCATTGAACTTTCACCCAAGTGCCACATTAATGAATTAGTCGGGAATAAAATTGTTTTCAAATCCCTCCATGGCCTCTCTCCTCCCTATCTCTGTAATCTCCTTTGGCCCTACAACCCTCTGAGATCCCTGCTCCTCTAATTCTGGCCTCTTGTGCATCACCAGTTTGAATTGTTCCACCGTAGGTGGCCGTGCCTTCTGTTGCCTAGGTTACAAGCTCTGGGGTCTATTCCTGACACCCTTCCAACTCTCTACCTCATTTTAAGACACTCCTTAACTTTTGGCCAAGTTTTTATTCTTCTGACCTAATATCTCCTTGTGTGGCTCAATGCCATACTTTGTTTTATAATGTTCCTGTGAAGTGCCTTGGGGCATTTCATTATATTAAAGGCCCTATAAAAATTGCTGAAGAAGAAAACAGAAAATCCTGGAAATACTCGGCAGCGCAGGCAGCGTCCGAGGAAAGAGAAATAGAGTCAATGGCCTGGATCTTTCCCTCATCAGGCGGGCTCAGCAGGGGTGGGCGGGAGCAGCCAGGAAGCCAACCACCGTCTGCGATCAGGGCCGGACTGCGATTTCACGCTTGCGGACCAATTAAGGCCCGCCCAGCTTGACACGGTGGGGGGAGGAGGGCGAGTGTGCAACTTTGCGCACGTGAGCAGGTGCTTGCTGGAAAAACTCACTGAGGCACAGAGCTGCCTCAGGGAGATGAAGAGTTTAAGAATTTAAAATAAACAATTTTAAATTGTTAAAAAAAACATGTCCCCTCATGTGACCACGTCACAAGGTCAGGCACATGTTCTTAATCAAATGTCAAAATTTATATTTTAATTCCTAATTGTTGTTGGAAACCCCAACCCACCCTTGGATGAGGTTTCCTAAAAAGTGCAAAGGTCGCTTGGCCTTTTTGCCTGCCCGTCAACCGTAATGTTGGACGGGCAGCAAAAAATAACATTTAGTAAGGACTTTAATGGCCCTAATAGGCCTGTTAATTGTCGGCGGGTGCGCTGCCGACTCCTGCCGACCGAAATATTGCGCAAGTGCGCGATGACACCGGGACGCTTGCCCAGCGTCATAGCACGTCATTTTACACTCGAGCGGATCCAGCGCCACCCTCCCACTTAGCAAATAATCCTGCCCAATGTTTCAGGTCAATGACTTTAGAATCCTGGCGGAAGGTCACCAGCCTGGAACGTTAACTCTGTTTCTCTGCACATGCTGCCTGGCCTGCTGAGAATTCTTTTTAGCTCACATTTCCAGTAGTTGCAGTGTTTGGCTGAAGATACTGTGCAAGTTATTGACACTTCCATCACCTGGGGATGAGCGGAGCAGATTACCCTCCCATTGCTGAACTTGTCTGACTTTCATCCCATTGATTTCCTGCCCACCAGATCACTGTTCAGGTGGCACAGGTGAAAATTATCCCCTTTGCTTTCTCCCTATTTATTTGATTTCATTCTTCATAGCTGTGCCATATGGATTCATCTGTTGCATAGCAACAGTTATGGAAAGAAGCATTGAGGACTGGAGTATTATAATTGAAAAATAACATACAACAACATTAACTCGTTATTTTTTCCTCACATTGCTCCATGCTTTTCCCGAACATCTACTTCTCTCATTTTATGCCTACAATGCCTGTCATACTGCTTGCCTCTGATGACTTCATCTGCTGTTTAAAAATATCATCCTCCTCATGCAACTAATGATCTCAGGGGTGATATTTAGTCTTGTGCTGTGATTATTTTGCTGTAAATTAAGTTCTAGTGGAAAGCCATGCTCAAAATGGGTCAGGGTTGGAGACAGGACACTGCAGCGTTTAGCTCTGGGGCCCTTTTGAGGACAGCTCTTCATTGGGAGTACAAGCTTAGTCATTTCAACCTTAGATTAGCTAGCAGGTAACTAGTACAAAAAGTACAATAGCATCCAGGTTGTTGTAATTATTCACTTAACCAGTTATGCTACACATTCAAAATATTGAAAAAAAACAGAAAATGCTCGAAATACTCAGCAGGTTTGTCAGCAACTATGGAGAGAGGGACAGAGTTAACCTTTCAGACTGTGAACATTCATCAGAACCTTTCATAATCTTCATGTTCTGATGAAAGGTCACAACCTGAAATGTTAACTGTGTTTCTCTGCACAGATGCTGCCACACTTGCTGAGCATTTCCAGCATTTTCTGTTTTCATTTCAATTTTCCAGCATCCACAGAATTTTGCTTTTGGATTTTGCTTCAAAATATTGAACCCCATTTAACAGATTGTCAAACATTATTACACATCTTCACAATTCCATCCTCCAGTATGTCAGTGCTAGCTCACTGGTAGCATTCTTGCCTGTGAGTCAGAAGATTAAAGCTCTACTTTAAGATTTTGTGCACCTAACTGAGGCCAGCATTTTAATACAGGATTGAGAGAGAACTGCATTTTTGGGAGCACCATCTTTAAGATGGGGTGTTAACTTAAGGACCTGTCCATCTCTTCAGATAGATGTTAAAGATCCCGTGGCACTATCTGAAGAATTGCAGGGTTCTCCAAGTATTCTGGCTAACATTTATCCATCAACTGACGTTACCCAAACCAGATTAACTGGTCGGTTATCTCACTGCAGGTTGTAGACCCAGCTGTGCACAATTTGGCTGCTAGCTTTATCTACAATAGTGTGACTGAGGAGCACTTTAGGAATTCTGGGGATATAGATAAAAATGATTTCTTTCTATGCATGAGGATCCTTCGAGTTCCCTCGTTGCCTGTCCAATATACCTACAAAATCTCGTCTCCTGACATGGTGCGGATCAAAGTTCCTTCCAGGGCTACAAGATGCTTTCTATCTCCCCTCTTGTAATGAGAATTTTGGGGAATACATTATATTAAGGCTAGAACAGATCTGTCTGCTTTATAACCTGGCTTCAGGGAAAGCTTGTGATAGTTCTGCTTCCTGTAGCAGGTCCTGAATCTCTCTCACAGCAGGAATAGGAAAAAGTAGTTTTAATTTATCCAGACATGTCAGACAGCTGAGGGACAGGCAACAAAAAAAGGCTATCGTATCAGGCAGATACTCACACAATGCTGGTACCCATTAATGTTGAGCTCTTCATTTGAAACACACTCTAGCAGGAGAAAACCCATGAGTAGCACAACAGATTGGAACATCATTCTTTCATGCAACCTAGGTTCAAATCAGCTCCAACTAATAGGGAAAACATCTTCTTCCTCTCATTGTTGCAAGACCTGAAGGGATGTTTCAATCAAATTACTCGTTGGTATGAGACCACAGCAAACAAAAATGCCCACCAACTACAGGGAATTAGATGAGCTTCATTTCAGGTATTTAACTGAGGATTTATTTCTGCTACAGCAACCTTGGCCACTCTGAATGGTGACCATTTGCTTCTCTATCCCAGAGATTCCAATTATTTAATTAATTAATAATGCAAGGCTTATATATTAGGTTAACTAGTTAGGACAGTGAGTAGCTGAGTCCAGGAAGATCAAGGCTTAATCTCCAGGTTACTCAGTTTGCTGCTCTCAGCTGAGGTGGTATAATAGGGTAATTAATATAAGTGTTAACGGATGAGTGTGGACATGTTAACATTGAATTTTCAAAGGTAATGTTTACAAAGTAGTTTTAAATGGTGTGACCCACACAGGAAATGTAATGTATTTTAATAGATTGAAGAGAGTTAGCCAGCAAATGCACTGTAGTTGGGTAGGAAATGCTATAAGACAAATGCAGTGGCTGTAACTGATTGACATGGACAAAATGGTACTGGGGGAGCAGGGGGTTTGGGGGGTTACTTGACAGTGCAAGACGGGTGGTGGGTGGCACAAGTGAAGAGGCTAAAGGGCAGTAACATGGTTGCTGATAGTGCCTGATATTCCATGAGGGGCCAGTTCAAATTGTGTCTAGCTCCCAAAATTACCAGACTCAGCCCTGCACCAATGAACCTAAATCCCCTCCCAGACCTGCTGGTCTCCAGGAACTTCCTAACCTCCCCTCCCTACCCCCATACATCCATGTTGCACCATCCTTCCATGCTCAGATCTTGGGACCTTAGCTCCATAAGAGTAAAACTTATTACACATTCACAGAGCTCCCTGAGTCCAGGACCAACACCAATATTCCTGAATCCTAGGGTTTCCATCCACCACGGTCTCAGATTCCTTGACCAATGTTCCCAAAACCTTCCTCAGTGGTAGAAATCCAATCAATGCTTCCAGGCATTGAGGCCTCAACTTGAAGTATTTCTTTGCAACTAGATCCAAGTACCGGAGGGTTCCAAGTTCCCTTCTAAGTGCTTGCTGAACACAGAATCACCTTCTATGTTGATGAAATGACTTGTCGTTATGTACTTATCTCTATAAAATCTCCAGCTTATCATAAGCAATGTTATGGGAGATTTGTAGCAATATACTAAAGCTCTTATATGCAGTCTGCATTCATTATAAGTGTAAACTTCCTTTAATGACTTTCTGTCACTCTTTTTGTCATTCTTTTCCAGTTTACTTTCTTTTACTTTTCTGTCACATTTTACCATGTTTATTTTACTAGCTTTTGATTGCCATTCATCTCACCAAATTGATTAATTTATAACCTTCTTATAATTGGTTGATTGATAAACAAATTTAATGCACCTCAAGCAAATTTCCTCTAACTGATTAATGATATTTAAATGTATTAATTTACCCATATCTTAATTTGTTTGGAAAGCAAAAGGCTGGCAAGAAGACAAGTAAAACAATCAAAGCAATCTAAATTTTTAATCTACTTTTTTTAAATAAGTACTGAAATGTTTAATATCTGAAACATTAAAATTTTACCTGCTTCATAAATACGATGAAATGTACCAAAAATTATCTTTTATGTGCTTGAGTAATGTCATTAATATTTTCACGTGTAGCCTCAATGTACCTCAAATCCACAGATTTTTGACTCATATCTATCACACAGTTGGTAGGGAGCTGTCAACATTCACACTACACCTCATGATATCTCATGTCATCAGGTCAAACATGGGCACTGAAACCTCCTGCTGATTACCACCTACTGCCCTCCCTCAACTGATGAATCAGCACTCTTCCATGTTGAACACCACTTGGAAGAAGTACTGAGGGTAGCAAGGATAGAGAATGTGCTCTGGGTGAGGGAAGTCAACCTCCATCATCAAGAGTAGTTCGGTAGCATCACTGCTGACCCAGCTGGCTGACTCCTTAAGGACATAGCTACCAAACTAGACCTGTAGCAGGTGCTGAGGGAACCAGCAAGAGGCAAAAACTTACAAACTTTGTCCTTGCCAATATAGGTATCGCAGATGCATCTGTCCATGGCAACACATGTGTAGATGTGATAACCGCACAGTCCTTGGGGAGACAAAGTACCATCTTCACATTGAGGATATCATTCATCATGTTGTGTGGCATTACCATCATGCTAAATGGGATAGATTCAGAGCAGATCCAGCAACTCAAAACTGGGCATCAAAGAGGCGCTGTGGGCAATCACGAGCAACAGAATTGTACTCAACCACAATCTGTAACTTCATGGCCTGGCATATCCCTATTTCTGCTCCTATGTCTTATGGTCTTAACACCAAGCCAGGGGTTCAGCCCTGGTTCAATAAAGATTGCAGGGGAGCATGCCAGGAGCAGCACCAGGCATATCTAAAAATGAGGAGTCAACCTGGTGAAGCTACAATATTGCATGTCAAACAGCAGAAGCAGCATGTGATAGACAGAGCTAAGCAATCCCACAGCCAAAGGATCAGATCAAAACTCTGCAGTCCATCCTGCCACATCCAGTTGTGAATGGTGGTGGACAATTAAACAACTAACTAGAGGAAGAGACTCCACAAATATCCCCATCCTCAATGATAGGGAAGCCCAGCACATCTGTGCAAAAGGCAAGACTGAAGCATTTGCAACTAGCTTCAGCAAGAAGTGCCGAGTGGATGATCCATCTCGGCCTCCTCTTGTGGTCCCCAGCAACACTGATGGCAGTCTTTAGCCAAATTGATTCTTTTTTTTATTCATTCATGGGATGTGGACTTCGCTGGCTAGGCCAGCATTTATTGCCCACCCCTAGTTGCCCTTGAGAAGGTGGTGGTGAGCTGCCTTCTTGAACCGCTGCAGTCCCTGTGATTTAGCTACACCACAGTGCTGCTAGGAAGGAGGTTCCAGGATGTTGACTCAGCGACAGTAAAGGAACAGCGATATATTTACAAGTCAGGATGGTGAGTGACTTGGAGAGGAACCTCCAGGTGGTGGTGTTCCCATCTATCTGCTGCCCTTGTCCTTCTAGGTGGTCGTGGTCATGGGTTTGAAAGGTGTTATCTAAAGGGCCTTGGTAAATTCCTGCAGTGCATCTTGTAGATTGTACATGCTGCTGCTACTATGGGTCGGTGGTGGAGGGAGTGATGTTTGTGGACATGGTTCCAATCAAGCGGGTTGCTTTGTCCTGAACGGGTGTCCAGTTTCTTCAGTGTTGTAGGAGCTGCACTTATCCAGGCAAGTGGAGAGTATTCCATCACACTCTTGACTTGTGCCTTGTAGATGATGGACAGACTTTGGGGAGTCAGGAGGTGAGTTACTCATCACATGATTCCTGGCCTCTGACCTGTTCTTGTAGCCACAGTATTTATATGGCTGATCCAGTTCAGTTTCTGGTCAATGATAGCCCCAGGATATTGATAGTGGGGGATTCAGTGATGGTAATGCCATTGGTCATCAAGGGGCGATGTCTGGGTCCTTCCTTGTTGGAGATGGTCATTGCCTGACACTTGTGTGGCGCAAAAGTTGCTTGCTACTTGTCAGCCCAAGCCTGGATATTGTCCAGGCCTTGCTGCATTTGGACATGGACTGCTTCAGTATCTGAGGAGCTCCGAATGGTGCTGAACATTGTGCAATCATCAGCGAACATCCCCACTTCTGACCGTATGAAGGAAGCGAGGACATTGATGCAACACCTGAAGGTGAAGCCGAAGACACTATCTTGAGGAACTCCTGCAGTGATATCCTGGAGCTTAGATAACTGACCTCCAACAACCACAACCATCTTTCTTTGTGCTAGGTATGACTCCAACCAGTGGAGAGTTCTCCCCCTGATTCCCATTGACCCCAGTTTTGCTATTGCTTCTTGATGCCACACTCGGTCAAATGCTGCCTTGATGTCAAGGGCAGTCACTCTCACCTCACCTTGGGACTTCAGCTCTATTGTCCATGTTTGAATCAAGGCTGTAACAAGATCAGGAGCTGAGTGGCCCTGGCGGAACCCAAACTGGGCATCAGTGAGCAGGTTATTGCTAAGCAAGTGCCGCATTGTTAATGACCCCTTCCATTGCTTTACTGATGAGGGAGAGTAGACTGATGGGGCAGTAATTGGCCAGGTTGGATTTGTCCTGCTTTTTTTGTGTGTACAGGATATACCTGGGCAATTTTCCACACAACCGGGTAGATGCCAGTGTAGCTGTACTGGAACAGCTTGGCTAGGGGCGTGGCTAATTCTGGAGCACAAGTCTTCAGTACTATTGCTGCAATGTTGTCCATAGGCCCATAGCCTTTGCAGTATTCACTGCCTTCAGCTGTTTCATGATATCACGTGGAGTGAATCAATTTGGCTGAAGACTGGCATCTGTGATGTTGGGGACCTTCGGAGGAGGCCGAGATGGATCATCCACTCGCACCTCTGGCTGAAGATTGTTGCGAATGCTTCACCCTTATCTTTTGCACTGCTGTGCTGGGCTCCTCCATCATTGAAGTTGGGGATATTTGTGGAGCCACCTCCTCCAGTGAGTTGTTTAATTGTCCACCACCATTTACGACTGGATGTGGTAGGACTGCAGCACTTAGATATGATCCGTTGGTTGTAGGATCACTTAGCCCTGTCTATCACTTGCTGCTTATGCTGTTTGACATGCAAGTAGTCCTGTGTTATAGCTTCACCAGGTTGACACCTCATTTTTAAGTATGCCTGGTGCTGCTCCTGGCATGTCCTCCTGCACTCTTCATTGAACCAGGGTTGATCCCCTGGCTTGAAGGTAATGACAGAGTGGGGAATATGCCAGGCCATGAGGTTACAGATTATGTTCGAGTACAATCCTGTTGCTGCTGATGGCCCTCAATGCCTCATGGATGCCCAGTCTTGAGTTGCTAGATCTGTTTGAAACCTATCGCATTTAGCACGGTGGTCGTGCCACACAAGATGGAGGGTATCCTCAATGTGAAGGCGGGACTTCGCCTCCACAATGACTGTGCGGTGATCACTCCTACCAATACTGTCACAGACAGATGCATCTGCGGCAGGCAGGTTGGTGAGGATGAGGTCAAGTATGTTTTTCCGTCTTGTTGGTTCCCTCACCACCTGCCGTAGACCCAGTCTAGCAGCTATGTCATTTAGGACTCAGCCAGCTCGTTCAGTAGTGATGCTACCGAGCCACTCTTGGTGATAGACATTGAAGTCCCCCACCCAGACAACATTCTGTACCCTTGACACCTGCAGTGCTTCTTCCAAGTGATGTTCAACATGGAGGAGCACTGATTCATTAGCTGAGGAAGGGCGGTATGTGGTAATCAGCAGGAGGTTTCCTTGCCCACGTTTGACCTGATGCTATGAGACTTCATGGGATCCGGAGTTGATGTTGAGGACTCCCAGGGCAACTCCCTCCCAACTGTATACCACTGTGCTGCCACCTCTGCTGGGTCTGTCCTGCCGGTGGGAAAGGACATACCCAGGGATGGTGATGGTGGAGCCTGGGACATTATCTGTAAGGTATGATTTTGTGAGGATGACTATGTCAGACTGTTGCTTGACTAGTCTGTGAGACAGCTCTCCCAATTTTGGCACTAGCCTCCAGATGTTAGTAAGGAGGACTTTGCAGGGTCGACAGGACTGAGTTTGCCGTTATCGTTTCCGGTGCTTAGGTCGATGCTGGGTGGTATGTCTGGTTTCATTCCTTTTTTGTGTCTTTGTAGCAGTTTGTTACAACTGAGTGGCTTGCTCGGCCATTTCAGAGAGCAGTTTAAGAGTCAACTGCATTGCTGTGGGTCTGGAGTCATGGTGGAGGCCAGACCAGGTAAGGACAGCAGATTTCCTTCCCTAAAAGATATTAGTGAACCAGATGGGTTTTTACAACAATTGACAATGGTTTCATGGTTGTCAATGCACTTGTCATTCCAGATTTTTATTGAATTCAAATGCCACCATCTGCCATGGTGGGATTCAAACCCGGGCCCCCAGAGCATTAACCTGGGTCTCTGGTCCAGCAACAATACCACTACACCATCACCTCCCCCCATTCACTCCACGTTATATCAAGAAATGCTGAAGGCACTGGATAGTACAAAGACTATGGGACCTGACAATACCCTGGCAGTAGTACTGAAGACTTGTGCTCCAGAATTAGCAGTGCCCCTAGCCAAGCTGTTCCAGTGCAACTACAATGCTGGCATCTACCCGACAATGTGGAATATTGCCCAGGTTTGTCCTGTCCTGTCCCCAAAAAGCAGGGCAAGTCCAATCCCATCAATTACTGCCCATCAGTCTAATCTCGATCATCAACAAAGTGTTGGCAGGTGTTGTCAAGAGTGCTATCAAGCAGCACTTACACAGCAATAACTTACTCACTGATGCTCAGGTTGGGTTCCGCCAGGGCCACTCAGCTCCTGACCTCATTTTGGCCTTGGTCCAAACATGGACAAGAGTTGAACTCAAGACATGAGGTGTGAGTAACTGCCACTGACATCAAGGCAACATTTGACAAATTTAATGCACCTCAAGCAAATTTCTTCTAATTGATTAACTGATATTTAAATGTATTAATTTACCCATATCTTAATTTGTTTGGAAGGCAAAAGGCTGGCAAGAAGACAAGAACAAAACAATCCAAGCAATCTAAATTTTTTATCTACCTTTTGAAATAAGTACTGACATGTTTAATATCTGAAACTTTTAAAATTTTACCTGCTTCAGAAATACAATGAAACATACCAAAAAATTATCTTTTATGTATTTGAGTAATGTCATTAACATTTTCATGTGTAGCCTCAATGTACCTCAAATCCTCAGCTTTTTGACCCATCTCTATCACTTTGGTACACAGTTAGGATGGAGCTGTCAACATTCACATGACACCTCATGATGTCTCATGGCATCAGGTCAAAATGGCATCAAGGAGCCCTAGCAAAATTGAAGTCAATGGCAATCAGGGGGAAAAGTCTCCACTGGTTGGAGTCATGCTTGGCACAAAGGAAAATAGTTGTAGTTGGTGGAGTCCAATCACCTCAGTCCCAGAACATTGCTGCTGGCGTTCCTCAGGGCAGAGTACTAGGCCCAACCATCTTCAGCTGCTTCATCAATGACCTTCCCTCCATCATAAGTTCAGAAGTGGGGATGTTCACTGATGATTGCACAATGTTCAGTGCCATTTGCAATTCCCCAGATGCTGAAGCATTGTGGTGAGCTTCTTGCATGTTGCTTGAGCTGCACTCATTCAGGCAAGTGGAGAATATTCCATCACACTCCTGAATTGAGCATTGTAGATGGTGGGCAGGCTTTGGCAAGTCAAGAGATGAGTTACATGCTGCAGAACTCCCAGCTTCTGACCTGCTCTTGCAGCCACAGTATTTATATACCTGTGTCAGAATGCAGCATGACCTGGACAATATCCAGGCTAGGGCTTATAAGTCGCAAGTAACATTCGGGCCACACAAGATCCAGGCAATGATCATCTCCAACAAGAGAGAATCCAACCATCTCTCTTGACATTCAATGGCATGGCCATTACTAAATCCCCCACTATCAACATCCTGGGGGTCACCATTGACCACAAACTCAACTGGACTAGCCATATAAATACTGTGGCTACAAGAACAGGTCAGAGGCTAGGAATCCTGCAACGAGTAACTCACCTCCTGGGTCCCCAAAGCCTGTCTACAAGGCACAAGTCTGGAATGCGATGGAATGCTCTCCGCTTGCCTAAGTAACTGCAGCTCCAACACTCAAGAATCTCAACACCATTCAGGACAATGCAGCCCCCTTGATTGGCATCCATTCCACCGACTTAAACATTCACTCCCTCCACCACCAATGCACAGTAGCAGCAGTGTGCACAATATACAAGAGGCACTGCAGCAACTCACTGAGGCTCCTTCAACAACATCTTCCAAACTTGCAAATTCTATCAGCTAGAAAGACAAGGACAAAAGACATGTGGGAACATCATCACCAGTAAATTCCCCTCCAAATCAGTCACCATCCTGACTTGGAAATATATTGCCGTTCCTTCACTGTTGCTGGATCAAAATTCTGGAACTCCCTCCCTAACAGCACTATGGGTGTACCTACACTACATGGGCTGCAGCAGTTCAAGAAGGCAGCTCACCACCACCTTCTCCAGAGCATTTAGGGAAGAGCAACAAATGCTGACATTGTCAGTGATACCCATACTCCCATGAAAGAAAAAAAACTTTGCTGGAGAGAGTTAAGTCTGAGTATAAATGGTGTACACAATTTCCGACCATGCATCAGCGAGATTTACTCAATTTGAACAGCTGCCGACCATCTTTCTTTCTTCTTGGTAATTCCTAAACACATTGGAGAACACATTTTAATTTATTTCCCCTCGGTTCTGTTTACATTTTGGCTAACATTGACTGCTGAATTAAACTGCTTAAATGTTAGCTCAGTGAAAGCCAGACAGGCTGACAAACAATCCTTTTTTTTTGTCACTTATAGTTACAAAATAAAATAAATGACTTAGCTCAGTGGAAAGCCTTTTGACTTCCACTGAAAGCAAAAAAAAATGTATACTATATACAAACTGACCTTCTGCCACAACAGTAGCTAAGTGGAGTAAGACAGGCAAACTCAAATACATAATTCCATGCAAGGTTAGCACACAGAAAGAGGCTTTTCAATCCATTGTGTCTGTTAGTGTTTGCTGGAGGAATTCAAAACTAATGCCTGCACTTCTCAGTAGCCCTGAATCTTGTTCAGTTTCCAATATTTATCCAATTTTCCTGTAAAATTGCCAATGATCTCTGCTTCAAGTGCCCCCAATATCAGTAAGTGGGTGACAACAATACCTTTAATGTAGCAACACTCTTAGTGGGTTTTATCTTTTGTAAAATGAAACCAAATGAATTTCTTTAATTCATAGCTGCCTATCTTGGAACTCCATATCAGCCATGATTTTCTGAATGTTATCAATTGCTAAAAGGGCTGTATATTATTCACATCTCGAGGGAGGGTCTCAATAATGTTCCTGATTTTAATATGTATGTTTAAGCAGAATCCTTGGTAACATTGTGCAGAATATTACGTTCTGTGGGCGGGAGAGGGCCTGACCCAAACGGGTGTAAAAATGCGCGAGATGATGTCAGGCGAGCGTCCCAACTTCACCGTGCACTCGTACGACATTTCGCTCAGCGGGCGTGCGCACGGCAGTCTGAAGCGCACCCGCCAACAACTAAGCGGGCAGTTAAGCCCTTAACAGTGCAATTGTCAGCGATTTTTCGTGGCCCATCCAACCTTATGGTTGGCGGACGGCCAATTGGCCAGGCGGCCTTTACATTTTTGATGAAACTTTATCCAAGGGCAGATGAAATCTCCGTGAGGAAATTAAGTAAAAAGAAATATCTGGGGACAGCATTTTTATGAGGTATGTTTTCTGGTGCTTGATTGTGCTGCATGGACATTTTTTGCAGCTTCTTTGTCCTTTATTTTATTACTTGGAGGTCTGCAGATCCCTGAGGCCGCTGTCTGCCTTCAGGGAGTTCAGTGGAAGCACTCACTCGCTTCCTGCTCTCACCCCAGCAGTGCCAAGTTTTTCAGTGAGTGTTTCACTCTGGCTGCCCGTTAATTGGCCAGCCAGTGTGAAACTGCGCTCGAGGGGCCTGTTTTCAACCACTCCCGGGCCCGTCGATCAAGCACAGCCAACGAGGGGAAAATTCAAGCCATTAAGTACGATTCATAAGTGGTACAGAAGGTAAGATGCATTTGCTTCATATTTTCTTGAATTTTATACACGTCTTGATGTTCACAAAAAACTGGCGGGTGGGCAGGTAAAGTAAGGAGCTGCTCCCCTGTATTACATGATATTTTGTGCTTAGACTTTCAGAAAGTCTATGATAGAGTTCGACAAGCTTAAAACAATTGGTATTGCAGGTAAAATCTAAGCAACTGAATGAAAGAAAGGAATCAACAACAAAGTTCCATTTATATAGAATCTTAAATGCAGTAAAATGTACCTAAGCACTTCACAAGAACATTATAAAACAAAATTTGTCATTGTGAACATATAAAGAGATATCAAGGCGGATGGCCAAAAGCTTGGTCAAAGAGATAGGGTTTAGGAAGGGTCTTATAGAGGGAAAGAGAGGTAGAGAGATGGGAAAGTCTAGGGAGGGGATTCCAAAGTTTAGGGCCTAGACTTTGAAGGCATGGCCGCCTGTGGTGAATGGATTAAAATTGGGGATACTCAAGTGGCCAGAATTGGAAGAGTGCAGATATCTGACGGTTGTAGGACTGGAGAAAGTTACAGAGATAGAGAGGAACAAAGCTATGGAGAAACTTGAAAACAAGATTGAGAAGTTTAAAATCAAGATGTTGCTTGACCAGGAGGAGCCAATGTAGTTCAGCGAGCAGGGGGGAGATAGCTGAACGGGACTTGGTGCGAGTTAGGATATGGGCAGCAGGGTTTTGGACGACCTCAAATTTATGGAGGCTAGAAAGCTGGCCAGGAGTGTGTTGGAACAGTCAAGTCTAGAGGTGGCAAAGAAATGAATGAAGGTTGCATCAGGGATGAGCTGAGGCATAGGTGGAGTCAAGTGATGATACACAAGTGGAAATAGGCAGTTTTCATGGACGAATCAATGGAATTAGTTAGAGGAGTGAGGTCACTTTAGGGAAATATATTAAGTGGAGTTTCTGCAGTGTCTGAGCTAAAAGATTTGTATTCATAAATTCAGTGAAATTCTAACTGATACTAAACCAGGGGGCAGGGTTGTTCGAGAGAGTTTAATGTAGCAACTGGAGAATTAGGGAAAGGATCAGAGGATCTGGATATTATTTGCAAATGAGTGGAACTATTGCAAATGAAATCCAATACAAATGAGTGTGAGGTTCTACACAATGGAGAGAAAATGGAGAACATATTAACTTAAAGAGTTAAAAACAACAAAACTGCGGATGCTGGAAATCCAAAACAAAAACAGAATTACCTGGAAAAACTCAGCAGGTCTGGCAGCATCGGTGGAGAAGAAAAGAGTTGATGTTTCGAGTCCTCATGACCCTTCGACAGAACTTGAGTTCGAGTCCAAGAAAGAGTTGAAATATAAGCTGGCTTAAGGTGTGTGTGTGTGTGTGTGTGTGTGTGTGTGTGTAAGGCGGGGGGGGGGGGGGTGGTGCAGAGAGAGAGAGAAGTGGAGGGGGTTGGTGTGGTTGTAGGGACAAACAGCAGTGATAGAAGCAGATCATCAAAAGATGTCACCAACAATAGAACAAAAGAACACATAGGTGTTAAAGTTGGTGATATTATCTAAACGAATGTGCTAATTAAGAATGGATGGTAGGGCACTCAAGGTATAGCTCTAGTGGGGGTGGGGAGAGCATAAAAGATTTTAAAATATTTAAAAATAATGGAAATAGGTGGGAAAAGAAACATCTATATAATTTATTGGAAAAAAACAAAAGGAAGGGGGAAACAGAAAGGGGGTGGGGATGGAGAAGGGAGGTCAAGACCTAAAGTTGTTGAATTCAATGTTCAGTCCGGAAGGCTGTAAAGTGCCTAGTCGGAAGATGAGGTGTTGTTCCTCCAGTTTGCGTTGGGCTTCACTGGAACAATGCAGCAAGCCAAGGACAGACATGTGGGCAAGAGAGCAGGGTGGAGTGTTAAAATGGCAAGCGACAGGGAGGTTTGGGACATTCTTGCGGACAGACCGCAGGTGTTCTGCAAAGCGGTCGCCCAGTTTACGTCTGGTCTCTCCAATGTAGAGGAGACCACATTGGGAGCAACGAATGCAGTAGACTAAGTTGGGGGAAATGCAAGTGAAATGCTGCTTCACTTGAAAGGAGTGTTTGGGCCCTTGGATGGTGAGGAGAGAGGAAGTGAAGGGGCAGGTGTTGCATCTTTTGCGTGGGCATGGGGTGGTGCCATAGGAGGGGGTTGAGGAGTAGGGGGTGATGTAGGAGTGGACCAGGGTGTCCCGGAGGAAGCGATCCTTACGGAATGCCGATGGGGGGGGTGAAGGAAAGATGTGTTTGGTGGTGGCATCATGCTGGAGTTGGCGGAAATGGCGGAGGATGATCCTTTGAATGCGGAGGCTGGTGGGGTGATAAGTGAGGACAAGGGGGACCCTATCATGTTTCTGGGAGGGAGTGGAAGGCGTGAGGGCGGATGCGCGGGAGAGGGGCCGGACACTGTTGAGGGCCCTGTCAACAACCGTGGGTGGAAAACCTCGGTTAAGGAAGAAGGAGTACATGTCAGAGGAACTGTTTTTGAAGGTAGCATCATCGGAACAGATGCGACGGAATTGATAGAATGGGATGGAGTCCTTACAGGAAACGGGGTGTGAGGAGCTGTAGTCGAGGTAGCTGTGGGCGTCAGTGGGTTTGTAATGGATATTGGTGGACAGTCTATCACCAGAGATTGAGGCAGAGAGGTCAAGGAAGGGAAGGGAAGTGTCAGAGATGGACCACGTGAAAATGATGGAGGGGTGGAGATTGGAAGCAAAGTTAATAAATTTTTCCAAGTCCCGACAAGAGCATGAAGCAGCACCGAAGTAATCATCGATGTACTGGAGAAAGAGTTGTGGAAGGGGACTGGAGTAGGACTGGAACAAGGAATGTTCCACGTACCCCATAAAGAGACAGGCATAGCTTGGGCCCATGCGGGTACCCATAGCCACGCCTTTTATTTGGAGGAAGTGAGAGGAGTTGAAGGAGAAATTGTTCAGTGTGAGAACAAGTTCAGCCAGACGGAGGAGAGTAGTGGTGGATGGGGATTGTTCGGGCCTCTGTTCGAGGAAGAAGCTAAGGGCCCTCAGACCATCCTGGTGGGTGATGGAGGTGTAGAGGGATTGGACATCCATGGTGAAGAGGAAGCGGTTGGGGCCAGGGAACTGGAAATTGTTGATGTGATGTAAGGTGTCAGAGGATTCACGGATGTAGGTGGGAAGGGACTGGACAAGGGGAGAGAGAAGGGAGTCAAGATAACGAGAAATGAGTTCTGTGGGGCAGGAGCAAGCTGAGATGATCAGTCTACCGGGGCAGTTCTGTTTGTGGATTTTGGGTAGGAGATAGAAGCGGGCCGTCCGAGGTTGGGCAACTATCAGGTTGGAAGCTGTGGGAGGAAGATCCCCAGAGGAGATGAGGTCAGTGACAGTCCTGGAAACAATGGCTTGATGTTCAGTGGTGGGGTCATGGTCCAGGGAGAGGTAGGAGGAAGTGTCTGCAAGTTGACGCTCAGCCTCCGCGAGGTAGAGGTCAGTGCACCAGACAACAGCACCACCCTTGTCAGCGGGTTTGATGACAATGTCAGGGTTGGACCTGAGAGAATGGAGTGCAGTAAGTTCAGGGAGAGACAGGTTAGAATGGGTGAGTGGAGCAGAGAAGTTGAGACGACTAATGTCGCGCCGACGGTTCTCAATGAAAAGATTAAGAGAAGGTAAGAATCCAGAGGGAGGGGTCCAGGTGGAGGGAGAATATTGGAGGTGGGTGAAAGGATCCATTGAATGGGGAGAGGACTCCTGCCCAAAGAAGTGAGCCCAGAGACGAAGACGGCGGAAGAAGAGTTCAGCTTCATGCCGAGCCCGAAATTCATTGAGATGAGGGCGTAAGGGTATGAAACTAAGTCCTTTGCTGAGCACTGAACGTTCAGCATCGGAGAGGGGAAGGTCAGGGGATATAGTGAATACACAGCTGGGGCTGGGATTGGAAGATGGGGTGGGGACGGAGGGACAGGCAGGGGTGGAGGGTCCTAGATGGGTGTTGGTGTTGATGAGTTGTTGGAGCTTGTGTTCCTTAGCACTTGAGAGAAAGAGAAAAAGTTTCTTGTTGAGGCGTTGGATGAGCCGAAGAATAAAATGAAACTGGGGGCACGCGCAGCTTTGAAAAAGGGTACGGCGGTGCTGCTGGAGGGAGAGGTCGAGTGTGTTCATATGGCGGCGCATGGCACTGAGTGTGGATTTCAGAATGTTAACTTAAAGAGTGCCATATGAGAAAGGGTTAGAATTACTTGTCTCTAAACGGAGATGTGTGAGAAGGGAACTTATAGAGTTGTGTAAAGTACAGAGAGTAGAAAAGTTATTTGTGAGCATTATTTTAAATTAAGCCAAAACATCGACATGGTCATATAGGCACAAACAGATAAAGGGAAAGTTCAAAGTTCATTTCAGGAAGTATTTCTTCACAGAAAAGGGTGATTAATACCTATGTAATCTTTCACATTGGGTAGTGGAAGTAAAAATTCTGGAGACATTCAACAGTAACTGAATGCTGCAAAGGGTCGATTAGGAGCTTCTGCAGAATTATATGTGAAATGGCCTCCCTCAACTTTACTTCCTGTGTTCTTTGTGATATATAGGGTTGACTTTTGAAATACGAGTTCCCCCTGTGGAACCTCACGCCCTCGCAGTTCATGTCACAAAATTGCAGACAA
Organism: Carcharodon carcharias; assembly: GCF_017639515.1. Classification (NCBI taxonomy): domain Eukaryota; kingdom Metazoa; phylum Chordata; class Chondrichthyes; order Lamniformes; family Lamnidae; genus Carcharodon; species Carcharodon carcharias. Next base: position 107,915,541 of record NC_054470.1, read on the forward strand.
TGCTCGCTACAGTTTCCTCTTCCTTCAGAAAACAATGATTCTTATTTACTGATTCCTAGAACATGAATCAACAATGAAAAAAACATTGATCACAGATCTGAGAAAATCTCTTACAAACTTCTTACAAAATTATCTCCCTGGAGAACTACCCAGATGGGCACATAGGAACAGGAGGAGGTCATTCAGCTCCTTGAGACAGTTCCACTGTTCAGTTAGACCTTAGCTGATCTGCATCTTAACTCCATCCAGCTGTCTTGCTTCCATAACTCCAAATGCTCTGGCCTGACAACACCCTATCAATCAGATATTCTTGGTTGATCAATCACCCTGCCCATCAAATCCTCTTGCAAGGGGGTAACCACTGACTCCGTTGTCAGCAATCACATGGGAGATCAGCTGTGGATGTAAAATAGATTAGTAAACCTTTAATTCCCACTCAGTCCTACATCCTGCCTCGTAGAACTACATCTAACTGGAGTAAAAACAGAAAATGCTGGAAAAACTCAGCAGGACTGACAGCATCTGTAGAGAGAGAAACAGAGTTAACGTTTCAAGTCCGTATGACTCTTCTTCAGAACTTCTGAAGAACTCTGAAGAAGAGTCGTGTGGATTCAAAATATTAACTCAATTTCTCTCTCCACAGATGCTGTCAGACCTGCTGAGTTTCTCCAGCGTTTTCTGTTTTTATTTCATATTTCCAGCAACCTCAGTATTTTGCTTTTACCTTAACATCTAACTGGAAGCCATTTCATAACCCTCCCAAAAATAAGTTATACCATTGTTAATGAAGCTCAGTGTCTTTTACAGGGAAAAAAAAGGCTATGCACACCTTGTACATCCTTTTGAGACACTTTGTTCAATCACAAAGCAAATTAAAGGTGGGGGGGCACTTCTCTCCAAATGGCAGGAAGCGGTACTCATCATTGGCTTCTCAAGAAAGACCAAGAATATAAAAATGAGGACTGTGAAAGAAAGGCTTGCCTTTCCATAGCACTTTAAGTGAGCACCAGACATCCCAAAACATTTTACAGTCAGCAGAGTACTTTTGAAATAAAAACAGAAAAGCTCAGCAGGTCTGGCAGCAACTGTGAAGAGAGAAACAGAGTTAACGTTTTGAGTCTAGTATGACTCTTCTTTGGAACTGGTACTTTTGAAGAGTAGTCACCATTGTAATGTAGAAAATGCAGCAGCCAAATTGTGCATAGCAAAATCCCACAAACAGCAATTTGATAATGACCAGATAATTTGTCTTTATGGTGATGTTGATTAAGGAATAAGTATTAGCCAGGACACTGGCGACAACCCTCCTGTTCCTCTTTGAAGTATTGCAATGGGATATTCTATATCCAGCTGAGAGGGAAAACGCAGCCCTTGGTTTAATATCTGATCCCAAAGATGTCACCTCTGACAGTACAGCATTCCCTAGGAATTGCATTAGACTGTCAGCCTAGATTGTTGGACTCAAGTTCTGGAGTGGGACTTGAACCCATGACCCAGCAGGGGAGGGAGTGCTACCCACTGGGCCACGAATGACGAGAACAAATCACAAGTGTGCGAGTCAATGATGAGGGGACAAGTAGGTCAAGTCATCCACTTTTCTCCCTTCTGCAGCTGCATCTGTACCTAGGTGTCCCTGGTAGACTTGCCAACTTCCAGAATTGGCCTAGAGTCTCCAGTAACTGAAGATCAACCTCCAGGACACTGCTGTGTGCAACCCTGGAGAAAAATCATAAGAACATTAAAAGAGATTGCTTTTTCTTTCATTTTCTTTGAATATTTCTCTTCACCAGATATAAGAATATTGAAAATGAGGGAAAAAAGTTGTTTGGCTGACAGTCAAGCACATCGAATTGGTTAATGAGTCTTCTTGCTTTACAATTGGTGTAGGAAGGCAGTAGATCACAAGGATGGATGTATTGGCCAACTCATGGCTGGAGCATGGCTGCCACATTATGTGATGAAACTTCAGGGCATACATTTAAACACAGTTGGCCACCCTAGTCCCTGGAGAGGGAGTATGCGCGTTGCCCAGTGGTAACTCTCAAAGCTTTCTGCCACCAGTGAGACTGGAGTTGACGCATTCAAAAAAAAACTTTGAATCACAGAATTGTTAGGGTGTAGAACGAGGCTATTCAGCCCACCATGTCTGCACTGGCTCTCCAAATGAGCAATTTGCCTAGTACCATTTATCCATAACCTTGCACATTCTTTCTTTTCTCATACAATCTTTTCAACCTTGGTCAATTATTGTACCAATTATTGTACTATGGTCTTGGTTCCTCCATTTAGGCTTCTCAAAAGAGATTAGCTGCTATTTCCTTCATCCAGTGGATTAACACCGCCCCCCCCCCCCCCCCCCCAGAACACCCACTCCCCATTCTTGGCTAAGCAGATGGGTAAGCAACCTTTTGGTTGCATGTATCCAATTTGCACCTTATTTATTATTTTTTTCCGGGTAAAACTGGATTATGTTGATGTGACATGATTTTCATTCAACTAGGAAAATGACCACACTATCAACTCCTGCCACCCTTCCCCCCCCCTCCCCACCCCCCCGGTAGGGTTGCCAACTGTGGTCAAATGTATTCCTGGAGGTTTCATCGCATGACTTGCCCCCAACACTCCAGTTATTAGTTGGCCAACACATCCATCCTTGTGACGTACTGTCTTCCTCTGCCAATTGGAAAGCAAAAAGGCTCATTACCCCATAGATGATATTTGACTGTCAGCCGAACAGCCTTTCCCCCTTCCCCCATTTTCAATATTCTACTTCTGATAAAAATAGATGTTTGAAGAAATGACAATTTTTATTAATGCCCCTTTGACTTGCCCCCAGGGTCCTGGAAATTGACCTTTCATTCCTGGAGACTCCAGGCCAACCCTGGAGATTGACCTTTCATTCCTGGAGACTCCAGGCCAACCCTGGAGATTGACCTTTCATTCCTGGAGGCTCCAGGCCAACCCTGGAGATTGAGCTTTCATTCCTGGAGGCTCCACGCCAACCCTGGAGATTGACCTTTCATTCCTGGAGATTCCAGGACAACCCTGGAGATTGACCTTTCATTCCTGGAGACTCCAGGCTAATCCTGGATACGGTTGACAACCCGTATCTAACCAACCAACCAACCTCCCGGAGTGGGGGGAAGAGAAACAGCCTCACTCTCCAAAACACATTCTCACTGGCACAGGGTTAAAATGGGGCCCAAAGTTGTCCCTAGCGCAAGCGAGCGAAGGGAGGGAAATTTGCGGGCGCAGGCGCAGTGGCCGCCAGCCCAGGGCCCCTCCCCCTTCCCTCGCGCGCTCGGACAATGGATGGAACGTGGAATGTGGCGCTGGGCAGCGCGAGACGCCGCAAACTGCGCTCCTCAAAGCCGCAACAAGTTTCGCCTCCTGCAGCCTCTCATGCAAAACAGCCAGCACCAAAGCAGTTCTTTCTCTTTTGCACTTTCTTTTTAACATTCTGAAGCAGCCTTTTCTTTGCGTTTCATCCGGGCTGAAGTTTTATTTCGCTGCTCTGCATTTTTTTTTGGGGGGGGGGGAAGGTGGTGTAGGGTAGGGTAGAGGAGGGTGTTCTTTCTGCTTGTTATTGTTACCGGTGTCCCAAGCCAGGGTTTTTTTGTTGCGTGGTGATGAGAGTGTTGCAAGGTGGCCGCTGCTTGCTCCCGGGGGTTTTCTTACGCCCGCTCTGCGCCCTGCTGCTGCTGCTGCTGGTGAGCAGCGTGCCCGCCTCCCGGAGCCACCCTCAGCCCTGCCACATCCTCAAGCGCATCGGGCACACGGTGCGCCTGGGAGCGGTGCTGCTGCTGCCGCCCGGAGCTCCGCCGCGGGCGCTGTCCAACAGCAGCGGCGGCGGCAGTTCCGCGCCGAGGGCGCGCCCAGCGCCAGCCCCGGCGCCAGCCGCCCCGTCCCCGTCGGGGGCAGCCCGCGATGCGCTGCTGCGCGCCGTACGGCGCCTCAACGCCCGGGCGGCTCGCCTGCTGCCCTACAACCTGTCCGTCGAGCTGGTCGTGGGCATGGAGACGGGGCTGGGGGAGCTGCCCGCCTTTGGCGTGCCGCCCGCCTCCCGCCGCGACCCGCAGTCCTTTCTGGAGAGCGTCTGCCGCACGGTGGTGGTGCAAGGGGTCAGCGCCCTGCTGGCCTTCCCCCAGAGCACCGGGGAGCTGCTGCAACTCGAGTTCCTCTCGTCCACCATCCAGATCCCGGTGGTCAGCATCGTGGGCAAGCAATACCCCCGGCAGTCGAAGGTAAGGAACCCAAAACTTTCAACCCTGGAAAGCAGATAACTTTCAACCAAAAGAGAAAGTGTTAGTGGACGTAATATTTCAATGGGAGAAAATGTTATAGGAATTTGCAAAGGAGAGCGAGTCTTAATTGGATTGCCCTTTCAAAAGGGGCTAGCACGGGCAAGGTGGACCGAATGGTTGTACGATGCTGGTGCGGGGTGAGTTGGACAAAATAGTTGGATGGGAGCAAATGATGCAGGAATTTGCAAGGGAGACCGAGTCTTAATTGGATTGCCCTTTCAAAAGGGGCTAGCACAGGCCAAATGGACCCAACGGCCCTGTGATTCTAGGGGCGCGGAGGGGAGAAGAGAATTGGACAAAATACTTGTATGGAGGCAAATGTTGCAGGAAAGAGGCAAGGGAGAGTTGTGTCTCAATTGGATAGCCTTTTCCAAGAGGGCTAAGCGCGGGGAGGATGGCTTTATGATTCTATGATATATGGAAACGAAATGTGATGTCAAGTTAATCGGGTAAATGTGATATGGATGTGATGTAGAAATTGTGACCCTCTCTCAGACACTAACAAATACTCGAAATTTGCGGGACTTGAAGGGGACAGAGCGGGGGGTGGGATGGGGGGGGGGTGTTGCTGGGGAGAGTGGGAGTATGTTGGATAGCCCTTTCAAATAGGCCAACATGGGCAGGCAGACCGAATGGCATGCTCCTGTGCTATATGATTTCTATGGTCTATGGAGAAGGAATGTGATAATGTCGAGATGATCGGGTAAATGTATAATGGATGTGATGGAGAAATTGTGACTAACAAATAATCTAGGGTATAAAGGGGATAGAGCGGGGGTTGGGAAGGGGAGAGTCGGTCTACATTCGATAGATAGTTCCTTCAAAGAGCTAGCACAGGCAGGATAGGCGAATGGTTTTCTGGGCTGAATCGTGTCGGAAGTATTGTTTTCGGAGGAGAAAGATCCCACACTGAAGTTTCTTTATTTTTTGAACACAACGAAGAAATAACAATTCGTTACGTTTACTTGCGTTTAATTGTGATTTTTGGCGATCAGCTCGCCGCTAAAGAGTTGAATTTTGCATGACCCATGGCGATGGAAGAGGTGCAGGAATCCGCTTTGGCAAACCGATGTAAAGTGCCGTGTGGTGGGTAAATAGCTTGAATTCAGTCGACTAAAACCGAGAGGGAACTCCAGTGCAGACCGTCTAATTGAACCGCAGCTCCCACAAGGAGGTCTATGGTGCGATGTTTATTAAGACTTGGAGGCTAGATAGTTAACGATGAACCCTTAATAACGCGTGAGCAAAAATATGTTCGAGCCACCTGCGGAGAAAAAGGATTAAATAGAGATTTTTTTTTCAAAATGACATTTGCGCAGTTCGTAGGGGGTGGAGAAAAGCTCCCAGGAACTTCAAGCTCGCCACACACTCGTGTATTCGCCAAGACGATGAGATTTGAAATGAATATTTGAAAGGCTGTAGTTTTTTTTATTATTTTGTAGGGGGTGCATTCATTCATTCTATAATTACGAATGCAGTGGGAATCATAGTGTCTCTGCGATAATTCAAGGAGTGATTCTTATCACCCGGAATGAAGGTGGGCGGGAAAGCACCCGGCAGCTTTTGCGGTTGGAGACGGGATTTCAAAGTGGCCAAACCCCGGCAATTTTCCCTCTCGCTTTGGATTCGAAAGGTTGCGGTGGTAACTGTCGTAACTTTTGAAGACATCTAACCTGTTCAGTGGGGATCCTGCTTGGGGACAGACTTGAGATTACCTCAAAGACCAGAGTTGAGCATGAGATTTGTGTGAATACTAACTAAAATAGGGTGGGAAAGGCAAGAAAAGGACCAGTTTCCACATTTCTAAAGGGGAAATAAAGTCACATTTATGTTACAATTAGTACTTGTTGAAACTCCATAGTTCAGAAAATAACTGAAAATTTCAGCTTAGATGTAGATTTGAAATGTCCGCTTTGCAACGAACAGGAGAAGTTTTCTTTGCCAGGATTGGAGGAAAAAGAAACATTTCTCACCCAACACAAAATGCTGGAACTTATGTGAGCATTGAGCAGTGACAGGGTCGGGCATTAGCTCCTGTTTGCTTGGTGGGGGGGGGGATGGGGGGTGCGCACAGTACACTACAAATCTCCCCTCCCCTCCCCTCCCACCCGTGTGGCGCCAAGCTGGGACGTTGCTCCTGAATCGATGGGGGATGAAGACGCAGTCCTCGGCATTACTTGGCATTGGCACCCAGTGGGTTTATGTAGTGATGGGCACATCCGTCGGGCCATCACTCCCTTTCAACCAACCCCCCCCCCCACTTCGCTTCCCTGAGGTAACCATGTGCGCTTATTAAATTCGCCCGTAGTAAATGAGAAACCTTTTTTTTTGTCCCTGTTAGTAATTGTAAAGGGGTGGGGGGTGTGAATGGAAGGTTGCTCTCCCCCCCGCCCCCCCAGGTCCATTACTTTTAACTCCTGATTTAAGTTCGACATTAGCTGGTGAAACAATACAGCAAATGGCTGTCGCCCTCACTAAAATGAAACAAGATGAGCATCATTAACACCTACAGCAGCATGGAGAGGAGCCTGGGTTAAAGAGAATATGGTTTAAAATACCCATTGATAGACACAGTTCTGCGAAGTGACTCTGACACACATTTCCTCACCTGGAAAGACAGCTGCTTTGCAGGATATGAGGGAACTGTTTTGATTCCAATGCCCCGGGATACGAAGGAGAGACAGTGGGGCGTGTTCTGGATATCTGGTATTGACCTCCCCATGACCGGGGGGGAGGGGCAACTGAGAGAGTTTTCCCCCGCTCCCCAGCACAGGGGCTTTTAAAAAATGTCCAGCAACTGAGATTTTTTTTGCAGTGTCAAGCTGTGCGCCCGGACTTTGCAGTACGTTGATTCCCTTGTTAGTCGTGCAGTTGCAGTCTGGAAGTGCCTGAAACTTTGCTTCATTATCTGTCAGTGATTTTTTTCCCCCAGTGACAGTGGGTATAATGGCCAAAGTTGGGAGGGGAGTGAGCTACAGACACAACACGATGCACTCTAAATAATACGTCTATAGTTGAGCTTGTTGGTAATATCTCCATTAGTAATGTTAGCCAACATAGCTTGTTGGTAACATGTCTAATATCTCCATTGTTTCTTTATGTCAGCATTTCGGGGCTTGTGTATGTTTTACTGAAATATCGTCGACTGAGGAAATACAGTCAGCACCGAACTGACAACATTTTATTGTGTTCTCAGGTGTTGAGCTCATGACTCCATCACTCTTAAAACAACAATCAGATATTTGCTTTTTTTTTTATTTCTATTTATTTTTTCCCATTTTATTAGCTTCCAGAATTTGTGTGTAGGTTGGTGGGGGGTGCGGTGTTCGCGATTTAATCACACGGAGCGAGCAAGCCAGCCGGGCGATTCTATTACCCCGTTTTCACCGGGCGCCTCATGGAAGATGGTCCCGTGGCGGTGATTGATCAGGGAGTTTGCTGTTCAAGACATATTACATGACCATCAATTAAAGTTACATTTTCCACTGGATGCCTAAACGTTCAGGGGAGTTTTCCGAATCGTATCCTTTTTACGACGTAAATTTGGGGCTGCCATTAGTTTAGGATGGATTCATTATCCACTCTTTGGCAAATTGACAGCAAAACCTTTGAGTGAACCAGTTTCTCTTCTTAATGCTCACACTATGTTCTCAGCAAATGTCATTTCGATTGCAGTTCATAAAGATTCAGAGCGCCATCTAATGGAAAGCACTTTTGATTGGGGGAAAAAAAGCGAAACTTGAAGGTCAATAAAAACAGAAAATACTGGGAACACTCAGCAGGTCCGGCAGCGTCTGTGCAGAGAGAAACTGAGTTAGCGTTTCAGGTCGATGACCCTGGCCCTGAAACCTTGACTCTGTTTCACAGATGCTCAGAGATGTTTCGAAGTATTCCCCGTATTTTCTCTCTTCATTTCCAAAATCCACAGCATCTAGCACCTATAAAATGATGAATAGCTGCTACTGCAGAAACTGATAGATGAAACATTTTAAAAAAGACTTGCAGATAAAGTCTCTGTAGTCTTGCCATAGGAACACTATTAGGTGTGTTGCAACGCTGTTTAAAAATGACTTTATTCATTGTAATTTTGCAATCACTTTTAATGGTTACCCAGGAGGGATTTACAAGGCTATAATCCCAATCAAAAGATTTGGATATATATGATACTAAACGTCTAGCAGTGAATTACAATGTACAGCAGTACAGATAACATCATAAATTACCAGAGCTTTAATGTTGCAGTTTAAGAAGTTAAGCAGCATTTTTAAGATTGGATTACTGCCTTAAACTTACTGCCAGAAATTTGAAACATTGTTTTATTATACGGTCTGCATTTTGGATTATTTTCCAGTGGCTTGAACTAATGCTGTCTGATAATAAGTAAAAGCAGAGACAAGAGTTACTGATAAACAATCTGTGCTGATGCTTATTCTCCTACAGTGAATTTCAAAGCTCAAGTCCTGAGTTTTCCTGCTGTTATGTGAAGCTATACAGAAATGGCATGATTTGAATGGAAGATTGATTAATGTGAAACTGAAAGCACATCTCAACAAGTGACTGGTACAACAGTAATAGACTGTATACATCATAACTTGTATTTATATAATTTAACATAGCAGGATAGCTCAAGACATCAAAACAGCAGCATTACCCAACATAATTTGATGCCATTGCACACAGATATATGAGCAGACGTGACCAAAAGAGAGAGATTTTCAGGACTGTCGAAAAAGAGGTGGGAAGGTTTAGTTTAGGGAGGGAATTCCCAAGCTTAAGGTCCAGGCTGCAGAAGGCTTGGCTGCCAGTAGTGGCGCGATTAAAATTGCGAAGGTGCAAGAGGCCAGAGTGAGAGGACTGCAAGGGTCAAAGGGCTGGAGAAGGTTGCAGAGATGGAGTTGGGCAAGGTCATGGATGGATTAAAAATAAGGATGAGAATTTTAAAACAACATCTAGCACCATTAACGTAATAAAATGTTCCGAGGTGCTTCACAGGAACATTGTAAAACAAAATGACATTAAGCTGCATAGGGAGATAAAAAGTCTGATGACCAAACCTTGAACAAAGAGGTGGGTTTTAAGGAATCTCTTAAAGGAAGAAAGTGAGATATGGAGAGAATTCCAGAGCTTGGGGCCAAGGCAACTGAAAGCAGTGTTGGAGTAATTAAAATTGGGGATGCTCAAGAGGCCAGAGTTAAATGAACACAGGTAGGGGGTTGTGGGGTTGGAGGAGATTACAGAAATGGGGAGGGGTGAGGCTATTGAGGAATTTGAATATAAGGATGAAAATTTTAAAATCAAGACGTTGCTTGACCTGGAGCTAATGTAGGTCTCTGTGTACAGCGGTGATAGCTGATCAGGACTTGGTGTGAATTAAGACCTTGCACAATTTTGGATGACCTCAAGTTTACAGAGGGTAGAATGTGGGAGACCAGCCAGAGTGCATTGGAATACTCAGTGTTCAAGCCTCGGTGTAACAAAAGACATGAATGCAGGTTTCAGCAGCAGATGAGCTGAGGCGAACAAAGTTACAGAGGTAGAAATAGGCAGTCTTCATTGGCCTTGTTTTACACACAACATTGGGTGATCCGTAATATTACCGTAGTTTTGGACTTAAGGTAATTCGGGATTTACATTTTATAGGAGAAAATGTTTATTACATTTGTTCCAGTGTATTAACAATAAGTAAGTCCCACTTGGGCAAGGATGCAAAATGGACATTATCTCGTCTGCTGTTAGATATACATTCCACCCAATACAATTTCATTGATGTTAATGGGATTGAATATCAGATGGGACAGATAACAACAGACAGCAGATGCAATGTCACTCATTTTGGTTCCCTGTCCAAATCAAATCTCCTCCCTGCCTGTCTCAATTTATGCACCCTTCCATCCTGAAAGTGCAGACACAGGCCCAGGAAATTTTAGTGGACTCCAGTGACCAACTGGGATTGTGCCCATTCTTCATGTGTGAACCTTGCACATCTTTCCAGGTTAATCGATTGCCGAGACATAGAGCAGGGCCGTTCCTGCATGCAGCTGGTGATTTTTCAGAAGAAGTTGTTGAATAACAATCAGGAGCTGGAACCCCTGCCTAATTTTTACCCTTGCTCCATTGCCCAGACATGGGGAAATCATAGCAGCAGTGGCATCACCTTGCCACAGCCAGCTGACTCATGAGCAGGCCCAAGTATTGCACAAGGGAACTCCCTTTAGCTTTGTATATACTGCAGAAAGATGTCTTGGATGGACTCCCAAGGCTGCAACCCAGTTGCAAATTTCAGACATCTTAACTTACAGCACTCAGAGTTAGCCTTAGTTCTGTGTGAGCACCCTTGCCTCAGAGTCAGAAGGTCAGAGGTTCAGGAGAGTTGAGCAATTAATTTAGCCTGGTAGTTCAGTGCAATAACAAAGTTGCAGGTGCTTTCCATTGGCTGAGGCACAAAATGAAAGCTCTGCTGTCTCAAGGTTGTAAAAGATCACATGACACTGAAGAATAGCCAGAGAGTTCCGCTGGTATTATGGCCAACATCCCCACTCAAATGCTCCACCAGAATAGATTGATTGGTCATTTATCACACTGCCATTTTGGAGATCTGCCTATGTGCAAATTGGCCGTGCAGTTGTCTACAAAATAACTCCCCTTCATTGACCCTGAAGCACTTTGGAATATCCTGAGGATGTGCAAAGTACTTAAATAAATGCAAATTCTTTAAACACTTCAAATATTGTAAACAATTTATTGAAACACCTGAACTGCAATGTTTTCTTAAAGTAACATGCAGAAATTTAGCTCATTTTTTCTCTAACTTGTAAAATTGCTCTGACTTATTAATCATTACAGTTGCTATCTGGTAGGAAGAAAATTGCTCACGTCAGTAGAAGGATTATAGTGTATTTATGTTACTGACAATGTTTTAGAGATTTGTCACATTGCATGAGTGGTTAAAAAGATGTTGCTAAACAAACTGCCAGTCAAACCACCATTACAGGTATGAGCAGTCTGGCAGCACCTTCCATTCCAAGATATTACACACAACTCCCTCCCTTGTGATGTGTTTACAGTTCACATTGGCTCAAACAACTGTAGTGTGCAAGCCATATAGACTACCAACTGGGTCAAGCTCTTATGTGCTGAATTCTAATATTCTAATCTACATCCCCTAATGAAGTATGTTATAGATCTGACCTCTGTCAAGCTAAATTTAACTGAGTAGCAATATTTTAATATAACTGACCTCAAAGCCGCCTTTGACTGAATAGTCAAAGACCACAAAACGTGGCAGTAGTGATAAACGGAAATGCATAGTGTCAAGAAGTAACCTATGGAGTTCAATGAGGACCTCTTCTGGGAATCCTGGCTATGTGCAATATTGTGAAGTACTTGTTGTAAGGTAAGTTGGAAACTAGGTACTTCTGAAGAACAGTTTTGCATCTCCCCTAAGGGACGGTGGACATGCTGAACAATTTCAGATGATTTATTGATTGGGGGTCAATTGGTGCTTTTCAGAAGGTGCTGCATTGATATTTGTTGCGATGTGGGGTTGAAGATTACAAAAATCTTTCACAACACTACTCAGTTTTTTTTAAAACTTTGGTTAAAGATATTAAATTCCTTAAAATGGGGAATAAGCCTGTGCACAGCAGGGAAGTGCATTACTGAACAGTCACACACAGGCTCTGAATACATCAGACTGGATGGACTAAAAGGCCATGTCGTGCTATGGATTTCCTTACATTTATTGTTAGGCTTCAGTTCTCTTGGTTTTTACTAAGCTAATTATCAGAGCAATGTAGGAACAGCAGTAGGCTGTTCAGCCACATGAGCTTTTTCCACCATTTGATTGAATCATGGCCTGTCTGTACCTCCGCTTCCTTCATAAAATCTTAGAATAGTAGAACACAGATGGAGGCTTTTTGGGCCATTGAGTCTGTGCAAGCTCTTTCAAAGAGCAGTCTAGATTGTACCATTAACTAACTAGTCTCATCACCTGGAGGCAGTTAACCACTTCTGCTATCTTGGTAGACACGTGTGCCAGCCAGTGACCTTAGACTTGGAGATCCTGCATATAACTCATTGTGCAAGCTCTTCCTTTGGGAAGCTGCTCTGATGAGTCTTCAGTACCCAGCACCTGTGGATGGACATGAAGGTCGCCGTCTACAAGATAGTTGTCCTCCTGGCACTCCTTTACAGCAGGAAAACCATGGTGATGTATCGTCAACACCTGAGAAAGCTCGAGACATATATCATCAGTGCTGCCTATGGAATTTCTTGCGTGTCACCTGAAGGGATCCTCATATGAACACCGCATCCTCGAAGCGGGCACCTTGAGCATAGAGGTGACCATTCTCCCATGGTAACTGCACAGGGCAGGCTGCTGCATCAGAATGCAAATACTCACCTTTCGAAGTGCACTTTCTACTCCCAGCTCGCAACTGGTCAAAGATCACAGAGTGGCCAGTGGAAACGTTTTAAAGATACCCTGAGAGCCTACTTGAAGAAGGTTGGCTTTGACCTCAATAGTTGGGAATAGAGTGCACTGGACCACCCATGATAGCGAGCCCTGTTTCACCAAGGTATAGCTGGTTTTAGAGTGGATAATGAAGGCCAAAGACATGGGAGCAAGAAGAAAGCTCAAGGCAGCTCCTCATCTACCACAGACTGGCAGTCAATCATTTGCCAATGTGGGGTGGGGAGTAGGCGTGTCAGAGAAAAAGGCAGAGTTGTGGCTCTCAGCCGGCCCCCTTTTTCCGATGCTGGGTTCCTCATTCAGGCACTGCTGAATGCCTTTGAACAAGGGACCCTCCCCGACACAGCCACAAGACATTCATTACCCACTGAAGGGGGTCACTTGGCATCTGGGTGTGAAGGCAGCCTGCAAGCCTTTCCTGCCTTGGACTTAATTGGGGTGGGGAGGGATTTGGTGGAGATCATGGGGTCTACACCCTGCAAACTCCTGCCTGACCAAAAAGCACCCCCTCCCCCAACCCAAACCCCGGAGCTCAACGGGGGGGAGGTATTACATTTTCCGCTTCACCCAATTTATTAACTTATTTTGCAGGACTAATCTAGCAGCATCTCCTCTTTTATTGGGTAGGAAACATTTTATTCAAGTTCTCCTGATCACGCTTCATAAATTTCTCCCCCTCTCTGTCCTTAACACAATCACTGCCCAGTTCAGTATTGGGGTAGTCAGTCTCCAATTAGTACTCCCAGCTATTTCTCTGTAGATCTGCTTCTCTGCCTCCTTCCCATTATTTGGTGACATATAAAATACACCAGTTAGCGCCATAATTTCTCTATTGTTTCTTAACTGTAACCAAATAGATTCTGCCTTTAATCCCATGAGGACATTCTTTCTAGCACTGTAATATTTCCCTTCATCAAAACTTAGTCTTTTTTTCCTTCCATCTTTCCTGAAAGCCTTGTACCCAGGAATATTAAGCATCCAAAACGACCTATTTTTGAGACAGGTTTCCATCGTCACTACTGTACGACATCACATTCCCACTTGGCTATTTGCACCTGCAGTTCACTAACCTTACTGACGACATTTTGTGTATTTATAAACATGCACTCCAAATCTTAGACCTCTTTGCATTTTCTCTGATCCCACTTAGTTATTTATTACTTCTAAACTCTAACTGTCTCTGCCCATCCTTTGTCCATCTTGTTTCTATCTTCTAATACTGTATCATATCAAACCCTTGCCAAATTAGATGAAAGCATCCCCCACAGTACTAGTTAATCTGCCCATGAGGACATTGGTCCCAGCTCTGTTCAGGTGTAACCCATCCATCTTGAACAGGTCCCTCCTGCCACAGAACTGGTCCCTATGTCCCAGGAATTTGAAGCTCTTTCTCCTGCACCATGCCTCTACATTAACCTGCCATATCCACCTATTTTTCCTCTACTTTTTGAGGCCCTCTTTTTTTTAAAAAAAACTTCCTCCCTAGCTCCTCAACTCTGATTGCAGAACCTCAACCTCCTTCCTGTTTCATTGGTTCCAACATAACGTAAGAAATAGGAGGAATAGGCTATTCAGCAACTCGAGCCTGCTCTGCCATTCAGTAAGAACATGGCTGATCTGATTATGGCCTTAACTCCCTTTTCTTGCCTGTTCCATAACACTTGACTCCCATGTAGATCAACATTCTGTAACTCAGCCTTGAATATATTCAATGACTCAGCCTCCACTACTTTCTGGAATAGATAATTCCAAAGATTAATGACCCTCAGAGAAGGCATTCCTCCTCATCGCTACCTTAAATGGGAGACCCCTTATTGTTAAACTGTGCCCCCTTGTACCAGATTCCCCCATGATGGGAAACACCCTCTTCGCATCTGTCCTATCAAGCCCCCTCAGAATCTTGTATGTTTCAAAAAGATCACCTCTCATTCTTCTAAACTCTGAGTATAGGCCCAGCCTGGTCAACCTTTATTCTTTTGGGATCCCTCCCACTTGCTATTCTTAGTGCAATTCAGGGAAAATTCTGGCCTTAGTTTTTGTGAATATTTTGTGAATACCTTCTGCCATCCGTACAACTTAGTGACTTCTCATTTGGTGTCACCTGCGAGCTTGGCTATAAACTCTTTCTTACATCATCCAAGTTGTTGATATATATTGTGAAAAACTGAGGCCTCAGTGCAGGTCACTGGGCAATACCACTTGTAAAATCTCACCCAATCAGAAAACGCTTCTTTCATCCCTACTCCCTGTCATCTCTACCTCCCACTTATTATCATTTGCAATGTTATCTCTGTTATGTGTGCTTTCATCTTTGACAATAACCTCTTGTACAGAACTTTTTCAAACATCTCCTGGAAGTCCAGTTAAACAACATCTGTAGTCCTCCCTATACCACTCCCTATACTCCTAAACACCATGTTAGTGACCTTCTCAAAAATTCAACTAGATTAATCAAATGATGTTTGAGTTGCTGGGATTTTATAAGATTTGAACAAAAGGCTGAGCTTTGGTAAACTTCAAGAATATTGCATTTTAATGTCTGTTATTGGAAAAAATTCATTTTCAGGGTTCCAATAAGGCTTATTGTGCAAGAAGCATTAAAGTAAGAAATAGTGGGTTGCTCATAATAATTTACAAATGCCAGAATTGTGATGGGAAAATGCATGAATACGTTCACTTAATTGAAGATCTAGTTTTCTTGAAAATAGGGCATAGTGCTATGTGAAGTTTGTGAAATAGTGTATCTCTTTAATTAGGTTATGCCTCACTATTTGACAGCCTGTGTCCAGCATTGATGTTAGATTTTTTTTTATAAGCTCACAGATTCTCCCTCATTAAAGCACAGCACTGGTTGAATAGGCACAACAGTCCCTCACTAAACGGGAAGTATACTCTCGGGGTCAGTAATATTTTTAGTTCAATTTCTCTCCTCATACTTTGGCTCAGAAATGTGCAATAAATAAAAATATTGCAAGAGTTTTGCCTTCCCAAGAGGAGATATTCTCTATTTCATCATTATAAAATCAGCCACATGGAAACCATTCATATCGGAAAATTCAATAAAAGGCCTGCTTGTTATCCAGCTGTTGTGCCAGTGGATGATGGCCATTGAACTGAATGAGGATTTTCATTCTTATAAAAGAGGAAGAACTTGTATCAATCTAGTAGCCCTCCTCTAAACCTTGCCAAGATTACATAAGAAAGACTCTTATTACTGTAACACCTTTCTCTGTCGCAGGACACCCCAAAGCACCTTTTACAGCTAATGAAATTTTCTTGAAGTTTAGTCACTGTTGTAATGTAGGAAACTTAGACTTTCACTTAGACTTAGCCCCTTCGGTCCTATGCGGAACAATAGGCCACCGGCCCCAGCCATCGCAGTCATTTTTGCTCCTTCCCAGGTGAAGTCCCACTCTTGGAGGCTCTCCTTAAATATACTTTGCTAGGTTGTTTTTGGCCAGCCCCATCATCATCTTGAGTCTGGTGATGTGCACTCTGGTGGGAGGCGAGTCCTGCCAGCCTCAGTCGTCTCTCCATCATGATGTCTTGCAGAGGTCTCTGACCAGTCTTCTGCAGCACTTCTTCATTGGTGATGCTTTCTCTTCATGTGATACCCAGGATCTTGTGTTGGCAGCTCTGGGGAAAGATGTCCAACTTGTGTGACATCTTTGCTGTTCTTTTCCTTGCATTGCTGGCATAGATTGTGGTTGGACATGCAGAGTTGCAGCTTCATGACTGTGTTAATGGTGTTGAATGCTCATGTAGGAAATACAGCATTCAATTTGCACACAGCAAACTCGCACAAATAGTAACGTGACGATTACCAGAACACCTGTTTTAGTAACAAAAACAGAATTACCTAGAAAAACTCAGCAGGTCTGGCAGCATCGGCGGAGAAGAAAAGAGTTGACGTTTCGAGTCCTCATGACCCTTCAACAGAACTAGGTGAATCCAAGGAAGGGGTGAAATATAAGCTGGTTTAAGGTGGGGGGGGGTGTTGTGGGGGGAGAGAAGTGGAGGGGGTGGTGTGGTTGTAGGGACAAGCAAGCAGTGATAGAAGCACATCATCAAAAGATGTCACAGACAAAAGAACAAAAGAACATAGGTGTTGAAGTTGGTGATATTATCTAAACGAATGTGCTAATTAAGAATGGATGGTAGGGCACTCAAGTTATAGCTCTAGTAGGGGTAGGGGGGGGCATAAAAGATTTAAAAATATTTAAAAATAATGGAAATAGGTGGGAAAAAGAAAAATCTATATAATTTCCTCCAGTTTGCGTTGGGCTTCACTGGAACAATGCAGCAAGCCAAGGACAGACATGTGGGCAAGAGAGCAGGGTGGAGTGTTGAAATGGCAAGCGACAGGGAGGTTTGGGTCATTCTTGCGGACAGACTGCAGGTGTTCTGCAAAGCCGTCGCCCAGTTTACGTTTGGTCTTTCCAATGTAGAGGAGATCGCATTGGGAGCAACGAATGCAGTAGACTAAGTTGGGGGAAATGCAAGTGAAATGCTGCTTCACTTGAAAGGAGTGTTTGGGCCCTTGGACGGTGAGGAGAGAGGAAGTGAAGGGGCAGGTGTTACATCTTTTGCGTGGGCATGGGGTGGTGACACCTGTTTTAGTAATGCTGGTATTATGACGTACCAGGGGGACCAAATCCACAAGTAAAACTTAACCACGCTATCACAATGGTTTTGCAATTTGTATTTCTTACGAGAAGATGCGTGCACTGAATTTAAAATTAGCCCATTAAGACCTTAAGAGATTTTAAAAGTTAAATTAAAATATTTATTAAGCACATGCATAAGACTGCAATTAATTAATACTATAACAACTCCTAAAATTCCTAATTTAAGGCAATATTCCAAAATAGATTTTAGATTTAAAAATTACAAGTTAACACAGTACCCACTTGACAGTGGAATCTTAAATGGCTTTCTCCAACTTCAGTTGCTGGACACAGCAGACTTATGCACAGATGGTTGGAGGCTTCCCGAAGGCTGTTTCTCACACTCCTGTTAGATGTTATGTGGACTGAAACATAGCCTTTCATTCTCCTTTATATATGTTTCTCTGTCTAATATGTAAATTCTATTGTTTTATATGTCTTTGGAACTGTACCTTTCCCATAGTATAAAACCTTTCACATTGCCAATATTGTCAGTAAGCTTTGGGGGGAGAAAACATACTCCTTAGCCTTGCTTATCTGGCTAGTTGTAAACAGACTAACATCCCTTGGAACTCCAAACAATCCCTTCACTTATCTAAAATTGCAAATTCCCATCATACCTTACATGCTCTAGAGGCTGGGTCACTAAGTATTTTGAAGGTTGAGATAGACAGATTTTTAATCAGTCAGAGGATCAAGGGTTATGAAGAAGAGGCAGGAAAGTTGGGTTAAAGATTATCAGATCAGCCATGATCTCATTGAATGGCAGAGTAGACTCGATGGGCCGAATGGCCAACTTCTGCTCCTACATCTTATGCTAAGACACCTTCCATGTGTACTCGTTAGCATTTCAAGTACATTTCTATACCTAGCTTCTTTTGATAATTTCAAGCTTGTGGTCTACTTGACTCCAAATGTAATTAAATCACACACACAGAGCCATCTAAACTCTCATCCATAAACCTACTTTACGACAAACCAGAAAAATATTATAAAAATTATTATACTCTTGTAACACTGGTAGGGGATAAATATTGACCAAGATACCAGGGGGAACTCCCCTGGTCCTCTTCAGAATAATGCTGTGGGTTTTTTTGCATCTAACTGTGGGCAGACAGCTAATGTCGCAACAACGCAATGATTTAATAGCACAGCACTCTGCCATGACTGCACTGGATTGTCAGCCTAGAATTTGCACTCAAGCCACAACTTTCTGACTCTGAGGTGAGAGTGCTACCAACTGAGCCACAGTATCAGGCACAAGTGAAATCTTGTTTAAAATACACTTAAAAGATGCTACATCAAAAGGTGCTTATACAAAGGCAAGCTATTGTTTGTAGTTATCCTGCAGAACAGGCTACTTTAGACTGTCTTGGCCATTCTGCTTTGCGGCTTAGTGCTTTAAGGACATGAAACCCTCTGTGACTGTTGAACTGACTCAATGTGACTGTTGAACATATGTGACACCCACGGACAATGGCACTGTCCCTTTCTTGACAGTCTCGGATGCGGCCGTCAATCACACCCACAACTTGAGTCTGACTTGATAATCTGGATGAAGCTTTGCCGAAGCAAAAGGCAGTTAACTGCATCTTATAATTCCTTTATGTCAAAAGCTATTATGAATATTGAATGGTTCATAACACGTTGACAATAAAAACATTTGGAATTAAATGTAATGACCCTGATCAAGTTCAGACTATTCTCTCTGTTGGTCAATAAAACTTTCATTTTGCAAAGTGCTTGCTGCCAACCTGTCAGGCCTGAGCTGATGGCTTTTAATTGGAAAACATATTATGTTGTTGACCCCTTAGATGCTGTTTCTGGCAGTGTAGAAAATAAACACAAGTCTATGTTTCACAGCCTGTACTTGAATAGGAACAGTACGGCTAATGTAGTGAGTAATGTACATTCCACGTTGTTGTACCATTTACTGTTCATTTATCTGTTGTGCTTAAATAAAATTGCTTTCGAGAGAAGAATCAGATGGCAGGTTGTGATACATTTCAAGAGTTCTGTGTTACAATTCCTGGTTCTTGCGATTGTTTATCTAGATGTCACGCAAAGAAAGGTATGTGCTATATCATAGGGGATGTGAAGGCAGCATCAGGAGTGGCTGTGGATGTGAACCTGAGAAAATACATAGCCTCACAATCTGAAAACACAATGGGGTTAAACACATAGTGACTCGATAATGTCATGCCCTTTTCAAAATGCAAATGTTGAGCTCAGCAAGGGACTGATCATCAAGGATTCCCAAGATGTTCTGCATTTCTTTGCAGACAAGCAGCAGAAAGTAGGTCTTCTAGTTAGTCATTTTTTTCTGCAATTCCCCATCCAATATTGTACAAAACTCATATTCTTTGAGGTCCCCATGATGCTAAAAAGAGATCGAAATCAATAACAAAATAATTTGCCTATCTGATGTTGACTTTTCTGCAGAAAATTACAGGTTAGGAAATAACAATCAAAAGCTATCAAAAAAACCACAGTTTCCAGTGCTGTCTGTTTTTTTCCTAATCTTTTCTTTCTCTTCCACCCCCCACCCCCATACCTCTTTATTGTTTTTTCCTTCAACCCCCTAAGTTAAATGAGGGCATGATCTGTGCTCCAGTTGCTGATCTTTGCTCCAGTCATTCAATTCTGGTAATATAATCCACAAACATGCAATATTTTGTGTAAAGATTTCTTCTGCTCTCTGTCCTATATCTCTCACATTTGATCTTCGATCCATGTCCATTAATTTTAGACGACACCATCTCTGGAAAAGCCTGTTTTCTGTCCACTTTCTTCCATCCCTTCATAATTCTAAATTCCTCTTTCAAATCTTCTCTGTTCTAATGAAAACTGCCAGAATTATTCAGATTGATGTAGTGTAAGGGTCTAGCACATAAAGGATTAACATGGAACTGAGTACAGTGCCATGCACACAGTAATGTAAGACAACACATGACCCATACCTAGGGGTCATTGTAGTGTTGGACAGAGCAGTGTGTAGAAGCAAGCATGGAGACAGCTCTTGAGCTTAGATCTTTACATGTATGTATGTAGTTTCTAGTAGTTAATAAATACTTACTGTTGAAATACCTAAGACTACAAATACCTTAATAAAACCTACCGAACTATGCCCAACACCTCACAACAATCTACATATTTATATTTTTTAAAACCACACAGTATTCTTGCCGATCTTGTCTCAACATTGTGTCTAAAACTGCACATAGTGCTCTTCAGAATGTAATTTAGACAAGATTTTCCATAAATTCTAAATCTCTTGCCATAAAACCTTGTATTTTCTCTAGCTTTTATGACCTGATTCACTAGAGTTGGTGTTTTTAATATCTTGTGAACATTAAACCACAAATCTCTCAGGTGTTTCATATCATCCAGCATTTCCCATTCAAAATATTTAATTTTTTTTAACTTAAATGACATAGATTTTTATCTATCATCCTCCCATGGCAGCTTCCTAAGAACCTCAGAACTTCTTGCTGTCTAATATCTGCAAATCTGGACACACTCCCTCTAGCCCTATATCCACATCATTGGTGTGCACAGGGAACAGAACTGGGCTTGGAGCAGAACCCTGTGGGACATCACTATTCGCTTCCAATTGCTGAGAGAAATTGCCCTCAGTGCCTTTTTTTTCTCCTTTCTAACCACTTGGATCCCAGCTTGCTATCCTTCCCCTTATTTCATAACCTTTGACTTTCGCTGGTCATCTCCTGTGCCAAAGGCTTTCCAAAAGTCAATGTACACCAAATCTACTGCACTTTCCCCATCCAACATCTATCACCACTTCAAAGTTTCTTCCAAGCATGATCTTCCTTTTTGAAATTCCTGTTGACTACCTCTTTTTTTCTGCTCTGGATATTTAGTAATTTCATCTTCAACTAAAGGTTCTTAAATTTTCCCTACCAAGTAACTTGCCTGTGTAATTAGCCGTGTTATCCCTAGCTGCCTTTGTGAAAATAGGTATTACTTTGGCCACTGTCCAGTATTATGACACGCATCCACTCTAATTAGACCCCTGAAGTATAACACCTCAGGCCTCCATTATTTCTTCTCCCATTTCACCCACACTTCATGCACCATAACATCAATTGGTTACTTCCCTCAGAGGTTGTGCACTCCCCAGCTGGATGAAAAAACATGATAATTTATACCAGTTAAATAGCAATTAAATGCCTAACTAATGTCAGTCGAGCTTTATTGCAGCTGGATCCTCACTGACCTGACTGCAAATCAGAGTTAACAGAAGGACAATGGTTAAAAGCTGCCATTTTAAAATTGCTCCATTAAATTCTACAAGATATGGGCTATTAGTTTGTAATTCACTGAAGTTGATTGTGGATTACTGCCTAACTGGCAGTAGCATTAATCCATTAATGAATAATCAATTTGACTGTTTTCGTGTTGTATTTCTACTCTGCAATGAAGGCATATGCCACTAGAAGTGTTCTGTCTTTTGTATTCATAGGCATCCCAACTTAATAGTTGACTTCTCTTGATATTCATGTTTGAAATATTGTCTTTTCTGATATTGTGATCAATATCATGTGCTACCATCGTTACTGTCTGACTCTCACTTCAGGACTCAGACTTTCACCTCCACCAGCTGGGTGGTATTCTGGTGTGGTGGTTCGCATTTCCTTTCGAGAACTTGCCTGATTGCAAGCCCTTGAAAGCAATGGAAATGAAAATCAGCAACACCAGAAATGTGCTCCACAATCTCCACTTTAGTCAGGACCCTCAATTTCAACATCTTATTGCAGGGCATTTATCCCTAAGTATGCTTATCTTGTGTTACAATCCATGTAGAGCCCAAGGATTTTTAGAAAGAGATATGAGTTTTCCAGTGACCAGCTCAAAGGATCGCATGACAAGATTTCGCATTGAAGACTTTTACTGTAACGCAAACTAAAATTAACACAGACTAGACACTACTTAGCAGGCAACTAGGATACTAAACTGCAGAAAAGGTATTCCTTATTAACTACTTAATATGACCAAAAACCCCACACCATGTTTACATTACACCACACTCTCTGTAGTCTTGTGATCAGTCCAAAGTTCCTCCTAGCTTT
The DNA here is from genome assembly GCF_017639515.1 of Carcharodon carcharias. NCBI lineage: Eukaryota > Metazoa > Chordata > Chondrichthyes > Lamniformes > Lamnidae > Carcharodon > Carcharodon carcharias. Next base: position 107,938,069 of record NC_054470.1, read on the forward strand.
AACGGGATCTCTTCTCATTGCTTCATCTCTGGATTATTACCTGAACCATGAGCAAATTGGTGTGGGGTAAATGAGTTCGGAAAGTTGAACGTGTAGCACAAAATTGGTCTGGGAAGAATGGATTTTGATTTGACATTAGTACTGGGGAAAGTGGGAGCTGTACTGATGGGATGAGTGTTCTGGTGAGTCATATAACTAATAGCTAAGGCGGTAGAGAGGGCTTTGAACTAAATAGACGGGGAGGGGGTGTGGGAGGGAGGGATCGTGCGAGGAAAGATGTAAAATTAATGGCAATAGATCAATGTAACAATAAAGGTAATGATAATCAGAATGTGGGAGGAAGGGACAGAACATACAAACTTAAGAGTGCGCCAATAGATAAAGCCAGAGTTTGCAACAATAGTATAAAACAGAACAAAAGGTTCTATATCTGAATGCATGTAGCATTCATAAATCTGACGAATTGTCAGAACAAATAGAAATAAATATGTATGACCTGGGTGACCAGTGCTGGGGCCTGAACATTCAAGGGTACTTGACATTTCGAAAGTAGATAGAAAGCTAGGAAAAGATGATGGTGGGGTAGCTCTGTTCATTGAGGATGACAATGGTGCAATAGTGAGAGCCTTAATTTTAAAGATCAAGATGTAGAACCTGTTTACATAGAAATAAGAAATAACAAAGGAAAGAACCAACTGGTGGGAGTAGTTTATAGACCCCCACTAAAAGTAGCTACGCTGTAGAATGGTGTGTCCAGGAAGAAATAATGGATGCTCATAAGAAAGTTACCACAATAATCAACCCCAGCTTCTCTGGTCTTATGTTTTTTACAGCCTAGTTTTTTTTTTACATATTCTGATACATAATAAGTGCACCTCATGGAGAAACCATGCTTTCATAAACTTTCTGATGTGATGTGTGTTAAGGGGAAGCTGAAATTCCTACCTCAAAATCCAGCTGTGACTGTAAACATTGAACTGATAGAACAACAGAGATGTTAATCCTCTGGGTTACTAATGCAGAATATAACAGATGTGATCAACAAAATTCTCTCCTGCTAGCAGGCAATTATATTATTAATTAATTCCACAACTGAGGTTTAAGAGTGTGAACAGTACTCTCTAGGCTTTCTCTTAACACTGTTTACATTTTAGCATGACTTGCATATTAAATGGCCTGGTTTGGGGGCGGGGCAGCTCTAGAGAATCCAGTGTGTGTTGGCAGAACAAAAACAGAATTACCTGGAAAAACTCAGCAGGTCTGGCAGCATCGGCGGAGTGTTGGCAGGTGTATGCATTTAAACATGCATAAAAGATTTGCTAATGCAGTTAACTTGTAAGTATAGACAATCAACAGTTTTTTTTTCAGCAATTGACTAATTACTTTGTGTCAAAACTTATGTTTACCTGTTAGAAGGATGGCAACATAGTAGTTATGTTAAAAGCAAAATACCGGATGCTGGAAACCTGAAATAAAAACAGGAAATGCTGGAAAAACTGAGCAAATCCGACAGCATCTGTGGAGAGAGAAACAAGAGTTAACGTTTCGAGTCCGTTTGGCCCTTCTTCAGAGCTAAAGTGAAGTAGAAATGTGATGGAATTTATACTGTTTACCTGCTCCGCTCCACCCCCTCCTCTTTAAACAGTATTATTTCCAGCACATTTCTACTTCTCTTTAGCTCTGAAGAAGAGTCGTACGGACTCGAAACGTTAACTCTTGTTTCTCTCTCCATGGATGTTGTCAGACCTGCTGAGTTTTTCCAGCGTTTTCTGTTCTTATGATATTTATGTTACTGGACAAGCAACCCAGCAGCCAGGATTTATCATCTGCAGACATGGGTGCAAATCCCACCTCGGCAGTTGGGGACTTTAAATTCAAGTAATTAAATAGCTCTGGAATAAAAATGCCGATATCAGTGGTGTTGACCAAAAAATTACTGGATTGTGATAAAACCCATCACTAACGTCCTTCGAGCAAGAAAATCGGCCATTCTCGCATGGCCTATGTCGGTTTCCTGACCCGCAGCAACATGATTGATCCTTAATTGCCCTCTAGCATGGCCCAGCAAGCCATGCAGTTGTATTCAAAACTGCAGCTCACCACCGCCTTCATGAAAGTAATTAGGAATCGGTAGTAAATGCTGCTCTTACCAGCAACACCCTCCTTCATCAATGACTTTGTTTAAAAAAAAGCAAAATCTTGAATTGTTTATTTCTTCACAGAACCCCAAATTATTATCCTTATAAATCCAATCCAATTACAGTCAATATCAACATTTTTATTTAAAGAGATACAATAGAGAAGTAAAAGCAAAATACTGTGTTTTTATTTAAGATTTCCAGCATCCAAAGTGCTGGAAAAACTCAACAGATCAAGAAGAAGAAGAAGTCATATTGGAACCGAAACGTTAACTCTTTTTCTCTTTCCCCAAATGCTGCCAAACCTGCTGAGTTTTTCCAGCGCTTTATGCTTTTAGAGAAATCTCCGTTTAAATCAAGGCAGTCCCAAACTTCCATCAGCATTCCATTGAAATAACAAATACATTTAGTTAACGCAGTGACTAATTTCATCATGGACTGTCTCTGATTATGTATCGATTTATTTTCATGTAAATACTGGATAATGCTAGATTATTCTATCAGGTTACTCCTTTCTACTCAAACATACTCTTTCAATCTGCTTCATTTTGACTTATCAAGGGCTTTGTTTCCTTGGCTCGGCCACGTGTGGGAATCCTCTATGGACTCTTGCTGATACAGTACTTGTTGGACTCATACTGGTGAATCTTGTGTGAATCATCTCAACACACAGCAACTAATGTTCCACACCTTCTTAACTCAGGTTTTATTCCAATGGGCCTGATCTTAATTGCCTTCTGTCAAGAGGAGAACCCTTTAGCTCTAGATTTTGTTGTTGAGACAAATTTAGTCAAATGTCATTCAAGTTGTAAGTTATATTACAAATTGCCTGTCGTAAATTACTTTTACTGCATTTAGTCTAACTTGATTTAAAGAGTTCCTTGATTTTGTTTGTTAATATTGATTTCCTAATTAACCTTTGTTTCTTTGCTAATTTAAGGTACTTGATGGCCAGCATCTTCCAGTTGGAGAGGGGGCGGGGCCCACTTGTCGACATGTAAAATGACGCGGGGTGATGTTGGGCGTACGTCCCGATATCACCCGGCGTTATTTAGATACAGTTCGGCGGGCGCGCATCCGACTGGGATGCACACCTGCTGACCTGTCAATGGCCTGTTAAGGCCACTAGAAAACCAATTGAACTAATTAATGGACCTACCTATCCAACCTTAAGGGCGGCGGGCAGGCCGGGAGCCCAGGCGGGCTTGTGAAAAAACATGAACCCTCATCCACTGGCGGGATGAGGTTTTTCGAGTGATTTTAAAAATGCAGAATATTTTACAATAAAAGTGATGGGCATGTCCCAACTCGTGACAGTGTTACATGAGGGGACATGGCAGGGAAATCTTCTTGTAATCTTTATTCAAAGTTTTAAATCAGAGCCGAACTCCCTGAGGCAGCACTGTGCCTCAGGGAAATCATGGAATTCCGCCCCCCCCTGCCCACACAGGGAGCGTTATTCATGCTTAAGTTCAAAAATTAATCTGAGGTAAGCCACCATGTTGCCTTGGGAGAGAATTTTCCCCCCGTCGGGGTTGGGCATGGACCCGAATGGCGCACCCAATTGGGTCCATGCCGCCATTTTTCGTGGATGGGCTAATTAAGGCCCGCCCAACGTGATGCGCACCCAGAAGCGGGGCGGTTCCCTGAGTCAGGAGTGCGCGAAAGAGCACAGAAATACAGAAATCTCCCTGAGGCAGAGAGGTGCCTCAGGGAGATTAATTTTGTTTTAAAAATTTTAATAAAGAAAAAAAAATTAAGACATGCCCCCTCATGTGACAGTGTCAATGAACTTTCATGGAAAAATGTACTTAATTTATAAACCCTTCATGAAACCTCATCCCGCCCGTGGATGAGGTTCCATGAAAAATGTGAAGGCCGCCTGGGTTCTTCACCTACCCGCCAACCTTGAGGTTGGATGGGCAGCTTTCTTAATAGGGTTAATTAGTTAATTAATTACCTTAACAGGCCTTTGACAGTTCAATGAGCACGCAGCCGAGTCAGCTGCATGCCCACTGAACTGAAAATCTAAATGACAGGCGGTGACTTTGGGACGCACGCCCGAAGTCACCCCGCATCATTTTACGCCTTGGCACGTGGGCCCTGCCCCCTGCTTGCTAAGCTGAAAATTCTCCCCTTGGTTATTTTTTAAATTGTTTAGGGCATCATTTCAGGAGAGGCAAGAGTGTGTCTTTCAAGCAATTACAAAGAGGAAGTGAAGTTCGATGCTGTACGTTTTAGTAGATGGTTGACGTTAACTACGTAAGAAATAGGAGCAGGAGTATGTCACACAGCCCTTCAAGCCTGCTCTGCCATTCAATAAGATTATGGTTAATCTTCTACTTTAATTCCACTTTCCTGTCCTATCCCCATGTGCCTTGATAAGCAAGTCAATGACCATTTAATCTACAAAAGACCACATTCTAGAACTTGATCTTTCTGACAGGAAGCGGTCTTAAGCTGTTTAAAGTTCCAATTCAAGTACAGGTTGGAAATCCGGCACCCTTGGGACTGAGAACATGTTGGAGTATAGATTTTGGACAATAAAATCAGGTAGCCTTATCCTAGGCTACATTCAATGAACAAGACATACATGAACAGAATAGACAGAGAGAGACTTCTTCCCACTCATGAAAGGATTGAGAACGAGAGGGCACAGATTTGAAGTAATTGGAAAAAGAAGTAAAAGCTATATGAGAGAAAAAAAATTTCACGCAGCGGGTGAGTAAGGTTTGGAATGCACTGAGTGTAGTAAAGCAAGCTTCAATTCGAAAGGGTATCACGCTGTTATCTGAAAAGGAACAATGTACAGGGTTATGGGGAGATGGCAGGAGAATGGCACAGCGTGAATTAGATATGATGGGCCGAATGGCCTCCTTCAGCCCTGTAACAATTCTGTGAATCAGCCTTCTATGAAATAAGGCATGAAAAAGAATATATAATTATGTATGCATAAATTCGAACAAGAATTTTTTTTTTGTTCTTAGCAAACATTCTTCTTGTTCTCAGCTTCCAAAGTAAGATGCACAAAAATGGATACTGGGTTATTTACACCTGGTTTAAGATTGAGTTTGAGGGCAAGGGTTCAGTTGGATGCCAGGGAACGATGGTGGGTCAGCAATAGGATTTTGCAGTGTGGAAATTGCATTTGATGTTGCAGTTGAAATTGAAGTCTGATCAATAGCACTCTGCTGAGATTCCTTTATCTCCAGACACTTCTAATTGCCTTATTCCATGATGCCTTTTAAGTTTGGCTAACCAGCCTGAATTGTTGTCACGTGGAATTGAAGTATTCAGTTCATCATGGAAGTTCTTGACTTGCTTAATTAACCTCTGTCCAGTCAGTGGCATCCTCTGACTCCTCCTCTGTCAGATTCATTCCATCATCATGTTTAAATCATTACTTTTAGGTTGATACGTAGGCCAGAATATTACACTCGTCGGACAAACGCGCACCCAGCCTGAACGAGCGTAAAATGACGCGCGATATTTCGGTCGGCAGGCGCACGTGGGAGTCAGCAGCGCGCCTGACAATTAACAGGCCTGACTTTAGTTGCCTTCTGTCAAGAGGAGAACCCTTTAGCTCTAGAATTTGTTGTTGAGACAAATTTAGTCAAATATTATTCCCGTTGTAAGTAATACTACAATTGCCTGTCATAAATTACTTTTACTGCATTTAGTCTAACTTATTTTTAAGAGTTTATTGATTTCCTAATTAACTTTTGTTTCTCTGCTAATTTAAGGTACTCCATGGGAAAAAATCCCCCCCCCCCACCCTGTTGTGGGGGGGGTTTGTGCGGGGGCAGGCACAAACCCGATCGGGCGGTCCAATTAAGGCCCGCCCAGCGTGACGCACACCCGGAAGTGCTGAGCACTCCCTGTGCGGGCGGGGTGGGGGGGATTCCGAGTCGGGGCCTGCGTTCTTTTGCGTGTGCGCGCTTAAGAGCGCAGAAATTTCGCTGAGGCATGGAGGTGCATGCACTGCGCAAGCCCGACGAGAGCAAAATCGTGGCCATAGATTTTTACTTATTCGTATCTTTCTGAATGCCATTTTCAGCATAAAACTTCATGATCTGCTCCGTTTCTTTAACTCGTAAGTGGGTGAAGGTATCCATCCTACACTCCTCGAACCAATTTTGCACTGATACTTTATCTAATTTCTGCAGTAATTCCGCTTTCTTGGCTATAGACAATAAGATACGCTTCCTTTTTGCAATGCTACCCATGGGGGTGACAGCTGGCCTTTTTGACAAGATTATGATGGCAAGAAAAACACATCTCAAAAAACACAGGAAGCCACAAAAATGATACAGGTACAACTGCAGCACTAAGAGTGCGAGGACAGAGGGGCAGAGGTTGGGGGATGTTTGGATCGACGCGGAGCATGGTGTTACGAGGATGTGTTTTTTTAAAGATACAGTTTTTAATTCTCCTTTTTCTGGCTGGATTTTACTTAAATGAAAACAAGAAACTGTAATCGTATTAAAACAATGGAGGATTGCTAGCCAGCCAGAATATACAACTTGCATTCCACCCAAGTGGAATGAAAAGGGAACAGACACTCAAAGGAGGTGTATGAAAGACCCCATCTTGTGTTGGCTTTCACACCATCTTGAAACTCTTCAAATGTTTCTGAGATGAAACATCAGAATGCTGAGCTTAATAACTGGAGCAGACATGTAATCAAATTCCCCTGGAATATACAGACAGGGCTTTTAAGAATTGTTTTACCAAGCCAGAGAGATCAGAATGCTGTACTAAAAAGCTGGAAGGAAGCTATTGCTCTTTCTCTCTCTCCCATGCAAGTATTGCGCCCACAAAGTAACCATCCTGAGAAGAAAAATCTGTTGCAAACTGAGATCTTTTGGGAATAAACATGTACAACTACATCCAGGAATACAACTGAACTAAACAGCCACACTGTGGAATCACCACATCGAGACCATCCAAAGAATAGCTAATCGTACATTTCTTCAATTGTTTACCTTCTTCACAAACTGTAAAGCATCTTTCAGCCTATTCTCTTATTCTACCATCTGTATTAGTGTTTGTGGGCCCAGGCAATGTGTGTGATGTGTGAATGGTGGTTGCAATTTGCCTTTGTTTTTAAATTTGGAAAGTAGTGTCAATAAACATCTTGTTCTGTGTTTACATTCAGAAAACCTGTCTGACTAATTCTTTATAATTTGAAATTGTACATAGTGGGACTCCTCAAAAATCCTATCACGGTCAGAATTGGAGTGATATAATAAGAGAGTCATTTTTACCCCTCCTCACATATGGGAACACACGAATTAGGAGCAGGAGTAGGCCACTCAGCCCCTCGAGCCTACACCACCATTCAATAAAATCATAACTGATCTGATTGTAACCTCCCGCCTACCCCCTATGACTTTCACCCCTTTGTTCATCAAGAATCTAGCTCTGCCTTAAAAGTATTCAAAGGCTCTGCTTCCACTGCCTTTTGAGGAAGGGAGTTCCAAAGACTCTACCCTCAGAAAAAAATTCTCCTCATCTCTGTTTTAAATGGGCAACCTCTTATTTTTAAACAGTGACCCCTAGTTCTAGATTCTCCCACAAGAGGAAACATCCTCTCCATATCCGCCCTGTCAAGACCCTTCAGGATCTCAAAGATTTCAATTAAGTCACCTCTTACTCTTCTAAACTGCAGTGGATACAAGCCTAGCCTGTTCAACCTTTCCTCATAAGACAACCCACCTATTCCTGGTATTAGTCACTGAACTCCTAACATATCTATGTTCTTCCTTAATTAAGGAAACCAATGCTGTACGCTGTACTCAAGATGTGGTCTCACCAGTGCCCTGTACAACTGAAGTGTAAACTCCCTACTTTTATGTTCAATTCCCCTGTAATAAACAATAACATTTTATTAGCTTTCCTAATTACTTGTTAAAACTGCATACTAACCTTTTGTGAGTCAAGCTTTAGAACACCCAGGTGTCTGAATCTGAGTTCTGCAATCTTTCACCATTTAGATAATATGCTTCTTTATTCTTCCTATCATTATGGGCAATAACATATTTTCCCACATTACACTCCATTTGCCAGATCTTTGCCCACTCACCTAACTTTTCTCTGTCCCTTTGTAGCCTCCTTACATCCTCTTCACAACTTGCTTTCCTACCTATCTTTGTGTCATCAGCAAATTTAGCAGCCATACCTTCAGCCCCTTCATCCAAGTCATATATATAAATTGTAAAAAGTTGAGGCCCCAACACTGATCCAATGCTCACTTAGTTTAACTTTTTTTTCAGCATCGAAAGAAACTCTTACTATCTGTCTTTATATTTCTAGCTAGCTTTCTCTCGTACCCTAATTTTTCCCTTCTTATTAATTTTTTAGCCTTTCTTTGCTGTTCTTTATATTCTGTCCAGTCTACTGACTGGTCACCCATCCTTGCACAATTATATGCTTTTTCTTGAAGTTTGATACTTCATTTTTTTTTAGTTAGCCACGGGAACTAGACCTGCATGTCACTGCAAATAAAGTGGTGAAGCCAATAACTAGTCTGACGCGCCCAAGAACTAGCACCTAGCCAAATTGTCCCAGTGTTTGGACAGTACAGAATTTCATTTAACTGATTTTCAAATGGAATATTTTCAAAAATGTCTGGTTTTCAGACCATTTTGGTTTTCAGATGGCCAAATTTTGGACGTCCATCCAGCCTTTAGATAGAAAACAGTTTTTGTTTTGAAAGATACTTTAATGCTCTGTTAATTTTGCTCTTTTCTCAACACATTTTTATATTCTTATTGAATTTTGTAAACAAGGCTTGGCCTATGAATGTAATCATGAAATTATTTTGCTGCTGTTGAATTAAACTTCTCTTTTCCCTACTAATTCCTGAATCCTAATGTTTTATCGATCAAACCATGCCAAGAATGTTTAAGTAATTCGAGCAGGAATCATTGCTCCCAGCTAGTCAATATCCCATTGGTATGTTCGTGGAAAGCCGTGCAGTGTTGTGCTGCATTCTCCAGATCCTCACATTCCAATTCAGTTGCCATGTTGTGCTGTTTCCCTTCCATCCCCTCACCCTTTTTCCACTATCGTTACACTCCCATGTGCTCCCTATCTCTTACTTTTTAAAGAGCTATATTTGCTTTATTGCCTCCCCCTCTATCCAGATCTGCAGCTCATCCCTTTCTCGCTGCCCTATTTTCTCACTATCTAAGTCAGTCTTACCATTCCTTTATTGATTTAGCCAACCTTTTCTTCCTCTTCTAATGTCTTGCTATCTTATTCTTTGTGGCTGTGCCCTCACCTGCTTGTGCTGTCTAACCCTCAACTCTCTGGTTGCCCCCATATTCCTCCTCTTACTTTTCTGATGCTTTTATGGGAAACCACCTCCAAGTAAGTCTAAAGCTTGGTATTCTTGTATATTCCTCCAATTTGGAGCTGGTCCCTTGTATTGCCACCTTGTCACGCAGAGAATTAGCCTTATATCTTGTAAATGTTAAGCAACACAGACAGTGACATCCATGTGTTATTAACTGATCATTTATCATGCAGCCAAGCTGTCCTACAATGTTATGTTTCTGCCAAGATTTGCTTTAATGTAGTGCAATAACTCTAAGTAATGCAATACTTAGCATGTAAATGTGAATCTCCTGTTAATAAATAACTCTTCATTGTTGTCTAAATGCCAATCAATCCCTCCCAACCAGTTCCTTGTGTCATCTCAAAGTGGTCTGAACTCTTGCTCCTTGCTGACTTCAACTCTGACAACGGATGCACCTCCATTCTCACAGAAAATCCAAAATAGTCATTAATAAACCTAATGAGGAGAAACTTCCTCACCCAAATCAGTAGTGAAAATGTGGCCACATGGAGTAGTTGAGGTGAATAGGATAAATTAACTTGAGAGGAAGCTAGATTGTTCCAAACATTCACAAATTTAAAACCAAAGTCATTATCTCGAATTGTAATCCCTAGATCAATTACTATACCTGTCCTGCTCGCCTTCCATTTATATCTGTTTAGAAGCCCACCACTCCCAATGCTGTCAGATTTCTTTTTAAGCACACAGATTTCATTAAATAATCCTTAAGCCCACATCTTTTCAGGTTGCTGTTTTCCCCAAATGATTGAGTTTAAAACCTCAAGCCTTGGCCTTGCCAATATGATCCAATGGAAGTGTCTTCCCCTCATTCATGACTGACAGCAACACAGCACTGGACCAATAACCTCTACCTCTCTTGCTGAACTCAATGTTCAACCAAAGCCCTCTTCCTAATGCTGTACTGACACTTTGCCAACATCAAATTCCACCCTCCCACAAAACCATATCCACTAAGAACATTCTTTGGCCCCACTACTCTCCAGCCACCACCACCACCACCTCCCACTCTCCCTGCCTCCTCTTCCCTATCCTGTCACCCTTCCCCAACTCCCCTGTTGCTTATCTCTTACCTCTCTGTCCTCTTCCCCTCTCCACTCATCTGTCTTTCTCTACATTCTTTCCCTTGTGCCCCCTTACTGCTTCCATCTGTCACCCACCCTTCTCCAGTCCACATCCTTGGCCATTCCTCTGCAACCCTCCTTGACGTGGATATTATCCTCTGCAGACAAAAAGAATATGTCCAAGCCTTGTGCCTTTTATTGAATTACCCTGGAGCTTGGGGAGCCTATAGTTCCTCCTTGCTTTCTCCTTGGCAACATCTTGGCCAATCAGAGTTGACTTGCCAACCAATCCACAACCTTTTCTCATATAGTATAAATTGTTGTGATTGTTTGAAATTTGACATTCTTGCGTTTGTCCTGATGAGTAAAAGATGATAACCTTTGTCAACATGTCTCTCTTTTCAACAACGTAGCACTTGTTCTTGACTGCACATGTGCAACATTACAGGGCAGTGATACATCCCTTTTAATTTTTCCAGCTACTCTCATTAGCAATAATGGGTGGAAATATAATATCATTAAAGACTATTTCAGTCATAAAGTGCAGGACCAGAGGACTGTGGGTTTTATACCTGCCACTTTAACCAAATGCTGACTACTCAGAATTTCCTATGTTTTGCGTTCAATACAATTAAAAATATGCAGACAAGCTGCAGCCCCATATTGGACCAGTCACTGGGAGTTGACCAGCAGAAGGATGTAAAACTGCATATCAGTTCATTAACAAGAAATGCATTATTTATGTTTATGCTTAACTGTTCCTGTATCAATATTATTTGCTGCATGAATACCTGGTCGAGTGAGTTGGAGCTCAAAGCATAAAGAGCTATACAGCAACTTGAAGAAGCTCCATCTTCCATTGAAATTACTGAGATGTAGAATGTTGCCAATTTTGACATGTGTACTGCTGTTATCCCATCATTTACATACTGCAGCTTAATGATTGGCTTGCTCAGGTCAGCAAGATTTTCTACTAGTGTTATTGAAACAACCTTGCTGAGTTTTCATTAACTTGCTAAACTTATGTGAAAGGTACAATTTTGATGATGAGTTTTTGTCAAATCTGGCTGATTTTTTTTTAAAGATCTATTTTAGAATACCTGTGAGTTGTTAATGTTTCTGGTTTTGAGCCAAATCTAAGTATTGATTTGCAGTAAAAACAGGAAATGCTAGAAAAACTCCACAGGTCTGGCAGCATCTGTGGAGAGAGAAACAGAGTTAACATTTCAGGTAAGATGTCAGCTCCGAGGAAGAGTCATACGGACTTCCCAGCACCCACAGTACTTTGCTTTTCCTTGATTTGAGGTAATATGCTAATCTTTAAGCAGTACCATCAAGATTTTTAAACAGATTTGTTTCTAAAAGGAAACTAACAACATTGGATGACTTCTATGCATATACTTTATGCGAGTGTACATCATGGACTGTATCTGTCTCTTATCATCGATCCTTGCAATCTCTTGAAGAGTTCAATCACTTGTGCTCGAATACTTCTAGCATTTATATAATTCCAGATGGGAATTAGGAGAAAAAACAATTAGGATAATGAAATCTGTGAGCTGGCCCCTGTAAGGGTACAGTGGTATCTGCTAAAACCCGGATGAAAAATCCAAAGATGTTTCATCCAATTTTGAGGCAATCTTCTCCAGTTTTCCTCCTTTCATGGCTTTACTCAACCTTCCCAGATCCATACACATCCAGCTGACTTCTCCATTTTTTTATTGCGCTAATTATGCACCATTCCATAAGCACAATATATTCTTTGGTCCCAGGTTATTTCATTATCTGTTAAGTTTCGGTCATTGAACTTTTCTGCAACCCCAATTTTAATAGTTCAGCCATTGACGGCCAGGCTTTCAGCTGCCTGGACTCTAAGTTCTGGAATTTCCTCATTAGTTAAGGCCAATTATCAGAGGCCAAGTGCAATTTTCACTTTGGGGATCAGGCCATCCTGGAGGCGGTCTCTTGGTGGCAAACCAGGGAGCTAGACTTCCCCAACCAACTGGTCATAACTGTGGCCATAGGCTGCCCTGTGGAGGGGCTACAGCCCTACAATGGTGACTCAACAGCTGTGGCATTTTTTAAATTGAGAAATTGGAAAAGTGCTAAGAGGGTGCCTCAAGATGGAAGCAATTTCTCTCTCCATCTCTCTTTCTCTCTCTCTCTCTTATCTGTAATATCATACTTGATCGCCTTCTGTGCTAGAGGCCATCCAGCTTAGAAGAGTTGTCTGTTGTCCTTAACTGGATGGCAAGTGTGTCATCTGCTTCACTCGCCCCACCCACCCGCTGTTCTTCACACTGTGGGGATGTCAGGACTCCCATTAGACCCTGATGTCAGGGTCCCAACCCCAAACCCAAAATTCTGTTCACGGATTCTATCCTACTAAAGTAGGGTTGTGTAGTTTTTGAGCTATGTTGCACTGGAGTGAATTACTGGCAACTATAGGCCTGTAACTAAGGTAATGATGAAAGGAACATGAGATGATGGAAGAGGACATTAAATTTGTTGCTTCAATGTCAACATTTTCATAATCCTTCTGCATTGCAGATCCAATTACAGTTAACTCAGCACAATTAGTAGTGTAGATTGGTAATAGTATGTTAATTATATTAAGATACACAGGTGAAGGGCATTGTTTAATTAAGTGCTTTGATCATATATAAATAGGGGACATTATCAGTCATCAAAACGACATTCTCATTTAGTTATGTTATGCTCCTTTAAGTTTTCTTTTAGTTATAATGGCCTTTAAAGGGTTATCAGTTGGTTAATTGGCTTTCTTTATTGGTTAATTAATTTTTCCCCCCACCAGCACTCAAAAAGAGTATAAAGAGAGACTCCCAAAACAACATTTTGCATTAGTTTGTTGTTTCCTTTAAATCCTTATCCTTTCACTACAGTGCCCCTTTAAGGACTGTCAATTCAGTTAATTTGATTCACTAGTCTGGTTAATTTCACAGGTACTCAAAAGAGTATAAATAGGGGCGAGTTGGGACACTGGAAGAAGTATTATGAAACTGAGCAAAGACAATAAACTCTCTTGGTAAAGAAGAGCTCTGTGTCTTGGTTTGACTTCATCAACTGGCCTGGATTCTGTTAACAGAGATATACCAGGAAGTGGGGGACAAACATAATAGGCAACTCAGCTACCATCTCTTTTGCAACAACTATTTGAAATTATATTATCATGCCAGCAATGCATAGGAGAAATGCCACATTAGTTACTTGGAAGTCCTTTTTGGCATGACTTGCTCCTAGAGTTCAAAAATCATCATAAACTAGCAGAAGGCGGTGGCAGGGAGAATGGAATCTTCTGCTAGTCACACACTTTGCTTTTACCACTGAGATATTCTATCCATACATACAAACTCATAATCTACCTTGAGACTGGATGCTTAGACCTATGTTCTGCTGCTCACAGAACTCCTAGATTCTGTCATACAATTATGACTCACCACTCCTTGTAGACATATTGGAAGGAAATAAATGGTGCCTGTAAGTACTTTAATAGTTAAATTGCATGTACAATAACCTTTAAAAAAAAATCAATGGCTAACTTAGTCCAGGATTTTCACTCCCGAGGCAGGTGCAAGAGCTGGGAGATTTCCTGGCTCGCAGCCCCGCCTCAGAAAAAAGTGCCCCGAATAATGGGATCTTTATTCTGGGGGCACAGGTACGTGCTGGAGTTGGGGTTGCCGAATGCTGAGGCAGGCTGATTAAAAGGCCTGCCTCGGTACTCTGGCTTTGTCCCAGTTGTTTTGTTGAATATTATGCTCTTTAGCTCTCACCCCACTCTCACCCCTCACTCCCCTTACCCTTCCCACCCACCCCCCCCCATGCTCATGCCAACCCATGCCCCTCTACCCATGCCTTATAGCCCCCTTATTTCCTCTGTGCCAATCTATGCCCTCCACTCACTCAAAAGGCCCCTTTGTCAACTTAGTGCCAACTCATGACTGCCCCACTCATCCCATGGCCCCATACAACCTCTATGCCAACTCATACCTACCCATACCCCCAAGCACCACGTTTTGCCCTTACACCCTCCGTGCCAAATCACCAAATATCCACAGTGGCCAGACCTTAATAGCCATGCTGAGATGAAATAAATTTCTAAATATCTATTTCAGATTTCACTATATTAAAAAAAAGCTCTCATTGATAAAAGCACATTCAATACATTTGAATCTCCTTGAGTATGTAATCCCTTATAAAAAAAATCATAGCCCCACATCAAAGACAGCTAATCCCTTAATAATTTCTGGGAACTGTCAATCAAACTGCAAACTTACAGCCCCCTGTGATAATGATAGGTTGTGGAACCAATCAAGCAGTAATAATACTATAATATAAGCCCTTAGGGTTATGTCATTAAACAACTATTGAAACATAACTTTTCTCAAAATTTAAAGGACAGGAGATTTAAATAACTTACTCTTAAAAATTGTAAGTCTCTCATTGTAGGAAACTGAACATTGAGGATCAGATCGAAATTGGAGCGGGACTTCCGGATCCAGGGTCTCAGTCCTATTTTGGATGAGGCATGTAGTCTTCATTACTCTGTGAAAATCTGGGCCTCATTGTATAAAAATGCCCAATGCATATATACCTTCTACTGTCCAGCTCACTCTTGTAATGTTGGAAAAGCAGCAGCCAATTTGTGCACAGTAAACTCCCAGTACTTTTTCCTTCTGCCAAACAGTATTCTTGTTCAATCATGCCTTTGCATTTCCTTTCTGAAGGTTGGATACGATGACCAGCAAACTACCAATCTCTATGTTCTGAAAACAGACAAAATGACCGCCAAAATCAATCTGGTTACAACTGATTTTAAACTCAGCAAAGCAAGCCCAGAGCCATCCCTGAATTCCAACTCCAATCCGATGACCTTGCAATCATAGTGCTGCCGGTAATGATGACAAGCAAAACCAAGCACCGTTCCCCTATTCCATCAGTCTTGATGGCTGACGTGAGATATATTAATAGATAATATTTGCATTCTTTCCTCCATGGCTTTAATCTCCGAATAATTTAATGTACTCCAACCCTGAAACCACACAATCTTTATACTGCTCTAATTCTTGTACATCCCTGGTTTTTATCTCTCCACCATGTTCAACCATGCCTTCTGCTGTTTTTGGCCCTAGTCTCTGGAATTCGCTTCCTAAACATCTCCAACTCCTTGCCTTTCAGATGTTCTTTAACTCCTACCTCTTTGTCCATTCTTTTGATCACCCACCCTAATATCTCTTTATGTGGCTCAGTGTCAAGCTTTGTCTGATAGTGCTGCTGTGAAGCACACATGGAGACATTTTTACTATGTTAAAGGGCCTGTATAAATGCATATTGTTGTCAAGTTTCAAGGAGCTGTACAGTTGGAACACAATTCATGGTGCAAGGATACACAGAGAAAGAGAGTACCGGGCATTTTTCTGCTGATTCCTTGAGACGTTTCCACAATTTTTTTAGGTTACTACTAATAACTTCTATCCTTCACTGATTCATTTTCACTGTGCTATCTCCAGTTGTTCCCATAGCGCTCCCAATATTTATGGATGTATTTATGGCTTCAGTTACTCATCAATGTTTCTACACAAACCACTGATGCCAACCTACAAGCATTCTTGTATTGGTGTTGTTTGCAGTGCTTGTTGCTGTTTTGGCAATGTTCTTTTCACTTGTAATTTTTAATTCAGCTCCAGCTCCTAATACATCATTATAGTGTAGTCAGCTACCCATTTTATCAGCTATCATCCACCATTATAATCCATGAAAATCTAAATAAGGTTAATGATAGAATTCTTCACATCGTACTTCAGGTCAAGTCAGATATATTTCTTGTAAATCTACACACAATTATACACTTATTACTTATGGTTTTGGATTTTCTGTATGCTGTTTATGTTTATAACTCTTTTGAGTCAACCAAATAAACTAAATTAACAAAATCAGGGACAAATAAATGCAGACCCTTAAAGGGAAACTGTAAAAAAAAAGACAAAAATTTAAAGGAAACTTGGCAACATTAAATCAAAATGTGATTAAAAGAGTTGATAAAATACTCCAGTCTCTGCGGTTATGTTTATAGAGGTAGCATCTTAGAGTGCGCTATCTTCTCAACCAAAACTGCATCTCGTGATATGTTAGAAACATAGAAAAATATAGAAACATGAAAAAATTATGGCACAGAAAGATGCCATTTGGCCTGTCATGTCTATGCTGGCTGAAGAAAAAGCTATCCAGCTCTTACATATGAACATACAAACTAGGAGCCAGGAGTAAGTCACTTGGCCCTTTGAGCCTGCTCCGCCATTCAATAAGATCATGGCTGACTTGATTGTAATCTCCTGCCTGTTCCTGATAACCTTTCAGCCTCTTGTTTATCAAGAATCTATCTACCTCTGCCTTAAAAATATTCAAAGAATCTACTTCACAGCCTTTTGAGGAAGAGAGTCCCAAAGACTCTTGGTCAATATGTTTTGGATAGTGTGATGTATACTCACAGAATGATGCTATATTAAATGGTAGGTGCAAAGATACATGTTAGGCTGATGTTGAGGTACAAGAATACAACATTAGAGAATATTAATTAAAAGCAGTTTGTGTCACTCTTGAATTACTTTCGCTCTTGGGTTAATGTCACTGTTAAAATAGAAGCAAAGAAATTTTAGAGTAATAACATGCTGCATGGTTCTTACCCATTAGAGAAATGTGAAAAATATTGGGATACAAATGGCTCCTCATGAATCAGCCAACATCAGACTTTGGTTAAACATCACATGAGATGACATCAACCAGTTGGTAAACAACTGGTTCCTTGCTGCACACTTACCCATCAAAGCACTGGGAGGATCCATCTCATGAATCACAGAATGATGCAACACAGAAAGAGGCCGTTCAGCCCATAATTGCCAACACTGGCTCTTTGAAAGAACTATCCAGATAGTCACATTCCCCTGCTCTTTCCCCCATTTGATGATAGTTCTTCAACATTCATGGCAACATAATCAAGTTGACAAGAAAAAAAAAGTATTAATTCTGGCTGGGAGCATAGCAATTTTGGTAAGAACTGGGTAACAGTTTTCAGTTTGTATATCTTTAGTATAACATACCAAGGTCCTAAGATCTGGAATTCCCTCCATTAACCTTTCTGCCTCCCTTACTCTCTTTCCAACTTTAAAATGCTACTAAATACAAGCTGTTGCTCATCTGCCCTAATAGGTCCTCAGGTGGCTTGATGTCAGACTTTGCTTCTGTGAAGTGCCTTGGGGCATTTCATTACATTAAATGGCACAAAAAAAACAAATGATATACACAATGGAATGCAATTATGACAAATCAATTTGGCCTTCTGTTTGATCTGTGATCCTTTGGATCTAGGTACTGATCTAGCCACAATTCAGTCGTACAATGAAGTGGAGCTCATTTTATCAATTCTATGTATGAAAAGGAGCAGTGCAGTGTAACAAAACACGAGAGATGGCAAAAGCAGTAAAGCTGAGCTAAACCCATTAGTCCAAGTTTGCACGATGTGTCAAACAAAGCAGTGCATCCTAAAAATCTCGGTCTTTACTGTCGTGTGTGTTTACAATCCAGGTCCTGATTGATCCGTCAATCTTTGATGATTTTACCCTTGTCCTTGTTATCCAGTATAGAATACAGGATTTTACTGTGTCGGGACAGATTACTTTGGTTGGGTTTTAGCGTTGCCTGATCTCCCTGCAAAATTTACAGCTTTTCATTGCAATGGAAATGCAGAGTGAGTTCACCAGCCAACTTAAATTGTAAAGGAGGTGCTCAGGAGTGAAAACCTACTTCATACAAATCAATAAGGTATATGATTTCACCAGTGCAGGGCCTGTCTATTTCTAATCGACCTCCTGACAAGGTATTACATTTATGTTCGAGATGTAAAATTCTCTCTTTCCTACCTATGAAAACACCAAAGAAAATCACTTCCAATCTGATTCTCACAACAGAGAGCTAAGTTCAACTCAAAGCTAAGTGGTAGATTTGGAAAGCTGGACATGTGCATCTAACTACATATTCCAAAAGACAAAAGAGCTGCATTTATATAAGCAGCTTTCATGACCTTAGGCTATCCCAAAATGCTTCAAAGCCAATTAAGTACTTTTTGGGGGTAGTCACTGTTGTAATGGTGGAAAAGCAGCAGCCAATTTGAGCACAGCAAGCTTCCACAAACAGCGATGTGATGATAAATCTGCTTCAATGGCGTTGATTGCCAGGACATAGAAGATAACATGCCTGCTCCTCTTTGAAATAGTCCCATGGGATCATCTTCTTTCCACCCGAGGGAGTGCAGACGGGAGCTTGGTTTAATGTTTCATCGGAAAGGCGGCACCTCCAACAGGGCAGCACTCCCTTAGCACTGGACTGGGAAAGATCAACCTGGACTTTTGAGCACAGATCTCTGGAGTGGGAGTTGAACTCGTAACCTGCTAATTCAGCAACAAGAGTACTAACAATTGAGCCATGACTGATGTAATTATGTGTTTTTTAATCCTTGTTTTGAGAAGTGGAAATATTTAGGGTGGCATTAAAAACCAGGGTATATAATTTCTTTGCTTGAAGGTTCTTGGGAAGAGGTGAGAGTTTACTAAATGTTACACTCCTTGTGAATATTATAAGGATGATTCTGTGACCTGGTAATGGAGCTAGCGGGAATTGCATCTCACAAAATTGTAGCTTCTCAGTCGATGATTTCTGCCCATTCATTTTAATGGATGACAAATTACAGGCTTTTCACCCATGGCATGCTAAGAATACTGGTAATGCCAGGATCACAGAATCACCCCTTGCGTGCATAATGTAAAGGAGACACTTTAGTTCCCTTGTCCTGCGTGTATAGACTGCACTGGAGTGCTGCCTTGGGCTGCATTAGAGTGCTTCAGTTGGAGTTTGGTGAGAGAGGGAGTTTGCTGAAGAGGGAAGGAGGTGATCCTTTCATTTTCTACCTTTCCCTGGTAAGAAGAGCCACGACCTTGAAAGTAGGACCTGGTAAGTATTTCTTCTGTCCTTAATATTCTCTAAACTAGAGCGAGTAAAAGCAAAGGGACTAATTTAAGGGTAATTCCCAGTGGGATGCTGCTCCTATGAGATGTGGGAAGTCAAGGACACTTCTAGTGTCCAAGGCGATCATGTGTGCAGGAAATATTTCCAGCTGCAACTACTTGAAATCTGTGTTTCTGAATTGGAGCTGCACTTGGAGTCACTGTGGAGCATCCGCAAGAATGAGATCTACTTAGGTGGCACTTACAGTGAGGTGGTCACACTGCAGGTAAAGAGTGCACCGGCAGAAAGGGAATGGGTGACCGCCAGACAGAGTAAAAGCACTGGGCAGGTAGTGCAGGAGTATCTTGGGTCCCCTTCCAATAGATTTTCCATTTTGGATACTGCTGGGGGAGATGGTTTCTCGGGGAATACAGCAAGGGCCAAGTCCATGGTACCATGTGCGGCCCAGCTGCGCAGAGGGGGGGCTCAAGAGTGGAAGAACAATAGTGATAGGGGATTCTACCGTAAGGGAACAGATAGACATTTCTGAGGCCGCAGACGCGACACCAGGATGGTAAGTTGCCACCCTGGTGCCAAGGTCAAGAATGTCACTGAGCAGCTGCAAGATATTCTGAAAGGCAAGGGTGAACAGCCAGAGGCTGTGGTCCATATTGCTACCAACAAGATAGGTAAAAAGAGGGATGAGGTCCTGAAAGCAGAATATAGGGAGCTAGAAAATAATTGAAAAGGAGGACCTCAAAGGTATTGATCTCAGGATTGCTCCCAGTGCCATGTGCTAGCGAGATCAGGAATAGGAGAATAGACCAAATGAATGCGTGGCTGGAGAGATGGTGTAGAAGGGAGGAATTTAGATTCTTTGGGAAGATGGCGCCTGTACAATCTGGGCAATGCAAGGAGCATTCACAATAAGGTAGATGAATTAACGGCACAAATAGATGTTAACGGGCACGATATGATTGCAGTTACGGAGACTTGATTGCAGGTGACCAAGGCTGTGAACTGAATATCCAAGGGTACTCGATATTTAGGATGGACAGGCAAAAAGGAAAAGGAGGTTGGTTAGTTAGTTAGTTAAGAATGAACTCAGAAAATCAAAATTTAGAGGTCGGTCTTGGTGGAGCTAAGAAGCGACAAGGGACGGAAAACTTTAGTGGGAGTTGTCTTTAGGCCTCCAAATAGTAATGGTAAGGTAGAGGACAGCATTAAACAGGAAATCAGAGATTCATGTAACGAGGGTGACTTTAATTTACATATAGACTGGGCAAACCAAATTAGCAATAATACTGTGGTGGATGAATTCCTGGGGCAAGGTTTTATATGTCGGCGAGCGGGGGCGGGGCCCGCTTGCCACCGCATAAAATGACGCGCAGTGACGTCGGGGGGAATTACTTTAGTTCTGTCTTTACGGAGGAAGACACAAATAACTTCCCAGAAATACCAGGGAGCCAAGGGTCTAGTGAGAAGGAGGAATTGAAAGAAGTTAGTGTTACAAAAACAACAGTGTTGGAAAAATTAATGGCACTGAAAGCTGATAAACCCCCACAGCCCGATAATCTACATCCCAGAGTACTAAAGGCAATGGAAATAGTGGATGCATTGGTTGTCATCTTCCAAAATTCTGTAGATTCTGGAACAGTTTCAGTGGATTGGTGGGTGGCGTGTGTAACCCCACTGTTTAAAAAAGGAGGGAGGGAGAGTACAGCAACTTACAGACCCATTAGCCTAACATCAGTAGTAGGGAAAATGCTTGAGTCTATTAAAAAGGATGTGGTAACAGGACACTTAGAAAATATCAACAGGATTAGGTGAAGTCAACATGGATTTATGGAAGGGAAATCATGTTTGACAAACCTACTGGAGTTTTTTGAGGACATAATTAATAGAATGGATAAGGGAGAATGTGTTATATTTGGATTTTCACTAAGCTTTTGATAAAGTCCCATTTAAGAGGTTAGTGTGCAAAACTAAAGCACATGGGATTGGGGGTAATGTATTGGGCATGGATTGAGAATTGGTTAGCAGACAGGAAACAGAGTAGGAATAAATGGGTCTTTTTCGGAGTGGCAGATGGTGACTAGTGGGGTACCATAGGAATCAGTGTTTGAGCCCCAGCTATTCACAATATATATCAATGATTTGGATGAGGGAACCAAATGTAATATTTCAAAGTTTGCTGATGACATGAAGCATTGTGGGAACGTGAGAAATGAGGAGGGTGTTAAGAGGCTTCAAGGCCATTTAAACAGATTGATTGAGTGGGCAAATTAATGGCAGATGCAGTATAACGTAGCTAAGTGTGGAGTTACCCACTTTGGTAGGAAAAACAGAATGACAGTATTATTTAAATAGTGATAGATTAGGAAATGTTGATGTACAAAGGGACTTGGGTGTCCTTGTACAACAGTCACTGAAAGCAAGCATGCAGGTGCAGCAAGCAGTTAAGAAGGCCAATGATATGTAGGCCTTCATTGCAAGAGGACCTGAGTACAGGAGCAAGGATGTCTTACTGCAACTGTACAGGATCTTGGTGAGACCACACCAGGAATATTGTGTGCAGTTTTGGTTTCCTTATCTAAGAAAGGATATATTTGGCATAGAGAGAGTACAGCAAAGGTTCACCAGACTGATTCCCGGGATGGCAGGATTGTCGTATAAGGAGAGATTGGACCAACTAGGCCTGTATTCACTGGAGTTTAGGAAAATGAGAGGAGACCTCACTGAAACATAAAATTCTGACAGGGATGGACAGGCTGGATGCAGGGATGATATTTCCTCTGGCTGGGGGCTGGGGCCTAGAACAAGGGGTCACATTCTCAGGATATTGGGTAGGCCATTTAGGACTGAGATGAAGAGAAACTTCTTCACTCAGAGGGGTGAGCCTATGAAGGCCAAGTCACTGAATATATTTAAGGAGGAAATAGATAGATTCCTGGATTCCAAAGGCATTAAGGCATTTGGGGAGAGTGCGGGAGTATGGCATTGAGAGAGAAGATCAGCCATGAAGATATTGAATGGCACAGCAGGCTCAATGGGCTGAATGACTTACTCCTGCTCCCATTTTCTATGTTTCTACGTTAATACATGCTACAGAAAAAGAGATAATTCAATTTTTAAATTCCTCTCTAATCTAGGGAAATTCTGTTTACTTGTGACTCAGATTGAACTTTTGCTCAGTACCCCTTACTGTGAAAATCCATCTGATCCTGATTTATTATGATAGATCACTTCTTGGCTTTTTTTTGTTAGCCTATTCCTGTCCTGTAGAGTTCACGTCCCTATTTGCACATTAAAGTAAAACCCTGCACCTGTCATGTTCTATTATAGCCCCTTTATTTAGTGAAGCTTCAATTGTTCCTTTCTGCAAACTTTTTCAAGCACAATTCTGCTACACTTTTATTAAGCTTTGCATTGCTTATTGGGTCTAAGACACTTACAATGTTATGCTGCTGTTGGAGCAATTAATCATTCATCAGCTTTTTTGTCGATAACCTTTCAGATCACATTCTGCAACGTTTAATGTTCCCATCTAAAACTTCCGCTCCTTTCTTTAACTCATTACCTAGATCTCTGTGCATTGATACTGTGTCCTATACTGACCATCCTGTTATGCTGGTTCATCAGAACCTCTTGATGCTTGTCTTTGATCAGAGCTGCTCAATTTCCTCCTTTCAGTTATCATCACCGATTTCCCCCTTCCTGTCATTAGCTTCTTCAAAGCTGTTTTGTTCATACCTCAATACATTCGCATTACCTGTGCTTCTTTTGTATTTGTTTGATTTTACTGACTGTTCACGCACTCCTGTGTCTCTATGTAGTGTTACCCCTTCTCCTCCTCTATGTATACTTTCTGAGAATGGGTGAGATGAATATATTTGATAGGGAGAATGGTGTAGGTGATAGGGAAGCTCCTATCTCGAATAGAGCTAACTAGGAGACACAGAGAGGCTTTATTGCTCCAGAAGCTTGGATTGGCAAGTGTGTCACAAAGTTAACTACGAATTGGTGACTTGTATCTGGATTGTGCACATTGAGAAAAGGTTAGATTGATCACTGAAGAGAATAGTGGGAGGGTCCATGGTGGTAGTCACATGGGGAGGAAAATTATGCAGCAACTCAAGAATCACCTCAATGTCAAAATTCTGGGATGTAATGTTCTCTGTCATGATTCCAGTTTTGGGTAAAGAAGAGTTGACTACATGACTGTATGATGCAGAAATGGTTGGTAAATTGCTGTAACGATAAGTAATTGAGACTATCTTCAGGATAAAAGTGATTGGCTTATGTGAAGAGGCACGTTAAAATAATAGGTATGTTACTGGACTGGTAATCCAGAGACCTGGACTTATGACCCAGACGACATGAGTATAAATTCTACGACAGCAGTAGGGAATTTAAGTTCAATTAATAAATAAAATGTGAGTAAAAAGCTAGTATCAGTAATAGTGACCATGAAACTCACCTGGTTCACTTCATGACCTTTAGCGATAGAAATCCCCTGTCCTTCCTGGATCTTGGCTGATATGTGACTCCAGACACAAAACAATGTGGTTGATTTTAGAAATGGCGTAGCAAGCAATTCAGTTGTATTCAAGAAGGTGGCTCGCTGCCACCTTCTCAAGGCCAATTAGGGATAGGCAATAAATGTGCACTACCCACACCCTGTGAATGAATGAAAAAAACCTAAACAGGCCAGAAACCTAAATTTCACTGATTGGACAGAAGGCCCGACCTTGGAATGAAATGTGTGTCGCCAGCACGTCGGTACGGGTGGGGGTCTTCCCCCTGAATTTTATAGGCGGCCCAATCAGAGGGCCATCAGCTCAGCAGCGCCTCCAGGAGCGCTGGTCAATGCCGAGGCAGGCAGGGGTCATGCAGCCTACAGAAATCAGGCAAAAAAAAACATCGTTCAAAAAAATACAGGGCAGGGTGCCTGAGGGGAAATCCCTCCAGGGATATCACGGAGCTGTCTTGCTTATCTGTGGCCCTCTCTTTGCTTTAAAAAACCAGCCCTCTGGGCCACGACAGGGATGCCACCTCCATTTAGCCCCCTCACACGGTGGGGGATCAGCCCAACATAGGCAAACTGCCGACAGCACTGTAAAATGCCCCTAATTTGGCATATATTTATGGAAATTGGCTGCCCACCTTGGGACCATGGTCCTGGGTAAAATGCCCCCCACCATGAGCCAGGGTTAGGGAGTTGATTCGACACAGCACCTCCGCCATTTTTCCAGTTCCCCCCACCTTTTGCCCCTTCTGGGGACTGATAAAATTCAGCCCCATGAAACTAGGGAGAAATGTGGAGGCAGCTATTACAAATATTGTAAATTAGAGGGGACAAGGGGATTGGGAGGAAACTGGGTCTCAGACTCTTGACCGATGAGCTACAGGGGTAGAGAAGAGAAACCCGAGATCTTTAGCTTTAAATTATGACTAAAAGAGCCTTATAGAATTACAACACACATGCTAAATCCATGGCATTACTTCAAGGTAGTTATGACAGTAGGACATAGTTCAAATTGATGAAAAGCAAATTTAGGTAGACGTGAGGAAGAATTTCTTTCAAAAACAAAATAATTTTTCTGAGGGTGTGGGGTATCGGAGTTCAAAGCCTTAGAGAAACCAAAACCCAATTATTTGCTATTGGGACAAATAATAGCGGTACAAATGGGTCAACTAGTTTTAAGCATTCAATGTTGAGTCATTTGTTTAAGGAGCTTCCAGCTATAGTCCCTGGTCTATGTTGACTTGGGTCCACAGTCCTGTGGGAGGCACAACTTGCCACCATGCCATTGAGTTAGGAAAGGGAAAATTGCTCTGGCTTTCAGCCTCCACCCAATAAACCCCATGGTCATCTGTGCATGTAGACATCAGATGAGGAGAGGGCTTCTGTGATAGCTATGGCGATTGAATAGCCTACTAATAAGGAGAGAGAAGGGAGAAACCTGGTGGAAAAGCAGGTAATAAAGCTGGCTGTTCAATTTAATGGAGATCCCTCTGGAATATCTGACCTTTGCAGGTAGGTTATCCAACAATATTCCATTCTCCTTCAGCACCAGATACCATTAGACTTTTCATAGTTTACAGTTATGCGACAAGTAACATTTAGAAGCAATCTCCTCCCATACTTGCTTGCCGTTCGACAACCTTCCTCTGTCTGGAAATCATGTCTAGAAGCATGGGCTGAAGTTCATTGATCATATCTGTCTTAGACAGAATTGCAGTTGGGAGGTTTGTAAGATTATGTTTAAGCACTATATCTTTAATTTACATGAGTGTTATAGTTTGGGACGATATCTTTAAATTTAGGGGAAATGAAAGGGGTCATGTGACAGCCTGCCCGATAGTAAGCCTGAGTGGTTTAATTGTTAGACATCCAAAGAAGAATCAGATTGTTTTATTGAGAGGATGGTGCACTGGGGACAATGACATCTGTTCCTAAATCTACAATGGATAGGTCCTGCATCTCCCAAAGTTCCAGAAGGGTGATATTGATTTTAAGTTGTAAATAGCAGTGCGGTAAAGTTACCCCTTTACTTCTGAGACAAAAGGAATGTTTGCATCAGAGCTAACTGATCAGCATTTCAACTTAGATACAGAGCTAATCTGTTCCTGTTGCCATGGAGAAGCAGATGGAGGAAGCCATTTTGGGATCATGTAATAGGCTTCCCTTTAAATACTGAAATATCACAGACAAAAGGGAGTTGCAGTTTGGTCTTGTGGTCTGCAGCCAACTTGAGAGGTAGAGAGCAAGAAAAGATAGAATTACCCAGGCCTGCACATTAAACAGAGAAAATGCTGACTCTATTATTCACCATGCAAAACACAGGTGGGAGCTCATGCTCAGTTTGAAGACCAAGTTCATGAGGAGTTAAAAGAGGCTGGAAGATTTGCCTAGCTTGGAGCTAGAGGAAGAAGTCTATAATAAACCCTCACAGTAAGAGACAATTCTGGGATTAGAAGTTACCCAGTTGGGAAAGTAGAAAGGAAGCAACTCACTGGGAGCAACTGTAAACAGTTTGCTGTGAGACTTGTAATTCTGACGGAAGTGATATGTAACAAGGAAATGTTTATTTCTATCATTGAAACTATAAGTTGCCTACACAAGAAAATGGTGTTTTGTCAATTTTATTTTAAAAGTGAAACCTGAATGTGTCATCCTTTCAGGTAATAACTGGAAATTTGAATTCCCAGTTGTCAGTCTCAATGGAGGTCATGACTAGTCTGAGGAATTGCAAAACATTTTTATTTTACAAAGCTGTACTCCAAGGCAGGAATATGTTTTACAGCATTCAAAAATCTTCCCTTGTTTTGTCAGTTACTTATAGAAGACTCTCCAACAGCTCGATTCTCCAACATTTTCACATTAGTTCAGCATTAATGACTATTCAGAATCATACAGCATGGAAAGAGACCGTTCGGCCCATCATGCCGGTGCTGGCTGTTTGAAAGAGCTATCCAATTAATCTTACACGCCTGCCCCTTCCCCATTGTCCTGCATTTTTTCACCTTAAAGTAATTATCCAGTTCTCTTCTGAAAGTTATTATTGAATTTGCTTCCGCCATCCTTTCAGCCTGTGTGTTCCGGATCAAAACAGCTCATTGCATAAGGAAGAACGCTGTCCTCATTCCACTGCAGGCTCTTTTATCAATTATCTTGAATCTGTGTCCTCTGGTGACCAGCCTCCCTTTCACTGGAAACTTTCCATGTGAATTTTGTTTTTGGTTCAGTCCAACCTCAATAGTCCATTTTAACTGCCTGTAAAAGATAAATGGATCAACAACATTGTTAAATTAGTGATCTGAGGAATGCTATCCAAACAGGCTAACCAGTTTAGTCCAACTAGTGTGAGGAGGAATAACTACCCTCAGGAATTAATTGACTGATGCACTACAGAAATGTGCACAATACTAGGACAACACAGCAATTGGTTACAAATCATCACAACTGGTTTATCTGTCCAGAATTAGTAAATGACGCGCATACAAGGATGGTTTTTGATCTTGTTCTGAGGCTATTGTAGTCCTTAGTGATCCCTAAGTTCTCAGTGGGTGACAATTAAACTGTCTTAATTCAAAGGTGCTTAATTTAAATTATCTGACAATTGGAATATTTTAAGTAGTGAGTATGCTATGTTATTTATGCTGCTTAATTTCTACCACTAGAAACAACTTTCAGTTGTCAGAAGTAGACAGTATTCCTTAAATGAGTGCATTCAATTGGGAAAGGCAGCAGTGAAGTAGAATGAACTATTTTTAACAGCTCACCAAATATAAAGAGGAAATATTTTTGCTTTGCTATTGTTAGATATATCTTAAATGTATGAATAAAGAACACATAATGAACAGCAAATATTTATATCCCCCTCATCCACAAAAACCACAATTAAAAGGTGAATACAAATGCCCAAGAACACTTTAGGGCAGGAATTGCACCCATTTTACTCGAGTTGGTCTCAGGAATCAATGTCCTGCACAATGAATATATCTGATAAACATCCAACACAGAATTGAGTTAGTTCATTTTTCAGACATCCTTCAGACGCCTAATCAAGACACCAGTTCTCACACATGTAAATAAGAGGCAGGTCACCTGTCTTAGGTCCTCAGCTGGAATTTGGACAGTGATTAGGGGGACAGGTGTCAGTCTGCTATTTAAGAAAGATCAAAAATGGAAACACAAGGGAACTGTAGACCAGTTAGCTTAACTTCTGTTGTAGGGAAATTTATTAGAGTCTATAATTAAGGATGGAGGACAAAGCTCCTTGATAATTTTCACTGATTTGAAAGCCAGCACAGAATATGTAAGAATTAGGCCATGTCTGAAGAATTTGATTGAATTTTTTGAAGAGGTAACTAAAGCAATGGGCAGGGGAATGTCTATGGATGTTATTTATATGGACTTCCAGAACACATTTAATAAAGTGTCTCATAAAAGACTGTTAGCTAAAGTTGAAGCTCAGGGAATTGAAGGCAAATTATTGACCTGGTTGGGAAATTTTCTGAGCAGCAGGAGACAGAGCATAGGGGCTGGATTTTTGCCATTGAGGAGGGAAGGTCGAGTCAGGAAATTCCCACCTCATAAAGATGTCAATCAATCAATAAAAGCAAACACTCCTCTTCGACCTGTGAAAACAGAGCCCTGCTAAGCTAATCCATTACTGAGTCTTGGAACTCAGCCAAGCATTCTTAGAGACCATCTGTGATCTATGTCAACAGAAACAGATGGCCAAGCATCAAGGGTAGGAAGGGGACATGGGTAAGATGTACCTTCAAAAGTTTCCCAAATCCAGACTATGGTTTACAATTCCTCTGAGGGTGGAGTGACCTCGAGAAGCTGGCCTGACTCCACAAAAACTGTGGAGGAGTATGGGAATATGCGATGTTGACCCTGCCCTTCCCCCCCACCCCATCCCAAACAATGTAACCAGATTGGGAGTGCAAGGTGTGGCCTTGCTACCCAAAAGTAGCAAGGAATCAAGTCTTGTCGTGCCATTTTTAAAGGCATCTGTAGTCAGCCAGACTCTGAAAATCTAGCCCTACGGTTATGGGCAGGTAGCCTAATTGGCAGGATGTGACCAGCAGGAACCTGTTTTGGGGTCTCAGCTAATCACTACTGAGGTATTGAGGGATATGGGGCACAGGCAAATATATGGAGTTGGGTGACAAAGTTGCCATGGGCTTATTGAATCACTTGGGAACACCTCCACCTGCAAGTTTCCCTCAAGTCACCCAACATCCTGATGTTGAAATATGCCCCCATTCTTTCATCATCACTGGATCAAGATCCTGGAACTCCCTTCCAAACAACACTGGCAGTGTACCTATGTCACATGGACTGCAGTGGTTCAATAAGGTGGCTCACCACCATCTTCTCAAGGGCATTTAGGGATGAGCAGTTAATGCTGGCCTTGCCAACGATGCTCACGTTCTATGAATGAATTAAAAAGAAAAGCAACAGCGAACAGGCCTACTCTTGTTCCCATGTTCCTGCCCCTCTCAGAGTTTCTTCAGCAGCTGCTTTGGCCGTCAGCTCAAAGTATGTTTTCATTTCATAACAAATAACTTAGAAAAATTCTTCTTTTGTGAAGCTATCCTGACTCCACACTATTCGTGATTGCGCCAACCACCTCCCCCATCTCACCATCCCAGAAACACCCTGGGCTGCTGCTGCAGTGAGAATTGTCCTGGGACTCGTCCTTTGCAAAAGCCTGAGCTACCTGGGGAGAGGCAACTGGTGACAGAAGCCCGCACGAAAAATGTTAATGGGGGCTGAAGGGTGACTTGATTGAGGAGCCTAAATAGGGTAGGTAGGAAAGACTTGATTCCCTGAGCAGAGAAGCTAATTACCAGGGACACAGATTTAAGGCGATTGGTAGAAGGATTAGAGAGGATATTAGGAAAACATTTTCACCCCCAGAGGGCAGCAAGTGTCTGAAATTCACTGCCCAGATTGATGACTGAGGCAGAAGCTCTCAACTAATTTAAAACAAGGTACCTGGATCTGCATGTGAAGTGCTGTAACCTGCAAAGGAGAGGGACCGGGTGTTGGAAGGTAGGGCTAGAATGGGTGGCTAAATGGGCTGAGTGGGCACTTTCTGTGCCCTAACTTTTTTACGGTTCTATGGCTAAGGAGGCCAAAGGCCCAGTCAGGAGCGCGAGTGGAAATCAGGGTGACTAACTCTCAACATACGGGACACTTTGACCATGGGACCAGGGTTTGAGGGGGTGGGGATGTGAGGAGGAGTGGGGGTGTGAGTAGGGGGCGGGGGGGCAGTGGGGGCGCATTGATCTATATTGCCCCTGGTGGTCAATGGCCACAGTGTGCATATTCGCAATGAAAAACAAAGAGGCAAAGGCAAGAGGAGCTTCCCAGGCTCAGTCTCCCGTCAAGCTATCTTGGAAATAAGGGACAAAAGTGTCCCTGAAGGGATATGGGACAAACGGTCAAAATACGGGGAAATCCCTTAAAATGCAGGAGAATCGGTCACCTGAAATAGTTGAAGAGTTAGCATTTTGCGAGGCCTTGGAAGATGGAAAGTGAGGTTGTAAAGTGACATGTTTTGAGGGAGAATTCAAAAGACTCGGGGCAAAGGCAGTTTTTTTTTAAGTGTAAAGCTTTGTAAACAGGTGGTGTTTTTAATCCTTAGGGTGGGGAGGGACTGGACATTATTCATTCCTGTTTTTGAAGATGCAGCAAATGATTGTGTTTAAAGATTTTTTTTGGTAGTTAGAATTGTCCAAATATGTGTGAAGCAGCATCAAAAAAATAAATTTACATGACTATGTAAAGTTCTTGTGTTTAAACAATTGATATTGATAAAAAAACATTAGGTTTCTGTATGTGCACAATACATTTTTAAACACTTCATTTTTGACTGCAGTCAATCTTTGGGGACTGGTAATTGTTGATTTGTGTTATATTCAGCAGGTTTTTTTTTCTCATGACTGTTGTGAATAATTATCCTTACGTGCTGGGTCCTTGCTGGAATCCATCAATTCTGCTTTGAGATTATTGTTGTTGTCAACAGAATTAAAATCTCCAGTAAAGCTTTGATTCTGTGACTACATTTACACAGCACACTGGACTGTCTTCTGAAAAATCTAACTGGTCAGCTGCAACAGGTTAGGTTCAGGTTTATGGATTTTGCTACTAACTGCATCACCAAACAAAAACTAATTAACTGATAATTGGAACATCATTGCTATGGGTGACTGGATTTGATTTTATTATCGCTTCCCAGTATAGAGCTTGGGCAATTTACGCATTTTAAATGAGAGATCAACATGACTTGGGATAGTTTTCAGGCAGGATCAATTTGTGAGGCAGCTATTAGCAGCCTGCTTCAAAGTAGAGTTATTAACTACTTTGGAACCTCCAGCGTTATAACTCTCTGAGATCTCTGTGCACCTCCAACTCTGGCATCCTGTGCATCCCCGAGTTTAAATACTGCACCGTTGACAGCCATGCCTTCAGCCATCTAGGCTCTAAGCTCTGGAAATCCCCCCCTAAACCTCCCTGTCTCTCTACCTCTCTACTCCTTTAGGTCACTTCTCTAAACCTACTTCTTTGACCAAGCTTTTGATCATCTGTCCTATAATCTGTTTATATGACTCAGTGTCCAATTTTGTCTGGTAATCGCTCCTGTGAAGTCCTCAGGATATTTTATGGCATTAAAGGCTTTAAACCCCAATTCCGCCAGCTCCAGCATGAAGCCACCACCAAAGACATCTTTTCTTCACCACCCCCACCGTCCGCCTCCCCCATGCCGTCAGCATTCCGTAGGGACCGTTCCCTCCGGGACACCCTGGTCCACTCCTCCACCACCCCCTACACCTCAATCCCCTCCCACGGCACCTTCCCATGCAACCACAGAAGGTGCAACACCTGCCCCTTTACTTCCCCTCTCCTCATCATCCAAGAGCCCAAACACTCCTTTCAAGTGAAGCAGTATTTCACTTGCACTTCCCTCAATTTAGTCTACTGCATTCGCTGCTCCCAATGCGGTTTCCTCTACTTTGGTGACCGCTTTGCAGAACATCTTCGGTCTTTCCGCAAGCATGACCCACACCTTCCTGTCGCTTGCCATTTCAACACACCACCCTGCTCTCATGCCCACATGTCCATCCTTGGCCTGCTGCAATGTTCCAGTGAAGCTCAATGCAAACTGGAGGAACAGCACCTCATCTTCCGACTAGGCACTTTACAGCCTTCCGGACTTAACATTGAGTCCAATAACTTCAGATCTTGAACACTCTCCTCTATCCTACCCCTTTTTGATCTCCCTTTTTTCAAATATTTATTTTTGAATTTTTATGTATTTTTTTTCCCACCTATTTCTATTATTATTTTTAAAATTTATTTTGACTCATTGTTTTATATCCCCTTTTAGCCTATTTCTATCTTTTCTCCCACACCATCCCCTCCCACCACCCCACCCCCACTAGGGCCATCTGTCACTTGCTCATCCTGCTTTCTACCCTTAATGTCACCATTGTCACCTCCTTTAGCCAGTATCACCACCATCAACACCCCTTCGACCTTTTGTTTATGACATCTTTTGCAATCTCTCCTTTGCCTCCACCTATCACTGGCCTTCTATCCAGCCTCACCTGTCCCATCCCCCCTTAAACAGTTTATATTTCACCACATTTCCAGTTCTCTTTAGTCCTGAATAAGAGTCATCTGGACTCGAAATTTTAACTCTGTCTTTCTCTCCACAGATGCTGTCAGACTTGCTGAGTTTTTCCAGCAATTTGTGTTTTCACTTCTAAAAAAATGCAGTTGGCTGATCGTACTGTAGGAACTTCGGAGCAGGAGTAGGCCATTCGGGCCATCAAGCCTGCTCCGCCATTCAAAATTTTTGAAATTAGATTTCACTTCGTTCTGGCAGTTCATAAACATAAAAACCATGTCGTACAATGACAAAGATGTCCTGATTTATTCATATAACTTCATTGCCTGCCAACTGGGGAAATAATATGTAGGCAAGTTTACCAGGAATTTCTTCATTCCTAGCTTTGTGGTATGTTGACAATGAGGCGTTACGTTATCATTTTTCAACTTCATATCAATACCAATGTTTTTACTTGGTATTATTTTGTTCAGCAGTTGGACAGATTTTGCATTGAATCCTGTAGTTGTGCAACAAATTTATTTCTAGAATTGAATTACTTAGTTTGAGAATTTTGTTTCAGCTATTTGATCAGCAACCTTATTAACTAGATTGCTAGATTCTCAAATGAAATAGCACATTGTGCATTCCTGCAAAAAGCGGCTGTATCTACTTCCATGAATGGTACAGGGCAGCATATCTAAAATAATATGATTATTTATATACACGAACAGGCTAACCTAAAACAATTAGCTTATTTTCAGTAGCAAAGTCCAAAGGGAGAAGACTTAGGAACCGAGTAAAGGGTGTGGATCATCTGCTTACTAATCATTTTCTTACCAAACAGTCAGGAACTTCACAGAGGTGCTGCCCCTTGCCCTGGATTAAATGGCCAATTTTCAGCCATTGAGGCCATTTCTCCAGTCGGAAATTACGTCAGGAAAGTGTGAGCATCCTCAGGGGAGTTTCAGGGTGTCAGTGTTCACAGTTATAATTTATCATGTGGCAGAGGACACAGGTGGCGGTAATACTGTTTTTGGCACGGCAGTTGCACATTTGGTTTTGCTTCCCCTGGAGGACCAGTTGCTGAGGCCTTTGGTGTAGAGAGCATATCATGAATCATTGCACAACTGGGAAGTGCTTGTGGTATTGACGCCTATGCAGCTGGTGCACACTCGAATTATTAAAACTGCGAAAGTGATTGAAATTAGCTACTGGTCCCAG
The DNA here is from genome assembly GCF_017639515.1 of Carcharodon carcharias. Lineage (NCBI taxonomy): Eukaryota > Metazoa > Chordata > Chondrichthyes > Lamniformes > Lamnidae > Carcharodon > Carcharodon carcharias. The sequence goes on from NC_054470.1 coordinate 107,972,006, forward strand.
CTGGTTTTCGCAGCAGTTGAGTGACTGCAGTCACTCCTGTAGCATGTGCTTTGGTGAGGGCCTTCATCAATCCTGAGCCTTCTTTCTTACGTGCATACTGGTGATTGTTGCAACCAACTGTATATTGTTTCAACCATTTTTCTACTACCTTAGTTTTCACTAAGCTACTTAAAACCTTTATAAAAAATGCAGCATCTCCCTTTTTTTGTTTCATCATTTATGTGATGTGATGCAGGCATTGCTGGCAATGTCAACACTTATTGCCGATCTAGAATCACCTGAGAAAAGGTCACGGTGAGCTGCCTTTTTAAACTGAAGTCCGTGTGGTGAAGGTACTCTTGCAGTGCTGGTATGTAGGGAGCTCCAGAATTTTGCCCCAGTAATGGCGAAGGAACGGTCATATATTTCCACACCGTAGTGTGTGATTTGGAGGGGAAATTGGAAGTGGTGGTGTTCCCATATTGCTGCTGCCTTTGTCCTTCCAGGTGATAGAGGTCGTGAGGTTGAGAGGTGCTGTCAAAGGAGATTTGATGAGCCGGCATATTTATCAAGGGAACTGTAATTGTCCGTATGTAAGTAGACAATGGCCTGGATTTTCCAAAACTGCCCGTGGTGGGAATTGAACTGGTGGGATGGAAAATTTGACGGACAAGCTAAAGATCCATTGACTTCAGGCAGGAACAGTAGGTGGGACTGGAAAATCGCAGCCGTCTTTATGCACTCCTCATTTGACCGCAACAGGTTTTGTTTTTAAAAAGATTACACTTGCCAATTCAGTGACTGTTTAATTGTTTATGTGCTGTAACTGTAAAAGACACAACACAGATAGGTTTCATTCTAAGTTTTTTAAAAGAGAAGAGATTAATATTTATTGTACTTAAGCTGGTCTAAGTAAAATAGTAAAAACGCACTGCCTTTCTCACATACATGCACTCAAAGTTCTCTCACACACACACAATTAAGTTAGCATTGGAGGATAGACTAAGCAGCCCTTTTAAACTCCAATAACAGTTAAAGCTATACAGGTCTGGTAATTGATGACTTGGATGGTTTTAGGCGGAGCTCGATGGTCTCTCAGGATTTAGCATTGAGACAATTTAAATAAATTGACAGATGATTTATTTCTGTTCTTATGGAGTCAGCAGCTGCTGGGTTGATTCTTAAAACACTACCTGCAGTGTGTGGATGGTCAAACAGCAGACAGGTCCAAACTTGCTGGCTGGTTAGGGAGAGAGAGAGTGGCTCATTAGGGTCCTGCTTCTTCGGCATCTCTTCTGATCCTGTCCTTTGGCCTGGAGAAAAACAGCTTCTTAAACACAGAGTTAGTTGACTTGTGGATGAGCCTTTCTTTCCAACTGACCAGTTACCCAAACCTGGGCATGGCTAGTGGATTCCAGGTCCATAATGATTTACATGATTAGATTATAGTTGGGCGAATTCCTTTCTCAGCCAGATTTCATTGTGTGAGATGATTATATCTAATGCTTGGTTCCCACCTAGCTGAGTACCCAGATGAGTGCCTGGATGCTTTGTGAATGGTGGTCCATTCACACTCCTTCAAGATGATTGTTACTGATGGATTTTTCTAGACAGGCTGACTCAATAATGGCTTTGGAATTTGAGAGGTTGGGCCATGCGAATGTTCAGCCATCTTGGAAACTGCTGCTTGAAGTCACAGTCTTTTAAAACTGCGTTTTTCAGCTAGTAAATACGTAAAGTCATTTTTGATATAAAGCATGGCTTGTGAAGAGAGATTGATTAATAGGCTTAATATGTCAGAACATTAGTACAGTAGTACATCAGGATGTGAATCCAGTGCGTGCAAACCAAGTTTAAGAGGCAAGGGACTGATGAGGAAAGAGGATGGTGAGCCATAAAGATAGCCACTTGCACTTAATTTGATTAATATAATTCCCATCTCCTCTTAGTTATATTTCATTGAATCCTGCTTTTGTAATAAATTATTTCATATATTTGGTAGATCTTTCCAGTTTACCAAATGCCCCAGGTTTTTCCCTTTCTTCAAAAAGGGACAAAAAAAAAACCAATTGGTGAATGATAGGTTCTCTTCTTATGGCCTCCAAAAACAAAAACTGTTGTACTCACAAAGACAAAAAGTCTCATTGGGAGGAACACTGGTTTATTAACTGGATAAAATCACTTCTATGTTCTTCGAACTGACTGTTAAACAAAAGGATTAAACTTTCTTGATGGTCCCTCCCTGCCTCAAAAGTATACGTTTCATTCCTGAAAGTGTTGGAAGTAAAAATGTGTAACATTATCTTACTTTCTATAGATTCTGACTTCCCGAAGGTGAGTAAAACTTGAATGGCTTACACGTATGCAACTAATGGTGAGGTGTGCCCACAGAATGTAGTCACTTTTAAAAAAAGCACTGATGCAAATCCCACAAACAGAAACACAATGCAAGTCCAAGCTGATGGCTACTCAGAAAATCCAGCCCATATTTCTGAAATTGGTATTATTCTGTTTGGGATTTTGCACTGATATGTTCTTTTTGTGTTAACACAGAATCCCCTCCATCTGCAGATGAGCCTAGAAACTTCTCATCCTACACATGCAGATATACTTATCTTCCTCCTGACAATGAATAGCTGGTATGATGTCAGCCTCGTTTTGTGCCAAGAGTGGAATGTGACCAACTTTCTCAGTCTTTTGTACAACAACTCCAAATTTCATCTTGGAACCATTTTCAATATTGCTTCAGACAGTGATGACGCTAACTTTCTAAATTATTTGCAAGAATATTTGGACACGGTCAAGGAGGTGTCATTGTCCATTGTCACTTTCGGCTGTGATGTTGAGCATTTCCGAAAGATTTTTCAATTAGCGGCGAACTATGGATTAATGCTGCCAGAACACCACTGGATTCTAGGTGACTCTCAAAACGTGGAGGAGTTGAGAACTGAAGGCTTGCCCATGGGTCTGTTGGCTCATGGTAAAATGACGCAGCCAGCTTTCCACAGTTATGTGCAGGATGCAGTGGAGCTGATCGCCAGAGCTATGGCCACTGCAACCTACGTGAGGCCAGAGCTGGCTCTTATCCCAAGTACAACAAACTGTATGCACTGGGAAGAAATGAATATAACATCAGGCCAGTTTCTTTCAAGGTAAGAGTGTGATTGGTGATGGTACCAGTGTCTCATAATACTCATTACAGGCTAATTACAATTTTACATTTGAGTAGTTTTATGGTTACAAGGAAATTCAATGGGAATTGATGAGATATGGGTTATATTAAAATGATATTGAGGACCAGTATTCATCTGCTTTATTGCGACCCAGGAATCACATGGCCTTTCTCAGGGTAATAACCGTGCTGCTGTAGATTAGGAACTAAATCAAAACTTTAAATCAACCCAAATTAGAGTGATTCAGCCAAATTGATTTGGTTTAGACTACAATAGCCTGATCTAATGAAGAAAATATTTGCATTTAAACAGTGTCTTTCGCGTCCTTGGGGTGTCCTGAGATGCTTCACAATCGCTGAACTGCTTTCCAAGAGTGGTTGCTGCTGCTGTTAGCAACAGGACTGCAGTGGCCAATTGTTCACAGCAGGTTGCTGAGCAACCAGTTCATGGGGAGCATTTTCATTTTCACTGTCTCAAGGGAAATCCGGAGGACCAGATCACCTGATATTGTAGAATCCATCCAATTTGCCATTCCACTGAACGCAATGCAAAAGAAGTTGGGTGGATTCTGCAAAGGGTGGGCATTGTGCTCCCACAGTTTCTCACCCAAATGCTGAAGATAAAATATTACTCCAGTCTGTTTTTGGGGGAGAATAACTGTTGGCCATGACCAACATACATTCTTTTATTTTGTAGTGTGCAGGCAATTTGTTTGGGTGTGTGGGCCCTTTAAATATTTCTGCGTGGCAAGTTAAAGGGGTGGACTTTAGTGCGGCCTGTACGGGAACTTTTGTGTTGCTGCAGCCATGTAGCTCAGAGGGAACATTGACCAAGACATGGGGGTATCTCTCTGCTCTCCTTCAAATAGTGCCATGGGACCTTTTACATTCGGCTGAGCAGGCAAATGTGGGCCTCAGTTTAGCATCTTACATGAAGAGCAGCACCCCTGACAATGCAGCACCCCCTGCATCACTGCTCTGAAGTGGTAGCTTGGATTAGGTAATGGGGCTTGAACCCACAAGCTCCTGACTCAAGAGGCAAGAGTGTTAACACTGAGCCAAGCTGATGCTTGCCCTAATAGGTATTTTTAAAAATCTGCTCATGTCTATCTGTCCAATTTTCTAGTTCTTGGGAATTCTATGCAGATGCCAGTGAATTGGATCGAGGCATAGCGAGTGCATTTGTGTTTCATTGTGAGCTTAATGTCATAAGCTGGCAGGAAATAATAAGTGCTTCAATTTTTTTCTGCATTCTAGAGGTTTCATAGCAATCTGTCCAATTTTCTTAGTGCCACCATGGATAGTATCTGATCAGTCCCTTGTGACAGTTGGTTTAGTAGGTCTTTAATATGTTTTCAGTTGTTTAATTTCCCAATCAGTTTAGGAAGGTGCTTTTCACTTCCCTTGAATTGTACAGAACTTCTGAGAGAGCTCTGTACTCCAGTGAAGTTCTCCAATATCATGTCACAGTTGTCTAGTCAACTGCGCAGCATCCTCCAGTTTTACTGGAACATTGTGCTTTTTCAAAACCAACACTTTTAAGTTTTTCAGTTGTAATCCAGACTCGGCAAATCAGAATGTCAAAAATCCATAGGTCCGTTGGATGTTTGACATCCATTAGAGCATTCATCTCCATATTGCCTTTTAATTTTATAACTCAAAAGAATGTGAAGAAATTGGTTAGATGTTTTGCATTGTCAAATCCAAATGTTCAGTAAGGCTAATATTTGATTCCATGGCGATAGTGTGCTCAGCCAGCATATGTGTGTTGACAGATAACTTAGGTTAACAGGGTCACTCCAAAGGCTTGAGGACTTCATACAAGCTGACACTCCAAGTGTAGTACAGAGGGAGTGCTGCACTGCCAAAGTGCTGTCCTTTGGATGACATGTTAAGCTGAGGTCCTGTTGGCCTTGTAAAAGACCCTATATCACTATTTGAAGAGGAGTAAGGGAGGTCTCATTGCCAGTATGGAACCCTCAACCAACATCACTAAAATGGAAGGCCTGTTTATTAACGCATTGCAATACGTGGGAGCTTGCTCATGCAGAAATTGGCTTCTGCCTTTCCTAAATTACAACGGTGACTACGCTTAAAAATAAAGACTTAATTTTCTTTAAAGCACTTTGGCATATCCTGAAATCATGAAAGGCACTGCAGATGTGGGAATTCATTCCATAGATTTCCATCCTATTTGAAGCAAACCTCTCAAAAGTGACCAGAGCCAACCTCTGAGTTGGCACCAGCTTCAGGTTCTGTCATCAATTATTTGCCTGTTGAAATTAGCTGCTGGGTGTGACTTCAGTAGCATCAAAAGAAAGCTAGCATAGACAGATGTAAAAACAGAAAATGCTGGAATAACTCAGCAGTTCTGGCAGCATCTGTGGAGAGAGAAACAAAGTTAACATTTCGAACCCGTATGACTCTTCAGAGCTCAGAGCCGCCCTGAAGAAGAGCCGTGCAGACTTGAAACGTTAACTCTGTTTCTCTCTCCACAGATGCTGTCAGACCTGCTGAGTTATTCCAGCATTTTCTGTTTTTATTTCAGATTTCCAGCATCTGCAGTATTTTATTTTTATGTTTGCATAGACAGATGTTTGGTTGGAATAATTTCAACTGAGAATGCTATCAAGATGATTTTGCACCTTTAATAGATCTCAAAGTAGGGCTGGATTCAGTATATGTGATATGAATTTGATGCTCATTGTGATTACACTACTGCCACTATTCCTAATCATCTCCGATATCAGTCATGAATCATTGCATGCTGTGTCAACCTATTTCTTGCATCACCTGTTGACATGGATAGAATGCTAAGTAAGGCTTGAGTTTTTGTGCTGTCGTTATAAAATGGATGGCTGGAAAATACATTTGAACTTGGACTTTGGCCAATTATCAATGGATATTTTTCCTTCCGCTTGTTTAAACCGCACTATGTCTCTCTGGTATAATGCATTGCCCTGTAATTTTTAACTTAAATGAAATGGCAAGCTGTAATTGCACCGATAAAAGATATTAAAAGTGAAACCAACCATTGACAGGTTTGTTCGGCAAACCTGGCCAATGTTCTGAGTGTGCGCCATCAACAGAGAACTACGCCTGGTACCAGCGCATCTGGGGAATTGATGGGCACAGTGCTCTTGATGTCCCATCTGTAAATTTTAATGAACAGGTAGCCGTGACTAGTGACCCATAATTTCTCCACATGTATTCCTGGTAGACCAGGCTCACTGTCAGAAAACCAAACTTGTAAAATTGCCCCATCATTGAATACATAGTCTGCTGCAAGCATTGCGTTTTTGTCTTGAAAAGAAATGAATTACCGTGAAGGACAAATTAATGTAGTGCAGGAGTCCACTAAGTCTGAAAACGGATGAAGTAAAGTCAGGAAACCGTGATTATGTGCTTCCAGGTTTAGGTTTTTAAAAGCCTGAGGATTGTAGGAGGAATGAAAGAATGAAGGTTGTTTAAGAGTTCCACCATGTTGTAGTTTTGGGAAGGGATGAGTTAAGGATAAGCATTCACGGAATGAGATTGTAGGGAGGTCGACTGGCATTTGTGCCATCTACAAGATATTCTACAGTAACTTGCCAAGGTTCTTGTAGCAGCACTTTTGGAACCGGCAGTCTCTACCAGATAGAAGGACAAGGGCAGTAGATGCATGGGAACACCACAACCTACAAGTTCCCCTCCATTCTGACTTGAAATACATTTCTGTTCCTTCAGTGTCACTGGATCAAAATTCTGGAACTCCCTCCCTCATGATACTGTGGGTTTATCCACACCACATGGACTGCAGCAGTTCACCACCACCTTCTCAAGGGCAGCTATGGATGGACAATAGATGCTGGCCTAGCCAGTGAACTCAAATCCCAAGAATAATGAATAAAATAAGAATAAGTAGACGAGCAATAATACTGTGGAGGAGTTGTTTCAGGACTGTGTATGTGATGGTTTTTTAGACCAATATGTGAGGAACTAACGAGAGAGCAGTCCATCCTAGATTAGGTACTGTGCAATGAGAAAGGATTAATTAACAGTCTTGTTGTGCAGTGTTCCTTGGCGAAGAGCAACCATAAAATTATAGAATTGTTCATTAGGATGGAGAGTGAAGAAGTTGAATCGAAAACTAGGATCCTGAATCTAAATAAAGGGAACTATGCGGGAATTAGGTGTTAGTTGGCAATGATAGATTGGGGAACCTTACTGAAAAGGGTTCCAAGTGGATAGGCAATGGCCAATATTTAAGGAACATATGCATGAATTACAAGAATTATTCATTCCTGTCTGGTGCAAAAATAAAACAGGAATGGTGGCTCAATCATGGTTTACAAAAGAAATTAGGAATAGTATTAGATCCAAAGAGGAGACATATAAAATTGCCAGATAAAGCAGCAAGCCTGAGAATTGGGAGCAGTTTAGAATTTAACAAAGGTGGACAAAAAGATTGATCAAGAATGGGAAATTGGAGAATGAGATTAAACTTGCATGGAACATAAAAACTGACTGTAAAAGCTTCTATAAATATGTGAAGAGAAAAAGATTAGTAAAGATAAACATAGACCCCTTACAGTCAGAAACGGGGGAAATTATAATGAGGAACAAAGAAATGGCAGAAGAATTGAACACATATTTTGGTTCTGTCTTCACAAAAGAGGACACAAATAATTTCCCAGAAATGTTAGGGAACCAAGGGTCTAGTGAGAGGGAGGAATTGAAGAAAATTAGTATTAGTAAAAAAATGGTGCTGGAGAAGTTAATGGAGTCAAAGGCTGAAAAATCCCAGGGCCTGATAATCTACATCCTAGAGTACCAAAGGAAGTGGCCCTGGAAATATTGGATGCATTGGTTGTCATCTTCCAAAATTCTATAGACTCTGGAGCAGTTCCTACAGATTGGAAGGAGACAAATGTAACCCCACTATTTAAAAAAAAGAGAGAGGAAAAAGAGAGAATTGCAGACCAGTTAGCCTAAGATCATTAGTGGGGAAAATGCTAGAGTCTATTATAAAAGATGTGGTAACAGAACACTTGGAAAGCATTAATGGGATTAGACAAAGTCAGCATGGGTTTATGAAAGGGAAATCATATTTAACTGATCTACTGGAGATTTTTTGAGCATGTAATTAGTAGAATAGATAAGGGAGAAACAGTGGATATGGTGTGTTTGGATTTCAAGAAGCCTTTTTATGAGGTCCCATGTATGAGGCTAGTGGGCAAGATTAAAGCACATAGGATCGGGGGTAATATGCTGGCATCGATTGAGAATTTGTTGACAGACCAGAAACAGAGAATGGAATAAATGGGTCTTTTTATGGGTGGCTGGTGGTGACTAGTGGTGCACTGCAGGGGTCAGTGCTTGGGGCCCCAGCTATTCATGATATATATAAATGACTTGGATGAGAAAATTAAATGTAATATTTCCAGGTTTGCTCACGACACAAAACTGGGCGGGGTTGAAAGTTGTGAGGAGGATTCAAGGAGATTTCAGGGCGATTTAGACAAGTTGTGTCTGTGGGCAAACATACGGCAGATGCTGTAAAACATGGATAAATGTGAAGTTATACGTTTCAGTGTGAAAACAGAAAGGCAGAGTATTATTTAAATGGTGATATATTGGGAAATGTTGATATACAAAGGGATCTGGGGTCCTTGTGCACCAGTCAATGAAACTAAATAGGCAGGTACAGCAAGCAATTAGGAAGGCAAATGGTATGTTGGCCTTCATTGCAAGAGGATTTGAGTTCTGAAGTAGGGATGTCTTACTGCAGCTGTAAAGGGCCTTGGTGAGACCACACCTGGAGTATTGCGTGCAATTTTGGTCTCCCTACCTAAGAAAGGATATACTTGTCATAGAGGGAGTGCAGCGAAGGTTCACTAGGCTGATACCGGGGATGACAGGCCTGTCATATGAGGAGAGATTGGTTCAACAGGGCCTGTATTCATTAAAGTTTAGAAGAATGAGAAGGGATCTAATTGAAACATATAAAATTCTAACAGGGCTAGACAGACTGGATGCAGGGAGGATGTTTCCCCTGGTTGGGGGGGTGGGGTCTAGAACCAGGGGCCACAGTCTCAGGATACAGGGCAGGCCATTTAGGACTGAGATGAGGAATGATTTCTTTTCAGAGGATTGTCAATCTGTGGAATTCTGTACCATGAAGGCTGTGGAGGTCGGGTCACTGAGTATATTCAAGAAACAAAATGATAAATATTTGGATATTAGGGGCATCAAGTGGTATGGAGGGAAAGCAGAAATATGGCGTTGAGGTAGAGGATCATATTGAATGGTGGAGCAGGCTCGAAGGGCCGAATGGCCTCCTCCTGTTCCTAGTTTCTATGTTTCTATAAATAATAAATACAAAATTTGGAACTACATATTTGCAGCTTAGGAAGAGCAAAGAGGGACACCATCATAGTGATAAAATAAATAAACTGGTTCACAAAATGTTGGAGAAAGAGCGGCTGAAAGCTTAAGATAAGTAAAGGGTTACCTATCAGATGTCGAGGACAATTCTAGGACTGGAGATTATGAATGTTGGGAGTGTGTGAGATGAAGGACATGAATGATTGATTGTAGAGTGAATGAAGTAGCTGATGAGTGAAAAGGGGCTGTTAATTAAAAAGGGTTGCTTCATCAGCTACAATACAAGAGGAAATTAATTGGCCATAAGCGTAGTTTTAGTTATGACGTGCATAAAACCGGATGCTATCAATGGTTTTGGAGATTCTACCACAATGGTGGAAGGTTCAGCCAAAGTGTTCAAGAGCAGAATTCAACAGGTTTATAATATCTATGCTGAAAATTGTACTAATCATGGTTCAGGAGTTGATTGACTATTCCAGCACCAGCTCCAGTTCCAATAAATTTAAAAGGGTTTTTAAAAATTGCAGTGCTGATCGGGATGGGGAACGGGTATTAAATGTGGAGTTGAGAGGAACACATCCACTCCTTCTGGTTCCACATTCAGAGAAATAAATCCAAGTAACTTGTAGGTCTCATGGCATCTGAAGATTTGGTTTCAGGCTGATGCAGGTTGCTTTGGCAAATCAGTCATGCACTAGGTGCCATATTTGCATGTGTAAACAGGGACTAGCCATGTGCGGAATTTGCTAAATAATTGCAAGTTGTTGTTACAGGATATCCCTCGGCATTGAAAACAACTGTGAAAATATTTTCTGTTTTATGTTCACTTGCTATAATATCACGTGGTTAGGAAAGAGTCTATGGCTGGAACCCATCTGAGGTGAATAACAACACAAGTGATACAAATATATTTTTCTTGCTCACAACTCTGATGTTCAAGTGGTGTAAAACCCCCAGATAACTCGTATCTTAACACAATTGACTTCATTCAGTTGGATACGGATATTTAAGAGCGCAATAGCAGCTGATGAAAGATTGAAATGGAAACGAGAGGAATTAAGGACAGAGGCAGGAAAGTGAGTTTTCTGACAGGGTGTGAAGGATCACTGCTCGAGTGAGGAGGATCGATACCAGAGTGTATGGAATCAAAGTTGGAATGTAGGAGTGAGCTGGTATAAAATTCAAAATGAATTTTTCAGCTTCAGTGCCTAACAGAAACGGAGAGAATGCAGCTTTGAAGCTTCTTGCAATTTATAATATTTGAAATGATGAGTCTTTCCACGCTCGCAAACAATTATTATTAGGTTCTTTTAAGAGTAAAATAAATATCTAATCCTGTGGTTCTTCTGTGTTTCCTGAAAATACTGCAACAGTGAGAAAGAGACTTTCCTGTTGAAAAAGTACTGCAAGGACAAATTTGAATGCAATAGATAGACCCCTATAAATCAAACTATGCATGTTTTTTTACAGCTTACAGATGTGAACTATGCAAGTGGTTTATGCGAAATAAACCACTTGCAATTTATTTGGCATTATCTATTTGTACCTATAGTCCTCATCAGTTATGTGGCCCTTAAGTCACACAACTAATTTCCTTAATCCATCACTTTGCTGCAAGGTCCTTTTTTCATACCATAGGCTACAGCGTTTGTATGATGCCAGAATCTACGTAAGACAACATTTTCCAGCATTAATGATAAAAAGAATAATTTCAGCATCTTGAAATTACCCTGCTAGCAAAGCGATCATTTTAATTTAACCATTTCATGACCCTGCACTGTTCCTTTCCCACTCTGTCCCTCGGACACCTGTGCTTCCCCCACCCCATTGCTTCTGTCTTGCCCTTACAGCTTCACCTCTCAACTACCCAAAGTCTTTCCTACCATGCCTTTACTCCTATCATCACATCTGCCTTTTCCCTTTAAATTGATCACTCTCCCCACCACCACTCCATTGCCACTGTCACATATCTTACACTTAACCTTCCGTCCACTCTCCCTCAACTCCCACTTGCTCTCTTCTAGACTGAGAGGCCAGAGAGTACTTTATCGCCAAACTTATTACCTCCTCCCCTCTCTTCCTATCTGTGTCCCACAAAAAAGGGATGTACTTGCATTTAAGTTTTAAAAGCAAAATAATCAAATTAAAATGAGGAAAAAAACCTGTCTGGCTTTCTCGCTATTTGTGTAGTTCTCTTTTGCTCTACTTCTGTCTCATTGGTGTTAGAAATTAGAATCTCAGTCTCATAGGTGTAACAATTAGTGAAGACATTTTCTGTTAGTAGAACACGGATACAGATGATGACCTGGATTTTGTGGTAAGAATAATAATAGTTGTTAGTTGTCACCTTTAGTAATGAGTAAATTACACAGCAAATTACCATGTCTGCATATGCAGAGTTTGTAAAGCCTCACCCCACTATTATCTGAGCTATACTCGGCCTAGGTTCTAGTCTTACTCTGAGTGTACAATGTCGCAGAACAGCCATGTGGCTTAATCAAACTTTTCTTCGTTGAGTATTACGAATCACTACAAGTATACTCACAGAACTGGCTTTTAGCCTCCCCATGTGCAAAAGTCCGTCCACTGGTGGTCAATTCGCTGAATGAGTCCTCTTCAGGTCTTCAGTGGCTGACCAGGCCTGATGATCGTACTGACCCTCTTTGGGCTCATGATGTTTTTAGGATAAGCTATGTCACTCATGCCAATGCTCTTGCCCCCTTTGGGATTTCAGACAGCGGTGGCACACATCCCTGTTCAAGCTCATAAAAGTTCAACTTTGAGCCAAAAAAAAACAACTTCAGCACTTATACTCCCTAGTCTGCAGGACGTTCTTGAGGGTAATAGTCTCAGTTCTTATCTGGTCCAGAGTCTTTGGGCTATTTTGGGTGGGCTACTTGGTTCATTAAGCAAAAAAGAGAAAGACACATTTTAACCTTTGTCCAATCAAGCAATCGTATATACTAGTTTTTCCATTTCTTCGGCCACACAGTCTTCCTCTGCATACAGGACTGTCAAGTGCCGTTTACAAGTATGGGTATCCAATCTAAAGTAAATTCATCTACAAGTATTAGTAAAAATTAGACTAAAATAAAACATGGACCAAAAATGGGACTACAAAAAAGCTTAAGAAAATGGATTGACCTTAAGTCATGCAACTTAAACAGGGAACTCGGAAAGTTGCTGTCCGGTTTGCCCTGCTCCACATGCTTCACTGCACCATTATATCACTGAGAAACTCAGCATTCAAGTTCATGTAACATGGGATGTTATTGTACTTAAACCACTTGATAGCCACTAAACACGTCAGAGAAAAGTAGAGATGGTGCATTCAAGTTAAGTGAATTTTTAATCATGTGCCAAGTTTAAATTACTACTAAATCACCTCTCTAGCCCTGAAAATTTACTTTTATAAATGTAGAGCCTCATCCCTTCAGATTTTAATTGTTGTTGGAGATTTTTTAAAAAAACTTTCTTAAAACTTTGCCTCTTTTATCTCTCTTAATCCCATTTTACTTTCTCTCACTTTAATTTTGCTTCCTGTGCATGACCTTACATTGAATTAAATACACTAACTTACACTTTCTTGCTTAGACATTGTGGTCCAGACTTGTCCAGTTGGGTCACGATTCTGATATCTTCCTAAATTCTGGTAATTTTCCCGGCCCCTCTACCTCTCATCCCATCTCTGCAGGACTGGGAAAATATAGCCCTGAATTCCTCAGTGTGGATTCTTCAACCTCATTGGTTGAAGTTATTGCCTGTCCTATTCGCATAGATCCCAGATCCCCCATCAAGGGTGTCATACTGTTTTGACTGTGTAATTACCATGTAGTGATATGTAAAAGCTTGCGGGAAGACACTGTACAAATGTAGGCGTAATGAACAGTGAGTGCTGTTCATTTGCTGCTGACTGCATAATCTAGGCAGTATTTTTTTGGCAAATTGTAGCAGCATTAAATTAAGCTCTCTTTTTTTTTCCTTTGCCTCTCTTTCTTTCTCTGAGCCCAGTCTCTCTCTCTCTCTCCCCCTCTCTCTTCCTCAGTTCAGTGCATTTTTAAAGTTTCTGAAGCACAATGTAATGTAAACACTGCATTTCTATTAATACACACAGCACCATTCTATCTTAGTTTCAAGAAAAGCTCAATGTAATCTCTTTAAGTAATGCTTCTGAAAGCAGTCCTCTTGTTTATCAATCTTACTCGAAAAAAATACAGACCAGCATTTTCTGTTCAGCGTGAGGGGGCGGGCCCACATGCTGACGCATAAAATGACACTTGATGATGTCGGGCGTGCGTCCCGACGTCACCGTGCATCATTCCGATCCTCTGTTCAGCTGCGCGCCTGCTGAACTGTCAAAGGCCTGTTAAGGCCATTAATTAACCACATAGCCAATTTGACAGGGCTGCCCGTCCAACCTTAAGGTTGGCGGGCAGGCGAAGAGCCCGAGCGGCTTTTGCATTTTTCATGAAACCTCATCCACGAGCAGGATGAGGTTTCATGAAGGGTTTATTAAAATAATAAATATTTTTAAAAATATTTCATAAACATGTCCCAGCTCATCACGCTGGGTGGGTCTTAATTGGCCTGCCCATGTAAAATGGCGGTGCGCAGCTGATCGCGGGCGGCAATCAGCTCCACGGCCACCTGCGCCGTCCCAACCAGCCTGTCCAACGGGGAGAAAATTCTCCCCATAAAGTGCTCGGAGGTAAGGAAAATAACCCACCAATATACAGTTAGCTGAGGGATGCTAATTCATCCAGAGGAATAGGGTACACTTGCATATGCTAACACTGCGTGATACACATTTAAGTTCACAGACTCAAGTCTGGACAGAAGCATCAACTTGAAAAGGCCTTCAAGTAAGCATTAATAAGGCAGAAGACAGAAAAGGCAAACACATTTAATTGTAATTAATTGTGAAATATGCATTGCTTGAATTTTCTTACTGCTTAAGATTGGCCAGAGAAATTTCGCTTACTGAGAAAATAAGCAGGTTTCCTTCTTTTGAGAGTTAACATTTACAGAGAATATTGCTGGCATTTGGCCACATAACAGTTGTCACTGCACTTCAAATGTTGTGTGAGGAACTTTGCAGGTATTGTATGTTATAAAAAAGAATCCTTTTTCTGAGAATTCTAAAGAGAATAGGCAAACTTAGCTTAATTTTTATCTCCCAAAGCTTTCAAAAAAATTCAGATGCTTTTAACAGCCTGCTTTTGAATTGCTTCATGTAAACTGACTGCAATTTTAATTGAACACATTAGAACAAAGGACAGATAAATTTGAATCAGGAGATGGTCATAAGGAATTAGAGGTACTCAAACATGGGTGGCCCCATAAGTTCTACAGTATCGTTCTGATCAGGGTTCAAAAGTCTATAAGTAATTCTTGTAACCAGTGAGAACAAAGGACTAAAGAAATTATGGGAGATGTGAGTAGTTCACTACCATTCCCCTATCTAACAGCAGTCCTGTATTTTGCACGCGGAGTTACCTGCGCCAGTATAAGAGGCAGCAGCAAGGAAATGTGGTTATCTAAAGGAAATGGAAGGAGAGAAAAATTGTCCTGGCGTCTCTTTAATTGGATTTACTATTGGATCTGCTTCCATTACCATTTCAAGCAGTGTATTTCAGATCACAACAGCTTGCTGTGTAAAAAATATTTTCTCGTGTCACCTCTGGCTCTTTTGCCAATCACCTTAAATCTGTGCCCCCTGGCTAGCAATCTTTCTGCCAGCGGAAACAGTTTCTTCTTATTTGCTCTATTGAAACCCTTCATGATTGAGAATACCTCTTTCAAATCACCTCGTAACCTTCTCTGCTCGAGGGAGAACAACCCCAACTCCTTCAGCCTCCCCATGTAATTGAAGTCTTTCATCTTGATACCATTTGAGTAAAGCTGCTCTACACCCTCTCTAAAGCTTTCCCACCTTCAGTCCAGTTTTGAACCTTAACTCTTTACCTATTTGTTTGCTTCTAAGTCACCCCCTTGCATGGTCTGCACTCATTGTTGTACCTGGGTGCCACTGTCAGCTCATGTTAACTGCATTCAGCACAGATCCTTATTCTTATCACTGGAAAGTGAACGGAAGCAACGGGACAATTAGGAGGCAGCACTGTAATTACACTATGACCTTAGACAGTCTTCTTAAAACAATGCCATTAATTAGAGTCAGATCTTAATATTAAAAGAGCACTTTCATTTGCACTATGGAGAGTGGATTAATTCAGTATTCCGACAGTGTTCCTTTGCTTTGTCTCTCTGAAGGCTTGAGTGAATTCAATGCATAATATTGACACCATTGAACTGATTGCAGCAGGCAGCCAGGTTAGAGAATGAAGCAGGGCCAAATACAATGAGCTGGGCATGATGGAGGGTGGCAAGGGGAATGAGAAGCAAACTGGTGGTTGTACTTTGCCTAAATTACCCTCCCCAATCCCCAACATTTTTCTCCCAAATAATTAACATGTATAATTTGTGTTTCTCTTCATTGTTTAAGAAAAAGTATAGTTTCCTTGAAGTGGTTTCACAGTCCCTGGAGCAAAAAAAAATGACGACGTACCTTCACAGCAACTACTAATCTGTTGTGACAATTTTTTTTTCATATTCCTCCGAGTTGGTCCCTTTTCACAAATGATTGAGTCAGAAATTGTTTACATTACTTCCTCAGAATTGGTGACCAGTGAGGTATATTCAGTTTAAGTTTGGGACAAGATGTATGAAATTTTGCTATTAACTTTTGAAAAGCAGAAACAAAACCAAATATCTTTCTTTCCTTCCCAGATTTTTAGCAAACACGAGCTTCGATGGTGTGACGGGTTATATTAAAGTAACAGATCCATCTGTTATCACTTCAGACAGCCACTACTACATCTGGAACCTACAGCTTGACCCCGTTGGGAAACCCATGTGGACTCGCCTTGGGAGATGGCACGAGGGGAAAATTATCATGGACCACGGGATTTGGCCCAACAAGATGCAGAAGCAAAACAACGGTGGTGGAAGCTCATCTCGGCTACAGTTAAGAGTGGTGACACTTATTGAACATCCTTTCGTGTTCACCCGCAATGTGGATGAAGATGGCCATTGCCCTGCTGGGCAGCTCTGCCTGAATGCTCTTACGAATGACAGTGCCACCATAGAGAGCCTCTTCGAGAACCTAAAATCGGGGAATGATTCTGTGCCCATAGAATACAAAAAGTGCTGCTACGGCTACTGCATCGATCTCCTTGAGAAGCTGGCAGAGGATATGAGTTTTGATTTTGACCTGTACATTGTTGGCGATGGGAAGTATGGCGGCTGGAAGAACGGCCGCTGGACGGGCCTGGTTGGCGATTTGCTCAGCCAGGCAGCACACTTGGCCGTCACATCTTTTAGCATCAACTCAGCGAGGAGCAAGGTGATCGATTTCACTAGCCCTTTCTTCTCCACTAGTTTAGGCATCCTGGTGCGGACTAGAGACATAGCAGCCCCAATTGGAGCTTTCATGTGGCCACTGCACTGGTCAATGTGGGTGGGGATCTTTGTGGCTCTTCACGTGACGGCGTTATTTCTCACTCTGTATGAATGGAAGAGTCCTTTTGGAATGACTCCCAAGGGGAGAAACAGGAACAAGGTCTTCTCCTTCTCTTCAGCCCTAAATGTCTGCTATGCCATTTTGTTTGGCAGGACAGCTGCTATCAAAACCCCTAAGTGTTGGACAGGACGGTTTCTAATGAACCTGTGGGCTATATTCTGTTTGTTCTGTTTATCGACGTACACTGCTAACCTGGCCGCTGTAATGGTGGGGGAGAAAACCTATGAGGAGCTTTCAGGAATTCATGATCCTAAGGTAAGAGCAGCGATGATACTCCATTAAGTTTGGATAGGAAAGCAAAGATAACCCTCAGTGATTTACTTCACTCCATGCATGCAATTGTCATGAATCATAATGACTTCAGTTGTTTGCTCCCAAAGCTCCCCATGTTATTTTGTTTGTGTAAGTGAGAGGAGAAGTTTAATTAAAATGCCAGCTCAAAATCCATCCATTCATTCTGTATAACGAAGGTTTCACAGTGACTTTTTATTATCTCCAAATATGCAACGCAACATGCACACATGTACCTGTCACAGAAATCGATTCAGGTACTGCTGCTCAAATAAAAATAATACTATCTGCTTGGAGTGTCCATCTGAAATGCCTGGCGACTAGTCAATGAAGTGCCTTGGTAACAATAGATTTTTTAATCATTTAATTTCCCCATACAAATAGAGGAGGAACTCACTTCAGGGAAAAAAAATCACATCACTGGATTTTATTCCCCAACTCTTGTGTGTTTCTGGCTTTACTCTGGGCTTTGACATAATTTGGTAATTTGCTTCCTTTGTTGGGAGCAGATACATTAACTCTGATATTTATGAGGGAAGTGGGGGGAGAAGTTGGAGGAGGTCAAAAGCAACCAAAGAATGCGCAAGGCTGGAGATGTGGAGGTCTACCATTTTTTTGTTCCATTTCCCACTTGGCGCTGTCCAAATTGACGGCCAGGCTAGTGGCAACCGGGGAAACCACTGGCAGGAGACATCAGTCGGTAGAGGAGATGGAGAACATTGCGAATAGTGGCAGTGGGGAGAGAGAGGCTTTGAAGCTGGTGGGGGGGATGAAAACTGTGACAAGAGGGAGAGAGAGGCTGCGACAGGCAGTGGGCCAAGGCCAAAGGCATGCCTGAGGGGCCTGGAGGAAGTTCTGCTCCTCCTGGCCTACAAGGAATGCTAGAAAAGACCTTCAGGAGCTGGCAGCTCCCCACCTCTCTTTCACTGCCCAGTACATCAGCAGTGAACTTTAAATTGGGTTCCCAATTGTGCTGTGAGAGCCCAATGTAAATATGTTAATGAGATCTCCCATCTCTTCACCATTGGTCACTCAGGCACCATGATAATCACTGCAATAATAAAGATAGCGGACACATGCATCGTATGCTGGAGACCTAGTGCCCTTATTTAGGCTTTTTAACCCGTCCTCCGATCATCTACCACCCATCATATGCCTGTCTTTGGGCCCTGTCTTGGCATTGCACGATTATCGAGAAGCCTGAGGATTGATGGAAATTCACCAGCATACTGGCAGCTCGCTCCACCTTGGGCCATCCTTCTTGCCAGCAGTGACCCTCAGGTTCCTGGACAGAACAGGACAGCACAGGTTGGAACAGAGCGAGGGGGTTGATCATGACTCCTGTGGAGTTGGGCTGCTCTCCTTCTCCTGACTCTGCTGGATGAGTTTTTCTTTAAAGTGAGGAATACAATTTCCACTTTGGGTGCAGTTGATGATCCAGGCACACTGCGGGCAAAGTTCCATCCGTTTTCAGAAACACAATTTTCTTTCTTTATTCTTTAAGGGATGTGAATGTCGTTGGTGAGGCCAGTATTTTTTTTGCTCATCCCTAATTGCCCTGGAGAAGGTGATGGTGATCTGCCTTATTGAACTTCTACACCCACAGCGCTGTTCAGGAGGGAGTTCCAACTTTTTGACATAGTGATAGTGAAGGAATGTCGATATACTTACAAGTGACTTTATTGAAATGCATAAGATTCTGAGGGGGCTTCACAGGGTAGATGCTGAGAGGATGTTTCTTCTCGTGGGGCAATCCAGAAGTAGGGACAGAGTTTAGAAATAAAAGGGTCTCCCATTTAAGATGGAGATGAGGATGAATTTCTTCTCTGAGAGTGGGGACCAAGATGGGTCATGTCAGGACTAAGACGGTTAAGAAAGCTGCCCAAGCGATCATTGAGAAATACCATAGCTGCCTTGGCAATGACTTCAACACCAATAAGAGGGTCTGTGAGCAGGTTCCAGCAAGAAATTTGGAATTCTCTTCCACAGACAGGAGTGGAGGCTGGGTCATTGAATATATTCAAGGCTGAGTGCTAGTGTTCCCATCTATCTGCTGCCCTTGTCCTTCTAGATGGTAGTAGTCGTGGGTTTGGAAGGTGCTGTCTAAGGAGCCTTGGTAAGTTCCTGCAGTGCATCTTGTAGATGGTACACAATGCTGCTACTGTGCACCGGTGGTGAAGGGAGTGAATGTTTGTGGATGGGGTGTCAATGAAGCGGATGGTGTTGAGTTTCTTGAATGTTATTGGAGATGCAGTCATCCAGGCAAATGGAGAGTATTCCATCACACTCCTGACCTGTGCCTTATAGATGGTGGACAGGCTTTGGGGGGGTCAGGAGGTGAGTTACGCGCCGCAGGATTCCTAGCCTCTGACCTGCCCTTGTAGCCACAGTATTTATACGACTGATCTAGTTAAGTTTCTGGTCAATGGTTACCCCCAGGATGTTGACAGTGGGGGGTTTAATGATGGTAATGCAATTGAATATCATGGGGAGATGGTTAGATTGTCTCTTGTTGGAGATGGTCATTGCCTGGCACTTGTGTGGCGTGAATGTTACTTGCCACTTGTCAACCTATGATTGAATGTTATCCAGGTCTTGCTGCATATTGACACGGATCTGCTATGAACCAGTGCAATTGGGGAGCTTGTTAGAATGTAACTTTTAAAAATTGCTTTAAAAAAGTCCTTTGATATACTCAAGAATGGTAAAGGATGCTTCAGCCAAAAATCAGTTTAGCACAAAAATTAAGCAAATTTTAAGGAGCGTCTGCTCCACCATTTGTAAGTGATCCAATTATAAATTCAAGTGTTGCTGAGAAAAAGAGACATGCCATCAATGCTCTCCAGTTTGCACTCAGCAGGACAGACACAAGAATACCAAAGTTCAAAGGGAACAACAATTTGTACCGCATGAGAAAAGAGTGCTGACTGGTTTGCAAGTAGATTCTGGCCAAGGCTTTGCCATGGAGAATGCAACAGGGAACAGTTAAACAGGGGAAGCTTAGGGGAATAACTGTTCCCTGGTGCGTTCTGGATGGCAATGCCTCGACCGGCCTGGTATATTCCTGTAAAACAACACAAAGAAAAACACAGACCAGGCACACAGCAGGTAGATGCATACGCACATGAATTTATATAGTGCCTTTCATAATTTCAGGACCTTCCAAAACGCTTTACAGCCAGTGAAGTGCACTTGGAAGTGTAGTCACTGTTGTTGTGTAGGAAGTGATACGATGAAGTATTTCATTTATTGGATATAAGAACACACATAGGCTGCATGAATAGTTTGATTAGGGAATGGAAATATGGGCTATATGTTTATCGAGAGGCTACATTTCCTGCACACAATCCTGGGAATTCAGCAAAGTTTGCAAGGGTCTCTTAAGCTGTATCCTAATATCTCAGACTTCACAGACTTGATCCATGGAAAATAGGAGAACGTGTAGAAAGACACCCTTTAGTGAGATTATAGATAAGGCAAAGAGCAGAAACTTCTCTGGACCCGTGGGCTTGGGGTTCTAAGCAGGACTGGGAGGAACTTTGGAGAAATACATGTTGGGCTAGTGGCTAGATTGTCCTGAATATAAGATCCTGATATTCAATATTCAATGACCCTGCCTCCACTGCTCTCTGGGGAAGAGAATTCGACAGACTCACAACCCTCTGAGAGAAAAAAATTCTCCTCCTCTCCATCTTAAATGGGAGACCCCTTATTTTAAAATGGTGACCCTTAGTTCTGGTTTCTCCCACAAGGGGAAACATCCTTTGACCCTGTCAAGTCCCCTCAGGATCTTATATCGGGATTTTTATCCTGAAGCCGGATCAGCACCGGAAGAGGCCACCCACCCAGCTGCAGCAAATATCCAATCTGCATAATTAAGTGCCCATTGTGGGCTAACAGTTCACTCCATCAGGATGGTCCCCCCCACTGAGGGCCAAGTCTAGCAGGTGCCTGGAGGCAGCTTGCTGGTGCCTGGCTTGTGGGAGCCCGTGAGGCCTCCAGTTTTAACCCTTGGTGAAGTCATGGCCATCAGCAAGTCACAGCTGCTGAAGGGGTTTTCCCTTCCACAGGGATGACCCCCGCAGGTGTAGCTATGGTTTATTTTATCAAATTCAAACCTCTTCAGAGGGTGCTTCAAAATGGAGGACCTTGACGTTCTTCCCTCCGACAGTGGCAGCGCCTGTCCTTCCAAGGCTGTAGGCCCTCTGAGTCTGCAGTCTCAGTTACCTGCCCGCTGTCCGGACCTGGAGGTGGCCTCTTAATTGGGAAGATCTTCCAAGCAGAAACTCTGGCAAGCATAGTGGGAATGGTCCCAACTCATGCTCACAGCCTAATGGCAGTAGATCCTGCAATATGGGAGCTGTCTTCCCCATCTAGTTGGTGCAATACATGATGTAGTTGGATCAAAGTTAAAATTGGTGTTCAACCTCAAACATATGGATACGAATTACAAGCAGGAGTAGGTCATTTGGCCCCTCGAGCCTGCTCGGCCATTTGATAAGATCATGGCTGCTCTGATTGTGGCCTCAATTCTGCTTTCCTGTCTCACCCCATACCCTTTATCTCCCTTGTCAAACAAGAATCTATCTAACTCGGCCTTAAAAATATTCAACGACCCTGCCTCCACTGCTCTCTGGGGAAGAGAATTTGACAGACTCACGACCCTCTGAGAGAAAAAAATTCTCCTCCTCTCCATCTTAAATGGGAGACCCCTTATTTTAAAATGGTGACCCTTGGTTCTGGTTTCTCCCACAAGGGGAAACATCCTTTGACCCTGTCAAGTCCCCTCAGGATCTTATATGTTTGAATAAGATCACCTCTCATTCTTCTAAACTCCAATGGATACATTCCCAACCTGCTCAACCTTTCCTCATAAGATAATCCCTTCGACGCAGGATGAGGAAGTTCATCTCAAGGTGCTAACATTCCCTGAGCCGGCATCTCTTACTTAAATAAGAGACAACATTAAAGGCAAAACACTCTAAAATTAAATAATAAAACAACTAAATGCTGAAAAAGCAGAGATGTGATTCAAGCTACAAAGGGCTAGAAAGCAAGAGTAAGCTTTCAAGAAGTAAAGTTATCAGCTTTTCTTACAGAATAGAAAAAAGGCATATTTTTCATCTCATTCAGAGAATACGGTTTACAATGGTTATATAACAGGTTGTTATGAACTGCAGAACATGATTTATAGAAGTAGACTGATTCTCTAACCCGTGATTGTTAATGTTGCAGTCAAGCCTAATGGGATACAATCACATCCGACAGGATTTCATAATGCATTCTGTTTATATCATCAATAACATCAGGGTCAATTTTATGCACTTATGCTTTCAGCTCTGAGTGCTGGGACCTGGGTGTGGAGACCAATGGATTTCCTGCCTCCGAGAATTAGCCAGGAGATGGAATTCATGAAATTAACCTCCATGTGTACAAAATGGGCAGAAAGACCAGCAAAAATTAGTTTAATAAAGAGCTTTTTTGCCGCTGTGGTTTAGTTCCAGTGCACTTAGAGGCAGTGTGAGTGCTAACCCTGAGAATGAAGAAAGTACTAAAATTTCCAATGAAAAATCTCCTGGTAAGAGAAATAAGGAGGTCCATATGTTACTTGGAAAGTAAGAATCTAATTGCGGCAGAGAAGCAAAGAAATCTGAGGGTACAAATACATAAATCACTAAAAGTCGTGACACAGATTAATAAGGCCATTAAAAAAAAGCAAACCAGGCACTTGGGTTTATTCCTAGAGTGATAAAATGGAAAAGTGGAGAACTATGCTAAACTTATATTAACTCTTAGAGCACACTTAGAGTACTGCGCACATTTCTGATTGCCACGTTTTAAGAAGGGTATAGAGATGCTGGTGAGGTTACGTGTAAGATTGATATCAGAACTGTGAGGTTACTCTGTGAAAGGATGATCAGGCTGGGGCTGGAATCTTAGGGAGGTGACGGGAGTCTCGGCCACCAGCTGAAGAGCCCCATGTCGCCTCTTTTCAGGAAGGCCCGCCTTATCATATGCTCCTCAGGCAATTGGCAAGGCAACAGTGGGCTTTGCCCTGGGATCAAGGACTCCAGGGACAGCGATCTCGCCCTGTTGAGAGCTGCTGGCCAATCGGAGACTGGTGAGATTGGCATCTCTATTGAACGGCAGCACCACTGGTCAGGTGGTACCTGTTGCCAGTATGACACCCACCAGAGGCCTAAGGTTATCGCTGCGTCCCAGGCCACAGGTGAGCGATGGCAGGAGCGGGGAAGGGTACAGGAGTTGCTCAGCAGGCCCTCCCTTCCCGATGCCAGATTCCTCGATCAGGCACTGAGTGCTTCTGGACAAGGGCCCCTGCCCCTGCCCCACTCCCCTCCAGACGCCCACAAGAAACCTATCATGAGTCTGCTTGTCGTGCTGTGATATGTTGAGGTCCCTGTCAGCCGCTAGGCGGGATGAGGGCCCTTAGATAGGCATTAATTGCCCACTTAAGGATGTCAATTAGGGTGGCAGGGTGAGAAAGTCATCCAGGGTCCTTCCCACCATGGGCTTAATCAGGACGGAGGCGGGAAGGTGGCAGGTCACCACCACCAAACTCGCCATGGCGGAGGGCAGAAGATTCCAGCCTGGGACTCCCATCTCTGGAAAAGAGAAGGCCAAGGGGTGAACTAAAATTATGAAAAGTTTTGATAGAGTGGACAACGAGAGTGATTGCACTTGTGGGGAAAATAAAAACTAGAAGCCATCGAAATAATATAGTCACCGAGAAATCAAATCAGATTCAGAAGGAACTTCTTTACCCAGAGAATGGTTAGAAGGAGGAACTCACTATCACTTGGATTAGCTGAGGTGAGCAGTGTAGACGAAGTTAAGGAGAAGCTAGGGAAGCACACGAGGGAGAAGTGAATTGAGGGTTATTCTGAGTTAGGCGAGGAAGGATGGGAGGAATGAAGCTTAAGCACTGGCGTGGACTGGTTGGGCTGAATGGCCTGTTTCTGTGCTTTGCCAGATATTCTATGTAATGCTGCAGTATAGGAAATAATTCCAGAATTCAAAGGTAGTCAGCCTGTGATTTGCCCATTAACGTTAGCAAAATTTATTTAAGACCATCACAGAATCATCTTTAAATGGCTAAATCTTGCTGGAAAAATAATGGAATGTCCTTTTTTGATGTGCAAATTAGATCACAAGTGCAGCTGGTTAACAGATATGCTGATTTGTGAATCTCCAGCACTTTCAGGCTAATTTACATGGCAATGCTGTTTTCTTCATGCAAATAACATCTCACTCTTTGATTCGTCATTCTTTTTAAGAATTTGCAGGATTTGCACGTTAATTGCCCATTGAACTCGCCACAAAAAGTTTCAGTTGGAACTTAGCGCAATTACCTGTTTAAGCCGTAATAATGCAATGCAGAACAACCTCTCTGGCCCAGAAAAAGAACAATTTCCCCTGTTCAACCTCATTCCCACAAACACTGAATTGTTAATAAATCTTAAAAAAAGGCTCATTTTTTTCTTTGTTTTTTTGTCCTCTCTTCATCCAAACTATCTATTTATTGTTTCTGTATATGATTTGAGTTTAATTCACCCTGGAGAGAATTTTCTCTCTATCGGGGAGGTTGGGCAGGAGCGGGAGCGCAGCCGATTGCCATCTGTGATTGGCAGCGCTCCACCATTTTACATGGGCGGGCCTGCGCTCTTTCGCATATGCGCGAAGGAGCGCAGAAATCTCCCTGAAGCACAGAGCTACCTCAGGAAGATTAGTTTGATTTTTAATAATTTTAAGAAAAGAAAAAAAAATTAAGACATGTCCCCTCATATGACAGTGTCACATGACCTGGGACATGTCTAAGAATTTTATTAAAAATTTTTATTAATGTTTTAAAACCTTCATGAAACCTTGTCCTGCCCGTGGATGAGGTTTCATGATAAATGCAAAGGCTGCCTGGGCTCTTGGCCTGCCTGCCAACCTTAAGGTGGATGGGCAGCTGAATTAATTATTTCAACTGGAATTTAAATGGCCTTAACAGGCCTTTGACAGTTCGGTGGGCGCAGGACTGACTCTGGTACGCAACTGCTGAACTGAATATCTGAATGACGTGGTGATGTTGGGAAGCACGCACATCAATTCTGGCCCCTATTTTTTCTTCATTGTTCCTGGTTCTTTCTCAATCATTAAATCTCAATGGATTAGGGGATGAATTGTTGATCTCACCATTCACTGCATTATCAAATGTCCCATTAACCTCACCGTGCCTTTACCTCCTCACAGTCCCGGAAAATTCTGGTGTAAAACATTTGAGCTGAAGGGGGTAGGAAATTGTCTATCCAACTAGGAACGTTGTCAGATTCGCCACTCCAGTAAGATTTGGCTCATTCTCTGCTGTGGCATAGTAAAAGTAAAAAATATTCCATGGACACAAAATCATGGACATAAATTACCCCCTCTGTCCAATTGTTTGATTTCTTTACCACAAATACAATTCACACCTTGGTTCTGGGCCTCATACAGATCTTGACCTGAAGATACCCAGGGAGTCTAAACCATGAGTGAGAACTGTTTGTCACCTCATGCACCAGCAACCTAACCTGCACTTGAGGCTAAACTGTTACTGAAGAAAGTACTCTTTTTTACGAGTGTGATGGAATACTCTCCACTTGCCTGGATGAGTGCAACTCCAACAACACTCAAGAAGCTCGGCATCATCCAGGACAAAGCAGCCTGCTTGATGGCACCCCATTCATCACCTTAAACATTTATTCCCTCCACCATCAGTGCACAGTGGCAGCAGTGTGTACTATATACAAGATGCACAGCTGCAACTTGCCAAGCCTTCTTAAACAGCAGCTTCTAAACCTGTGACATCTACCTCCCAGGAGGACGAATGCATTATAACCATTAGAACACCACCACCTGGAAGTTGTCCTCCAAGCCATTCACCATCCTGACTTGGAAATATATTACTGTCCCTTTACTGTCACTGGATCAAAATCCAGGAACCTCTCACTAACAGCACTGTGGGTGCACTTATACCACATACACTGCAACAGTTCAAGAAGATGGTTCACCACCACCTTCCCAAGGGCAATTAGGAATTGGCAACAACTGTTGGCCTTGGACTGTCAATCAAGCGGGCTGCTTTGTCCTGGATGGTGTCAAGCTTCTTGAGGGTTGTTGGAGCTGCACTCATCTAGGCAACTGGAGAGTATTCCGTCTCTCCTTGTAGATGGTGGACAGGCTTTGGGAAGACAGGAGATGAGTTACTCCTTACAGAATTCCCAGTTTCCAACCTGCTCTTGTAACCATACGATTTATATGGCTGGTCCAGTTGTCAGGGGCTGCCTAACTAGTCAACCAATGATCTCCACTGTGCAAAGTGAAGGAAATCTAAAACAAATGGAAAATCTGGAAATCATTTAAGTGGCTGGACAGATTAAACATTTATTTGCAGTTATCTGCAAGTATCACTAAATTTTATTAGCTTTTACTTTTATATATAACTCAGTAAAAAGATATTGATAGAAATGAAAATTATTTGCGATACTATCCAGGAGCTGCTGCTCAAAAGGTATTGGGGTAATAAATGCACAATAGTTATAATTAATGACCATTCAAGGTGCTAACATTTCATCAAATACTTGTTCATGTCTTGATTAATGTTGGTAGCAAATTAAATCACCACTGGACCGATAAATGTAATCCTGCAAATTGATGGACGTTTCAATGAGAAATGAAGTGGCCGATCTTCACTCACAAATCAAACTTAATTTTTGCTGTGTTAACAAAGGCTAAATGTCAGGCAAAGTCACATGAAGTCATTGGTTTTGGAGGACAAAATCTTGATAATTTAGGAACATAATGGGCAAAATCTTGCTACAAAAATAACCATGCGTTAACAGTGCACCCTGTGATTAACAAGCAAACCAGCCAGCAAGTTCAGGATATGAAGAGATCGAGACAAATTTCCCTCCAAGTCATTCACCAACCTGACTTAGAACTATATCACCCCTCTTTCACCATCACTGGGCAAAAACCTGGAGCTCCTTTCCTAACAGCACTGTGGGCGTACCCACACCTCATGGACTGCAGAGGTTCATGAGGGCGGCTCACCAGCAGCTTGGAGCCAGTGGCCGCTCAACCTAGCCTAGTCTCCTGGACAGACACAGGCTCCTGACATCACCTAAGGCTGAAGGAAGAATCATGTGATTAAAGTTTCCACTTTAATTCAAGGTTAATTAGGAACGGGCAACAAACATTGGCCTTGTCAGCCATGCTCATATCCCACGAGTACTGAATAAAAAAAAAGGATTAACTTACGTCACACCATTTGCTCTGTACAAACAGCATCTTGCTCTTAGCCTCCCCGACACTTTTAAGAACTTGCTGGATTTGCATTTTAATTGCCCATTAAACTCACCGCAAAGTTTGGGTTCCTAATTAACAGAACTTATATTCTTTTCACAACATGATCATTGCTAATGCAATGCAAATTAAACTCTCCAAACCCAGAAAGGTAATGACTGAAACTGTTCAGTCTCATTTGGACGTGTAGTAAAGATGTTGGATTCTTAAAAAGTCATGTTTAATGTTTTTCCTTATTTTTTTCTTCTCTTTCTCTTAAAGCAGTCATTCCTTCCCTGTACCTGATTTGATTCCAACTTGCCCGATTTCTTTCTCTCATTGTTCTGTTCCTATGATTAAGGAGATAGGGCCAACAATCTAAGGAATTAATGCTCCCTTGTCCATGCTGCGTCATTATCCGCTCACACTTCCAGCAAGTTGTAGTGCAAAGTGGGCAAGAGGGAAATACCTCAATAGTTTCCACAGCATGGTTTATCTCCCTCCTTGAAGATCATTATAATCATTGCATGCCCAAAGTCGAGGGGAGTTCTTTTTCCTCTCAATCTGTCGGAAGAGTGCATGGAATTTTAATGTAAGCAAAAGCCCAACAGCTTTGAAGACCTCAGCTGGAATACCATCAGGACCACAGACTTTGTTGCTTTTCATCCATTTGATTGTTTGTTGCCGCTCTTCCATCGACAGTGGCTCACCAATGGATTACACCACAGGGTACTGGGGGATAGCCTGGAGAGTATCAGCTGCCACTGTGGGTTCACAGTCGAGGAGTTGTTGAAAATATTCTTTCCAGCACTGGCGGATGACATCATTGTCCTTAAGAAGAGAAACATATCTTGTGAGAAAAGAGGACTGTGTCCATTTGGCTTTGGTTTATAAGTGGTTGTGATGGCTTCATTAAAACTTCACAGGTCATGATGGTCAGCATATTCTATCTTCAGGGCTTTCCCTTCTTTATCTCTTAGATTTATCTTTGAGAATCAGCCTTGAGCTGTTGGAATGCTGCCTTCTTGCCTTTCGACCTTGAGTTGTTCTGCCAGGCAATGAAGGCTGCTCATTTTTGTTCTAGGAGTTTATAAATTTCAGCAGGGAAAATCATGACATCTATTCTCTTGAATCGCCTACTTCCTGTGGCCGTGAAGATCGTTGCAGAGACAAAATATTGATTTACGCTTTCCAGAGAAACCTCTGACATGGTTTTTGTTGCCAGACAAATTCAAGAAAATGTCAAGAACATCACCAGGAACTCTTCACTGCATTCATTGACCTGACCAAAGCATCTAACTAAGAACATCCTGTGGCTCAGTGGATTTATTCCAAAGATTTGGATGTCCAAGAAACTTCATCACGATCTTCCAATTGCCTCATGATGATATGACTGGAACTATCTTGAGTGGGAGATCTGAAACAGACGCCTTCAAAATCCGGACTGTGGTCAAGCAAGTCTGTGTGACAGCCCCCTTAATATTTACAATCTGACAGTGGCTAATCACCTCAAAGATCAACTGCCTTCTCATGTCAGTACTATATACCAACTAGATGGAAAACTCTTTAACCTCAGTTGCCTCCATGCCGAAACTAAACTGCCCACCACACACATACATGATCTACAGTTTGCAGATAACCATGGTGTCATTGCCCACGCTGCTCCAGATTTGCAAGCCACTCTTGATCACTTCTGCA
The DNA here is from genome assembly GCF_017639515.1 of Carcharodon carcharias. NCBI lineage: Eukaryota > Metazoa > Chordata > Chondrichthyes > Lamniformes > Lamnidae > Carcharodon > Carcharodon carcharias. The sequence goes on from NC_054470.1 coordinate 108,001,417, forward strand.
TAGAATAAACTTGACCTGCCCTTGAAAGTTACCAAAACAAAACTCAAATCACCCCACCCCTGGCTAGTCAAATATTCCAGCTCCATATATGTTGAAGGAAAGACTCTGGAATATGTTGAGCGCTTCCCCTAGCTTGGTGACCATCTCTCTCAAAAGGCCACCATTAATTAGAAGATCCAACAGCTGATGATCAGCTGTGCTAGTTCAGCCTTCTACAAGCTACTGCAGCGAATGTTACATTTATATAGCGCCTTTCACGATTTCAGGACTTCCCAAATGCTTTACAGCCAATGAACTACTTTTGAAGTGCAGTCACTGTTGTAATGCAGAAAATGAAGCAGCCTACTTGTAAACAGCAAGATTCCACAGAAAATGACATGCTAATGACTCGATAGCCCTTCCTTGTTATGATGGTCAAAGAATAAACATTGGCCAGGATGCCAGGGATAACTCACCTGCTCTTCTCCGAAATAGCTCCATGGAATCTTTTATATACAGCTGAGAGGGAAAACATCTTTATACTTGCTTCTCTAAACACCGGGTAGGCTATCAAAATGTAAGCTGTCCTGTGGTAATGCCACATGTGAAACCATTGCAATTTGTAGGACATGAATGCACAGATTTGTGATTAGAAGCTATTAAGTCCCAGTTCAAAAGGGTCAAAACAACACTTATGTTCAGCAGTCTAAAAACATGTTTCACATCATTACTGGATTTAATTTAGTCAGTTTGTTTCAGTGGGTTGCACCCCCACCTCTGAGACAGAGTGCTGTGGGTTCAAGTCCCACTCCATGACGTGGGCACAGAAATACAGTTCGCCAGCTACAGATAATCCAATTCTCACACACAGTACAAAGTGTTTGCAGAACTACTTGTTTTTATGATTGAGGGTCACAAGTGGGATTAAAAACAATTCAGTGTGTAGCAACTGCTCAAAGTGACTGAATTTTATCTGCATTGCTTGCAGGTGGGTAACTTTGTTTAATTTGCTCTGCATCACAATGACAAGATTTAGTGAGGTGCCACAGGAATGATGTGGCCATGGCCAATGCAAAGCCAATGATTTCATCACTGGCAGCATGGTATTTGATGACGTTTGTGCTTTGTGTAGTGCGTAGTGCCTCTAAATTGGATTCACGCATTGTAACACATGCAGAGTCAGCCAGCCGCCTCTGTTTGTGTTACAGACAGGAAGGAAGTACTTCCACAAACAATTGAGTATGCTGCAATGGACATGAAAGCCTAATTCATTAAGAAGAAAATGTGATGCAATTATTTTAGTACACCCCAAAAACAACTGGAAATATTTAAGAATAGGTTTTCCGAATTACCTCCCCTCCGTGCACAGCCTTGCTTTCCAGGGAAGCAACATGAGAATTTATTCTGGGAGGTTAGAATTTACAGCTTTGTCCAATGAATCTACACACTGGAAACATGAATCCATAACATTTACTATTTACTTCAAACCTTGGTTGACACTCCTGTGGAGTACTGTGGGACTGCTGCACTGTATCTTTTTTTATTCATTCATGGGATGTGGGCACCACTGACTAGTCCAGCATTTAATGCCCATCCCTAATTGCCCTTGAGAAGGTGGTGGTGAGCTGCCATCCTGAGCCGCTGCAGTCCATGTGGTGTAAGTATACCCACAGTGCTTTTAGGAAGGGAGCTCCAGGATTTTGACCCAGCGACAGTGAAGGAACGGCGACATATTTCCAAATCAGGATGGTGGGTGACTTGGAGGGGAACTTCCAGTTGATGGTTTTCCCATGTGTCTGCTGCCCTTGTCCTTCTAGGTGGTAGTGAATGTGGATTTGGAAGGTGCTGTCGAAGGAGCCTTGGTCCTGTAGTGCATCTTGTAGATAGTATGCACTGCTGCTACTGTGTGTCAGTGGTGGAGGGAATGAATGTTTGTGGATGGAGTGCCAATCAAGCAGGCTGCTTTGACCTGGACAATGTCAAGCTTCTTGAGTGTTGTTGGGGCTGTTGGAGAGGCCACCAGACTAGATGTTAAACTGAGGCCCCATCTGTCCTCTCAAGTGAACACAAGAGACCGTGTGAAACCTTTCCCTTTTTAAAAAAAGAGGAGGACTCCCTGGTGTCCTAGCCAATGTAATTCAAAAACAGATATCTGGTCATTGTCACATCGCTGTTTCTGGGAGTTGCTGTGTGCAAATTGGCTGCATGTTTCCTTAAGTACAAAAGTGACTACATCTCAAAGTATTTAACCCACCTCTCTGGCATAGACTTCGAGTCCGTCACCACTTCATTGGACTGCGGAGCAGTTGGACTACACATGTTGTACAATCTTCTCACCAATGCTGACCATGTAGCAGTCACTGCTGGAGGCGCTCACAGCCCCTTGCAATCTCAGCATCCTAGTTTGGACCAGTGTGTCCCATGTCGCAGGTTGACAGGGCAGCCATGCAACGCACTCATCTCTGGCCATCCGAGGGTGACCGGCACTCCCCGGGAAGCATTAAGGGGCAGTAGCACAGGGCCAGGAAAAGTGCTAAGTACAGCCATGATAACCATGTTTCTCTCTCTTTCATGCTGCAGGAGGACCACGTCAGGATCATGGATCCTGGTGACTTAGCCATATGCCTGATGGCCTACAGAGACCATAGAAGATGGAGGAGAGAGCAACTGAGGCACCTGGCCATGCAAAGGCAGGAGCAGCAACCTCATGATGAAGGGGCAGCAGGGGCTCCCGCACACACTGCCCAGGAGCGACAGCAAGCTGTGGCTGGTCAGCGCCAAGTAACACCCAAGGGTCCAAAGACGCCGCCTGCCATTCCTGCAGGTGACTGAGAACCAGTGTCACTGATGTCTGCGCATGTCTAGGGACCTGGTGGCTCACACCTGCCACTTACTGCAGGACTTGACGCCAAGGGGACATGGAGGGCACCCACTGCCAGTGGCTGTGGTGCCCAATTTTTATGCCAGTGGCTCCTTTCAGGGCTCCACAGGTGACCTCTGTGGGATTTCACGATCCGCCACCCACAAATACATCCATGAAGTCTCAGATACCATCTTCTCCATGGCACACAACTTTGTGCATTTCACCCGGGACCGGGACAGCCAGGATGCAAGGGCCAATGGATTCACCCTGATCTCAGGATTCCCACAGGTGACGACGATGGGGATGAGGCCCTCGCACTGGCTAGATGAGGGAGGTGAACTCAGGAGGCCCTCATAGCTGCCAGGTTTGTGAAAGATGATGACGACATGCAGTGAGGTGACCCCATAGATCTTCACATCGTAGTTGTGAACGTTTGAGTCCAGTCTGGCTTATGGCAGCACCAATACTCTCTGTGAGAATGCTTCTGTCATGGATACGCAGCGGAGGCCCTAATAGTCGCTTGATCGCAGAATGATGACAACATGCAGTGAGGACACTCCATAGATCTTCACATAGCCTCTGAGAATGTCTGACTCCTGTCTGGCCGAGGGCAGCTCACTTGCGCATCATGATCAGGGCCATCTCAGAGACGCAGCCATGAAACTTTAGACACATCTGATGCTGTGTCCGCCTTCAGCACCTCAGCCATTCAGGGGCTGGTGCACAGCATCAACAGCTGCAGATGTTGGTGTGATGGGGGCCAGCCCCAAATTAAAGGTGCTGAGAGCTCACAGAGAGCCCTGATTGTGATGACCTTGCTGAGTGTCCTCTGGAGGGGCGAGACTTGGCGGGGGGGGGGTGGTGCCTGCTTTCGGGGTCCTGCTGTGTGGCAGTGGGGCTCTCCTCGACCTGTGAAGCTGGATCTGCGGAGGTCACAGGAAGAGGGGGTTCAGGTGGGCCGGTCACTCCCAGAGTCACCTGGGTGGATGGCCCCAGTGTGCACACCTGCTGATCCTCCTCCCTTTGGATGCCCGAGAGCCCCTAGCTGACTCCGTGAGCGGAAGGGGTAGCTGGTGTGAGATCGAGCTGCCCAGTGGAGGCCAACTATGGCATCAGTGATGGAGTTAAGACAGTGATGGACTCCGCGCAGGAGTCATGTCCTGGACCACGGTCTCAATGGCGGCTGCCATCCTGCCAGTCTTGACCCCAGCATTGGCATGCTGGCGCTATCACCTCAACCTGAAGATGGATAGACTCCTCCGTGGTGCCTTGCAATCTGAGGAATGCAGTGGACATCCCTTCCTGATGTTCCTGAGCTTGTCTTTGCAGCTCCAGCAACTGTGACATGACCGAGTCCAGAGGCTCCTCACCTGTCTCGGAGTCAGCAGTGTTCTGGCCTCCAGCAGTCCTCCGAGTGCTGAGGACCTGGGAAATCCCTGCCTCCCCCTGCTGCGGATCAGAAAATGATGTGCTCGCCAGATTGTGATCACGAGGCTACTTGAAAGCTATGTCCCACCGAGGTGTGTGTCTCTGCGCTGGAGGAGCGTGTGAGCGAGCGATGTGATGGGACTTCAAGGAGGGTCACTTCAGATTCCTCTTCAGAGGTTTCGATAGAGTTTGATTAGAGGCCCTGGGTCATGGATTCTGTCGGCTGTTTGACAGATGTAGCTGTGAAAACAAGGGGAGATAATTGGTGCATGGCAGTGGCCTGTGACAAAGGGCACATCACTCACAGTATGGTTATCTGATGGATGTTGCACTGCTGGACCCTCACTTGGTAGAGCTGCGTCAACCTCACTGTCAGTACAGGAGCGGTCCAGATCCTCACCAGCCAGCTGGATGGCTCTGTTTTCAAAGTCCATGAAGACCTTGATTTTGGGCATTCTGCCACCAGTCTACAACCTCTCCCTGTTGTTGTGTGCAAGCTTGTCCTGCATGAATAGAGATGGAGAGAGTGTAAGCAAGATGTCTGCCAGGCCAGATGTTAAGTATGCCTGGCATGTGTGGGTGGTGAGTGTTCCCATGGACGGGATGAGGACAATGAGGGTGACTGTGAAACAGCAAATGGTGGCGTCCCTTGAACTAGCAGTGAGTGAGGGCCCTGTGGATGTATGATGGGTTTGAGAGTGTGTGAGTTGGGATTGATGAGAAGAGTGACTTACCCTGGCAGAACAGGGGAGTTCATTCATCCTTTTGCAGCACTGGGTGGCTGTTCTCCTCTGCAGGGCGTTTGCACTGACCACTGTTGCCACTGCCTCCTGAGCTGGGTTGGTGACTTAGCTACCAATCCTGCAGCCAAAGCAAGGTAAACCACATCCCAGCAGGCCTCCACAGTATCCAACAGTCACTTGAGGGACCCCTCGTTGAAGCGGGGGGGCTGCAGTCTTTTTGCCTTTGCTGGTCACGTTTCCCAGGCAGCGGTGATGAGCTGGTGGTGATGAGCACTTTGCTGGCGGCTGCCTTTTAAAGATGGCGGCCAGTGAGCTGCAACAGCGGGGTGATGGCGAGTGGGTGAATAAAAGCCCGCCCACCATGGAAATGGCGTGTTTCCAGGGAATGCATAAATAATGAGGCGGGCTGGGGAAGATATGACGTGAAAACCTGCCATTTCCGTCAGCGGGTAGGGCTCCATTTTACCCACCCACTACAGCACTTGGGAAAATTGCACCCTGTAACTGTAACCTAGTTTTGGACTCCACGAGACAAGGAAACATAATTTCTCTGTCTACCCTGTCAAACCCCTTCATAATTCTCAGGTCACTCGGTCTTTTATTTTGTGGTGAAAAGAGCCTTGGCCTTTCAGTCTTTCCTGATAGCTGTAACTTCAGTCCTTTGCTATATGGGAATTACAGGCTCTAGTGCATATTCTTTCAAATAGAAACTGAGTCGGTTGCAGGATTTCATTCAGGAGGGCTATGGGCCAAACGCTGGAAAATGGGATTAGTGTAGTCAGACCTTTGTTGACCGGCGTGGACATGATGGGCCGAATGGCCTCCTTTTGTGCTGTAAACATCTATGAGCCTATGAGTTATTTGTCGTCTTGTCTGTGACATAGGAAGTTGGAATATAAACAAAAAGCAAATTACTGCAGATAATGAAAATCTAGAAATTTGAGAACAGCAACGGGAAAATCCTGAGGTATTCAGTGCATCAGGCAGCACCTTTAAAGAAACAGAAGTCAGTCAGTCAACATTTCAGGTCCAAAGACCCTTTCTCTGGATAAGTTACATTCTAGATCAGGGTCTAGTCAGGAGTTAGTCTTCCGAAGCTAGTGACAATAACAGGGTTATGGGGTGGTGGGGGGGTACATGAAATGAAGGGTATTCTCTGTTCATTCCCATTAAAAAAAATACCTAGAGAGCAGGGACAGTGTAAGTACGCTCCGGGGCAGTGAGAACAGAAGCTCACCAGTTTTGCAGGCGCTTTTGGTGGTTCAGTGAGAGTCATTTACATGCCGCACCCCCCCCCCCCCCCCCCCCCCCAAACTCCCCCTACCACCTGCGACACCCCCCCCCCCCACCGACCTCCACGAAATGTAACAGTAAGTACATGGGACACCCATAATCAGCCTCGAGAAATGAAAGACACACACAAGGAGCACATGTGACAAAACAATATGTGTACATGTGTATGCACTTACGTTCACACACATACATGCAACGAGTGCTGCACAGCTTAGTAAAATTGTCATTGTGTTGTGTTGACTGTGGCTGTTTGGGAAATAATAAATCAGTTATCTAAATGCAAACAAACAAATCATACAAGGGTTGGATCTCTGCGGGGATTCTCCTAATTTTCTGCCATAACTTTAGTGGAAGATTTGTGGAAACCCTGGAGCAATGGCACAATCCCTGATGGAGAAAAGGCAGCTTAACAGAGTGTCTCTGTCTTGGTGCTAGAGTCAATTATGAGCTCCTCATGCTTATTGTTAGAAGTGAGGGTGAAAGAGGGAGAGTTGGGTTGAAGGAGGTAGTTGATAGTAGACAGGAGCCCAAGATTATCCTTGTTCTGCAAGGTGATGACACAATAGTGGGTGGTCTACATAGATAAAATGCAAGTACTGTATAAAGATGGTACTATTCTATAAATCTGTACTTATGCTAGTTGTTTCAGCAATTCATCTACCACAACCTTCATTTGTTAATGTATCATTTTGCAGTTCAGCATGACTGGATTAAATCCCTCTGCCTAGGATGAACTTCTAATCATTACCAAAATATATTGGCCTGCAATTCTTGCTCAGTTTGTGGCACAATTTGGCCAAGACGATGCAAAAATCATGGAATTTCAAAGCATAAGTTACGCCCAGCACTAATGGCATTTCTGCAATCCATCATTCTAGTTTGAAAAGCATGGGCCCAACCACAAAATTGGCCAAGCCACCAGATCGAAGGAATCGCATGACACATTTCTAATAATTGTGTCCATTTCTAGGCCTTTGGGGAGACTCCTAAAACTAATCTGCCTTCTTGGGCAAAAGGACACTTATAGACACATTTCAAAAGCTTATGCTTAAATATATATATATTTTTTAAATTACTAAAACTGATTAGTATACCCCAATATAACAAGCACATGGTTCTGAATGGTTTATTGAGGTCATTTTGAGTTATTTAAAATTGGGTTACTTACAAGTGGTGGTCTGCACATTAGTTAAAATGTTTATTTTCTGTGATAAATCCATTTACAGCTGAATTAAGCTGAATCAAGTTATTACTCAAATCAAGGAATATTTTTAAAACAAACCATTTAAAAAATACATTCCAAAACCCTATGCCCAATGCACTGGTTCACAGTAGATCTTATATTTTGTGATATGAAATTGAGTTTGGGTGGAAACAGAGAAAAGAGAAACTTCGCAAAACTAGTGCAATTTTGGGCACTTTTAATTCCTGGATCACCAATTGTGTCCAGAGTGGAAACTCTAACTCATTACGCCAGAAATCAATAAATACATGTTTCAATAAATCATTCCGCAAAGTAGCACCCAAGCCTTTCAGGCAAGCTGACGTTCAGTGGCCATCTCGATCCCATTGCAATTCCCTATGATCTGGATTCATTATCTTTCTCGGAATTGATATACGGTTCCCTGAATACTGATTATCACAGAATCACAGAAATTTAACGGCACAGAAGGAGGCCATTCGGCCCATCGTGTCTGCACCGGCTCTGCAGATGAGTATTATGACCCAGCGCCTTGCCTTTTCCTCATATCCATGCACACCAAGATCTAGATCATTGATATATATCAGGAAAAGCAAGCGTCCCCATACCGACCCCTGGGGAACTCCACTACAAACCTTCCTCCAGCCCAAAAAATATCCATTGACCATTACTCTCTGTTTCCTATTTTTCCCCTCTCATCGTGTCTGTGTGCCTGTTGAGATGAGGGGAAGATTTTTCTCTTTAAGCATTTCATGGGTGGACTCTTTGATGGAAAATTAGGCAGGCTAACTGCCTGCCCGTAGAGCAGCCTAGCTGCTTTTCCTAGATGTGCCCTGGGCCTGAAGAGTCTACTCCATTTTCCAACTGTGACAGCACTATACTGACAATGACATATGCAGTTCTATCACATCTTAGATTACAAGACTCTCCTCAATATCTCTCCATCTTCTGTAAGAAATTCATATGATGTGACGTCGATTTGTCTTTGCTTTCCTCACCCTCGTGACCCACTTTCAGCAGATTTCCCTTCCCCATAAGAAGATGGTCTTTGGCTCAGAATAACTAACCCTGCTTACTCTCTCAGTATCTTTGCACGTTTTAAATCGCTGTTTTGTGGATATATAGATTGACTTAGCTATGTGGAATAAACTACAATTCTCTCAGTCTGCAGAGAGGTCAGGGAGCAGGAGAAAGTAAAGGAAGCAAATGGGGTGCAAAAGGAAGCAGAACAAGCCCGGTAAAAGAGAAAACTAAATAGACCAAGAGGGAAGGAAAGGTTAAGAGAGAAGTAATGCAAATCTAAACAGTGAGTTACAAATATTATAAGACAAAAAATCTATACACAAGAATGAAAGCAGATAAGTGAGAATATGAATGTAGGTATTTCCTGGTGTATACGAGTGCATACAGCACTATATCCAATTGCCTCAATTGTGCATGTAATATTGATATAATTGGTAACAGTGTCTGTAGTATATAGGTCTGACACATAAAGTGTTAATGTGGGACTGAGTACGGTACCGCCCATACAGTGATATAGGAGAGCACATGACCCGTACCTAGGGGTCAGTGTAGTGTTGGACAGAGCTGTGTGTAGAAGCAAGTATGGAGACAGCTCCTAGCTTGGACCTTCACTGTAGCTTTGTATATAGTTTTTAGTAGTTTATAAATACTTACTGTTGAACTACCTATGACTACAAATAGCTACATAAGACCTACTGAACTACACCCAACATCAATATCATCACTCTATTCATTGCTCTGCCCCTTAGAAACCTTTCATATTCAACATGAAACAAAACCAATTAAAAACTAAAAGTAGAAACTCCCACTCCTCTCCTGCGCTGTGCATGAAGAGTTATATTAACTCTTTTTGTATATTCAGTGGTGTATTGATTCTTATCACTGAAAATATCCCACTGTTGATAGCTATATGGGAATACATGGAACATGCGCAAACTGTGTATAATTCCATAAGTATTTCCAAAAATCACAACACAAATATTATTTTCTCCAGTTCTCAACATAATAGCACTGGCACAAATATCACGTTAGAAGAGTGAAAATATTGTTCTTTATCACATTGACTAGTCAACAGAGTAACAAATTATAAGTACATCAAGAAACAGATGGGGTCCATAAGTTCCTTCGAATGGTGTGTATCTTATACCATTATCTGGCAACAATAAAATCCTCTGGAGGAACAAACTGCCTTGCTCGGGGAAAACATTGCTGCTGACTAGCCTTTTGGGTTGAAATTTATTGTTGAAGAAGTTTCATTATTTATTTGAATTGGAGAATTGTTCGAATTATAAAGGAGTTGGCTGCTTAATTCTGCTGTAAAGATTGAAATCCCCAGCAGCTGTGGTCTTCTACAATCCACAAGAGTAGTCGATCCATAAATTAGACCTATGACCACTTCCCTTTTACAAAATTTGCACTGTGAGCAGTCAGGTGATTTCGCCTCGCTCTACACAAGGTCCCTTTCTGGACTGAAAAGAATTGGGAGCAGGAGTAGACCATACAACCCCTTGAGCCTGCTCCACTATTCAGTACGATCATGGCTGATCTTCTGCCTCAACTCCCATCAGCTCCCCATATCCCTTGATTCCTCGAGAGACCAAAAATCTATCGCAGGCTTAAATATAGTCAAAGATGGCACATCCACAACCCTCTAGGGTAGACAATTGCAAAGATTCACAACCCTCTGAAGAAATTTTTCCTCAGCTCAGTCCTAAATGATTGGCCTTTTATCCTGAGCTTGGGCCCCCAAATGCCCCATTCAACCATGTCAAGCCCCATCAGAATTTTGTATGTTTCAGTGAGATCACCTCTCATTCTTACAAACTCCAGAGAATATAGACCCAATTTACTCAGCCTCACATCATAGGAAAACCCTCTCATTCCAGGAACTAATCTAGACAACAGATTCAACATTGCCTCAATTTTAAAATGCTCAAGCTTGTTTAAGTCCCTTCACGGCATCGTCCCTTCCTGTCCCTGAAACCTCTGCCAGCCCTAGAACCCTCAGAAATCTTTGTGCTCCTTCATTTCTGGCCTTATGCACCATCCCTGATTTTAGTCGCTCCTCCATTGGCGGCCATGCCTTCAGTTACCCAGGCCCTAAGCTCCGGAATTCCCTTTCTAAGCCTCTCTGCCTCTCTACGGGTGGGATTTTCCGCCACTGCCTGCCGCCGGGATTGTCTGGTCCCACTGAAAGTGACTGGACTTTTGGCTGGGCCGCTGACTTTCCAACAGCGGGTCCCGCCACAATGGGGCCAGAAAATCCTGGTCTATGTCTCGCTCTTCCTTTAAGATGCTCCTTAAAACCAAGCCTTTGGTCATTTGTCCTAATATGTGGCTCAATTTCAGTTTTTTTTTTTGATCATGGTCTTGTGAAGGGCCTTCAGATAGTCTATGGTAAAGGTGCTATATAAATGCAAAATGTTGTACCTGTACTTCTCATCTAATTCGAGTCATCTCCTCAAGTTGTTTAGTCCCTCAATGTAGTACAGTTCAACCGACACTTTCCGTTACCTCTAATGAAGTGATCACTACTTGTGCATGAGCTTTGTCAATGAGCTGGAACTACAAATTGAACCTAGGAACTTCCTGCTCAGATACCCACTGATGAAACCACTGTGAATCCATCACTTCCACATGCTTGGTCAAACCTTGAGGAAATTCTCTTGCCAAAAGACATGGGAGTGTGGGAGATTAGTGTTTTGTGATTAAGGGATGAACAATGCATGATCTAATTTTGGTGTGGGAGACAATAGTCTCATTATTAACCCAGACACATTTCTGGGCCGTTGTTCTGGTGTTTAATTAGTCAGACTACTGTCTTCCTCCTAAAAGATGCGATCAAGGCACTATGAGCGAATGGACAAGGAAAAAATATAATATAGTTGCTTTTATCAATTTAAATCACATTCTACTCCATAAACTCTTTACTATCTTCCTCCTCTTGATCCTTGAACTAGGAGGTTTGGGGTTTTCTGTGTGCTGTCCCTCTTTGTTTTTTCTCTTGCCTATAGATATCGCAAAAGGAAGTCTTGAGTCCAATAGTGGCACTGAGATGAGATGGAATCCTTGAGGATTTCAGTACAGACATGTTTTCTGGGTTGCGGTAATACAGTAAAGTCTTTATTATCTGTCATGCGCGAGGAATGGGTGGTGCCAGTTCATCAAAAATGCCGGGTAACGGAGAGTTCCATTTACCAATGGATTACAGTGCAATTCTTGTAGCATGAATTAAATGCAGGTACTCAGGAAGTAAAGAACAGTATTCTTTTTACTTCTAATCATCAACGGTACATTAAAACATAAAGTATAAAATAATACATTGTGCACTTACGGGTTCTGGATAACTTTGTAATTGCTTCCTGTTGGTAAAGTGGCAACTCATATTCGGGGAACATCAGAAAATCCAGTTAGTAGAGAATTCTGGTTTGTAGAGTGCCAGATTACACAAAGTTTAATGTAATACTGATTTAGAACTTCTATGAGAGGGTGCACAAAAGGAAAAGTTATTATTCACCCTCTAATTAGTCAAAAAGAAGTGACTTAAATAAATTTAATTAAAAACTCAAATTGTGCTAATAATAACTGGCAGACTTTATTCCAACTACAGGCGTGGCTTGTCATTTTGGATAGTGAAAGAGTTCAGAGAGGTGCTGAAGAGGAAGTGTTTAGCAAAAGTGTCATTCATTACATCAGTGTTTCTCTTGTGTGGATAAACACCATTGGAAAACTATGATGATTCCCATTTAAGCTCTGCTTGCACAGTAGTCATCACTGAGGCCTCAGCAATATTGAGCACACTTCAGTTGACCTCATGGAGGTCAGTTGACATGACCATTTGTTCGTGCAGTGTGTGCCACGTGTGTAGCACTGGAAATGAGCCCATTGTGTTGTCCATCACTTCTCCAGGTTGACTCAGTTAAGTATCATCTGGAAAGTTGGCCACACTGATTTGCAGAACTGCTGTGTGGGCTTGTAGGGTAAGCTACCGACTACAAAAAAAACGGCAAGTCACACAAAACCAACCAATCTGATCACTCATTTTTTTTCCATCAAAAGGTAGTAATCTGAACCCGCACTTACCACAGAACCAACCAAATCACTCACTTTCTCTACAAAGCTACCAATTAGAACCAGCAACAGCCGCAAAACCAACCAATCAAATCGCTTGCTTTCTCTACAACGCTACCAATTAGAACCAGCAGCAACTGCAAACCAACCAACCTAATCACTCGCTTTTTCTACAAAACTACCAATTAGAACCAAGAACCAACCAATCAAATCACTTATTTTCTTTACAAAGCTACCAATTAGAACCAGCAACAACTGCAAAACTACCAATCAAATCACTCACTTTCTTTACAAAGCTACCAATCAGAACTGATATCTACCACAAAACTAACCAATCAAATGCCTGACAAACTATTGTACACCTGCATATGGTGCCCATCTTGTTTCCCCACAAAGTCCACTCAGAAGTCATTATTAATAATGTGAAAAAATAGATAAAATATTAAATAGTTCTCAAAATTACCTTAGCCATAAGGTCAACCATTGTATGGTTCACAAAAGATTTCCATCCAGGTTCCGCTTGTTTTTTCTAGACCCTAGAATTTGAGCTCTGTTGTATCTTCCTGTGTCGGCACTGTGGACATTGCCGAAATGAAGAGGTTCGCCCAAATATGGGCATCCCAAAATGCAGCAGTCTCACTCTGTGCATGACACATGATGGCCTACAGCTCCCAGAGACAATGCACCTATGTCATTCAATGCTTCATTCAGGTGGGCTACAGCTTAATTCTGCTGAGCCCAATACCAGATAGGGAATTGGGCAGGACTTACGATTGGGAAGTTGTGGCATTTTAATTGTGGGAATTAATTTTGATATCCTTCAAAGATTTTTAATGGACAAATGACATTTTCTCTCTCAAACGCAGTCTTCTAATTGCAACTCAGTTTTTGGAGGTGAGAAGTCAGCACAATTTGTCATAATCCCACCTGTACTAAACAGGTAAGATTTGTAATAAAGTTGAGTAACAGTCCTTTAATAAGGGTCTTTTTTGGGGGGGTTATGGAACATTATGGAGATAGTGTGGAATTGGGAGTAAACAATGATGTAATTTACTGCTTTGGTGAGAAATCTTTATTTGTTTTAATCAAAAATAATTACCCAATAGAATACACAAAAAGGCGTGCATTTACGAAGCACTTCTAATGTAGTGAAATGCTCCCAAGGTGCTTCGCAGGAGCCTTGTCAAACAAATTTGGACACTGTGCCACTATTGCAACAGGTGACTAAAAGCTTGATTCAAGAGGTAAGTTTTAAGAACCATTCTAAAGAAGGAAAGAGAAATGGAGAAATTTAGGGAGGGGATTCCAGAGCTCAGGGCCCAGGCAGCTGAAGGCATGGCTGCCACTGGTGCAACAAAGAAAATTGGTGATGCTCAAGAGGCCTGAATTGGAGAGATCTCAGAGCTGTGAGACTGCAGAAGGCTACAATGACAGGGAAGGCCAAGGTCATGGAAACAAGGTTTTTTTTTTAAAAAATCAAGATGTTGCCAGACCTGGAGCCAATGTAGGTCGGCAAATACGGGGCTGGGTGAGGGGCGGGGAGCTGTGGTGAACAGGATTTTGTGTGAGTTAAGGTCCTGGCAGCAGGAGGTTAGGATGAGTTCACATTTACAGAGGAGGCAAAGCAGGAGGGCAGCCAGGAGACCTTTGGAATTTTCTGCTATTCTCCATGCCCAGGCACGGATGTGGTGCAGTCCCTAGTCAAAATGGGACAGTGATGAACACTGTAGGTCAAACCCAGGTTCCTTGGGGGCATTGTCAGGAGAAATCAGGTTGTTTAAACATGGAGAATGTTATTTCTACTAGTCCCTTCTCGAATTCTGCACATAATCAAAATGTTCAGTGATTACATGTGAATTCCAAGGAGGGTTTAGTTCTGCAGTGTGAAATAGCAAATTCCCCAACAACGTCGTGGTTAATGTTAGTAACAGCAGATGGTCCAAGCATGAAGATTGATGAAGGTTTTTGTTAATCACCTCAGACTGCCGAGCCTGCAGCAACAACTATTTTACTTAAATTTCCTGAACAAGTTTTGACTACAGGTAGTTAGCTCATACAAATTAATTTTGCACTCAAACATGCATGAAAGACATACTGTAGGGGATAAATTTTGGCTTGTCCTTTTATAAAAAAATCAGCGAGGCTTTATAGAATGCATGTGACAAAATCACTTAATAGATTATCACCTTGCTCACAAGCTGCTGTTTTTCCAGATAGGAAACATTCCATTTGGAGGCTGGATATTATTTTGTTAAAGGAAAAGGAAGCATTGGGGGAGAATTTTCACTATAAAAGTACAAGTGACATTGTTAGGCACCCCCCTCAAACTCGAGAAATTAGGAATGGATATGTGTGCTTTTGTGGTCTAGCGCTATTAACATCCTCCATTGCAGAAATGGCGGAAACGTTTTGCATTATTGCTCATACTGCATTTTGGAATGTGAATTAATTACACACACACACACAATGAAACCAATAATTAAAGAGCACAATAGTCCAAACTTTGCTCAATTTTCTTCTCCCCATTTGTACAACCTGCAGAATATCTGAAATTAGTTTTAATGCTTCCATTTTGTGTTTTAAAAAAAACATGTTTTCAGCAATTCAACCCAAACTTTGACGTGTGGCTAAGCCTTGCTTAGGAGTCTCCAGATCAGGCTTCTCAGAGGTAATAAACTGCATAAACTCCATTAATCATTGAACCAGTCAGGTAAATGGGATTTCCTGGACTGCAAAGTTCCTTTGTCCCTCACTTGCTGGTTAACTTGCATATTAGGATGCAAAGCTGTAATCTCCCCGTGTAGCCAGTTGAAACCAGTTCTTACAGCATCCAAAAAGATGTTAGCCATAAGCTAAGGCACCGCTTAACTCAAAGGGGGTTGGAGTTTGAGTGCAACTCTTGATCCATTTAGAAAAATACTCCTTTATTTTAAATCAAATTAGGATAGCTTTTCCCTTCCGCAGACCCAATTGCAACTTAAAGAGGGAGGATCATTCTCTGAAAGCTCAGAGATTTGGCGCTGAGAGCAATCATGACTCAGGGGTAAGGGTTCAAGTCCCACTCCAGAGACAAAAATCTGGGCAGACACTCCCAGTGTAGCATTGAGGGAGTATTGTACTGTCAGAGGTTCCATTCATTCCTTAAGACCTTAAACCGAATCCCTGTCTGCCATCTCAGGGTGGACCTCAAAGATCCCATGCTACTATTTTGAAGAAAAGCTGGGGCCCTGACCAACATTTATCCCTCAATCAACCTGACTAAAAAAAGAATGGATTTACTGGTTGGTCATTATCATGTTGCCCTTGTGGGAGCTTGCTGTGTGCAAATGGGCTGCAGTATTTCTAATGGTGACTGCAGTTCAAAAGTATTTAATTGAACAAAGAGCTTCAAGATACCCTGAGATCATGAAAGTCTTTTCACCCCATTGACAACATTTAAATCTAATGACTGTACTCCAAAAAAAAATGGCTTTGAAGCAGTTTGGGATGACCAGAGGACATGAAAGGTGCTTTTTTTGCTGTTTTTTAATTCATTTATGGGATGTGGGTGCCACTGGCAAGGCCAGCATTTATTGCCCATTCCTAATTGCCCATGAGAAGGTGGTGGTAAGCTGCCTTCTTGAACTGCTGCAGTGCATGTGCTGTAGGTACACCACAGTGCTGTTAGGGAGGGAGTTCCAGGATTTTTGGCCCAGCAACAGTGAAGGAACGGCGATATATTTCCAAGTCAGGATGCTGAGTGGCTTGGAGGGGAACTGCTTCTGCTGTCCTTGTCCTTCTAGTTGGTAATGGTTGTGGGTTTGGAAGGTGCTGTCAAAGGAGGCTTGGCGAGTTCCTGCAGTACATCTTGTAGATGGTACACACTGCTGCTACTGTGTGTCAGTGGTGGAGGGAGTGAATGTTTGTAGATGGGGTGCCAATCAAGCAGGCTGCTTTGTCCCAGATTGTATCAAGCTTCTTGGTGTTGTTGAAGCTACACTCATCCAGTCAAGCGGAGAGTATTCCATCATACTCCTACCTTGAGCCTTGTAGATGGTGGTCAGGCTTTGGGAGTCAGGTGGTGAGTTACTTGCCACAGGATACCTAGTCTCTGACCTGCTCTTGTAGCCACAATATTTATATGGCTTGTTCAGTTCACTTTCTGGTCAATGCATGTTGATAGTGGGGGTTTCAATGATGGTAATGCCATTGAATGTCAAGGGGCAATGGTTAGATTCTCTCTTGTTGCAGATGGTCTTTACCTGACACTTGTGTGGCGCGAATGCAGCTGGCCACTTGTCAGCCCCAGCCTGGATATTGGCCAGGTCTTGCCGCATTTGCTATATAAATGCAAGTTATTTCTTTCCTCATGCCGCCTTAATATTTTTATGGAGCGCATGTGCAGCATACAATGAGATGTTTTTATCATAGATTTCATAGGACTTATTCTGTGTCCCTGCACTCCTAACAAGGAGCCCCATTCTCAGACAGCACATTATAAGAGCATTGGAGCTTTACAGTGGTAGCTCTACCTAATCCTCTGACCCTCTGAGTTTCTCCACTGGGAAGGTAGAAATGTTGTATCAGCCATTGTACATTTTCTTACATATTGTACGTATTGTTGTATATAAAGTTTATACACCTCATTATATGACTGAACAAAATATTGTGTGGACTGTTAATGTCTAACTGCTGAGATAATGATTTTCCAAGGACTATGGTTAGACTTGCCAACCCTCCAGGATTGGCCTGGGGCCTCCAGGGATTGAAGATCAATTTCCAGGACACTGATATGTGTAACCCTTGAGAAATATCATAGGGACATTTTTTTTAAATGTTTCTTTTGTCATTTTCTTTGAACATTTCTGTTTACCAGATATAAAAATATTGAAAATGGGGGGAAAAGGGCTTTTTGGCGGACAGTCAAGCATCATCCAATTGGGTAATGAGTCTTTTTGCTTTCCAGTTGGCTTAGGAGGGCAGTACATCACAAGGATGGATATGTTGGCCAACTAATGGCTGGAGTGTGGGGGCAAGTCATGTGATGAAACCTCCAGGAATACATTCAATCACAGTTGGCGACCCTAACTGTGGTCCTTTGTGGACCATTGCTAATTACTTAGAGGCTCAGATTTACCTAATTTTCATTATATTTCAAAACATTTATTTTTAAATTCATCTCATGTTCTGAGCTAAACTTACCCATTTTGAATTCTCTGTACAAACCGCAGTTCCATACAGGCTGTCATGGCTAAGTTTCTTCCCTTTCCAGACAGACCCTATGGCCAGAACTTTCCGGCCATGTTGGCGTTGGTTGTCGTGGGGGGGGGAAACAATATGACAAGGAGGCCAAAGATCGGTTTCATACTATCGTGAAACCAGTTTGCGATTGTCCACTCCACCCGTCGTTAATGGCGGCCATGTTCCCCACCACTGCACATCGGGAACTGAATTTCAATAATTTAGCATCTCATTATAAGCCCAGCTAGCCAGAATCATCCCCCCACCCGCAATGCTAGATTATCCGGTGCATCATGCCAACGTGTTTCACATCTGTACATAAGTGACGTGCACCTGGTGAGCTGCACTTCGCTTGGGACTTCGAGGTTTCTTTGCCCATCTTGCTTCAGGCAGCACTCGTGGTCATCAGTGCCAGGCTGCGCAGGCAGCGCCACTTTTAGCGGGGTTCACAGGCAGGTCTCTACCTACCAGACCAGCCATAGGTTGGGGGTGGCTTTTCAACAGCTGTAGGGCTAGGGCTTGCTTGGGAACAGGGGCAGAAGTGGCCTCAGGCAAGGGGAAAGGCTGCAGGGTGAGGGATGTACTAGGGAAGGGGGGTATCCCATGGTGCGTGTGGGGGCACATGTTGATCTGTGCAAGTGGCCTCAAGATGGTGAAGGCTAGGCAGGCAGTCTCCAGAGGAGATGAGATCAGATGGAGATCTGAGGGTGCGTGTGAGAATGTGTGGCAATGTCCCTTGAGCTGGCAGTGAGTGAGATGCCAGTGAATGTGTGATTGTGAGTGAGTTTATTCTCACACAGAAGTTGAATAAATACTTTGCATCAGCCTTTACAGTGGAAGACATTACTAGCATTCCAAAAATACTAAATAATCAAGGGGCAAAAGTGGGGGAGGAAATAAATACAATAACTATCATCAGGGAAACTAATGGGGCTAAAGGCCAATAAGTCCCCTGGACCCGGTGGGTTGCATCCTAGGATATTAAAGGAAGTAGCTGCAGAGATAGTGGATGCACTGGTAGTAATCTTCCAAGAATCCTTAGGGGTAAATTTTCTCCCCGTTGTGGGGGTTGGGGGCAATGGGCATGGGCGAGCGCGCAGCTGATTGCCGCCCGCCATCGGCTGGGCGCTGCCATTTTGCGCAGGTGGGCCAATTGAGGCATGCACACGAAAGAGCGCAGGAAACTCCTTGAGGCGCAGATTAGTTTGATTTTTAAAAATTTTGATAAAGAAAAGAAAATTTTTAAGACAGGTCCCCTCATGTGACAATGTCACATGAGCTGGGACATGTCAATGAACTTTAGTAAAAAAGTTTATTTAATTTATAAACCCTTCTTGGAACCTCATCCCAGCCATGGATGAGGTTTCATGATAAATGCGAAGGCCGCCTGGGCTCTTCACCTGCCCACCAACGTTAAGCTTGGACAGACAGCTCAATTAATTACTTTAATTAGTTTTTAAATGGCCTTAATAGGCCTTTGATAGTTCGGCGGGTGCGCAGTCGACTCAGGTGCATGCCCGCCGAACTGAATATCTGAATGACGCACGGTGACGTCAGGAGACATCACTGCGTATCATTTTACACATCGGCGAGCGGGGCCCACCTCTGCACGCCGACCCAAAGATTCTGCCCTTAATTCTGGAAAAGCCCCAGAAAATTGCTAAACTGCCAATGTATTCAAAAAGGGAGGGAGACAAAAAACAGGTAACTATAGACCAGTTAGCTTAATATCTGTCTTTGGGAAAATGTTAAGTGTCTATTATAAAGGATGTAATAGCAGAACATTTAGAAATACATAATATAAATCAAACAGAGTCAGCATCTCTTCATGAATTGGAAATCATTCCTGACAAGCTTATTAGAATTCTTAGAGGAGGTAACAAGCCGGATGGATAAAGGGGAACCAATAGATGTAATATATTTGGATTTCCAAAAGGTGTTTGATAAGGTATCGCACATTAGGCTACTTAGTAAGAGCCCATGGTGTTGGGGAAAGTATATTAGCATGGATAGAGGATTGGCTAACTAATAGAAGACAGAGTTGGGATAAGGGGGGCATTTTCAGACTGGCAACCTGTAACTAGTAGAATGTCACAGGGATCAGTGCTGGAGCCACAGTTATTTACAATATAAATGACATGGATGAGGGAAGTGAATGTACTACCACCAAATTTGTGGATGACATAAAAATAGGTGGGAAGGCAAATGGTGAGGATGACACAAAGAGTCTACAGAGGGATATGGACAGGTTAAGTGAGTGAGCAAAAACTTGGCAGATGGAATAGAATGTGTAAAAATGTGAGGTTATGCACTTTGGCAGGAAGAATAGAGGAGCTGAATATTACTTAAATGGAGAAAGACTGAAGAAAGCTGCAGCACATAGGGATTTGGGAGTCCTCGTGCGTGAATCCCAAAAAGCTAGCATACAAATTCAGCAGGTAATAGGGAAGGCAAATGGAATGTTGGCCTATATTTCAAAGGGATTGGGGTATAAAAATAGGGAAGTCTTGCTAAAACTATACAAGGCACTACTTAGACCACACCTAGAATACTGTGAACAGTTTTGGTCCCCTTATCTAAGGAAAGATATACTGGCATTGGAGGCAGCCCATAGAAGGTTCACCTGATCGATCCTAGGTATAGAGGGATTTCCTTATGAGGAGAGGTTGAGTAGGTTGGGTCTGCACTCATTGGAGTTTAGAAGAATGAGGGGCGACCTTATTGAAACATGATTCTTAGGAGGCTTGACAGGGTAGATGCTGAGAGGTTGTTTCCCCTTGAAGGAGAGTCTAGGGGGCATGATCTCAGGGTAAGGGAGCACCCATTTAAAACAGAAATGAGGAGGAATTTCTTCTCCGAGTGTAGTGAATCTGATGAATGCTTTACTACAGAGGGCTGTAGAGGCTGGTTTGTTAAGTGTATTCAAGGCTGAGATAGACAGATTTTTAATCAGTAAGAGAATCAAGGGTTATGGCGGAAAGTGGAGTTAAGGATTATCAGATCAGCCATAATCTCATTGAATGGCGGTGCAGACTCGATGGGCCAGATAGCTTACTTCTACTCCTACGTCTTATGGTTTAGAGTGATAAGACAATTGCCTTACCCTGGCGGCACAGATGAGATCATTCATCTATTTTCTGCACTGGATGGCCGACCTCTTGTGTGCAGCATTGACACTGACCACCTCCACGCCGCCTCCCAAGCTGGATTGGTGAGACTGATGGGCCTCCTGCGGCTAGAGCAGGAGTAGAGAACATCCCACAGACCTCCACAGTGTCCAGAGGTTGTCCCAGGGATGCGGCAGAGAATTGGGGGATGGGGGCTGCACTCTTCTTGGCTTTTGGGGCCATGTCTTCACTGAAGCAGACCTGGGCTGCAGACATTGAGGCATGTGCGTGTGGCTGCAGTTTAAATGTGGCACCCTGTGTGAGGAAGCAGTGAGGTAACAATGTGGTAGGCAAATCGGAGGCCGCCAGCCAGCGAGGTGGTGTGTTTCCTATGGCTGCATAATTAATAAGGTGAGAATGGGATGATACAGCGGGAAAACCCGCCATTACAGGGAGGGGAGGGGATAATAAATTACTTAGAAGGGATAGCCTGACTTTCCTCTTTGAAGTTGTAGCATTGAGCTGCTCTGTTTCTGTAGGCCCGAAGTGACAACTTTTGCATTGTGTGACACTGCTCCAATGTTCCAGGCCTCAAGCGGGGGTGAACACTGGCGATGTGCCTTTACAGGCATAGTCAAGCCACCATTAATCATGCTAATGGCCCTGTCCCTGCAATTTTGTACAGGATCAGCAACCTTCACCTCAGGCAACCATGGGTTCTGCTCCACATCAAAAATGTTACCCAGTGGTTAGAAAGTCATGTAACATTAGTGCATTTAATAACAACAACTTGCATTTCTATCATGTCTTAAATGTAGTAACACATCCTAAGACAGTTCACAGGAACATTAACAAACGGAATTTGACAGCGAGCCACATAAGGAGTTTTAAGGACAGGTGACCATATAATTGGTCAAAGAGGTTGTTTTTTAAGGGGAATCTTAGCGGGGGGGAGAGAAGTGGAAAGGTTAGGGCCCCAGCAACTGAAGGCATGGTGGTCAGTGATGGAACAACTAAAATGGGGATGCTCAAGGAGCCTGAACTGGAGGAATGCAAAAATCTCAAATGATAGTAAGCTGGAGGAAGTTAGAGGTAGGGAGGAGCGAGCCCATGGAGGGATCTGAATAATGAGAATATTAAAATGAAGACATTCTGAACCTATCACCTCCACAAATTCCTATTATAAGACCTTCAGCAGCCTAACTTGGACATGCATAGACATAGTTTAGATGAAAAGTGCCATTGGGATTGCTGCTTGTTCAGGTTTTCATTGCTTTTTGAAATGGAATGCAGTCCCTCTCCCACCTATGAAATTAAATGTACAATAGCTATGATCTCTCTAACCAGAATGTTCTTTCCTTGCTCAAAGTATTTGCCCTTTTTTCATTCGCTTTGCCAATGCTGAGTTAAAGTCTGCTTGGTGTGAAGATCTCTGCAGCTAACTGAAAATAATAATTTTGCATTAGTTCTGAAATCTTCATTTGATACTTGCAGCATTTTTACGCTATGCTTGGTAAATATCTTGAGGGAATTATTGTATTTTTTTTAATGGTATCATAATGCTCTGTTGTGCTCATGAGTTTAATTTTATCTTCAAGCTTCACCACCCATCACAAGGTTTCCGTTTTGGGACTGTTCGAGAAAGCAGTGCAGAGGATTATGTGAAGAAGAGTTTTCCAGAGATGAATGAATATATGAGAAGGTATGACGTGCCAACTACACCAGATGGTGTGAAATACTTGAAGTAAGTACCATGACCTATTCCACATTATCAAACTCTTTTGTCTCCTGATAACGGGCAATCTTATGCGCACTGCAGTTTTTTTCCCTGAATGATAGGTAATGATCCTATTCTGTGCCATGAAGCATTTTTTGTATCACAAGTACAGCTCGGTGAATAAAATATAAAAAGAGTGAAAAACGTTGGAAATACTTAGCAGGTCAAGCATCGCCTGGAAAGAGAGAAACAGCGTTAACAGTTCGGGTCAATGTTTCAGTGAATATAATGTTTGCCACATTGTTATGCTCACTTATTTAATACCTGCTGGTTTCTCCCTCCACTTGAGCTACTTTTTTAAGTCTGTTACAAGCATACATAGGAGATCTTGTGGCTCAGTAGGTAGCATCCCTGCCTCTGAGTCAGAAGCTCTGGGTTCACGTACCACGCCAGGAGTTGAGGCCAAAAGGAAGGTGTGTTCATAACAATGCCAAATGGGTTGAGTATGAACCTACAAATCCTTCCTACACACACCAATGGTAAGTGGTAAGAGCAGGAAAGATTCCTGGTCAGCCATGTGATGGAAAGAATATTAGACCCTCAGCCATCATTATCCACAGTTCCAGACTACAACATGCATGAGGAGACTGAATTATGGGAGCTAAATTTGCTGATGGCGCCAAGATAGGTAGAAAAGTTGTCAAGGAGGTAAAGAATCTATAAAGGGAATTAGATAGATTAAGCGAGTGGACAAAATTTGGCAGATGGCGTATAATGTGGGAAAATGTGTACTTGTCCACTTAAGCAGGAAGAATAGAAAAGCATTATTCAATTTAAATGGAGAAGGATTGCAGAATTCTGTGGCATAGAGTGGTCTGGGTGTCCTGGTAATTTTTTTAAAATTCATTCACAGAATGTGGGCTTCGCTGGCTGGTCCAGCATTTATTACCTATCCCTAGTTGCCCTTGAGAAGGTAGCAGTGAGCTGCCTTCTTGAACCGTTGCAGTCCATGTGATGTAGGTACACCCACGATGCTGTTAGGAAGGCAGTTCCAGGATTTTGACCCAGCGACATTGAAGGAACGGAGATATATTTCCAAGTCAGGTTGATGAGCGACTTGGAGGGGAACTTCCAGTTGGTGGTGTTCCCATTTATATGAAACACAAAAAGTTAATATTCAGGTACAGCAAGTGATTAGGGAGGCAAATGGAATGCAAGCACTTAGTGCAATGGCAATGGAACATAAAAGTAGGGAAGTTTTACTTCAGCTATATAGGACTTTGGTGAGACCACACTTGGAGTACTGTGTATAGTTTTCATCTTATTTAAAAAAAGATATAATTGCATTTGAAGCAGAACAGAGAAGATTCACTGTACTCATTCCTGAAACGAGGAGCTTATCTTGTGAAGAAAGGTTGAATATACCCATTGGAGTTTAGAAGAATGAGAGGTGATCTTATTGAAACATTAAAGATCCTGAGGGATCCATGTAAAAAGTGCATGTTGCCACAGCAACTGACTTTTTGAGTGAGCTGTAACACAGCACCTCATAGGCATCTATGCTTCTGTTGCAAATCTGCGATGAGCGACTTTTTTTTTCCTCAAACACTATCTGATTAGAATTGATTTTATCACTGGATTTATGTTCCACAGCTCCCGGCAAAGTGGAGAGATTATTTCCATCCCTGGGCCACAGGGTAAGGGGTCGACCATTTAGGACTGAGATGAGGAGAAATTACTTCATTCGAAGCGTTCTGAATCATAGAAAATAGGAGGAGTGGGTCATTCGGCCCTTCGAGACTGCTTTGCCGTTGAATATGATCATGGCTGAGCCTCTATCTCAACTCCGTATTCCCTCACTCTCCCCATACTCCTTGACACCCTTAGAGTCAAGAAATCTTGTCTATTTCCTTCTTAATCTTTAGAGTTCTGTATCCCAGTGGGTGTGGATGCTCCATCATTGAATATATTTAAGGTTGGGATAGACAGATTTTTGGTGTCTCAGGGGACCAAGGGAAATGGGGAACAGGCAGAAAAGTGGAGTCGAAAGGCGGAGCAGGCTAAACAGGCCGTGTGGTCTGCTCCTGTTCCTATTTCTTGTGCTTTTTGTCCTTGAGTCAGACAGACTGAGGCAGCCAGAAATTAAATGTGTTGAATGCACTCCAATTCCTGGATCACCTCAATTTGTTACTGCTTTCACCTGTGCATGGGGGCAAGGTGATTTGAGCAAGCAGAGGGATTATTAGAATTGGTGTTGTGGGTGAAATTTTAATGGGAAGGCAAAAATGAAATGAAACCAATTTTCAGGTATGATGCAGAATCATGGAGGAAAGCACCAGATGAAGGATGGAAAAGTTTCTTTTATGCGGCAAGCTGTTACAATCTGGAATGCAGAGCCTGAAAAGGCAGTGGAAGCCTATTCAATAATAATTTTCCAAAAAGGAATTGGATAAATTCTTGAAGGGAAGAATGTGCAGGGCCGTTTAGAAAGAGCATGAGAGTGGCACTAATTGGATTGCTGTTTCAAAAGAGGGGGCGATGGGCCGAATGACTTATTTCATGCTGTATCATTCCGCGATTCTATAAGCCCCCCATTTTCCTGACTGTAGAATTGAGCATTATGCCGCCTTAAGCATTCTAAGGTGCCCATCCCAGATGATAGCAGTGCAGAGCATATGTGTAATAAGACTTGGGGTAAAAGAAAAAAGTAAGAGGCTAAGTGACCTTTGAGCGGCTGGATGTTTTGTGACTGGTGTGCAATTTGGCTGGGAATCAATGCAACCTGTACAACAACTCATGCACTGTCTCCATTGTGAATCAGAGCCTACCCAAACAGAATTCCTTCAACAAATGCAGATAGGCATGCATCTGCTTTTATTTGTTAATGGGTAGGTTACAGTGGGTGTATGGGTAGGTTACAGTGGCTGTATGGGTAGGTTACAGTGGGCATATGGGTAGGTTACAGTCGGTGAATGGGTAGGTTACAGTGGGCGGATGGGTAGGTTACAGTGGGCATATGGGTAGGTTACAGTGGTTGAATGGGTAGTTTACAGTGGGATTATGGGTAGGTTATAGTGAGTGAATGGTTAGGTTACAGTGGGTGAATGGATAGGTTGCAGTGGGTAGATGGGTAGGTTGCAGTGGGTGGATGAGTAGGTTACAGTGGGTATATGGGTAGGTTACAGTGGGTGAATGGGTATGTTGCAGTTGGTGTATGGGTAGGTTACAGTGGGTGAATGGTTAAGGTTACAGTGACTGAATGGGTAGGTTACGGTAAGTGGCTGGTTAAAGTTACAGTGGATGAATGGTTAAGGTTACAGTGGGTGAATGGGTAGGTTGCAGTGAGTGGATGGGTATGCCACTGCGGGTTGGCAAGGTTACATATAGGAAAACATATAGAATGATTCCCAAACAGGAAATTCATACTACAAATTTCTGAGCAAAATAATGGCAGTGCAAAAATCAAGGACACTAACCCTTTCCGGTAATGAGGTGGCCCCTGGAGAAACCCACTTCGAAAATATCAGAAACATTTCAAAAACAGCCAAAGGTACTTTCTGTGTTTTTCTTTGAATTACTTTCACATTTAACTCCATGTCTATCAAACTTGGTCATGGGCGAAATCTAGAAGGATTCCACTTGTGTTGTAACTAATGGAAACCTGTTTTGATGTCCTTACTCATTAACATGTGGCACGGTGAGGCACTCAGCTGTTTCAGCTGGGAGTGTGCTCATTTGTTGTGTATAACTGAGGGTAAAATTGTAATGATGGTAATGCCCCAAAATTAAAATGATGCATGGAAATGGAAATCTTGGGGCTTCCACCCGCACCCCTGCCACCCCCTGTCCCAATCACCCACCCCTCCGTTAAGCCTGAGATTTTTTTGGTGATAAATTGTAGCACTCTGACATAGAAGTCAGTCAACTCACAGATCAGGGCTCAGACCTGAGGCTCAGTACTATACAATGGAGTAATGGTGGATGAAGATTGAGGGAAAGAGGAACAGCAGCCATTGCAATGTTCAGCCAGAAATAGGCAGGAGCCTTGTCAGGGCTCAACTGACTTTGTTGGGACCCTTAACGCCATCTTTGTATCAATCAGCACTCCCATCACTGCCCCCCTCAACCCACTCATAATCCTCGATGGTACAAGTTGGGATGCAGTCATTTAGAGAGATCCTTATCTCTAGACAAAGGAAAGCACGAACTGGGTCTGGCATTCATCTTTGTCTTAAATCTCTCAAGAATTTTGAGCCTTACTTTCATCACCCTGCTGTGGTGAGCATTCAGCTTCCATGCCCTTGACATGTGCTGCTTCATGTGATACCCAGTGTTCCACCCCTCCCATTTAAAGTATTGACACTTGCACTTGCTGCCCCCTCAAAAGCCTATAAGTAATGTTTCACGACCAGGTAAAAGGCTTTCCCTTAAAATGGTCCGTGAGCTAAGAATTTGTATGCGTGCACGAAGCCCCCTTGCCCCCTTTGAATTTATGAATGGTTAAATTTAAAAATAGCCCAGCAGACAAGCTGTAGCCTCAAATAAGATAAACTGTTTAGTTTATTATGAAACTACTGCTGAAAGTTACTGAAGTAAAAGTGATAAATTTATTAGCTAAAGTGCAGATACAAAAATTAAAAGCAGATAAAGACTATAAGATACTTAAAACTATGATTCAAATCAATCTCTTAGATGTCATTGTGGGCTCATTGTTTGAATTCCTTCTTTCCAAAGGAAAAGGGGTTGAAACTTGAGGTTTAGCAGCTGTGATGACTTCTGTAGTTGAAGATGGACTCAACAAGCAGAACAGGTCTGAGAGTGAGTGAAGGCTCCTGTTTTCACTTTTATGGTACTGCAGGTGGTGGATCTTGGTCGCCTTATTTAGTACAGCAGTCCAATAGCTGTTTCCAGAAACCTTCCTAGGTCTCTTCGTGTTGAGAAGCAGTTTCTGTTTCAAGGCATCTCTCTCATAATGTTAAGATGGCTGTTCCTTTCGGCAGTTTCCAGCCTTTTCTTATAGGATTATACTCAAAATAGGCTACTCTCAAACTGATTAATCATGCTTCCACATTAGGTATTAGCCATTCAAACAGTCTTTCTCACACCTGGGTTTCTCTTTTTAGCTTTTCATTAAGGTCTTACAAGTTAGTTGTCTTTGTTCAGAAGGAAGCCCCGTAAGTGAAAGGATCTCATTTACACTTGTGGAACACTCGTTGAATCATGTCTTTTGTGATCCTTCTTCAGATAAGCAGTTTGATATGGTTTTGGGACCAACACAGAAAGATGCCAAGCCGTTTGTCCAATACATCCCTTTTCCGAACAAGAGCTTTTTTTTAAAAAGTTTTTATTTTAGCAAACATGTGCTTTTCAAACCTATAAAATTGTTACTGTATGTTCCTAACAAATGCAATTAGCACCAGCAGCCTTCCTATTCTACTTAAATGAGATCCGAGTGCAACCTGATGGGCAGAGGTGATCATCTCTCCCTCTCTGTCTGACCTACAGTCTACATTTGATTTACATTTGTGCTCAAGTGTCTGGTGTGGTATTTGAACCCACAACTCTTAGAGGCAGAATTAAGTGCTACTGCTGAGCCATGGCTGACACATTCAACTGTTTTTCTGAGTTGAAATGTTATGTTAAATATTAGTTATAAAAGATATCTTCCCGCTTTTTATGCCAGAACCCAATTGAAGATCTGAATAAACACAGCCAAGCAAATTATTTCCCTAACACTACAGATTAATGTTGGTTAAAATGGAATGACGCTATGTATTTTTCATCTGCAATGTATGGTTTTAGAAATAATGTGACATGTTGGCTTTTCATAAATTATTTTTCAATAAAACTAAATTATATATTGATTGAAAAGGTGACACTTCATTTTGCATTAAAAAAACTTGTTTATTGATATAGCAGATGAGTAATTGTGTCTGGTGCTATACATTGAGAGAAATGTGAAGTTGATAAAATGGGGCTGGTGTCTCAGGATTATCGTCACCTTAAAACTATCTGCACCTGCTCCAAGTCAATTGATTATATATTACTGTCAATTAATGATTTTATTCAATGACTTCAATTCTTCGATGCACAGCACAGATCAATTTGAGTTGTCGATTTTGCGCTTAAGGCAGATTCAGTCGAGGCATTCAAGAGGAAGTTGGATCATTATCTGAAAAGGAAGAATGTGCAGGGCAACAGAAAGGCACTAGGTGAATTGCTTCTTCAGAAAACCAGCACAGACATGACAGGCCGAATGGCCTTCTGTGCTGTAACCATTCTATGATTCCACATGGAAGAACTCTTCCAAAAATGATAGAAAAAAAAATAGATCACCAACTAGTTATTTCTGTAGAGTTCAACTGTCCTCAAGAAAGAATTCAATAGAATGGTAGGTGCAAATGTGGAATGAACTCTTTGCTTCTGATTAAAGATGTGACTTCTCAACCTAGGAATGATCCACAAAGACTTGATGCCTTTATAATGGACAAAGCGCTGTTGGATTATGAGGTCTCAATCGATGCTGATTGCAAGTTACTAACTGTTGGAAAACCTTTTGCAATTGAAGGTATGCATTTCTTTAAACACATTCATATAGCAAATCTTCACTGGTGTTGCTCAAAATGAGTCACACTTGCAAGGAGAAAGAGGACTAATACACATCAATTCGAAAAGAATTTGTAAATTTCCCCAAAGGTAATGAATTAAGTATATTATTTTTCATTGGTTCCTGGAAAAAGTCAGCAAGCTTATACTTAGCAACTTATGGTTGATATGTATAATATATTAAAAATCTGAAGTTTGTGCACATGCATTTCCTATTTTCAAATCTGATGTCTCATCACATTTTACCATGCTTTTGTGCCAAATTCCTGTGTCCACATATAAAATGGAAAGTGCATATGTAAACTTGTCACACTGTAATTACACCCTCCTGCCAGTGGTAGCACTGTGGCAGCTCACTTGTGTCTCCCATCTCCTTTACCTGTTCGATAAAGAAGCTCCGATGGTGCAACCAACTCAATGGAGTGATTTTTGCTTTAGGTGGACATCAGGCTGACTAGGGGCGGGGGAGATGAGCAATTACCAATCGGTGGGAGGCATGATCAGTTTTAATGATCAACTCTCGTTATAATAGAATCAGCAAACTGCCAATTATTTTTTTGCTTCCAGGCCCCACAAGGAAAGGTCAGGCCTCCCCTGTTCCTGACATCCCTTATCTGACCACCCCCCCCAACCGCTTGTATGACTACAGGGGTCTGTTCCTTCGGCTTTCTGGCAGTGTCCTCCCCCTCACCCTACCAGGATTCTGGTCATGCCAGCTGGCAAGCTAGTGTCAACAGTAAAGACTGTGATGTCCAGATAGTTTGCCATTCACCTCAGCCTCAGACTGCATTGGACATATTGGGGAATTGAGAGTTAATAATGATCTATATTAACAGAGTGGTCATTAGACCAGCAGGTTGTCTGGGAAACACAAGGAGTGTTGAAACATGGACTACAAACAAAGAGGTTCTGTTCCACTGTCAGGTTATCAACTGGAATGCAAAGGCAGGCTGCGGTCAGAATGGACATTGACCATGGCCTGAATCTTGCGCTCGTCGGGCACACGCAAATCGGCGAGCCCGGAAGCGGACCTGATACACGCTTCCAGCCGCAATCAGCCCCCGGCCACAATTTCATGCTGGCTGTCCAATTAACTGGCAGCCAGCGTGAAACGTCCCATGAGAAAGGCTCAGCGCTGCCGGTGGGGTTGGGGTGGCGCAGGAAGAGGGCGAGCGTTGAGAGAAGTGAGGGTGTGGGCCAGCGCTCCCTGAAGGCTGACAGCTGCTGTGGAGCTGCCTCAGGGAACTGCGATAGGACATAAATGAAATGAGGCCAACAAACTGCTGCGAACTGTGTTAATACTGCAAATTCAAGCACCTGACAGCAGACTACATAACACCTTAAATGTCTTATTTTATTTTACTTAACCTCGGACATTTTATCCCACCCTGCATGAAGCTTGTAGACAAAATTTGAAGGCCACCTGACCGATTGGCTCGTCCGCCAACCATAAAAGTGGGGGCGGGCCATGTAAAATCGCTGAGAATTGGCTCCTTGATGGGCTTAATTGTCGGTGGGCGCGGTTCCAACTCTGTGTCCGCCAACTGCAATGTTGCGCGCCAGCGCAATGACGTCGGGACATGAGTCTGATGCCTTCTCGCGATATTACAGGTGACTCCAGGTCGGGCACCCCCCCCCCCCCCCCCAACCTCTGCAGGTTCAACTTAAAACCCTGGCCCTTGGGTGATTATTGAAGAGCAAGCCAATAGTGTAGATGCTTTAAATAAATAACCAGTGTAACCATATGTTGGGAAGTATGCCATAAGGGGGTTAGGAGTTGTTGACGGTCTGAAGATGCCAGTTTGTAGCACAGAAAGGGCAGAAGTTGCAAGTCTATGTCAGTTAGGAGGAGCAAGAGGGATTACTACTCTTCTTATTGGACTAACTGACCAATGCCTGGGATTTAATGGAACCTGCTAAAGTAGACTAGATGGTGGATGGGCCTATATAATGATAGGGGAAGCCTCGCATCCCATTCCCACCAGCCCTGACCCCCAGTAAGTCAGTGGCAGGAATGGACTGATGCAGGGAACCTTCTCATTAATTAATTAGGCTAATT
The DNA here is from genome assembly GCF_017639515.1 of Carcharodon carcharias. Lineage (NCBI taxonomy): Eukaryota > Metazoa > Chordata > Chondrichthyes > Lamniformes > Lamnidae > Carcharodon > Carcharodon carcharias. The sequence continues at coordinate 108,032,727 of NC_054470.1, forward strand.
ATTGAGCTATTTAAAGGTCATTATCCCTGAGACCACCAGGAATTACTGGTGAGTCCTGGTATGATAGCCAAGTGGTTATGGTACTGGGCTTGTAACCTCAAGATCAAGAGTTCAAATCTCACCATGACAAACTATGAAACAAGGAATTACTGGTGGCTCAGGGATTTTCCCGAACTCATATGGGTTTCCTGTGCCTCCTGGAGACTGCTCAGTAAACTGTGTCGGGTTTGCCAGCAACTTCCCAGGGGAGCCCCTCTTTCAAAGGCACCTAGTGCCAAGGGACCCAGCCGTGAGAAGGGGGCTGCCCAGCAAGAGCCACCCCCTGCCCTTCCTTCCAAACACCCTCTCCGCAACCTTCACCCCCACTCACCTGTCTCCACCAGGAATCCAGTGATGACCTCTGATGAAGGCCTCACTGAATTATCAGCAGCAGCTACCACTCTTGGTGGCATTGTGTGTGATGGAGAGCTGCCGGCCTCCGATTTGCAGGCAGGATTTCTGCCCTCCCTAAGGACTTAATTCTGTTGGAGGCCTGATGATGCCCACTTAAGTGTCTTATTGCACTTAAATAGCATCAGGCACCTCTGAGAAAGGTGATACGCGTTTCACACTCATAGGCTGAACCCCTGTGAGCTACATTAAATTCAGCCCAATGTCTGTCCTGTACATTTCTTGAACTACTGCAATCCACATACTGCAGGCACATGCATCATTTATTGTCTGTTAGGCAAGGAATGCCTGAATTCTGATCTAGCAACAGTGAAGGAATGGCAACACAATTCCAAGTCAGGATGGTGTGGGACTTGGAGGGGAAGTTGGAGGTAGTGGGGTTCCAATGCACCTGCTGCCCTTGTTCTTTTTGGCGGTGAGAGGTCGCTGATTTGGAAGGTGCTACGAAAGAAGCCTTGGTGAATTGCTGCAGTGCATCTTGTAGATGGCACACACTGCTGCTCCTGTGCGCTGGTGATGGAGGGAATGAATGTTTAAGGTGGTGGATGGGGTGCCAGTCATGCAGGCCACCTTGTCCTGAATGGTGTTGAGCTTTTTGAGAGTTGTTGAAGCTGCACTGAGGCCGCACATCACCATGCAGGACCTTAGGTCTGGGTTTAAATTTTCACGTGTCAACATTCATCTAATCCTGGTCATATCTGTTATTGTCCTTGCAGGTTATCACTTTAAAGAAAAAGAGTAAATTACCTTTAATGTGAACAGGATTACTATTTCAATCTCATCCAAGTGGGTTTGAAGCTGCAAAATGATTTATGAACAAATTAACTATTATAAAGTGAACCAAGCCATCCCAGTTTGTATCTGTGTCACAATCTAAAATGCTTCAACTTTGCTATGCTTTGCCTTTTAAGTGAATGAATGTATTTGATTAATTTTGTATAGAAGGAATGCAGAAAATCCAAATCCATATGATTTATCTCTGGAACTGATTACTCTGCTGAGATGTCAGATGATTTAATTATCAGTCTTAATATCTAGTGATTGAGGTGTGAAACTAGAGAATTCAGGGCAGGAATCATCAGTTCCTTATCCATTATGAAGTTGTTTAATTCCCCCTCAGGACACTAATAAAGAAGAAAAAAAGCAGAGAAAAGTGAGGAACACAAATAATCTGAAGGTTAAGTAAAATGAAGTTGAGGTATGCAATATTTGAGTTAACATGTTCCTATGAAATTCATTTAGCCACGATTTCAATGCTCCATTTAAACAATAGTGAGATAAATATCATACAAACCTCATGTTAGCAAGATTGTATGTTACTATTACCTATTAAATTTCACCTTTATAGTTCATATAATTTCCAGGTCATGGCTTGTTAACATGCTAAAACAAATTAACATGCTTGTACAGGTAAATAACTTAGAACTATATAAATGATCTTTTGGAAGAAGAGGTTAAAAGCGGATCAGGTAGTATGCCAAGAACTGTTTGGAAAGATGTGTTTGAAGTCTTGTGTCAGCTTTTGTAATATCTTCCTCTTCTCCTGTCCACAAGACACTAATTCAGGCTTCAGTTTCTTCCCCCAAACGCCCCGGAAGCACTTAACATCATTCTTCACAAGTATTCTTGGGGTGTGTGTCATCCAGAGTGCATTCCAGCTGAGCTTAATCCTGTTCTCAGCCAATTCCAAGATCATTGTATGAGGGGAGCAGAAACATTGGTCAGTTTATCCTTCCAGACAGAAGCCTTGAATATAACTCTACAAGTTACAACAACAACTCACATCCCTATAAAAGCCTTTAATGTGGTCAGCCGTCCCAAAATGCTTCTCAGGAGCATTATCAGACAAAATTTGACACTAAGCCACTTACAGCGGTATTAGGATAGATGACCAAAAGCTTGGTCAAAGGACTAGGTGTTGAGGAATGTCTTAAAGCAAGAGAGAGGTAGATGGGTGGAGAGGTTTAGGGAGGAAATTCTCGAGTTTAGGGCCGAGGCAACTGTTATTATGATGGTGGAAGGATTACAATAGGAGATGCGCAAGAGGCTAGAATTGGAGGAATGCAGAAATCTCGGAGGGCTGTTAGAGTGATAGGGTTCCAAAGGTACCATTTATAGCTATAATAATGTTTTTTTTAGGGACAGGCATCATGTGTGCAGTCAGCAATAACAATACGTGAAGTATTTGCAAATTGATGTAATTGAAAAGAGAATTTTAAACAATTCAGTTTGGTCAATGCAGACATTGCCAAATCAATGCCATAACACAAGGCAAAGGATAAACAAGAATTACCTAGCTTGTTATTTGAGTTTGTGGTTTATTTCCATATCACTCAGAACTATATTCACTGCTCCCCTTCATTCTCACGATTCACAGTGACACATTAAACAGATTGCATTGTTTCGCAATAATTACTGGCTGTACTATTAACTAGTAATCAAATGGTAATTATCTCTCCAAGACCTTGCATTAATTAATTTCATGTAGCTTATTGGTCACCAAGGTTAATTGCAAAGGTTAAAGTGACACCTTTGGTTAATTGCAAAGCAAACCCGAAATATGTAGGACCGCTCTTGCATGTGGCACACTTTGGCTTATGAAAAGCAAGCACCCAGGAGTGATTTCAAGCCTCGCCTCTAATTGCGGATAATAATTAGAAAACTGCTCGAGCTGCACTCTCGTTGTTTACAAAAGTGTCAGACTGCCTTGATGTAATTGCTTCATTGCGATCACTCAGAGAAACCTCTAGCTCTCTGATCTATTGGGATAACCAGGGGTAGTTTTTGCCATCTATTTCACTGTCATAACCAATTTCTTTTCCCCATAACTTTAGGCCAGCTCCTTTGCTGCATCGGTAAACACACTGATTCTGATTGTCCTGCTTTTCTCTGACAATTCCCGTTTCTAGGCTATGGAATTGGCCTTCTACAGAACTCCCCATTGACTTCAAACATTTCTGAACTAATTAGCCAGTACAAGTCCGATGGGTTCATGGATATGCTGCACGACAAATGGTACAAGGTCGTGCCGTGTGGTAAAAGGAGCTTTGCTGTGACTGAGGTAAGAAATCTTTTCAAGAGGAAGAAATGTGTTTGGCATTCACCAGGCATGGCTAATATGTTTTAACGGTGGGAGTGTAACCGTTGGTACACTCCCTCTCGTAGCCTGTTATATTCGGCTGAATTGGATTGGACAAGGAGGCCTGGGCTTTCCGCTTGAATGCACAGTAGTTTTTAGAAAATATGAACAACCAGTCAACAAATGTTTCACAAGGGAGGCATACCAAATGTAGTACATTTCATATTTCTGATGTTGCAAGTTATCAACAGCAACTTTCTGCTATAATCACATTCCCCAACACTTAATTATATTGAGCAGTAAACATCTGTCATCTTATCTGCAGTGATCTTTCAATTTTCTGTGGGATCACTAAAATCATTTTAATTTTATTCCATTTTAATTTTCCAGCTTATATGATTTTTTGGGGGGCGAGGGGGGAATCAATGTGTGGCAACCAGGGGTGGTCAGGAAGATCCTTTACAAATAAAGTAACAATGTGCAGGGCTATAGGAAGAAGGAGGAGGGTGGCAGTAGGTGAATTGCTCCTTCGGAGAATCGGTACAGACATGACGGGTCGAATGGCCTCCTGTGCTGTTGCCATTCTGTGATTCTGAACAGCCTTGGATGCAGGACAGAGGCAATATTTGTAATAAAAGAGAAAAAGGAAGATACATTTATATAGAACAAAAAAAAAATGCTGGAAAAACTCAGCAGGTCTGACAGCATCTGCGGAGAGAGAGACAGAGTTAATGTTTCAAGTCCGTATGATTTTTCTTCAGAGCTTTGAAACGTTAACTCTGTCTTTCTCTCCACAGATGCTGTCAGACCTGCTGAGTTTTTCCAGCATTTTTTGTTTTTGTTTCAGATTTCGATGTTACTAAAGCAGATTATATTTTGTTTCAGATTTCAATGTTACTAAAGCAGATTATATGGTCATTATCACATTGCTGTTTGGGGGGACTTGCTGAGTTTTGCTTTTTACACATTTATAGAGCGTCTTTCAGGACCTTAGTAAGTCCCAAAGCACTTCACAGCCAATTAAGTAACTTTGCAGTGTAGTCACTGTTGTAATGTAGGAAATGCAGCAGCCAATTTGCCCTCAGCAAGTCCCCCCAAACAGCAGTGTGATAATGACCATATAAATCTGCTTTAGTAACATTGACCGAGGGATCAACGTTAGCCAAGATATAACTCCACTTGCCTTCTTCGAGGTAGTGCCATAATCCACCTCGGAGAGCAGACAGGGACAAGGTTTAACAGTTCATCTGAAAGGCAGCACCTCTATTTGTTCGGGCATTTTGTTAGCACCGCACTGAAGTGTTAACCTTAGATTCGTCCTATTCAAATCCTTTGAATGGGACTGGAACCCATAACCATCTGGCTGATCTGCAAAGTGAAGAAGTCACAAGCACGTGAACTGTATGTCACTTTACTATAGATAGCCTTTTTTCAACCCCATAAGGAAGCAAACCATTGAACCGTAGCTTAGTGTGACCCAGTAGATTCCCAAATGCTAGTCATGTGCTTAGAGTGGAAAATTACTTGCTAATGATGCTGGGATTAATTTAAGCACCCGCTGTACATTCTGGTCAACTGCCAGAAGCCCAAAATGGTAGGTGAAACAGGCTTGAGAGCGACAGTGCAAAGTTCACGGTTATGACGCACAAGCTCAGCTACTTCACAGAGCAAGTGCAAAAAAAATGAAACTTGAAAGTTTGGTTTGCAGATCAGCCAGATGGTTATGGGTTCCAGTCCCACTCAAAGGATTTGAGTAGGACGAATCTAGGTTAACTTTCAAGTTAACCGAAATAATTGTGCATTGGCGCATCTTTGAGAGATCTCTTGGTGAGGGTTAATAAAAATGACTGCTTAACTCTTCTGCTCCTTCATGCCCAAGGTTGTTTGGACCAGATAATTTAATCTTAAACTGGTTTGGGTGGAGGGGTTCTGGGGTGGGGGGTTGTGGTGTGGCGGGGGAGGCTTGATGGAAATTTAATGATGCTGACAGGTTATGAGCCAAAAGAACTTTATATGAAAGAAAATCAGGGCGGGCAATAAATGCTGGCCTTGCCAGCGACACCCATATCCCAAGAACAAATAAAACAAAATAAAACCTTGCCTGATATGTTGGCAACTCTAATGTGCTAATATCACAATTAGTCATTTAAATTGCTGGCTGCAAAATGTGATAGGAGAAAACTGGAGGTGTATTTAAATAAATTTGACAGCACTCCAAGAGAGTTTCAGTGAGTTTTTGCAGTGGTGAATTTGAAAACCTTTGAAAAGTGGAGTGAGCTCTAAAGATGTTAACTTCATCTCCTGGGAATGTTGAGTCAGGAAATGTTGACTTTGACACTTCAGCATTTTTAAGTGTGTTGTGATTCAGCATTAAATCGAAAAGCCTAAAGCAACATGAAGAGGAAGGGGACCCAGAGAGAACTGCATGAGTAGCATCACTGGGATCGGTTTCGTGTGCCTTTATGTCTCCGTTGCCTTAGCCATGTGCCATCAAGTTCCTGGTGTCCCTAAGCACGTGTTCTCATTTTCTGGTGTCTTAGTCATGTATGCTCACGTTCCCTGTGTTGCAGTCACATGTTCTCGTGTCCCTGGAGCCGAGGCTGTGTACTACTCATGTCGATCTAAGCTGATTGATGGAAAATCCATAATTCAAGTACAAGAGATTCCCAGTTTTTGCAACACGACTGCCCTACACTCTGCTTGTTTGTCCCTACAACCACACCAACCCCCTCCACTTCTCTCTCTCTCTCTCTCTCTCCGCCCCCCCCCACCCCCCCACACACACCTTAAACCAGCTTATATTTCAACTCTTTCTTGGACTCGAACTCAAGTTCTGTCGAAGGGTCATGAGGACTCGAAACGTCAACTCTTTTCTTCTCCGCCGATGCTGCCAGACCTGCTGAGTTTTTCCAGGTAATTCTGTTTTTGTTTTGGATTTCCAGCATCTGCAGTTTTTTTGTTTTTATACACAAAGGAGGGTTTGTTAACACCTGATTAAAACAAAGAGATGAAAGGGCTGCAAATGCTCAGTGCCTTCACGCCAAAACAGATGTGAAAGTCAATGACTGATTTATCCTTACAATAAACTTTGGCATTAGCCAGCACAAGCCATAAAATAATACTCAGCCAGTCCAAAGGATTACAAAATATGTTGAGGAGGTTATGACAGCTGAATCAACTATAAGGATTGCAGAGGCATGCTAGTTTCAATTTCCACTCTCAGCTCTGCTCAGATGATTGAGGGCTTAAATCTTCCTACAGGGCCATTGATACATAACTTAGGGCCTGGTGGTGGGGCGGGGTGGGGTGGGGGGCTGGTTTTCGCCCATCTGGACACAGTTTCTTGTGTGTGGAATTGAAGATGGCTTGCAAACTGGTGCTGAGTGGGCAGTGGCACCACAGTCATCACAAACCAGAGATCCTGTTTGTCCAAGGTGGTCAGCTTAGTTTTGGCACGGAGGCAACTGAGGTTTGTCACAAATGGGAGAGATGTGGGATAATTGTCCCCCTTTCCTTACCTCTTGACTGAGTGTATCAACCCTTCTGACTGCTATGACTTTAAAGAAGAGACACAAACAGGCCTTCTTGTAAGTTTAAATCAAAGAGGACAAATGTTTATTTCCATAACACCCGAAATATAAATGCAACAAGTACCCATTCCCCAAACACACACACACACACACACACACACACACACACACACACATAAGAACAGATGATTTCTAGAGATGTGTATTGCACTTAGATTATTGACAACATAAAAAACAGGTCATTTGTTTAAAGTCCTTAGGATGCTGGTAGAAGATGGGACAGGATTCTCTCCTATATAGAGATAAAAACAAAAAAACTGCGGATGCTGGAAATCCAAAACAAAAACAGAATTACCTGGAAAAACTCAGCAGGTCTGGCAGCATCGGCGGAGAAGAAAAGAGTTGACGTTTCGAGTCCTCATGACCCTTCGACAGAACTTGAGTTCGAGTCCAAGAAAGAGTTGAAATATAAGCTGGTTTAAGGTGTGTGTGTGGGGGGCGGAGAGATAGAGAGACAGAGAGGTGGAGGGGGAGCTGGTGTGGTTGTAGGGACAAACATGCAGTGATAGAAGCAGATCATCAAAAGATGTCAACGACAATAGTACAATAGAACACATAGGTGTTAATTTAACACCTATGTGTTCCATTGTACTATTGTCGTTGACATCTTTTGATGATCTGCTTCTATCACTGCTTGTTTGTCCCTACAACCACACCAGCTCCCCCTCCACCTCTCTGTCTCTCTATCTCTCCGCCCCCCACACACACACCTTAAACCAGCTTATATTTCAACTCTTTCTTGGACTCGAACTCAAGTTCTGTCGAAGGGTCATGAGGACTCGAAACGTCAACTCTTTTCTTCTCCGCCGATGCTGCCAGACCTGCTGAGTTTTTCCAGGTAATTCTGTTTTTGTTTAGGATTCTCTCCTAGTTCTTTGAAGATAAATAGGAGTTGGAAGCTTTTGTTTCTTTCAGCCGAAATTGAGGCCAAGCCTCTGTTGTGAAGAAATATAATCTTGCAGGTAAAATGAATTAGCCCCTTTTCAATGCCTGAGATGACTGTCTTTTTGAGGCAGGGTTCTTTCCTTTTGCTGGATGATCTCTCCCTCTGAGATACTGGTCTCAGACTGCCTTGCTAGGCTTCCTCTATTAATTAATAAGGTATCTGCTCCCTCTACAGCCAGTTTCAGTCATGTGATGGAAGAGTCAGTGTATTACATGTCCACACAATGGACTTAAGCTGATGTAATTGTCAAGCAGTGGGGAATGTTTGATACACATCAACATTCTAGCGACGATCAGCTCACTGAATGACGCTATTTGAAACCCCATCTTCATAGGGCAGCAGGTCTAGCATCCATTGTCATTTTAAAGCTCTTCCACTGAAATTTTGTGGAATAGTCAATCAGCACCTGGGAACGCCACTCTCATTTTAAGTAACTCCCCAGAGATCTGTTCAGACCTGCCTGTCTCCGTCTGTCCAAGAACCACAAAGGGAGTCACCTGACTTTCCAGAGTTCATTTTGTGAACGTGCACTGTCAATATTCCATGTTGCTGTTTTCTTCTTTTTTTTAAAATTCGAAGTACCCATTTCCCAATAAGTTTTATGAACATGACGCGACTGTCAGAGGGTAAAGAGGTTTCCATCTGGGTGGAATTTGATACTCACACCAGGGGGCAGTTGAAATTTGATGAGGTAAATAGCCGCTGTCAGGTAGATTGTAAATAATATTGGAGCTGTCACACAGCCTTGCTTGATCCCATTCCAGATTTTGAAGGCACCTTTCTCAGGTCTCCCACACAAGGCAGTTTCAGTCACATCGTGAAGCAATTGCAGGGTTGTGAAGAAGTTTCTTGGGCATCCCAATCTTTGGAGCACAATCCAAAGAGCTTTGCAATTTACTGAATTGGCTGTTTTGGTCAGGTTGATGAATGCAGTGAAGATTTCTTGATGTTGTTCACAACGATTTTCCTGGCATTGTCTGACAAAAATAACCATGCCAACACACCGTGGCCATAATTTTCCAGCGCCACGTGGTGGGGCTGGCGAGCCATCAAAATCTCCATCCACATCAGCTGGACCAAAAGATCCCGCCGGCATGAGGGGCTGGAAAATTCTGGCCTGTGTCACTGGAAGGGTTTTCCGAGTCACAGGAACCAGGCAATTCAGGAGAACGTGTGTCCAAAAAGCGACTTCCCCGCCAGGTCCTGTGTTCTCAACTCTCAAATGGCCAGCATTCCAGGGGAGGACAAAGTAAAGGCTGCAAAGACACTTGAAGCTCTGCTTGAAACACGGCAGCTTTGACATTAAATGTGCTCAAAGACCTGTGGGTTGAGAATTGGCCTGTTCCAGTCACATAAAGACCCATGGCAGCAACTGACAACCCTGCCATCCTCAAATCGAGGGTCAGCCAAAGACAACATAACTTGGGCTGACATGTCAGTGGGCAGTGGGGGAATGCTACTTTGCTGCAGGTATGCAGCCTCAGATGAGACACTAAGTTGGCACCCACCAGTTAAAGTGGACGGAAATGACCCCGTGGCAGTGTTTCAGGAAGCGTTGGCGAGCCTTTCTCATATGCTGAGAAGTATTTAACCCTTTATCAACCCCAAAAGAAGAGAGATTAACTGGTCATATCTTATTTGTGAACGCATGGGGAAAATTCTCTGCCCGCGATCGGCTCCGCGCCGCCATTTTACGTGGGCAGGCCAATTAAGGCCCACCCAGTGTGTTGCAGAGCCGGTAGCGCTCAGCGCTACCTGTGCGGGGAGGGGAGAGGGAGAGTGGGAGCTTGCGCTATTTCGCATGCATGCGCACGAAAGAGCGCAGAAATCTCCCTGAGGCACGTAGCTGCCTCAGGGAGATTAAGTTCATATTGAAATATTTAAATAAAGAAAAGGAAAAATTATTTAGACATGTCCCCCTCATGTGACAGTGTCACACGAGCTGGGACATGTTTATGAAATGTGAATAAATTATTTATAAATTTTATTAAACCTTCAGGAAACCTCATCCTGCCCATGGATGAGGTTTCCTGAAAAACGCAAAGGCCGCCTGGGCTCTTCGCCTGCCCCCCGCCAACCTTAAGGTTGGACGGGCAGCATTGTTAATTAGTTTAATTGGCTTTTTAATGGCCTTAACTGGTCCTTGAAAGATCTGAGTGATGCGCGGTGACATCGGGATGCACGCCTGACGTCACCGCGCATCATTGTATGTGTCGGTGTGTGGAGCCCGCCCCCGCATGCTGACATGAAAATTCTCCCCCATGTTGCAATGTTAGAGAGATAAAAAGGAAGAGCTTTATTCGGTGCTTTTCCTGACCTCAGGATGCCTCAGTGCATTATAGTCAGTTAACTACTTTTGAACTATAGCTAATGTTCTAGATGAATGTGGCAGCCAATTTGTGCAAAGCCAGTGTTTATTTCCCAACCTTTATTGCCCTTGAGAAGGTAGTAGCAAGCCACCTGCTTGAATACAAGGAGATTGAGGGGAGATTTATGCACGTGTACAAGATTATGAGAGGTTTAGATAAGGTAGACAAAGTAAAGCTGCTCCCATTAGCTGACAGTATAAGGGCTAGGGGACACAAATTTAAGGTTTTGGGCAAGCGGTCGAGGGGAGAACATGAGGAAGAACTTTTGTTACAGAGCGAGTGGTAATGACCTGGAACTACAGGGGTGGTGTCAGCGGAGATGATCAATGATTTCAAAAGGAAATTGGATAGGTACTTGAGAGAAATAAACTTGCAGGGCTACAGGGATAGAGCAGGGAATGGGAGTCACTGATTACTCCACAGAGAGTCGGCATGGACCCGATGGGCTAAGTGGCCTCCTGTGAAAACTCAATGATACCCAGTCCACGTGTATAGGTACTCCCGCAGCACATAATGGAATGTTGTGTGCTTTCTCCTCTGCTAAGGAACATTGCAGCAGAACATATTTGCAATGAGCTGAGATGCATTTGGCTGGAGAGATCGATAGAAGAATGCAAAAGATTGAGGAAATTCAGGAGTGGTGCAATTTTGTGCATGGCACACGAGTTCTCTTGCTCTTTTACACCAGCTATTTGTTTTACACTCCAATTGCACTTGTCTCTGGTCGCAAATACACAGGAAGCTCCACCCCATACCAGCCCAAAATGCAAATTTGAAATCTACATTAAGGCAAAAAAAAGTTGTGGCAAACTAACCATCTATTTTTCTGCACCCTTTGACTATGAGGCTGCAGCTTTATCCCTGCATGAATGAAAATCTTCCACTGGAAGAAAGTTCTGATACACAGTCAGTGAGGAGAGCCTCTCCTGCCATCTTGTGCGTGCGCTGAATAGTACAACCGAAAATAAAAATAAAACACAATGAAGATGAACACAGTTTTAAAAAAAGCTAGCAGGGAGTCAGTATGTTGATTCTGAACGTATTCTGACCTGAACTCATTACAGTAGAAATTTTTATTCTTTTAGTCCAATGTGCGCACAAAAGAATATGAAAAGTTGGATGGGTTCCTGATAGCAGATCATAGGCACAGGAGGAGGCCATGTAGTCCCCTAAGCCTCTTCCGCCATTCAGTGAGATTATGCCTGATCATGGGGCCTTTGCCGCATATCCCTTAATACCTTTGGTTAACAAAAGTCCATCAATCTCAAATTTAAAGTTAGCAATTGATCCAGCATCAATTGTCCTTTACAGTAGAGACTTGCAAAGTTGTACCACCCTTGGTGTATTGAGGTATTTTCTAACTACAATCCTGAAAGATCAGGCTCTCATTTTTTAGGCTATTTTCCCCAAGTTCTAGACTGTCCAACCAGCACAATTAGTTTCTCTCTATCTGGTGGAGATAGAAGTGCAACTAGATTGATCCTGTGCAGGGGAATGCACCTACCACAAAACGGAATTGATGGTGGCGTTCGATACTGCTAAGGCCCTGAGTTATAATTGACGCTAGGAACGATAAATCTGGTATGCCACTGTCTCTGATGTTTTGACTGCCATGCGACAAAATATTTACATTCAAAATGATGAAGAGTGTCAAAAATAAGTAGAAAACATCATTGGCTATTTTATGTATAAGATGATCTCCTGTGGCATTGTTCCCGAGCTGTTTTTTCTAATTGTATCCCTCCTCGTAAATTGCCTGCTTGCTTGCCTTCACTGTCCCCAATTCCTTTTATGTCCTATTTTTGTGGTTCTTTTTCCTCTGCTTCCCACTTTCCCTCTGCGTGGGCAGTTGTGCAATATTCCCCTGCCTGATTAAAAAATACTAGGAAAGATGTGTATCCGGGCAGCTGTTTGTTTTACATCAAATCGGGCAAAGTTAAAATTCCCCCTACACGCTGTTATCAGTCATAACTTATGAAACGGCTCAACCTTCAGCTCTGCCTAGATGGAAGGAGCGAGAGTGTGGATTTCCTGGGGGCAAAATAAGTTGTAACATCTAAAACTCAAATGGATAAGCACTGTACTCACCAAATCCCTTTTTGCCCAGAATATCTTACACACTCCTTAGCAACTAAGCTCCTGAGGTGTAATAGAGACAATTGCTCTCTATTCGCAGACTTTACAAATGGGTATCAAGCACTTTTCAGGACTCTTTGTGTTACTCTGCGTTGGTGTCGTCGGTTCACTCCTTACAACAGTCGGCGAGCATATAATCTACAGACTGGTACTTCCACGGATCAAAAGGAAACCACGGCTGAAATATTGGCTGCATACAAGCCAGGTAGGAGTCCATGCAAACATAACATTGCTACGGTTCCCATCGAAACCACACAGGAATATGAGCAATTTTATATACTTTTGTTTGCAGACCTGAAAATCTGTGATGCTGTGGCTCCTAATGAAATGCTCACCTTCCTCCCAGGATCCAACCTCCTTACAGAACCGACTGTGAGGTTTCCCGTTGCCGCGATGTTAATAATTGCTGAGCAATAACATTGCAGGTACCCAGCAAGAAGGATTTTGTGACGTTAGCTGGAGGCCATGATATCCTAGGAAGTCCCTGTCACAATTTATGACCTGGGGACTACACAAGAAGCTGTCACGAAAGCAGAGTATTGCAAATGCTAGAAACCTAAAGCTGTCCCCCCGCCGATGTTACATGGATTGCATTGTGGCCTTATTGATAAATTATTCTAAAATAACCAAGAAAAACAAGTCGCCAGTGTTCACAACTTTACAATTCCACCCCCCATGCCCAGTTCACATTCTCTCTTCCTATTGAAACTTTTCCCATTCCAATTCCAGTTGTAGTTACATTTCTCCCTTTGATGCTCAAACTTGAAAGCACTTACTGTGCATCCAAACAAGGGTGAACATGGTTCTGAGGCAAGTGACTTCTCGTTACATGCAACGGCTTGAGATACAACAAAGGTTTACTCACTGAACTTCCCCCCCTGCTGACAACAAACCCAATACATCATACATCAGTTGTAGACTCTCTTGTTACAGTTTATATTGGAGTTTGAAACCACAGACTCAAAAGATTAAATTTTCATTTTTTCATTGGCTGTAAAAGTGCTAACAAATCACAACTTACATTTATAAAGTCGCTTTAGCATAGTAAAAGGTCCCAAGGTCCTTCATTGGGGGGTGTTATCAAAAGAAAAGTTCAACACCGAGCCATGTGAAGAGATATTAGACCGATGACCAAAAGCTTGGCCAAAGAAGCATCTTAAAGCAGGGGAGAGAAGCGGTGAGGTGAGGAGGTTAAAGGGAGGAAATTCCAGAGCTTAGGGCCCAGGCAGCTAAATACATAGAATGCACCTGGACAGCCTTAATCCAGATTCAGTTGGTCACAGGACCACAATAAAGTGTTCATCATAGTGTCTTGATGATCTAGTGTACACATGGGCCAAAAATGGGAAACAGAAATTGGCAGGTAATGCTTTGTATATACAGCATGACATTGATTGGAAAACCTAGCTGGCAGACAACATTTTAGTCCATTATTTTGGTTGTCTGTAAAATTGATTATGTATCAAAGAAGCAGGATATCTTTGCCTGCATTCCTGAGCGATTGCTCTCAGTGTCTGTTAAAGGCTGAAACTCAGTGAAGTAGGAAGTGTGTTCATAGGAGGAACCTCCCAGTCAGATATATAAACCTGTTCCAGAATTAGCAGGATTGATACGAAGCACACTAAGAGAGTGAGTGGAAGTGAATGTGCTTTCCTTCGTTTTGTGATACTATACCTAGTAATGAAATGAGAGTGAATCTCATTTCATGTTTTTTGTGTGATGGGGAGGTGTCACGAGGGCTATGCCCCTATATGTTTGAAAACCCGATTTTAACTTTCAACTGACTGGAAATTTTGTAATTTGAACTGAGACAGAGCAAATGGCTTAAAAATGCAAGGCCACCTTCTAGGGTGAAAAGGTGAGAAACCAAAAGATCACCCTTGGGGTGAGTGCAAAGAGAGAGAGTGGAACTAGGGGTCACTGTTTAAAAATAAGTAGTCGCTCATTTAAGACAGAGATGAGGAGAATTTTTTTCCCTGAGGAACCTTCTTCCTCGAAAGGCAGTGGAAGCAGAATCTTTGAATATTTTTAAGGCAGAGGTAGATAGATTCTTGAAAAGGGGTGAAAGTTACCTGGGGAAGGCAGGAATGTGGGGTTCATGTTAAAATCAGATCAGCCATGATTTTATTGAATGGTGGAGTAGGTTTGAGGGGCCGAGCGGCCTACTCCTGCTCCTAATTCATACGAGGGAGCTGTGCTTACTGAGTTAATTGGAACTATATATGTGGTATCAGGGCTTTTCTGCCTTTTGAGAAGAACACACGTCAAATTGGAATGAAGTGTAAATTGGAGCTTACACCTGGCCCAACAGTTCTGTCATGATCTGGATGACATTCATAAGAACAGGAGGAGTCCATTCAGCCCCCTTTAGCCTGTTCTGCCACTCAATTAGATCACAGCTGATCTGTATCTTAACTCCATCTTACCCATCTTGGTTCTGCAACCCTTAATACCCTTGCCTAATAAAAATCTACCCATCTAACTTCTGACATTTTCAATTTGATCTCCAGCCTCAACAGCTTTTTGGGGGAGAGAGTTCCCGAATGTCGTTACTCTTTATGTGACAAGTGCTTCCTGACATTACCCCTTAACTGCAATTTTAAGGTTGCACCTCCTTATTTTGGACTCCCATCACCTGAGGAAAATGTTTCTCTTTATCTACCTTATTAACTCCTTTGAACACCTCAGGTGCATCACCCGCTAATCTTCTATATTTAAGCGAACGCGAGCCTAATCTATATAAACCTGCCCTCATAATGTAATCCTCACAGTCCTTTAGAATTCAATAAATTGGTAAACCTAATGAACTCTTGCAGTATTGCCCTTTCATGTGCCTGCTTTAGAGGATTTATTCATGTCATATACCTAAATCATGATGGTGTTAATATCATTGGCCTGATGTTCCAGAAGCCCAACTAATGCTCTGGAGTCACGGGTTCAAATCCCACCATGGCAGCTGGTGGAATTTAAATTCAATTAATAAATCTGGGATATAAAGCTAGTCTCAGTAATAGTGATCATTGAAATGATTGTTGTAAAAACCCATCTGGTTCACCAATGCTCTTGAGAGATGGAAATCTGTAGTCCTTACCTGGTTTGGCTGACATGTGACTCTAGATCCACAGCAATGGGCCTTTACTGCTCTTGGAAATGACCTAGCAAGCCACTCGCTTCAAGGGCAATTAGGGATAAGCAACAAATGCTGGTCTGGCCAGCAACACCCACGTTCATGGAAGAATAAAGTGTAGCATGTAGTTCATTATTTCTCCCTTGCCAATTTTCAGCTCGATTTCCTTCCCTAAAGAATTTGAACTGCTCAGCTACAATTCCGCTGCTGCCTTACGTAACTGACTACTCTTCAAAGAATCATAGAATGGTACAGCACAGATGGGGGCCATTTGGCTCATGTGCCTCTGCCAACTCTTTAATAGAGCTGTCATGTTAATTGCACACTCCTATTCTTTCCCCGTAGCCCTGTACGTTTTATTCCCTTCAAGTATTTATCCAATTCTCTTTTGAATGTTATTACTCAATTTGCTTACACCATCCTTTCAGGCAATGCATTCCAGATCACAACCACTCACTGAGTAAATGTATTTCTTCTCTTCCCATCTCTGGCTTTTTGCCAAATATCTTCGATCTCTATTCTCACGTTACTGCCACAGGCAGCTGTTTCTCCTTACTTACTGTATCAAAACCAACCTTAACTTTTGACACCTTTAACCAAATTGCCTCATAACCTTTTCTGCTCCAAGGAGAGCATATGTGACCCTTGAGAGTACCAGCAGGTGCTTTGATAAATAGCTCTGCTCCCAACATCTGAGAATCTCTCCATCAGCAGCAGTAATTGGGTTGTGATCAGATGAGGAAACCCTTGCTGATTCTAAGGTTGGTGATTGTGCCTGTATTGTTGCTTTTATTGCAAATAGTCACATCTCAGCATGGACCCACATGGTTATTGCTCAGCTACCCACTGGATTAACATACTTGTTTGGTAATTTATGAGTTTATTTCTCCAACCGCCGCCCCCCCCCCTTTATTCTTTCATGGAATGTGGCCATCACTGGCAAATCCAGCATTTGTTACCCATCCCTAATTGTCCCATTGGGCCATTTCAGAGGGCAGTTAAGAGTCAACTGCGTTGCTGTGGATCTAGACCAGACCAGACAAGGATGGTAGATTTCCTTCCCTGAAGGACATTAGTGAACCAGATGGGATTTTTTTAATGACAATTGATGATAGTTTCATGGTCAACACCCAAATTTTTATTAACACCAGCTGCCATGATGGGATTTGAACTCATGTCCCCAGAGCATTAGCCTGGGCCTCTGGGTTGCTAGTCCAGCGACATTACCATTACACCACCCATCTCCCCATGTGCATCCATAAAAATATTTTTATGTTTTCAATTGTTTGTGCCACACAAGTGCCAAGTAATGACCA
Source organism: Carcharodon carcharias (assembly GCF_017639515.1). Taxonomy (NCBI): domain Eukaryota; kingdom Metazoa; phylum Chordata; class Chondrichthyes; order Lamniformes; family Lamnidae; genus Carcharodon; species Carcharodon carcharias. Next base: position 108,049,740 of record NC_054470.1, read on the forward strand.
CCTCAAACAAGAAAACACCTGACCACCTTCATTTGACATTCATTGGTATTTACTGTTGTTGAATTCCCACCCATCCCTCCCCCGCAACTCCATCAACATCCTAGGAGTTATCGCTGACCAGTAAATGAACTGGACTGGCCACATAAATACTTGTGGCTACAAGTGCAGGTCAGAGGCTGGGAATTCTGCAGAGTAACTCACCTCCTGACCCCCCGAACCCTGTCCACCATCTACAAGGCACAAGTCAGGAGTGTGGTGGAATACTCTCCACTTGCCTGGATGAGTGCATCTCCAAAAACACTCAAGAAACTCGACATCATCCAGGGCAAAGCAGCTCAATAGATCGGCATCTCATCCACCACCTTAAACATGCACTCCCTCCACCACCGGAGCACAGTGTGCAGGAACGGTGCAGGAACTCACCAAGGCTCATTCAACAGCACCTGCCAAATCTGCAACCTCTACCGCTCAGAGGGAAAGGGCAGCAAGTGCATGGGAACACCACCACCTACCTCCAAGTTTCCCTCTAAGACCACACGATCCTGACTTGAATCTATAATCGCCATTCCTTCACTGTCACTGGGTCGAAATGCTGGAACTCCCTTCCTAACAGCACTGTGGGTATACCTACACTGCATGGACTGCAGCGGTTCAAGAAGGCAGCTCACCACCACCTTCCAGGGCAATTAGGGATGAGCAGTAAATGCTGGCCTAGCCAGCGAAGCCCACATCTCATGAATGAATTTTTAAAAAGTAGATTGCAAACATAATAAATAATCTGTTTATCCTTTTCAGCGATTTCATCGGGCTTTAAATACATCATTCAATGATGAACAATTTCAGCAAAAATTGGACAGATTTCAAAAGAGGTAAGAAAACCTGGTTATATAAATTACACTCTACCATTTGCATTCTTTTTCTCAAAGATGCTTTTCTCAATTTAAGAAACCATACGGGCAATTTTTGAATAGAAAGGTGTAGTGAGCGAGCCAGTGATTTCCTGTCCTGTACTCCCATTAAGTGAAGCTCTCATTCCAAGTGTTCATTCATAAAAATCAGCTTTTTACTTTGTTTTAAATCCATAACCTTATTTTCCGGTTTGTTCACAACTGTCACAGTATTGACTATTTTTGTGTTGTGATCGTCCTTAATTGTTTGGCGGATGTAACTCACAAATAAATTGCACGTTGTTGTTTATGTACTGTGGGTGTACCTGCACCAGATGGGCTGCAGTGAGTGGTTCAAGAAGGTGGCTCACCACCATCTGTCCAAGGGCAAATAGGGATGGGCAACAAATGCTAGCCTTGCCATCCCATGAAAGAAGAAAAAAAACTCATGGCCTGGGAATTCCCAAAAGTCTCTGGAAGACTGGAATCCCCTGGGGCCTCCTGCTACTCAACCTATGTGGATATTAGGGATCCTAGTATTAGATGAATAATGCCCAGAGCCCCAAGTGGGATATAAATTATACCCTTGAATTTTCACTGTGCATGGTACTTTTGGTTGGATGATGAGATTACAAATTTAAAAATGGATTCTTTCATTATGTTACCCCAGACAGATCGCTTCTTATAAAGCTTGGAAATGGTGCTGCAAACTTTCTAATTTGTATATCTGATTCAACAATGGTCAACGGGACTAGCCTTAGGCCTTCCCTTTATCATGATAGTTTTGCAATTGTTAATTTGTCAGTTCACCCTTTGATGCCCTTGTCCCCATTAAACTTTAACAACTCATTATCTTACTTATCCCTCTCGGTATCGTCCACATTTTTGCTCCCTCAAGTATAAGAGGGGGAAGAACAAAACATATCTGGTGGACATCTAGTTTAACCATTCATCACCAAATCTGGCTGGACCAGATCAGGTGCCATTAGGCTTTACTCAGCCAGAGTCGTCCACTAATCCAGGATCATCTGGAGAGCAACAATGACCTCCCAACTTTTCTCCATTCTCAGTTGTTTCCTTCCTCCGCTGCCTGCATCACCCTTAACTTGGACAGCAAGTGCGTTTGTCACTCAAGTCAGGACCCCATCCTTTCTACAGCTTTAGCCCTTCCCCCTTTCCTACCAAATTAAAGCACCAACACCCCCAAACCCCGCTCCCCACCCTAAACCTACCACTGCCCCCACTTTCTCCCCCAGCTTCTCTCATGCTTGCTCTTTGAGTTCATCTCATCCGTAAAACCCATATCCTGTCTTTTTGAACGCGGTCCCAACTTCCCTTCCTGGCCACCATCTCCACACACACCCCCCATTCAATTATGATCCCTTTTCCTTGGAAAACCACTGTAATCAACTCCCTCCTCAAAAAGCAAACTCACTCTTGACCCTTCTGTCCTTGCAAAGTGCCATCCCATCTCCAGTTTCTCCATATGACTCTCCATTCCGTAGACTTTGACTTCTTGTGCAACTCTGCATTTTGTTCCGCCATTGGTAGCTGTGACCTCCCACAGTCTCTGGGATTCCTTCCCTAAAGCCCTCATATGCTTCATCTTCCTCTCCTCTGTAAGCGCTCCCCCTTAAAACCCAGCTCTCTCACCAGGCTTTTGATCACTCCTAAGATTTCCTCCTTTGACTCAGTGCCCGTTTTTTCTCATTACACCTTTGTGAAGAGCCTCGAGTTGTTTTTATCATGTTTAAAAATGTTCTATAATTGCAAGTTGGTCGTGATGAATAGAAAATAAGGAGGAGACCGGAGTGAGTTAAATAGCTTTGGAGTAACTAAGATGTTCCTCTGATGTCACAAATCATGTCAGAATAGTCTTGCTGGTGAGTAAATACCAATTCATCAGAATCTGCAGCTACATAGAAAAAGCAGATGACTAGGATGGTGTTGCTTTCAATGCAGCAGTTTTATTGTGGAGATATCCATCATCTGTTGCAATGTGTATTAATCTCCGGGGTTGGAATTGCACTAGTGCTAATGATGGCGAATGTGTTGATGCATTTGTATGGAGTTCCTCTGCCCCTTATTTTAAAGGAGACATTGATTATTTAATAACATTTTAAAAATTGATCTTCTCAGATGACAGTTGAAGCGTTTTACTGAACGAAAAGTATTCGCTAGCCTCCTTGTATATCTTAGGAGAATAAAACACTGGCTGGGATGTGTCATTTAACAACAAGACCAACAACCTGCACTTGTCTAGCACCTTTGATGTAATAATATGTCCCTAGGCACTTTACTGGAGTGTTATGAAGCAAAATTTGACACTGAGACAAGTAGAGAAGTATTAGAGCGGGTGGCCAAAAGTTGATCAAAGAGGTAGGCTGTAACAAGTGTCTTTAAGGAGAAAAGGTGAGGTAGGGAGGATCAGGTAGGGAATTCCAGAGCTTAGGGGCTTGGAGTTTAAGGCACGGCCGCTAATGATGGAACGATTAAAATTGCGGATGTTCAAGAAGCCAAAATTAGAGGAGGGCTGTTATCTTGGTGGGTTGTCTGGCTGCAGGAGATTATAGAGCAAGGGAGGGGATGAGGCCATGGAGGGATTTGAAAACAAGGATGAAAATGTTAAATTTGGGAAATTTCTTAATTGGAAACCAGAGTAGTTCAGTGAGCACAGGGTCGATGGGTGAACAGAGCTGGGACAAGGGCAGCAGAATTTTGGATGACCTCAATTTTACACAGGGCAGAACAAGGGAGACCAGCCAAGTGCGCATTGGAATAGTCAAGTTTGGAGGGAACAAAGCAGGGATGAGGGTTTCAGCAGCAGCTGTGCTGAGGCTGGGGCAGAGTTTGGCAATATTGTGGATACAGGTGATCTTAGTGATAACAGGAATTTGTGGTTGGAGGATCACGTGACAGCAAGATTGCAAACAGACGGGTTTGGTCTCAGGCTGTTGCCAGGTAGAGAGATGGAGTCAGCAGCTAATCAACAGAGTTTGTCGCGGGGACTGAAGGTGATGGCTTCAGTCTTCCCAATTTTTAATTGGAGTAAATTTGTGCTCACCCAGTACTGAATGTTGGCAAGTTGGACAATTTAGACAGTGGAAGATTCGAGAGAGGCGGTAGTGAGGTAGAGCTTTGTCATCAGCGTACTAACCCTGTTGCCGAGGGACAGCATGTAGATGGGAAATAGGAGGGAGTAAGGATAGAACTTTGGGGGACACCAGAAGTAACAATGGAGGAGCAGGAAGTGATTTTCTGGCTACAATGAGATAGATAAGAATGGAACCAGACGAAAGCAGTTCTCCCAGCTGGATGATGGTGGAGAGGCATTGGGAGGAGGATGGTATGGTCACTCATGTCAAAGGTTGTACACAAGGTGAGAACTACGAGGGAGGATAGTTTACCTTTGTCACAGTCGCATAGGATGTTATTAGCGACACAAAAACAGAATTACCTGGAAAAACTCAGCAGGTCTGGCAGCATCAGCGGAGAAGAAAAGAGTTGACATTTCGAGTCCTCATGACCCTTCAACAAAACTGAGTGAATATTAGGAGAGGGGTGAAATATATGCCGGTTTAAGGTGGGGTGGGGGGAGAGAAGTTGGGGGGGATGGTGTGGTTGTAGGGACAAGCAAGCAGTGATAGGAGCAGATAATCAAAAGATATCACAGACAAAAGAACAAAGAGGTGTTGAAGGTGGTGATATTATCTAAACGAATGTGCTAATTAAGAATGGATGGCAGGGCACTCAAGGTACAGCTGTAGTGGGGGTGGGATGGAAAGACTAGCAGGGCATAAAAATAATGGAAATAGGTGGGAAAAGAAAAATCTATATAAATTATTGGAAAAAACAAAAGGAAGGGGGAAAAAATAGAAAGGGGGTGGGGATGGAGGAGGGAGGTCAAGATCCAAAGTTGTTGAATTCAATATTCAGTCCGGAAGGCTGTAAAGTGGCTAGTCAGAAGATGAGGTGCTGTTCCTCCAGTTTGCGTTGGGCTTCACTGGAACAATGCAGCAAGCCAAGGACAGACATGTGGGCAAGAGAGCAAGGTGGAGTGTTAAAATGGCAAGCAACAGGGAGGTTTAGTTCTTTCTCGCGGACAGACTGCAGGTGTTCTGCAAAGCAGTCACCCAGTTTATGTTTGGTCTCTCCAATGTAGAGGAGACCAAATTGGACCACATTGGAAAGACCAAACGTAAACTGGGCGACCGCTTTGCAAAACACCTGTGGTCTGTCCGCAAGAAAGACCCAAACCTCTCTGTCGCTTGCCATTTTAACACTCCACCCTGCTCTCTTGCCCACATGTCTGTCCTTGGCTTGCTGTATTGTTCCAGTGAAGCCCAATCCAAACTGGAGGAACAGCACCTCATTTTCCGACTAGGCACTTTACAGCCTTCTGGACTGAATATTGAATTCAACAACTTTAGATCTTGAACTCCCTCCTCCATCCCCACCCCCTTTCCATTTCTTCCCCCTTCCTTTTGTTTTTTCCAATAATTTATATAGATTTTTCTTTTCCCACCTATTTCCATTATTTTTATGCCCTGCTAGTCTTTCCACCCCACCCCCACTAGAGCTGTACCTTGAGTGCCCTGCCATCCATTCTTAATTAGCACATTCGTTTAGATAATATCACCACCTTCAACACCTCTTTGTTCCTTTGTCTGTGACATCTTTTGGTTATCGGCTCCTATCACTGCTCGCTTGTCCCTACAACCACACCACCACCCCCCCCCCCCACCGCCCCCACATCTTAAACCAGCTTATATTTCACCCCTCACCTAATATTCACTCAGTTCTGTTGAAGGGTCACGAGGACTCGAAACATCAACTCTTTTCTTCTCCGCCGATGCTGCCAGACCTGCTGAGTTTTTCCAGGTAATTCTGTTTTGTTTTGGATTTCCAGCATCCGCGGTTTTTTGTTTTTATCTCTATGTCATTAGCAACTTCAGTAATAGCTGTTTTGGTATTGTGGCAATAACAATATTAAAGAGATTCTGTTAATATTATTAGGGCAGTTTTAATCTAACCCAAGAAACTCTCAAGAACAGGTGAGACACTGCCCAATTTTACATTCTATTTTACTGATCGGAAAACAATACTGGGAGGAGTGTAAAACCGACGTTCACCTGGCCTATTGAGATTCCAGCCTGGCAATTTAGGTTAAAATTATCTTAAATTAGAGGAGTAAAGCTTCAATGATATAAACCATTATACAGATACTTGTGGGGTATTATAACCTTGTCAGGCACATTTTTAACTAGCATATGTATATATATATATATATATATAGAAT